>NC_141381.1:29363742-30563742 GCF_017979445.1 Akebia trifoliata
CTCTTAGAACCAAACCTCGGTTCCATGGGTTGCAAATCCTATACAATTTCTTGGAAGTAATATAATTTTAATGAAAATAAATAAATAATAAAAATGAAATTTCACAATTCATATAACGAGTCATTAATCTCTTCATAAAAAATGTTCTTTGATCTATCCTTAAAAAAATTCATTAATTTATGTCCTAACTCCTAAAGTAAATTCATATTAAATCAATATATTTATTTATTATTATATAGAGGTCGGTTTGGTTCGGTTCTATATAAGACTTGAACCAAGAAATGAATCATATTGATTGGTTCTCCATTTTCTTAACCCATAACCAAATCGCATCTTATTCCAAATTGAATCAAACCAACCCAAGCTATCGGTTTGGCTCGATTTGCGGTTTGAAGTGGCCCAAGTTACACCCTAGGCAACACCACAATAACCATTTTTCTTTATACATATGATTTATACAATTAAAGACAAAGTAACTACTTTATTGTAATAAATAATTACCAAATAGAAAAACAAACATTCTATCTTTATATTTTATGCTTTGAATATAATTTTTTAACTAGAAAGTCTTCACTCGATCAATACTCGGTTGAAATGTCTGGTTTTGTGTCCGTAAACGCGCCAGCCAAGTATTGATCGAAGAGTTTCTAGTTAGATTATTAGTACTATTATTTTATAGAAATATACAATTAACAAATTTAAAAAAAAATGTTTCTATCTTTATATTTTATATGATTGGCAACAACAAAATAACTATTTTATGATAACAAATCGTCAACAATCAGAAAAATAATATTAAATAATTAAATAATATTTTAGAGATTTTTAAAATATATTTCAATGGAACTGAATCTTGATCCAAAGTTTTTGGGTTAGGTCCGGTTTCATTTTGAGGTTTTGTATGAAAATCCGGACCAAAATCAAATCCAAAACTTTCGGTTCGATTGGGGTAAACCCAAATGTACACCCCTAATCCTAATTAATAACTAACTCACCCAAAAATTGAGTCCAATCGATTTAATTAGCTCTAAAACTATTATGATAACAACATGGATGGTTTTGGTGAAGATGATGATGATGATGAAGATGTGATGAAAACACTTTTAATTAGTTTATAAGAAAAGGTCAAAGGTCAATGTCATTACTTTGAAAATAGGGAGGTGTCTCAAATATTAATAAAGTTTTCTAGGGACATGTCATAAAACATGAGGTGTATTATATTTACGTGCTTCACAAGCGGGAGCGTTGAGAATTGAACTGCTTCTGAACGGGACATGTCATATTAATTTGACAGCTATAGGCTTTGTGTTCCGCACCATGATTTTTAAACTTGTCTAAGACCGAGATGTATCACTCGAGTTAACTCGGTGTTGGAGTTGAACTAGACCAACTTTTGTGATGACCGCGTATCGTGAGATAAGCGAATTGTCTCTGACGATATTTTCAAATATCTTGGGTGATACAAATGAGATTGTGTAGAAAATGATTAACTCACGAGTTAAATTAGATGTATCGGACGAGATTTTAAAATTTTCGTCCGAGTTAATTGAGACAAACAAGTTAAAGTCTCAATCCTCTATTTTTGTATCCTTCAAATCGATTTTTTTTTTATTTTATATTATTTTAAATTCAATTTTTAATAAGAATTATTTTTGAATTTTTAAATGATTAAAAATCATTATCTCAATGTTGAACGAGACAATTCGAACAAGAGGAGACGTATCATCCGAGTCAATTCAATATCAGAGCTGAACGAGACGAGACTAGATACTAAGTTTAAAAACCATGGTCCACAAATCACATGCACTAGATAAGTGAGGAATTATTGTTCAATCTGGATGATATCAGTTTGAAATTGCCATTGAGTCAACTTTTATTAGGAGAGAGACTGGCGAGGACTGGCGAGAAGAGAGACAGCATACTACGTAGGCCTAGCGGCAGCCTCAAAATTTCGGCTACAGCTCAGGTTCTTTTCTCATTGTGGAATATAGAAAACGAAACCAAGTGGGACCAACCATGTTTAACTCACTAACTCACTTTAACTAGAGAAATTCTCTCTTCCGAAGATGTTTTTGCATGGTTCAAACAACTGTGTGTGTGTTGTGTATATCTACAATTTTTTTTTAAAATTCTAATAGGTTCTAAAACAGAAACTTGGATATAATTATCTTCCAAACAAGATCTAGGAGAAATTCAAGATCTTATTGCACACCAATAAACCAAATTCACTATTGATCCATTGGCGTGTTCCCAACCCTGAAAGGATATCAAACCAGTATGAATGCAAAATTTTGGTTAGACTAATGGATGTTATTATGTGTAATTAATTACCTTTCCAACAAGTATAGTTTGTTATTTTTATAAATTTTATCATTTGTTCCAAACTACTCTTCATAGAAGAACATTGCAGTCGAAATTTAATTAATATCTATCAAAATATTTCCACTGAAACTAAATATTTCTTTTTTACACTTGAAATTTTATTACTAATTAGGTGAATATTTACTTTTTGCCAAAATATTGTATAAACTATCGGTTGAATTTAGAAATAGTTTTCAAAATTTAATGATATAACTAATGGCAATCCCACCATCCCTTCAAATTATTCCTAAAAATGAAAACTTATAGAGCCATACCAATTGACTTGTGTTATTATGAGTTGAATCCTAAAATACAATGTTTGAAACACTTCAAACAAGTGTATTTCCTATGCCTTGTCACTGCGTCAAAACAGTAAAATTTCGGCATTACTGTAGGGCTAAATTCGGCGGCCCAAATCCCTCGTTTATATTTCGTCAATCCACAGCCCACGATTAGGCCCATTAAATAATTCGACAGGCTTAGCCCACCGAATTCTTTTCCCTCGTTTTAACGACCCATCGTCTTAATTAACGAACTCTGTAAGTCTCTCATCGTCTCCCTCTCTCTATCTCTTAATTAACGAACTCTGTAAGTTTCTCATCGTCTCCCTCTCTCATTCGAGTTTCTCATCGTCTCCCTCTCTCTATCTCGATCTCGCGATCTCTGTAAATCTCTCGTCTCCCTCTCTCTGTCTCGATCTCTGTAAGTCTCTCGTCTCCCTCTCTCTATCTTGATCTCTCGATCTCTGTAAGTCTCTCGATCTCTGATCTCTCCTCTCTCTGTAACTCTCTCGATCTCTAGATCTGTATGTCTCTTGATCTCTCGATCTCTCATCTCTCTGTATTGGATCTCTCTCTCACCTATTCGATTGATTGATACAGAAAATTACTGATCGTCTTCTTCGATTTAAGTTCAAATCGAAGAACTGAAGCTCAAATCCTCTGGATCTCGTCGTCATCTGCGCCTTCCAAGAACTGAAGCTCAAATCGAAGAACTGAGCTCAAATCCTTGATCTTCTCTTCCAGTAAGTATTCTTTTATTCATTTGGTTCTTTGAGATTTAATTTTGATCTGTTTAAGAAACTGTGAATTTGCAGATCTAAAATATGAGAATTGGTTATTCAAATACTGAAATTAACGGGTCTTCTTTGGGATTTTGAATTATTTACGTAGATCTGGCTGTTGATGTTTATCCAAGAATGTCTTTATGTTTTCAACTGATTGAGTGACAAATTTTTCGAATGAGGTTTGATAACATTCCATGTCAAAACTTAATTTGTCTATCAATCTCCAATATTTTTTACTTTTTTTTTTCTTCTGATTCACACAAGAAAAGTCACTGAATATATCATATTGCTTTTCATATTATCATATTAGATATTTTCCCCCAACATTGTTAGAAATGAGGATTACCACCAATGCCACTAGAATATGAGGCCAAAGATGACCCCTCATAGGGTCGCCACAAGGACTTTTCATGGACGATGATCTCACCACCGGAAAATTTGGATACTAGCCAATGTGTCTGACCTAATTTTCTCTCCCAAAAGAGTAGAAAGGAAGAGAAGGTTGTAGTGGTTGTGGTTATGGTTTAGGTTTGCATGATAATGTAGTATTTATAAGGAGTGATGAAAGGCTTGGAGGAGAAGTTAGAAGCTGTCACAAGGAGTGAAAAAATTTAACCAAATTGGTTTTGATTAATATTCTTGTCAATTGACATGAGAACTTCACCTAGCTGGCTAGATGGGTTTTTTAGGTTCTTGTTTTTAACATTTTCTAATCCTTTGGATTCCCTACTTTTATGTTGATAATAATAAGTCACCTACTACATACATATTCAAATGCAACAAATAATACACTCTACTGCTTCATCATATACATCTTTAGAATATACAGTCTGTCTCTTCACTTTGACCATTTGTCCTTATTTAAATAAAAATTATATTTTCTCTATCAGTTTCATTTTGGGGTTTTCTTATTTTTACCATATGTTTCTTTCTCAAAATAGTTTTAAGACATTCCTTACAATTACAAATTAAAAATTAAAAAACCAAAAAAAAAAATTTTTTTTCATACACATACAGGGCTGGGCAGTAGTAGTGTTGCAGTTAGACACTGTGAGACAGTCATCCCAAGGTTCAGACCATTGGATTGGATGTTGATGAGATTGAAAATTCATGGTGTATCAATGTACACCTTAGTAAAATGCATCAAATCTCATTTGCTAACAGGAATTAAGTGTTTCTCTCACATTTTAAAAATTGATGGGCACTTCAGTCTTCGGCCTCATATTGAATGTTTTTATCATGTTGTTTTTGCATGATATTATGTGTTTTAAAAGGGTTGCAATTCATTCATATATGTGGATACACATATCATGTGAAGGAGTTATACTAACATAATCATATATATAGTTGAAAGGAAAACATATTTGACATACACAATTCCTTAAAATAAAATCTGAGGTGCTGTTAGAGTTGCTGAATGTGACAGGATTTCCTAGAGGTTCTTTTTATCATTAAAGGTATTGTTTAGTATGGTAGAAATTGTGTATGAATAGGTTTTGGTTGGGGTCAGGTCACAATACTCTGAATGGATGAATGTGTGATGAGATGGGCTGTTTTGAAGGGATAATAAATAAGGAAACTAGGTGGCTGTCTATATGAGACTGCTTGAAGAGGATTTGAGAGGGTGATGGATGTATTAGATCTCAGCCTTAGGAGCTTTTGATGTTGCAAGCAGGGTTAGGGTACACATGAAAGAGGAGATTAAAAGTGAACTAGATTCTTACCAATTTATGGAGGCTAAGATCTTGGGTCACATCAACCTCATACTCCAAAGGAGGGAGAGGCGTTATGCCTCTCTAGCAATATAGTTGAAACAAAACTCCTGTTCTTATCATTATCATTAAAGCTCATCCCAAAAATTTGGTTCCTCCATTTGAGTGTGACTTTCAATCCAAACACAAATGCATATGCATTTTAGGTGTTTCATAAAGATATATTCAATGGAGAATTCACCACTTTTAAAAGTGGGGAATTAGTTGCTTTGTTGGTGGTTAATACATTGCTTTTGAAACTAATGAATTAGTCATTATATAATCATCTTGCACCTCACTGTTTGTGGCATTTATATCATCCATTGGCATCAACCATGACTACGTTGCAATGTGTTATCCTCTAATTATAAGCTCAGTGGGAATTCTGGTTTGTCTAATTACCACACTTTTTGCCATCCCAATTTACTCTCTTCAACTTTGGAACTGAGAAGGAAGTTAAAAACTGAGAAGGAAGTTAAAAACTGGTAATCTTCTTGGGTTTCAGTCATTTAGACAGTATAGGACATTTATGTTGTGTAATACTAAAATTTTATCTCCTTTGTTGTAAACTCAGGTACCTCTTTTTGTGTGTTTCAATTGGATTGTGGGCCGGTCTTGTTATTGGATACACTACTGAGTATTACACCAGCAATGCTTACAGGTGGTCATTCTCTTCAGAGTTACTTTTATTATCCCCGATGTCGCTTGTCAATTGGCTAAGAAGATCATCTACCATTGTTGGGACCCATGCCCCTATGGGGCAGGCTTGCAATTGATGCCTATGGCCCTATAAGTGACAATACTGGCAGAATTGCTGAGATGGCAGATGGCTGGAATGAGCCACAAGATCACATTGGCAAAGTAATTCAAAATCAGCAATGCTGTCGGGAGATACAGACAAGGATTCGACACTTAGAGGGTATGTGAAAACTGGTGAAGAAAGAGGCTTTATTCTTCTTCTTCAAAAACAAAATATCACTCTAAAGCTTAAGAATCAAATTTGGCAAGATTGATCCGGTGATGAAAATTTTGAAACAGAACCAGAAAACTTTCTAACCTAATAGACCAATTCAAATGTTTCCTTTCTTTTTGGCACTCTTATTGTTCAACTACATCATGTGCAGATATTTCCATGGTTATATAATGCCTATTTACCATCAGAAGGATTTGGGTACTTGAAAGAAAGCTGCCCATCACTACTGGCAGAGCTGTTGGAGACGATTGCTGTGGTGGACGAAGAGTCGAGCCTGCTGTTGGAGACGAATTAGTATGTTTTGTTTTGCTTTCTACTTGTCTTATTATTTGAAGTTCATGGATGAATGCATACTCTGATATTCTGATGATAGTAATGAAGTACTTCAACATATGTTACTTATCACTTACAAGGGTAGTGTTTGTTGTTAGTTGAGTTGCAAGTAGGATTGATGTTTTCTTTGAGGGTGTTTGTACATTGGATGTAGGAGGAGTAGTAGTAGTAATGTGACCAATTGTTGTTGTTTAGCTTTTAATTTCTGTTCTATTCTCTGTAACCGATTTGCCTGTTCTTTTTTCTAGTAAACAGAAGTTGTTTGAGTTTAGTGTGCTTGTCGTGGTGATCGCTTATCAAGAGGTTTCTTTGGTTGCTCCTTTATTAGTTATGAGCAAAGCCACATCCACATTCGTTGAACGATAGGTACAAAAATGGTTATATACCTGATTTTGTAATTATTCTTTAACGAAAATGCAGACAATTTTTATCATTATGCCCTTGAATTGAATGTAGGAATAGTAAATAGAAAATGTGACCATATATCAAAGAATAATTTTTGTAATATAAGATTATTATGGAATGTAGGATATATGACCATTTTTTTATATTTTATTATGAATATTAAGGAAACATTGCTGCAAAATGCTTGACCGTGTAAAACATCCTTCGAAATTTCAAGTTAGTATATTTAGTGAAAATTCCTCCATGTGTTCTAAAACAGATGAGATGACATATTTTTTTAATTTTTTTTATTAAAGTCTCACACAAGAGATTAATAAGGACCAAAACACTCTCATCTTCAATCGTCAAGTGTTTCCCTCTTCCCTAGAAAACTGCATCACAGCTACCTTGTGAGGAAAGTGAACATAGATGCCAAGATGTAATACCCAACAACCTGCTATGCATGTCAAGGGTGCCTAATCCTATTCCTACCATCAACAGTTTTCAGGGTCAAAATTTTATTTTTTGCATTGTTGGCATAAGAACTGTGCAATCCATCTAGTTATCATGAATCATCAAAGCTGTTCAACAGTGACTAACTGTCTTAATTGGTCTTGACTTACTCCCTTTATGTACTTCTACTTGTTGGACCTTCTTGGCAGTCATATATAATTTGGATTCAAATGTTGAAGGAATGTGAAATGGTTTTTTACTGTTTTTCTTTGAAAACAGTTATATACTGTTTTTCTTTCGGATTGGTGATGTTTCTGTTGTGCACTACAGGTTGTGATGAACAATTTGAGGGGAGAATCTAACGATGTGAGCTTGTACGATCAAATCAACAGTTACGAGTATGATTATGGTGAAGATAATGAGTCAATGAGGGGCATGTGTGATCCTGATTGGGACTTATGGGAGGAGTGGATGGGATGGGAAGGTGCAGGTATTCGGGACTACTCATCTCATGTCAATCCCTATATTTGAAAACTTGAGTAAGTGACCCTGCTGAAGTTTTTTATAAAATGTTTAGTTTTTAAAACTCCAATTCAAATGTTTCCTTTCTTTTTGGCACTCTTATTGTTCAACTTCATCATGTGCAGATATGCTACACCATTTGGACTGACTTCTGAATATGCTCAAGTTGAAAAGGATTGCAATCTTTTTTCGGATCTCATGGAGAGTTGGCTTTGAGAATTCTCTTAGCCATTGTTGTCACCTTGGATTTGAGGGGGTACATTGTTGATAGATGATTGGAGATTGGTACTTCTAATGCTCTTGTAGATCCGTAGGGATTGTCACTGCTGTTGCTTCCTTCGCCAGAATTCGCACCATTGCTCTACATGATAGGTGACGAGCCTCCAGTTTTTTTCCCCAAGATTTGGATGTGGGATTTCCTATGCTGCTGCTGATATTGAGGCACTTTCAACGGAGAAAACACTCATTGTACATGATTGAACTTGGTGGTTTTAGGTCCATGCCATCAAGAGTGGATGGTAAAACCTTGTTTTAGGTTTTAGACTTTATTACATTGATGTATGTGAACATGATCTCAGGAATTCTTACAATATCTAAGATTAAAATTTTGACTTATATAAGTAATATTTTTTTTAAATCTTATTATTCTTTGATACTATGAATTGAATGTTGAATACAAATTGGTGTGGATGGGATGTGAATGTCGATATAGATATGAATGTGTGATTTTTTTTCACAGGTATGGGTTGAAGACAAATGCATAAAAAAGAGTTTTCATTAGTCTTTAAATTAAGTTGTAAATATAGTATTCGACGGTTTTGGGCCGTCTAATTTATAAAATTCGACGGTTTTGGGCTGTCTAATTTATAAAATTCGACGGTTTTAGGCCGTCGAATTTATAAAATTTTCTATGGCTCTTAACCGTCGAATTTTTTTTCGACAAGGCCAAATTCGACAAATCAATTCGACGGTCGGGGCCGACGAATAGTTACAGAATTCGACGGTTTTGGGCCGTCGAATTTTGTGTATTTTCACGTAGTGTGTAACTTGAACAACATTCTTTTTTTGCTGAGTTAGGATGTATGGTACATTAAAATAAATGTAGAGTAAATATATTCAAAGAGATAACCTTAACACCTAACTACTATGAACACCATTGCCACAAAAGATTTCTGTCCCATATAACATTATATGTTTTGAACTTTACAACAAAATTGACCAATGTGTCTGCCATTTGATTACCTTCTCTAAAATCATATATAGTTATCAATTCAGATTTGAGACCATTTGTAGTACCTTGAGCTCCACAGTTTTGAATCCTATTTGAACATCACATTGGATTATGTTGTGTTACATGCGGCAATTATGATGAATAGTACCGAAAAAAGAAAAATAAATAAATAAATAAACCACACAAATTTAAAGTGGTTCGGTGGTGTGCCTACATCCACATGAGCGAAGGTTGAATTTTCACTATGTGTCAAATTAGGGTCACATCATCCACTTTACTTCACTCGGCATCAACCTGCTTTCTCTATATACGTGTTCCACTCAATATGAACCACATACTACAACAGATTATGATTTGGGTATGAGCCTTGCACCTAAAAAACAAGGCCTGAGATTTCAATAAAACATTTATTGAATCACGAAAAAGTCCATAAATCTAATGAAATGATCGAGACTCCAATATGGTTTCTTATTAGTCCACCCTACCACCATCACCCATATATAATGCTAAAGCAAACTATGATCCATTTGGAACCCATGGAGCCATTCAATTGTATAAAAGTGCATGAGATGATTTAGATAAACAATTAACAAGATTTGAAAGCTCTGGATCACTGGAGTTGATAACATAAAAGTGAAAGCTATTGAAACTAACTTTCACTCTACAATGGACCCTCGAAAGTTCATTTTGTCTGTTACAACGGGTTCTTCACTTGAATTCTGTAATTAACTTTAAAAAGCAAAGCTTGGGGAGAGTTATTTCAACTTTAGGGGAATTTCTGTGCATAATACTTGGGTTTAAAGGTCTACCCATAAAAAAAACACTGTTACGATTGGTACTTCAAAAGTTGAAATCAATCTTAGACACTTTAATTAGTGGACCCACTTCTTAGATGACAATGATGATCGAATACCCACATTTCCATCGCATGTTTCTTTTACTAGTCATTGCCAATAGTTGACTAGAAGTCACAGAATTTGCGGCAATTGGAATTATTGACCTTGTTTCACGCTTGGAATTATTTATTTTTATCCTTTTTTCTCTCTCATCCACATTTTTATTTTTTCAGATTTCAAATCTTAAAAAGGATTGGTGGGCTCACATTGATTATCATATTAACGGTTAAATTTCGTTAAGCACCAGATAGGTGGCCGAGTGATAGCACTTCGGGATCAAGGGGTGTGCTCTCCCTGTGATCTCAAGTTCGATTCCCACCCACTACTAATTTCAGTGGTTACTATGGACCTCAGTGGTTACTATGGACCGCAGGATTAAAATCTTTTTTTGCAAGTCTTATTCGGGGAGGAGGGAATAGTTGGTGCGCAAGCTGGCCCAGATACACTTCTAATAAAAATAAATAAATAAATAAATATAATTAATTTTTATTTTTTATTTTTTCAAAAACTTAAATTACTAAATCAAAATTTCAACCATAAATATTTAAAATCAGTGTCACTGGGCTGGGCCACCCAACGGACTCTACCTTCCACGTCCAGGGCTAAGCCCAACCCAGCCTAGCCCATCCACAACCCCATATCTTGGATGATATGTTCACCACTAAGGGCAAAGTTTGGACTCTGGACGGGTTTGTATGATCTAATGTCAGATCCAATTGGATGCTCAAAATCATATGGAAAATGGTTAAGCATAAAAAAAAACTCTTGTCCCACATTATGAGTTTGAAAATAAGCATCGGATCAAACCTTCTAATAGCAATTTTTAAAAGATCTCAATATTAAGATCCAATTCCGATAACAATCAGAGTGGATCCAGATCCAGATTGGCTATGCAGAACATAAATGTACTTCATGACCAAAATACATATATCTTACATTCTATTGGATTTGGGCTCTCTATTAAATCTGGACAAGCCTGACCCGGAACCCTTCCCATAAATTAAATCAGATCCCAAATCCTTAATCCAGATCCAAAATTATTGGATCAGAGTGGATTTTGTGTTGGAAACAATTCTTAGGATAGCTTCAATTTTTACACCTACAATCAACCCCAACTTAAATCCTATCCGCACCGATCAAAAAGATTTAAATCCTAGATCGACCAATGACATGAACCCACATGTATCAAGGACATCTCCAAATAACAAAATTACCATTATTGCCATTGGTCATCTTCGATTTTGTGAATTCCAGATTTTCTTTTCTGTGAGCAAAAAATCTATCAAGACCAACCCATATTATGTCGAAACACCCTTGTCCTTTTGTAAAGAAGCTATATTTTTTTCTTTTTTTCTTTTTTTCTTTTTGTTCTTTTTCGTTGAAAATATATATTATGTACGATTGAACTCCAATATAAGCCCTAAGAATGGTAACACCCAAAAAGAAATCCAGTGTCGGGAGAACTTTGTAGCCAAACATAACATTTGGTACATCAGAGTACATGTTAGCCAGCCAGCGAGCCAGGTTAAAATTTGAATGATGAAGAATTTTTATTTTTTATGAGTCATTGAAATTGACTTATTAGTAACCGAGTTCGGATCATATGCACTTAGGGTGGAGGATTGAAACCCTCCTCCCATTGGGAGTGGATCCTCTGCAGTGGTTTTGAAGAGGATGCATTGAAAATTTTCCATAAGATCAAGATGTGTGGTAACATGGACTACTCTCATCTCAAAGGGCATGTGGTGATACCCTACAATTTTTGTGAAAAGTAGAGTTAAAACCTTTCAATCGAACTTACTACCCGTAAGTTAAATCTCTCATAGAAACCTTAAAATGAGTTGGCTATAGATTTATAATATATATAATAAAGATGACAAGCACATATATAACTTAACTGCCTAGCAAGGTGACACTTTCAAACTCTTATTGGTTAATGAGTGCGAGTGTTGATATCTCTTGAGTTTGACTAATTATTAAGAGTCCAGATGATATGCACCTAGGGTGGACCCACACCTCAATGCACGTCACATAAGTCATAATTCAAGGAAATTTCAAAAAGGAGATATTTTAAGTTTTAATTCCTTACATTATCAATGATTTTAAAATGGACGGTCAATGAGTTCCCAAATTTAAATGGTATAATTTAACGTCTTTTTGACATGGTGAAATCTTAATCCTCCTAAATAACTACGGAACGAAAAGGAAAAACCACTACAGAGGATCCACTCTCTATGGGAGGAGGGTTTCTATCCTCCACCCTAGGTGCATACGATCGCTAATGAGTCGATTTCAATGACTCATGACAAAACAAGTGATGCCAACCATCTAAAGATAAATCCTACGAATGAAATTTGGCTTTTTTTTTTTTTTTTTTTTTAAAATTTCCAAGAGTCATTCTTCATGAGTTACCCCCATCCCGACCCAATACAAATTACTAGATATTTGGGATGACAAAGTACCAATCTCATTCCCATATAGTCAAAGATGGGAAGATTGGGCGTCTTAAAGTTAAATGTTGAAGTGAAAGGGCGCAACCAACGCCTTAATTCAGAAAAGAGAAAAGAATTAAAAAAAAAAAAAAAAACAAAGAAACAAATAATAGAAGGTGTGAGCTGCACAGTCCATACTACTAGAAGGATGCCAAGTAAGCAACAAGACAGAGGAATGATCTCATGATTAGAAGATCATCCTCCCCAAAAATCAGCCCATTCCGAAATGTTTAGCCCCATGTTTACACGTTGAAAAATCGTGGACCGTCCATTTTTTGTAAATCAATTTTGATGGGGTTAGAAGTTTTGGAATGAGGTGATTTTTGGTGAGGATGATCTCCTCACCATAGAGATCATCCTCACCAAAAACAAGCTCATTCCGAAACTTCTAACCCATGTAAGACAAAACGCGTTTGTTAAAGTGTGTGGTAAAACTTAGGGTGCTATATATGTAACTTAGTATCCCTCTAGACAGGGGACCGGCCTTATATTTGGACTTTGCCCAGTCCTTCAAACCCCTGTCAGATTAGTGGGCCCAATTGAACATAACATGCGTTGATACGTTCTATAGGCCCCAACCATTTAAAAAAAAAAAAGGGTGTTATTCCCCTCTTTTAAAAGGACATAAATACTGTTGAAAGGTACTTTTTAATTTGGGGAGTTATAACCTTATTTTCTCTCGATCGTAGTGTTGAATTTGTAACTTACTCTAAAGCTTGGTGAGATGGCCAAGATCATGCGGAATTCGAGCTCTTGGGTTTGAATCTCCCTTAGCGATTTATCGTAGAAATTACCTAGTCAGTGAGGGGGAGGGGATTGTAGGTGCCCCAAAGATTAGTCGGTTTCCCTAAGAGACTTAGATTCCTCGGTTAACATAAATAAATTGTCAATCAGCTTTATTTTGACAATCTTCACTAATTATTTTTATCACTTATTACTATGGAGCAATTGTTTCATTGTCAATGCAAAATTTATGTATTCTCTAGTGCGAATAAAACATTTGTTATAAAAGTGATTATCGAAGTGGCACTTATTTTATTGGTGATGCTACTATGATTGTGTCGATGTTGTTGGAGATTCTATCACTCACATTAGTATAGACTCCATATGCTATCATCACTACTATGTTTGTTTGTTTAAGAGTACTAATAAATTCAAGCTTAAACTAACAAAGATTGGTTCAATTTGATGTTTTGTAGGAAGTAAGTTCTCGAATTGGGGTGGAGCTTTCAAGTGTACGTGAAAGCTTGGAGAAATTGGTTTACTGAACTTTGCAAGGAGGAAGAAAAAAAAGACTACTTGGTTGGCCATGAGTATTAATAATATTTAAAGCAAAAAGATACACTTAAATAACTACGCAGTTATTGGGACTGGATCATGATCCACCAATTACTGGTTTTTCTAAGGAAATTTAGGGCACCAATTAATGGGCCCTTGCCCTCTTCCTTCTCTTTTTCCCATGTCTATTTCGATCAGGTTGGGAATAGAAACATTGCGTCATCCTAAAAATTAATATAATTAACTTAAGGGTAATGATTAGTTTTTTTATAGTTATTATAAAAATTCAAGAGTCGTGATAATATGACTCCTCCACGGGGCATACTAAATCGACTCTCCTGAGGTGGGGTGTGTCAGAACTATTTGCTTTATACCTTAGGATACACAACCGCATATCCTCATAAATCTGTGCAGTTGTATATCTCGATAAAGGAAATCTATGGTTCTGGCACAGCCCAGTCAGGGGAATTGATTGAGTTTGCCACGTGGGGGAGTCATATTAGCATTAGTCTATTTTAATATCCAATGAACTCTTGCAAAATTAATAGAAGTGATTAGAAAATTATATCTATCCAAATGGATATAAATTCGATATTGGATATAAATTCGGACCATACCGAAATCACTACAAGGTAATTTTAAACCATATTCTACATAATTTCATATTAATATGCACATCATAATAAACAAATATTGAGTACTAGATTTATATATGTAATGCAAGTCTATATTTCTATTTTTTAATAATGTATGAATAAATTTCTTATCTATTGCTAAATGAGGGTGCTGATATATTTTTGGCTAAGCATGCAATTAATTTTATTTCATTTATAATTAAGGAATAATATTATGTGTAATTACCTTTCCTACAACTAATGTGTCATTTTTATTATTTTACAAATTTGATCATTGTTCTTGAATATTCCCAAAGAATAGAACAATTCAATCAAGATTTACCATTTATTAGAATATTTTCAAACAAATATTTCATTTTTACACTTGAAATTTATTTTTCACAAGAATATTTCACGGAACGAATAGTGATTGTCATGAAAAGAAAATGCAAATCAGTTGAAAACTCCAAAAGTGGGGGGGGGGGGGGGGGGTGGGGGGGGGGGGGGGGGGAATGTGAAGTTAGTGGAAGAGAAAAAAAAATAAAAATAAAAAGATTACAAGAGTTCTAGGTCAATTTGAAAAATCAAAAAATCATTCCAGGAATAAAGTTTAAATGTCAAAAAAATCTTAAATCTCACCGTTACTTAACTTAAAAGGTCAAAAACCCTAAAAATGGACAATGCTTACCGAACAGCTCTGATTTTTCATTTTGTCCTATGTTTCCATTGATGGAATGGATTCCATGTGACATCTTAGAAGGGGTGGAGAGGAAGTAAATCATGATGACCAGGAAGTAAAATCCTATCATACCCGACCAGATCACCGGTTCAGTTTGATCAATAGCTGATTTGGTCCATTGAAAACATGCATCTTCATCAGATGCACCACGTACCCAACATTAAAGAAAATAATATCCTTAAATGAAGGGTTTTGGAGAATATATCACAACGTGAAAAAAAAAAAAAAAAAAAACACTCATCTTCGATGTCCCAAGACCATCAGACTTTTCATTGTTGAAACCTTTTCTTTTATTGGTCGAAACCGCCAAATTAATTGAAGATGGGAGAAATTCAACAGTTCTAAGTTGTAAAATATGGGGTATATAATAAATTTTAACGACCATGGACTGTCAAAATTTAATTTCTAAAATTTGTGGGCCTTGACCCACTGAATTTTTCTAATTTCACATAGTGTATCTAGATATATTCCAATGAAATTGATCGTTAAATGATATGTACTGATCCCAAGGAAATCTCTTCTCATCTTATCTGTCTTGTCTCCATACCAACTCTCTCTAAACGTCATCAAGTGACATAACACAATTATAAACT
Source organism: Akebia trifoliata (assembly GCF_017979445.1). NCBI lineage: Eukaryota > Viridiplantae > Streptophyta > Magnoliopsida > Ranunculales > Lardizabalaceae > Akebia > Akebia trifoliata. The sequence goes on from NC_141381.1 coordinate 29,379,429, forward strand.
GGAAAAATGCTTAAGTAACATTAAAATGTACATCGATTCTCACATCATTGACATGGATGTATGTACTAAACCATAGATACTTTTCATTGAGATACGAGCGAAAAGCATCTATGGTTAAGTGTGCACCTCCACATTAGGGGTGCAACTTGGTCCGGGTTCAAACCGATAACTTTAGGGTGGTTTGGTTTGGTTTGGAATAAGCTGCAGTTTGGTACTAGGTTACACAAATGGAGAATCGATCAATTTTTTTGATTTTCGGATCAAGCTTGTATAGAACCGAGCCAAATCGAAAATCGAACCCCTATGCAATAAATAAATGTATATGTATATAATAATTATTATGAATTATTTTAGGAGTTAGGACATAGATTAATGATCTTTTATGAGTAAATTAATGACTTTGTATGAAATTTTATGTTTGTTTTTCCATTAAAAAATATTACTTACAATTTATAGAATATTGGTAATTCGTAGAACTGAACCAAATCAAATTGACTTTAATTCGATTTTGGTTGGTTTGGTTCGGTTTTAGTTCTTATTTAGTGGAGCCGACCTTTGTCGATTTAATTTCAATTTGACCTCAAACCGAACCAAATTACACCCCTACTCCACATTAACAATGTGAGAATCGATGTACATTTCAATGTTACTGCAGCACAACTCTTCTAAATTATACGAAGTGTGGGTTTTGTCCTCTTATATTTTCAATAAATTAAAGTCATGCTGGAGTGACTTTAACATTTTACCTCACATGGCACATCTTGACGTGAAAAATGTGTAGGAAGCATTATTACCTTTTATCAAGATTGAAAAGCATTTATAGTACCTATACACTTTCACCTCAAGTAAGATGTGAGGTACAATCATGAGGTCATTTCACCATTAGTCTATGTGTTTTTGTGATGCTAGAACTCTCATAAAGCAGTAAGGTATCAGTGCACTAATAAAAAATAGACTGAACAGCTTAAAAGTCAAAGTCAACTTTAAAGTTAAGAAATATTGCATTGTTTGAACCCCCAGGTGTTGGCTCAATGACAATTTCGGACCAATAAATGTATTCCTATGCCTTGCAACTTGAACCGTATTCTTTTTGGCTGAGTTAGGATGTATGGTACATTAAAATAAATGTAGAGAATATATTCAACCCCAACAACTTTAATTATGAGTAAATAAAAAATTGGGGAGATCTATGAGATCTCCCACATAACTACCATGAACACCATTGCCACAAAAGATTTCTGTCCCATATAACATTACATGTTTTGAACTTTACAACAAAATTGACCAATGAGTCTGCCATTTGATTACCTTCTCTAAAATCATATATAGTTATCAATTCAGATTTGAGACCATTTGTGATACCTTGAGCTCCACAGTTTCAAATCCTATTTGTACATCACATTGGATTAGGACCTAAAAACAAGGCCTGAAATTTCAACAAAACATTTATTGAACCACGAAAAAGCCCATAGATCTAATGAAATGATCGAGACTCCGATATGATTTCTTATTAGTTCACCCTACCACTATCAACTGCATATAATGCTAAAGCAAATAAGAGAGAGAGAGAGAGTTGCATAAAGTGATTGTAGTTGCATGAATTCATGTTCCCAATAACACCAATTGTTTGAGAAAATGATGGATTTTATTAACATGTGCTGGCCCACACGTTAAGATGCATTAAATGCATCTCAAAACTTTATTTTCCTAATTATTTTTTTTTTAATCAAAAATACCCTCACATGCTTACTTCCAAGGTGTATTTTATGCATATGTATGCCCATAAGACACACATTAACAAAATCCGAAAATGAAATAATTGTGCGAATTCAAGAAAATGATTCCCTTTTAACCTCATTAACTCATTGATGATTGAAAGTAATATATGTTAGTGGATCTATAAATACAAAAAATAATGGATATTTACGAAAAAGTGATCAACTTTTGAAGAATTTACTATTACGGCTCACTATGCATTTTAACTACCAAAATGTGAACAGAACGAATTTGGAGGTTTTTAAACTAACTAATTGGAAATGGTCAATAGTCACTTTAAACTTGCGAAATAGGCACTTTGAAACCACAGAATTCGTTACTGTTCTGATTTTTTTTATAATAAAAACGTGATCATTCACATTTTAGTAATTAAAATGAATAGTTAGTCGGAATCGTAAATAACTCATTTTCCAACCTAAAAATATAGATGTCATATATAAACCATAAAAATATTCCAACAAAATATTTTATAATGTGACATCAAAATTTGTTTCGCCGATATAAATGGAGAGAAGTTTGGTTCAACCAGTCGCCAGCAAACCAATAAGATAATAACACGTGGAAAGAGTAATACAGATTATCTTTGGAGAAACTCAAAAACAAAGAAAGGGAACGTACATTTCAAAAGTTGAATGAAGAGTCTATGAATGCATTTGAGAATACTGTGTGGAAAGTAGCTCTGAAGCAACAATAATGGAGATCTTGGGTTATTGGTGTCAGCCGAAATCTTTGATAATGATTTTGTCGAACATGATTGTCAGTCAATATCAAGTGCGATGCATCGAAAGCATTAATCACGCAAATTGATTTCATCAACAGGGACAGAGTCGCGATTTTGCCTACATGGGGGCAACCAAGAGTGAAAAAAAATAGTGGGGGCAATCAATGGTGAAAAAACATAATTTTGGGGGCAGTAGTCACTACGTCATATTGCGGTTTTGGCGACACCACAACTGCGCTAAAAACGACTGCTAAAGGCAGTCATTAATTACGACAGTTTGAAGCAGTCGTTAAACCGTCGTCTCAACGCACTAATGGAAATAAGTAAAAGTTGGGGTGCCAATAACCACCCAAAAAAATAAAAAAATTTCAGAACCTTCGTTTACAGAACTCGTCTTCGCCACTGTCGAAGTTCTTCTCTCCTCTCATTCACACACTCTCACTCTCACTCTCACTCTCACTCGACTGATCTTATCTTTCTACACCGTCGCTCTTCTCGCTCTCTCTCGATTCCTTCGTTCTTCTCGCTCTCGCTATTTTTTTTTTCTAGAAACAAATCGATCGGAATTTTTTTTTTAGAAACAAATCGATCGGAGTTTGATCGAAAGATCTTCGCTCGATCTCTCACTCAAAGAATCTGTGATTTTAAAGACGCAATCAGATTCGATTTACAAGTTTTAGGGCAGAATCGATCGGCGTTTGATCGAAAGTTTTAGGGCTTTGTTCGATCTGCCTCCCTTTGCTTCGTTTGTGATCGAATCTTCAGGTATGTTAAAGTTTTTTTATTGAATCTTAGATTTTCCATAATTAATTTAGGGTTTCAAATGTATAGATAAACATAAATAGAAGAACAACTCAAATGTATAGATAGTGGAATGGAAAAATGTTTTGAAAAGAGAGTAATACATTTCAGCAGAGGAAAACATCTTTAGCAAACTTGTATTATCAATAGATGCAATGCAATAACAAATTAATGCAATAACTTGTATTGTTTGAGTCGATTTCTTTTTGGATCTCTCTGATTCGTAGTTTTTTTTTCTATTGTTTGATTTTGATTTCTTTTTGGATCTCTCTGATTAGTAGTGTTTGGACCTTTTTGAGTACTTGTGATTTAGTTAATCTGTGTTCTCTACTTGCAATTTGATGTATATCTTTGTTATAATCATTCTAACATGTTTGTTATAATTCTTCTTTGTTTGATTGTTCTTCCAGTACTTTGGGTGTAAAATCTGTGATCCATTGATTTATTTTAAAAAGTTTTCTGTTGAGGATTTAAGTTTTTTGGTGTTTTGATTCATATAGAATAGAATATCTCCATATATTGTTGTAGATGTGATCGTGTTCATTAGGTCTTATATAATGTGTATCCAGATGATGGATCAACGGAGCAGGTGACCCTAAACCAAGAAATGATTGTGTTCATTAGATCTATGTTTGTCATCCCATGCCTCTTTAAAAGTTTATTTGGTGCGACACCATCACCTACTATGAGATGAGGAATCATTTTGGATTTCTCAACAGTTTTATGTGAGCTACGTCATTATGTCATAGTAGGACAAGGTGACCTTTTGCACCAAAGCTTCAAGAGTTAGTTAGCTGGAAGGAAAATCTGCTCATTGTTTGACGTGGGATAAGGACTCATTTGAGTCTTAACTTGTTAGTCTTGGTTCCATATAGTTTTCCTTAATGCTTTTGGTTTGGTCTTTTTCTTCCCTTATAAATAATTGTGATTACTAAAAGTTAGAAAGTGGCATTATAAAACTGTGTGAAGGGAATGCCTCTTAAGATTGAAAGATCTTTTCTGGTTTATATATTTTGGTATTGTTCTTCATGTATCCTTATGTATGATCCTATGCAGTCACATCTATTATTTTGAAGGACTAGATACTAATGATTCAGATTCAAACCACTTTATTTTCTATTTAATTGATGCATATAATGGATTAGATCCATCTCTACTTGGATGATATTGGGTTCCTAAGATTGATTTTATTGATGAAAATGTAACATACAATATTACTCTTGATTTATTTTCTTCATTTTTTGGAGTTTCCATACAGGGGACCCTTAGTGCATTCCTATCCTAGCTAGAGTTATAAATCATTGCTTATGGTGTTAATTATTTTCATGTTCTTAACTATTTCCTGCTTGTTTTGCCCACATTCTATATTGTGAGTTCTATGATGAATTCCATATGTAAAAAAACTTTGATTATTATTATTTTGTTTTCCACATGACTTCCATACTTAATATACTCTTATCATCCACATTGAGAGAGCTATATATGTAAGGTGTGTTCTGTTTGTAATAACCAGCTTTGAGAGAGCTTCCCAAGTTCTTTTTGGGTTTTCTGCGGACATTTTCTATAATTTCGCCAAGCTTAACCCATTTGTAGGTACTAATATCCATTTGCATTATTTCCTTTTTATTAACTGACATTATTGGATTTTGCATTAATTTGCAAATGTATGTTTTTGTGTATGTGTAGGACTGTTGGAGCTAGAATTTCTGTTGTTAACTATTGATAGTGCAAGGCTTTTGGAGAGGTAACTATAACTTGTGTTATATTTTACTTTATAACTTGTCTCTATGAATGCTCCCTTATGACTATTTTTCTATTTTTTTCAGTCGTTTATACGCTTATTCTAGATATTTTACATCTCCATATAGATCTCTTTTTCTCATGATCTCAACCTAGAACTCTGCTCCTAGGCATTTTCTTACATACTATCAGTGCATGATGAGTTAAGGAAACCCAAATTAAAGAGTCAATATTTCTTAGGATTGTGAGTTTAGTTGTTCGTTCGTAGTGACCAATTTTATTTCTTTGCTAAGGCTTTTCGTTTCCTTTGTACATTTTTAGGCCTTATTTTAAATGCAAATGAGTGTCAATTTGTGACCCAATCATGTAGCTGCTTGGATTTGATATGAACCAATCATTTTCTGATCCATTAACGGGTGAATTAAAATGTAGATTAATGATGTTATATATTTTATTTAGATATATGATGTATATCTATATTTCATACATATTGTTTATTGAATCTGATTTGATGTAAGATGAATCCAATACAAGTGTTACTAGATTGGATTTAGATCCACTTGTTGGTATAAGGGATCTAATCCAATTCCAAACGAACTCTCATAGCCTAGACACTATCGCTTTGGGTCACATCCGGTTCAATTGAAGAGTTTGCTTGATTCTCTTAATTCATATCATCAGCTTATTATAATGTATGCTACCACCATGTGTAGATTAAAAACAAAAATTACATAGGCTATTAAAAAGAAATATTTGATATCTTAAAAAAAAAAAAAAAAAAACTTTTGGCATTAAGAGCTTTACCCCCTTTTTAGTATGGAGATTTTCTCGATTTATCTTGCTTTTGATCCTTGTTCATGAACATTTCATATATTTTTCTTATAATCAGAATGATTTTGCATTCAATGTTTCCAAAGTGAAAGAACAAGTAAAGCAAGGTTAATGCTTACAAAGGCAGAGTTATGTAACTGCCCCATGTTTATTAATCTGACATTTTTATAGCCAGTTTGTTTTCTAATGAGTAAAAAAGTATAGGGTGTTCTAAAATTTAGAAGGTTTGCAAGGAACATTTACAGAGGTGTCAATGAAGATGCTGATTCATTGGGCAAGGGAGGTATATTTAACCAATTCTTGTTAGGTTTGGTTGGGTTAGATGGTTTGGCTGGATAGGCACCACTACTCTTGCTGCCATAACCTTCTGTTTTGCCACTACTACTAATAGCGACCACTTCCTCTATAATCTTCGCTACTGCCCCAAAGTCCTCTTAGTGTTCTTTACTATGCTCCACCAGTGCATAATCAATAATATGCTAATGCTGCTGTGTTGAAAGCTGAAATGTGATAAAATATTACATTGTGATCTTGTATTACTAATCACTTTGGTCTCTTTTATCCAATTCTTATTGATCAAGTCTAAATTATGTTGTTGAATAACGATATCTATGGAAGCTTTATTCTTTTTATTTCCTTTTCTCCCTACAAACTAATTTTATCATTTGGTTTTCTTAATTTGGTTCACAGTATGTACTTTGGTTCACAGTATGTACATGTTCTACAAAAATTATTGATTAGTTAAAAAGAATTCCCATAAAAGTTATAGGAAAGTCTTTGTTTTTGCTAATTTATTTTTTCACTAGTTTTAACACACATCTTGAATTAGTAGCAATTGCCTTTTCTTTCATTATGCTAGTCTCCTTTCAGATCTCTCAATAACTGGATCCCATACAGACTTTTCCACTCGATGGGAGACCAAGCTATGACATGGGAATGCATTCTTTTAATCACTTATACCTCAAATCCGAAGATACTCTCTTGTTATTGTTATCATTTTTTTATTTCTTAGATAATAATTGTGCATGAATACATGTTTAAATAGATGCTATTGACAGTTGGAATATGCAATGTAATTGCTTTTAACATATTATGTTTAAAAAAATGTGCCAGAATTTTCTTTAACACTGAATCTTCTTATTTATGGGGATCAAAGGAATGTCATATTTCACTAAAACTTGCTGATCATTAATCTCTCTCCAACCCAAGATACTGCTCCCACGCTCCATAAATATCTCTTCTCTGAAGGCAGATGGATAAAAATAAGAACATGTACCAAATATAAATTCTAACATAGAAACAAAACCATGGTTTAAAATATCATATCGATTGAACGTTTTGGCTAATTAAAAAACTGATATGTTATCGGCCGATACATCCAATTGACAATATCCAGCATGCAAGGCATATAAGTAGTATAGACATGGAGATGTGTCAAGTTCGAAAAGCGATTAAGATTCACCTGAAACAAAGCAGCAGCTTTAATGATGTGTCAGTGTTTCAGGACTGAACTTTGCCACTTTAGTGGTGCCAAGATATTCCCTGGTAGGGGTATTAGATTCGTTCGAGCTGATTCTCAGGTAAGCTTTGGTAATGGTTCTTGTTTTTTTCTTTTTTTTCAATTCAATGTTAATCTCTATTTTTCACTATTTCAGCTTATTGACCTTACCTTTAAAATTGATGAAATCTCACCTGATTTATCACCTTAGGTCTTCTTGTTCGCTAATTCAAAATGCAGGAGATACTTCCACAACCGACTGAAGCCATCAAAACTTACCTGGACTGCCATGCACAAGAAGCAACATAAGAAGGTGTTTCTCTTATGTAGTACTTAAAATATTTTTTGTGCTTTATTAACTTCTTGCATTTGTCATTCACTATGTTTCTTCTGTTAGGATTGTTTGGGTTTGTTCTATAATGATATTTTTCTTTTTCGACCATGCTAAATGAGTAGGATCAGTGATGTTATGAGTTACTTGATCAAACATCGTTGTTCTGCTGTTTTATTGAACTAGTCGTCGATCTGCATTTGCTTTGCTGACTGTGTTTTTGCTCTAAATAAGTAGGACATGGTATGGTAAGGTCTCTGATTGACTGTGCCAATGCAAATAATATTTCCGAATTTGCACATTGTTTTACCTTCACTGTCAAGCTTTGCTTCAACCATAGATCTTTAATTAATTTGGCTTTTATAAAGAGCTGTAAATAGTTTTTCTGGTTTTGTATGTAGAAAACCAAATTGCAGATTGATGGTTACTCATGACGACTATAGCATGATGTCCAGGCTACCAAAAGAGAGAACTTCAGTGGTAACCATACTTAGAAGCCCAGTTGATCGTGTCTTTAGCACTTACGAATTTTCAGTGGAGGTTGCAGCTAGATTTCTAGTGCATCCAAGCTTAACTTCAGCAACACAAATGACTGGAAGGATACGCCCAAAGAGTAATGGAGTAAGTACGTTGGATATCTGGCCATGGAAGTATTTGGTTCCCTGGATGAGGGAGGACCTATTTTCCCGGGTATGTTTTCTTTGAAACTAACTGATTAAGTTGTAGCTTTTTTTGAGTGTCTCTTTGTTTTTTCAATGCTAATCACCATTCTCTCTTTCCTCTCACAAGGATCTTCAAGTGGTTCTTGAACGACCCATCTCTTACTACCACAATAATCTTTATGGCCAGTTACCTTCTATTTTGTTTCTTGTATTGGCTGAATTTCTACACGATATCACTATCAGTTTCAATTCTAGAGATAAACTGGCATTATATGTTCAAGAAGTGTTACTATCAATTTCATATTAAGGAATAAAATGCCTTCACATGCTACAAATGGCAGTCGAATTGAATGGGGTTTTTTTTCTTTCTTAAATGGGGTATCACTAGTAAAGATAGTGATGGTAAAACAATGTGCAAATTCGTAAAGCTTGAAGCAATAGTTGAAACTGATGAGGTTCAATGTTGCTTAAAGTATAAAATCACTCATCATGGATGAGGTTCAATGTTGCTCTTTCTTAAATTTGGATTCTTGAACCTCTTTTATGTACAGTTTTTAATAGAGTAAGATATTTACCAAGATATGAAAAGAATTGAATATGGATCGTTTCGTGCATTGAATTTCATTTTTACTAAATTAGTAATTGGTTCTGGTTCTTATTTATCGACCTATGTTGGTTCAGTTTTAATTTGGCCCCAAACTGAACGAAGTAGTACCCCAACTAATAGGTGCTTATGCCTCAAGGCACTAATCAGCCGAGTGCCTTGCCTCACACCTCAGTGTTTGTAAACATTGAATGTAATAGTACCAAACACAAGAAGCAAAACAGCTCAGTCCCTGAATAAACACATCGTATCCCACCTAAGCGACATATACTAAAAAAAGATGAGCCTTTTCCTGTATTCTTCATTATTTGTGGCTTATGTTTTGCCAAAACTCATTTTCTGATTGTGGTTTGTGGATGACTTGCAACTTCTTCTGGATGACAGGGAGCTGTCAATTTTGCTCTGATGATGTCCAGTTGATTACAACACAATCACAGATCTCTTCCTTCAGGTACATCTCTCGTATGTAGTTTCTTATGTTGGTTTTATAATATTAGGTTGACAACAGAGTGCTCCCATATTTGTTTAACCATCTGAAAAATGTATTCAAGCTGCTCCAATATTTGAATAACATAGCACTTAGGATTGTTTTGTTTTTCTTGTTTTCTATTCCAGAGAAACCTGATTCGTGAGGCAACAGTCTTTCTGTTGGATGTCCTGAAACCAAATTTACCAGAACATGCATTTCTTCAAACAAAGGTAATTATTTGTTGACAGAGTTCTTGTAATTCTCTTTAGTTCACATATCTCTTAAACAAAGGTAATTATTTGTTGCACAACTTAGTGAAAAAGCTGGTCTGTATGTGCGTGCCCTTCAGGTATGGCCTCTTGGAATCATCTTTTGTGGTTTCACTCCTCAGCGTACTAGCTGCAGATCCTACATCTGGAAGCAAAGCTTGTCCTCCCTCCTGTAAGCTTTTACTTAGGCACCATATAGAAACAAATGGATCGCTACCATTTCACTTACATGAATGATTTTATTTTATTTTTTTAACTGTTCATTGTCTGTTTTCTGATTGTGATTCATCTGATCTTAATCAAGTTTTAGAAAGGCTTGTAAATTTGCTAGGTTAGCAAGTTATCTTGATTGTAATGTTGCTTGTTTGAATTAGTCGTGATAAACTGACTCGAAAAAAAGCCACTCAAAATTAACTTGCTGATGTGGCATGTACACAGAACCATTCATCTTTTTTTTTCTTGAGACACACCAGAAAAAATCTCTGATTTAGTAGACAATCAGCGTGTGAAATTCGAGTAGTTTTTTTCAAGTCAATTTATCACAATTCTTTATGAAGTTTGGGAAGCAACAAGGAACCATCCAATATATATATACCTCTCCTTGGTGGGGTCAGAACTGACTTTCTAGAAACATTTGTTTTCTTTGCCAATAATATCAAAACTAATGGAAGAAAATGTAAATAAATCTAAGTTAATACTTATTGAATCCAAAGGGCTGCAAAATGCCTAAGAGAGCAATGTAGGACCACACATGGGTGTGGGCTAAGGGCATTAGCATGTGAAGAGCCTATTTATTATAGAACAACCATGGTGAAAGATATAGCAAGACTGGCTTGGGCAGAGAACAAATGTGTCAGACCTGTGTATAGAAAGTGCTGATAATTTCTATTGTGTACCGTGGGCTCTACTTTGGAATGTATGATTCTCTAAAACCAGTTTTGTTGGTTGGTGATATGCAGGTCAGTAGAAACAGAAGAAATATTAGTATTTTGGTTTTTGTAATTATTGGCTGTATATGTTTACAGTTTGGACAATGTGTGCTATTGTGTTTGGTGATTGCAGGATAGATTCTCAAGAATGAAAGGGCCAAGTCCCTCTTTATGGGTGTTGGGGCAAACATCTTGCGTGCAGTTGCAGGTGCTGGTGTGCTTGTTGGTTACGACAAGCTGCAGTTGATCGTGTCGGGGAAGAGGTATGGATCTGGTGGTGGTGGCAAAGTTCAATCATGTGGCAGCAAAGATGATAATGACAATGATAATTTGGTGGCTAAGTTTAATCAGTAGTTTATATGTATTTTAGAAACTTTTATGTTTAGATCATATTGAAGTGAGACTTGAAAGAACGATGTATTTTGTATTTTAGCACCTTTCTTATACCAAATTATTGAAAGAATATTTGCGATGAATGTGATGATCCATTTTTTCAAATTGAAAATTCAGAATTTTTTTATTATTATTATAAATTCAGAAAAACGACTGTCTTTAGCAGTCGGGAAAAACGACAGTTTTACGACTGTCTAAAACCGTCGTTTTTTACGACTGTTAAAGACAATCGTTTTGACTGTCGTTTTTTCCGACTGTTGAAGACAGTCGTTTTTTTCCGACTGTCCTGGACAGTCGTTTTTTCCGACTGTTTTGGTCTGTCGCATTTTAAAAACCACTCCTTTTAAAACGACCCCTATTCCGACTGCAGGGGCAGTCGGTTTTTTCAAAAACGACTGTCATGGACAGTCGTTTTTAGCGCATTATGACGTAGTGAGTACTGGTGGATAAAAATCTGTCACAATAACTCAATAATCCGTAGAGACATTGAAAAAATCCACCGTAAATCCGCCTCAATATGTCTGGTGCTCAATCATAAAAAAACAAATGGTGTAAGAATGAGAAAATTAGAAATATATTATATATGTTTAATGTGAAAGTAATAATAATGGATTACGAACTTAGATAAAATTTGATTGAAATTTAGTCTGGTACAATTAAAACTGATGATGAATCCAATTTCGAAAAATTAACAAGAATGATCTAAAATAATGTTGATTGAGGTAATAGTAAATTATATTGGTAGAGGCCTTCATTGGTGATGATGAAGACCATAAAACACATTGGCGGGTACCAATCAAGAAGGAACCACAAGCACCTCTTGAATGGGTCATGAGCTCAAAGCCAAGATCAATCATAAAATCTTAAACATTAGATTATCATATTTTTTTCAGTGCTGTCAAGTTTAGTCCTTTTATCTCTAAATTGAACAGTCATGATCTCAAGCCCATGTAAATCCCACTCCCATATCCTAATTTGCCCACAAAATTGATGGCCTGGATCAAATCATGATTGTTTGAATTAAATTCCATATTTATAGGTATGACGTACAATTGCAAGAAAAAATTACATTTTTTTAAATCAATTACAGATAATTCTTTTTTTTTTTTTTTTAAATACATCACAAGCTATGCTTACCAAGTAAGCCGGTCGAGCTAAATCCCTATGGGTGGCCACGAGAGGGCTTGAGCGCGAGACCTAACCTTTCTGGGGTATGCCATCAATTATAGAGTTTTATTTATAATTGTAAAACCATATACAACGAAAATAAAAAATGTTGCAATTGCGGCCCTGCTCGGTACACTACAAATCATTTGTATTGCAAATATTTTTCAATGCAAATGGTTTACGGTGAAGATTTACTTTTGCTTGGTAACCATTGGGAAATCTCTTGCGATTCTATTTTTGTGGTTGGTCAATTGTTGCAATAAAATTTTCATTGGGATTTATTGTTCAAATATAACGTGGAAAACAATTTTAACCTACTTCAACCTCATCAAAGAAATTACTCAAATTACATATATACATTAGAGTAAAATAGAGCTATATATATCCTCAATACTTGTTATATTAACCAACATGAATTTACAAATAAAAAAAATATCCATATCAAAAGGTATAGTAACCGACACACAGGAATTATAAAAATATTTATCAACAATGAACCTATTCAAATTAAAAAAAATACCTTTAGCAGTTGTTGTAGGCATTAAAAATTAAACGAGACCATACAATTCTCTAAATTATCAGAAAGTCCCTAAAATCAGAGTTGGGTCTACACATCCAAATTAGGACCCATTGTTTGAAATGTTGTTCATATAGTTTGGATTTGAGTGGTCATAGATAAAGCCCATGACCTAAACAAAGTCAAGAGATATTGGGCTCTACATTGAAATAAAGGAGTTTGGCCCACCAACAAACCATAAAATTCTTAAAATTGCATTTCAACAAATTTAGCTTTTAGACGAACCAATCATTGTTTTTTAAGTCGGGGCATAATTTGAAAGCTAAATTATCCTAAGTTTATAAATACGAAAGCCACCTTCATTTGGAGGGGACCGAAATCACTTTCTCTTAGAAAACAAAAACTTTCCCCTAGAAAAAAAAAAAGTTCTCAAGCCTTCCTCCAAAGACAAAGAAAAATTCTTCAAGAGAGACACATGTTTCAATTAAAGAGAAGATCAAGTTTAAACCCCTTTCTTTAGAAGTCAAGACATCATTATCAACGGATCAAACACGAAGTTTGGAGATAAGAAAATTTACAACAAGCCCCTAGAAAAGATCAAGCCTAAAGCCCTTCTCTACAAAGTGAGAATCATCTTCTCAGTCGATTAAATGCAAAGGCTAGAGAGAAAAAAAATTACAACAAGCCTTTGAAGATCAAGCCTAAAGTCCTTCTCTACAAAGCAAGAACCACATTTTCAGTCGATCAAGTGCGAAACCTAGAGAAAAAAAAAATCTATAACAAACCTACAAAGAATATCAAGCCTAAAGTCTTTTTCTATAAAACAAGAATCACTTTCTCAACCGATAAAGCATGATGTCCAGAGAGAAGAAATTCAAACAAAGAACCTATAGTTGATCAAGCATGAAGTCCAGAGAGAAGAAAAGCTACACACATGTCACCATCTTTATTATAGAATAAAGTATTGTTACGCAAGTGAATGTACGACCAAACATGCCTAAAAATTATGAGTCAAGGGAAGAAATACCTTCCAATGAAGAAGATGTTATGTTCACTTTATCGACCAAGACACCTACTAGGAAGAAAAAGATGAAAATAATTGTAACTCACATGTTACTCCCAAAGAAGAGAAGTCTGAATTGGAAAGGGAAATAAATGCGATCCAGTGACAAGTCGAGCTAGCGAGGTCAAGATAGGAATGATGATGACAGTAATCATGTTGGAGATGATAGTAGAGAAAAGAATCTTGATCGGGATCACAGTTTAGATAAATTGAAAACACCAAAAAATAAGAAGCTTCTGGATGCAAAACAGTTGATTGATATGATCCCAAAAACCAAGGAGGAGTTGTTCTCTTATGAGATAAATTGGGCAGTATATGACAAGGTGGGGGAAATTTCCGTAATTCATACCAGTTGTTTTACTCGATTGCATGCACTTTCTATATTTAAATATATAGATGAACAAATTAAGTGAAATTGAGTCAAGGTGAAATAGAATTTTAGGGAGTCTAAGTTCATCTCTTTTAAGTTTTTTCTATATTAAGAATTCATGGGGCCAACCTCAATCAAGTGATTTCGCTAATTGTATATTCTCTTCAATCAAGGGATATTGTTGGATGTATTTCCTTTTTTGCTACATTTCCTTCTTTAAGGAGATTATCTTTGTAATCTATATATACCATCCAAGATGGGCAATGTAAAACATATACAGAAAAATAAATATTCTTCATTCTCTTCTTTTATCATGGTATTAGAGCTCAAGCAACACTGAGCACATCGATCTTGTTAACAAAGTCACAAGATTCTCCATGCCTTGAGGAAGTACGCGAAGTTCATCTTCGCCTGGGGACAACAAGGTGGATTATAATTCTTATCCCTACTTCATGTATCATTTAGATAACCCTGGATCCATGCTTGTTTCACAACCCTTGACGGGTGATAACTATTCGACTTGGAATAGAGCCATGATCATGGCTCTTAGTGCTATAAACAAAATAGAGTTTGTCGATGGTTCAATCGAGAAGTTACCTACAACTGATCCGATGTACTCTCAATGGATACATTATAATAATATGGTTTTGTTTTGGAAATTGAATTCTTTATCCAAAGACCTTGCTACTATCGTCATTTACACTGAATTAGCAAATAAGGTGTGGGAGGACCTCGAAGAACAATTTTCTTAGAGTAATGCCCTAAGGATTTTGCAAATTCAGAAAGCCATCTCTTTTCTTATCCAAGAACAAACATCCGTGGGGATGTATTTCACAAAATTGAAGGGTTGTTAGGATGAACTCATGACTTATCAACCAATTTCTTCATGTTCTTGTGGCGCGACAAAAATTATGATCAACTACCGACAAAGAGAGAGGGTTATGCAATTTCTGATGGGACTAAATGAAACATAATCCGTTATTCGGGGATAGATACTCCTTATGGACCCTCACCCACCAATTAACAAAGTCTTCTCTTTTGTGCTAGCTTCAAGAGGAAAGTCATGACATTGTTGCGTCATCCCCACAGCTAAACAATACAGCTGCTCTTCTCGACAAATTTGAACCCAAGACTCAAGCTTCAGGATGTGATAATCATAGTTCAAATAAAAAGAACCAGAATCCATGACTTGAGCGACCCATCTGTAATCATTGTGGTTGGATGGGACACACTATTGACAAGTACTACGTCCTGCGTGATTACCCACCTGGACATAGACTTCACAAAGGTGGGAAACAAGCACAACAAATCAAGTTGAAGCATCACCCAATGACAAGCAAAGTGCTTAAAAGTCTCAAACAGATCTGTCTCTCACACTCGAGCAATGTCAACAACTTCTTGTTCTTCTCAATCCGGGAAAATCACATCCTATGGCTCACCAAGTAGGGAGTTTGCAGCAACCATCAACTTTTTAGGTATATCCCATTGTTTAAATTCCTTTAAAACCATTCTTTGGATCATCGATACAAGAGAAACTAATCACATGGTTAGCTTTGTTTCTCATCTGACAACAATTTACTCCCTAGGTTCCACACTTGTTAAACTCCTTAATGGGAATCTTGCATCTATTTCTCATATAGGCATTGTCTCCCTGATAATATTGCTCTAAATACCGTAACCACTACTACCTCCTTTGACCTTTGACATAGACAACTTGGACACCAATCCCATAATCGCTTGGAATTTTTGGCTAAGAATGTTTCTGAAATTTCAATTTCAAAGTTTGAAAATTGTAGTATTTGTCCAATTGCTAAACAAATTAGACTTTTATTTAGTATTAGTTATATTTCTACTACTCCACATTTTCAGTTAATCCATTGTGACATATAATGGGGACATTATCCTACCTCATTTCTTACAGGAGCACACTATTTTTTGATGATCGTCGATGATTACACACATAGCACATGGGCTTATCTCATGCGTCACAAGTTAGAAATACGTCATCTTTTCAAGTCATTCTTTGTTTTAATTGAAACTCAATTTGGTCAAAAGATCAAACAAGTTTGCAACGACAATGGGATTGAATTTGATATGCATTCTTTCATTCAAGAAAATGGTGTTATTCACCAACGTAGTTGAGTTGCCACGCCATAACAAAATGGTGTCGTTGAATGAAAAGATCAACATCTTTTAAACATTGCTCGTGCCTTACGTTTTCAAGTTCACCTACCTGATCATTTTTGGGGGGAATGCATCCTTGCTACTACTTACCTTATAAATAGGACTCCAACACCCCTACTTTCTGGTTGAACTCCTTATGAAATGCTTTTCAACTCCCAACTTTCTTATTTTCATTTAAAAGTGTTTGGATGCCTTTGTTATGCATTCACACTTGCTACACATAGGTCTAAATTTGATCCATGTGCAAAGAGATGTATTTTCCTCGGTTACCCTTATGGTCAAAAAGGGAATAAAGTTTTTGACCTTGATACCCATATTGTATTCACTTCTCGAGATGCGATGTTTCATGAATGTTTTTCCTTTTAAATCCCAAAGGCTCGATCCTTCTTCATTAGTCTTACCATGTCCTATTCTAGATCAAAACGAATCATTTTTTCAGTCTTCACCATCATCCATTGAAACCTCAACTGATCCACCTCTTCAGCCTCCTCCACCAACTAACCAACCAGCCCCACGACGTTCCACTCGCAATCGACAACAACCCAACCACCTTCAAGACTATCACTGTCAATTGGCCAGACACTCTAATCTTATTCCAACATCGTCCTCCATGACAAGTCACTCAACAGGTACAAATCATCCATTGTCTCATTTTTTAGTTTATGATAGGCTATCTATTTCTCACCATGCATTCTCTGTAACAATTTAATCTGTTATAGAACCAAAATCTTTTACTCAGGCCATCAAAGATCCTAAATGGTGTGAAGTCATGGTTGTTGAGATTCGCACTATAAATGAGAACAACATTTAGACCCTTACTAACTTGCCCACCCATAACAAACCTATTGGTTGTAAATGGGTATATAAGATCAAACACAATTCTGGCAAATCCATTGAGCGCTACAAGGCCAATCTCGTAGCCAAAGGAAATAACCAAAAAAAAGGATTGGATTATCATGAGACATTCGTTCCGGTTGCTAAGTTTGTTACTGTTCGTAGCTTATTGGCCATTGTTGCAATCCAAAATTGGCATTTATACCAATTAGATGTCCACAATGCTTTCCTACATGGTGACCTTGATGAAGAGGTATATATGACAATCCCACCTGGTTTTGCTCGTAAAGGGGAGACTCGAGTTTGTCGTCTCAATAAATCCTTGTACGGGCTCAAACAAGCCTTAAGGCAATGGTTTGCTAAGTTTTCTACATTTTTCCTTAACGCTAGATACACTCAGTCAAAAGAAGATTACTCTTTATTCACTCAACCAATTGGTTCCTCATTCACTATAGTACTTGTTTATGTCGACGACATAATCATAGTAGGCAATGATATTAATTCGATTGATGCTCTTAAAGCTACACTATATAAACGATTCAAAATTAAAGACCTTGGACTTCTCAATTATTTTTTGGGGATTGAGGTTGCATGGTCGCGTCATGGAATTTTTCTCTCTCAAAGGAAATATGCACTAGAGATTCTCGAAGACAATGGCTTACTTGGAGCTCGCTCTACCACATTTCCCATGGAGCAAAACTTGAAACTTACTACCTCCAGTGGCCCCCTATTACCTGACCCGACTAGCTATTGTCGTCTCATTGGCCGCCTTATCTATCTCACGATTACACGACTGGACATTGTTTATTCGATCCACATATTGAACCAATTTATGGAAAAGCCTTCTCAACCACATCTCGATGCTCCTCACAGGGTCCTTTGTTATCTCAAAAACACTCTTGGGCAAGGCATCTTACTTTTTTCTTTTAGCAATTTGCAACTTAAGGTTCTTTGTGACTCTGATTGAGCCATTTGTCTAGAGACACACCGATCAATTACAGGTTATTGTACCATGTTAGGTGATTCTCCAATATCTTGGAAGTCCAAGAAGCAATCTATCGTCTCACATTCCTCGGTTGAAGCTAAATATCGTACCATGGCCACTACTTGTTGTGAGAGTACTTGACTCTCATATCTCTTATGCGATCTCGAAGTTCAACATCCACAACCAGCCACTCTATTTTGTGATAACAAGGCAACCTTACATATTGCAGCCAATCTTATTTTTCATGAACGAACGAAGCACATCGAGATCGATTGTCACATTGTACGCAATAAGATTCAATCTAGCTTACTTCACACAACATACATTTTGACTACAGAACAACCTGCAGACATCTTCACTAATATGTTGGGTGCTGCTCAATTTCATTTTTTTATTTGCAAGTTGGGTGTTCAAAATATCCACAAGCCAGCTTGAAGGGGAGTATTAGGAATTCATGGGGTCAGCCTCAATCAAGGGATTTTGCTATTTGTATATTCTCCTCAATCAAGGGATTTTGGTGGATGTATTTCCTTTTCTGCTACATTTCCTTCTGTAAGGAGATTCTCTTTGTAATCAATATATACCACCTAAGATAGGCAATGTAAAACACACAGAGAAAAATAAATATTCTTCATTCTCTTTTTTTATCATTCTAAGACTTATTTATTGACAGCATGAGCTTCATAAGAGAATGAGACCGTGGATCTCAAATAAGATTATCGAGTTTCTTAAAGAGGAAGAAGCGACTCTGGTTGACTACATTGTGTCGAGTACCAAAGATCATGTCCGAGCATCTCAAATGTTGGAGCTGCTTCAATCTATCTTGGGCAACGTAGCGGAGATGTTTGTTCTCAAGATGTGGAGGATGCTAATCTTTGAAATTAAGAAAGAATAGTAAGCTCACTCTTTGAAGTCTAAGGCATGACAAGTGGCAAAATGAGGTATTTTATTTGCATCAAGTAATTTCTCTCTATTGTTTCTTTGGTATTTTTCCTAGATTTTCTATAATTGTAGAAGAAATCATATATCATAGACTGAAAAGGAGATTTTAATCTTCTTGTGAATTGGTTAACATTTTTTCCGTTGATGCCCCTCTGTGCTTATTATATATAACCCATCCTGATTCCCTTGTTGCAAATGTGAAAGGGTATCCCTCCAGAAGTGTCAGCATCACAAAGATTTGTTTTCCCCTCTTTGCACCCACCCCACAAACAAAGATGACCCTTTTGTCCTCTTCAACCCCAACCCCTATTATGGAAGGAAATGTGGGACAAGAGTGAATGAAGTATGTAAGCTGCGATGGTATCATCCTTGGATTGCATTCAGGGTAACTTTATGAAAAATATTATGATTTGAACTGCAAAAGTGCAACTTCTGAAAGTTTTTTTTCCCCTGGCCGGCTAACATGTACTCTGATGTACCAAAGGTTATGTTTGGCTACAGAGCTTTCCCAACGCTAGAGTTCGTTTTGGGTGTTACCATTAGTAGGGCTAACATTGGAGTTCAATTGTACATAAAATCTATATTTCACGTAAAAAAAAAAAAAGAAAGAAAAAAAAAGAAATAACTTCTTCACAGAAGGTCAAGGGTGATTAATTCCTCAATTAATCATAAATTATTGTAATACTTGTACCCTTCACCTCCAAAATTTTAGATTTTTCAACATTCAAACATCAAGAAGAAGATACGATTTAGAATGTGGTTGAAGATGATAGGTTTTAGTAAGAAATCCTATACAATATTTTGTATAATCTCCAAAAAATTTCCGATTTTATTTACGAAGCTTTCCCGAATTTATCTGAATTGAACACTCACCCAATAATTGTCGAATCCAAACTTTGTTACTATGATGGGAACTATAGATGCTTTTCCTCGAGATAGGATTGAAAGAGCATCTATGGTTCTTGCCCACTTTCACGCCAAGATGTGTGATATGAGGTCCAATCTTGAGGTCACTGCAGTATGATTCTAACATTAAATGTCCAAAATCTAGTTAGGTTACCTTTCTTCTTTTATTTTTTGAATAAGGTTCTCAAATAGCATAAATAAAAAATAAAAAAAGAGTTTCACCCACTATGTGAAAATTGGAAAATTCTACAGGAAAATTTGATTGGTCAAGGCCCTCGAATTTTAGAAATCGAATTTCGACAGGCAAGGAAAGTTGAATTTTTTATGTTCACTAGATTCGATGGCTTAGAGCCGTTGAATTTCTCCCATTCACCATTAATTTGACGGTTTTTGCCTATTAAAAAATAAATAAATTCTATAATAAAAAATTTGACGCCTTGGTCCATCGAATTTGATGAAATTCAACGGCCTTGGACCATTGAATATGGACATTTTTTCTTGTTGTGACCATATTTTTTTTCTTCTCATTTTTAGTATTTCATTTTCCAAAAGAATATATTCATGACTAGTTGAAAAAAGTAAAATTAGATGGGAACTAACTATGTTAAGTCTTTTTAGTATTAAGAGATACAGAAAAGACTAAAGAGAAAAAAAAGAGAAGAAACGGGGATTATTATATTTTAAAAAACTAAAAAAAATAAACAATGTCATACTGATCCGTTTGAAATTATTATATTTTAAAATATTGTAACAATGTTTGTACTCAATGATTGCCGTAAAGAAGGGAAATTTTGTCATGAAAATGCAAAAAGTGCTGATAATTTGGTGCAACCACTTGACGCATCCTGACGTGGAAGCACATAACTTATTAGAAAAAAAAAAATTTATTTTTCACCGTTGAATTTTATTTTCAAATTTTGGTGCTCGGTAGCCATCTGTTTTGAGCACCTTGAATCAAGTTCGAAAAACGATTGTTTTTAATTTTTTTTTTTTTTTGAATATGAATATTTTTGGGGGCCTACCAATCTTTTTTAAGATTTGAAATCTAAAAAAAATAAATATGTGGATGAGAATGGGCATGATGAGAGAGAAATTTTCTCTCTCTTTTTTTTTTTTTTAATAAGTTATGTGCTTCAACGTCAGCGTGCATCAAGCGCGTGTGCCAAAAGTCCGTCATTGAATAATACATTAGCCTTTTGTAATTTGAACTCAATGGTTGTGGAGACAGGTTCAAAATGAATTTCTAGTCCTTTGTCAATAAACATGGACAATGGTTTATAAAACAAGAGAATGATATCTTCTATGACTATGAATTCAAGAGGACTGAGAAAAATGAAAGATTTTCTAGATGAGGTTAAGAAGAGGTTGAAAACGATACATGGATTGAAGAGGAGTTTGAGTAGGTTAAAAATATGCTCACATAATGAGTCGTTCTGGAGTGACCACAATTCACACTTTAATAACGTGGGGATAGATGCACAATCATAGATGTTTTTCACTCATACTTCGATGAAAAGCATCTATGTTTCTGTACACAATTCCTCGTCAGCAAAGTGTTAAACAAGATCAATAATTCTAATTGCCCCAAATTTTGTGACTTCTAATCAACTATATGGGTAGGCAATGACCAGTAAAAGAAATATGCAATATATCCTAGTCAATATTCAGGGCAGAATTCTTGTCCCCCACGCCATAGGGTCCACCAATTAAAGTGTCTAAGATTGATTTCAACCTTTGAAGTCCCCAATCTATGATTTTTAAAAGTGTTTTTCTATGGGTAGACTTCAAACCCAAGTATTATTCACAGAAATTCCCCTAAAGTTCCAATAACTCTCCTCAAACTTTACTTTTTAAAGTTAATTACGGAATTCAAGCGAAGAACCCATTGTGACAGACAAAATGAACTTTCGAGGGTCCTTTGTAGAGTGAAAATTAGTTTCAATAGCCTTCACTTTTATGTTATCAACTTTAGAGTTTGATGAAATTGTTACTCTAGTTCTTTAACTAATTTCTTTATAAATCTTAATTAACTTTGTTTTGAAAGACGCCTGAGTTCAAACTTCCTCGTTGGCTATTCAAAGGTATTTATCCATACTAAATATGTGTGGTTTGTGGGGTAATGCATGTATCCGGGGGATTTGGATGAGATATGATGCTTGAAGACGTCAGTTATCTCATCCTTGTTAGTTGAGCCTACGAGTCTGGAACCCGTAAAGAAGAAAAGAAATGACTTATTAATATCTTATATAAAAATTTATTTTAATTTTTATAAAGTTAAAAGACAAATTTGATTTCATCTAAAATAGAAAATTTGAGTTTCATAAGCTCCTTTAGTCTTGCAACAAGAGAGAGAGTTGAAAGGGTATTTTTTTCTAATTTTAAAGTATATAAGGATGAATTAAAAGTAAGACTAATCTTACTAACTTTTTAAGATTTCAATCTTACAAAGGGTCATTAAGATCACCTTTTGGAATCCAAAAGCATTATCTGATGCCATAGGGATGTAGAGGACAACATTCTAAAAACTTTTTGATAAAAAAAAAACCTTAAAAGTAATTATTTGTCACCGTTTAATTTTAATTTTAAATTTCAAAGATTCATAGGCATTCAGTAGCCATTCATTTGGAAAACCTTCAATTAAGATAAAAATTCAAAACTGAATAAATATGATGGTTTTAATTCTAAGTTCTTTAGGAACCAACCCATTAATACGCCTGGTTAAGAGTATTCTGATTATTTGTGTTACTAATTAGAATTGTGATAATATGACTTGTCAGGTGGCATACTCAATCGACTTCATGACATGATAAGTTCGGATACCATGAATATGGATCTGGATCTATATGCCTTGGGATACACAATTGCACTTCCCCATAAAAATATGTATCCCGAAGGAAATATGTATCCCAATGCATACATAGTTAGGATTACCGAACTTATCCACCTCATGGAATCATTTGTATATGCCACCTGGCAAGTCATTTTTATCAAGACTAACAATTGTGACGAAAAGGTCAGCGTTCCAAACTGTCGGTCTTGAATGGTGAATGGGGTACCATTATAATATTAAGTCCAGCGTCTGAAGGATTTAGGGTAAAAAAACAAAAGCAGAAAAAACTCAACTATTAGTCTTCTGTGGAGCCCACACACAAGTTTTTCTCCCCTAAAAGAAAAAAATGTACCACACTTCCGGAGGATTTAAACTGTACAGCCTATTTTATTAGTGCACCAATACCTTACTGCTTTATGATTGGGAGTTGTAGCACCACAAAAATGTGTCTTAACTTAAGACTTAAGCTAAAGTGACCTCACGATTGTACCTCACTTCAGACATCTTGCTTGATGTGAAAGTGTGTAGAACCATAAATGCTTTTCAATTTCATAAAAAGTATCTATGCTTCCTACACGCTTTCACGTCAAGATGTGTCATGTGAGGTACAATGTTGAGGTCACTCCAGCACGACTCTTTTAACTTATTAAAATATAAGAGGAAAAAACCCACACTTGGTAAAATTTAGAAGAGTCATGCAAGAATAGCATTGAAATGTACATCAATTCTCACATTGCTGATGTGGAGGTGCACACATAATCATAGATGTTTTTCGCTTGTATCTCAATGAAAAGCATCTATGGTTTTATTAGTACATACATCCTTGTCAACGATGTGAGAATCAATGTACGTTTTAATATTACTTAAGCATTTTTCTAGTTTATAATCATGTTACATCACTTGATGACGTTTAGAGAGAGCCGGTATGGAGACAAGACAGACACGATGAGAAGAGATTTTCTTGGGATCAGCACATATTTAACCATCAATTTCATTGGAATATATCTAGATACACTACATGAAAATTAGAAAATTCAACGGGCCAAGAACCACAAATTTTAGAAATTAAATTTTGACAGTCCAGGCTTGTTGAAATTTTTTATCTACCCCATATTTTACAACTTAGAGCCGTTGAATTTCTCCCATCTTCAATTAATTTGACGGTTTCAACCCATAAAAGAAAAGGTTTCGATAATGAAAAATCTGATGGTCTTGGGACATCAAAGATGAGTTTTTTTTTTTTTTTTCACGTTGTGATATATTCCCCAAAACCCTTCATTTAAGGATATTATTTTCTTTAATAATAGGTACGTAGGTGCATCTGATGAAGATGCATGTTTTCAATGGACCAAATCAGCTATTGATCAAACTGAACCAGTCATCTGATCCTCTCCACCCCTTTTAAGATGTCACATGGAGTCCATTCCATCGATGGAAAGATAGGTCAAAATGAAAAATCAAAGTTGTTTGGTGAGGATTAGTCCAGTTTTAGGGTTTTTGATCTTTTAAGTTAAGTAACGGTGAGATTTAAGATTTTTTTTTTTTGGCACTTTAAACTTTATTCATGGAATGATTTGTTGATTATTCAAATCGACCCAGAACACTCGCAGTCTTCTTTTTTGCTTTTTTTTTTTGGTTTGACCCGGATATCCCCCTAGATAGAGGACCGGGGGACACCGTATCTGGGCTTTGCCCAATCCATAGGCCTATGGTCATGCCCGACAGCACTAGTCATGGGGCGCTCACAAACTCTCTTGTGTAATCTCTTCTCTCCTTATTCACATTGATTTCTAGCTACTTTCATTTTTCTCTTCCACTAACTTCCCATTTCCCTCCCCCACTTTTGGAGTTTTCAACTGATATGCATTTTCTTTTCATGACAATCACTATTTGTTTCGTGAAATATTCTTGTGAAAAGTTAATTTCAATTGTAAAAATGAAATATTTCTTTGAAAATATTCTACTAAATAGTAAATTTTGATTGAATTGTTCTATTCTTTGGGAACATTTAAGAACAATGATCAAATTTGTAAAAATAATAAAAATGACACATTAGTTGTAGGAAAGGTAAATTACACATAGGCCTACAGGTCCGGACACCCTCATCATAAAAAAGAAGGTAATTACACATAATATTATTCATTAATTATAAATGAAAGAAAATTAATTGCATGCTTAGCCAAAAATATATCAGCACCCTCATTTAGCAATAGATAAGAAGTTTATTCATACATTATTAAAAAATAGAAATATAGACTTGCATATACATATATAAATCCAGTACTTAATATTTGTATATTATGATGTGCATATTAATATGAAATTATGTAGAATATGGTTTAATATTACCTTGTAGTGATCTCGGTATAGTCCGAATTTATATCCATTTGGGTAGAAATTTTCTAAGTACTTCTATTAATTTTTCAAGAGTTCATTGGATATTAGAATAGACTAATGCTAAAATGACTCCTCCACATGGCATACTCAATCAACTCCCCACTACGTCATAATGTGCAATAAACGAATGTCTAGGACAGTCATTTTTTTTTTTTTTTTTTGATTTCTAATTTAAAAATGGGATCATTACATTCAGTCCAAATAGTGGTTCAAAAATTTTGTACAAGAAATGAACTAAACTACGAGATTCATCAACCGAAACATTCAATTAATATGATTAGTAATGGAGAACTTAATGATATTTTCATCTCCAAATATTTCTAAACTAAATGTACCATAGTTTTCCATTCTAGTATCCTATTAGTATCCCTATATGGTCATCTTTGGTTTCAATCATTCATCAAAAAACTAAAAGAATAACATTAATTACAAAATGAAATAAATAAACTGTGGATAATGAGAAATTTGGGTCATTTCCCCAAGTAATTGTAGAAAAAATGTAAGAAGACATATGGAGTAAGCATCAAAATTACCTTAACATTGAAATCAAGACTGTCTAAATCCAGCATGTAAACAGAGTCCACTTGAAATTTTTAAAAGAAAGGAAGCAAAAGAGAAAGAGAATTATCAAGGTAATTGGAATTTTAAGGCATCAAGACCCTTATATATCATACATAGAAAGAGTGAATAACATAGTAAAATAAAATAATTCAGGAATCTCTTGGTTCAAACATACAAGAATCCAATTTTCACAATTAGAGAGCATGAATAAACTAAATTGAAATTTCTTGAATTATAATTACAATGATGTCACAAATTGATCTGTATTATGTCAAATATCAAAACATAAAAATGTAAACTATCATTTCAATGCCAATCTCAACATCAAATGTAGAAGGCGACTGTATTTTGCGGCAAAAATGACACTCCGAAATGTGTTCCAAAAGAGAACACAAACATTTAGATATGGCTCAATCAAAAAATAAAACACTCAGAAATGGATATCAACTTATGTTCTCAAACAAATCAATCAATATTTATGAATATGTTATCTCACAAGCATCTTCATTATAAGGTTTGAGCTTTGAACAAGTCATACAAAAATAAAACTCGATATGCGAACAAAAAGTGCAAACTTCTTTGATAAAAAATTTCTTATGGGGTCTGGAAATAGCTCCTAAGGGAAATAAAAACCGGCCAATAGTGATTTGGGCATGCAAACTAAAATCCAGTGTTAACACCACTGAGTGTTTTGCTTCAAGTTGAGGGTTTTGAAAGGGTGACATGAAGACCAAAATTGAAGTGGATTGATGTAGTAAGAAATGACATGAAAACTCACAGAATTACCAAAGATATGGCTTTAAATTGAGCTGAACGGAGAAATCATATCATGTTTCCGACTACCAATAGTAGGGATAAAGCATAAATGATGATGAATCGACCAGTCAAAATCATATATTTTTGAAACATGTAAATATGATGCATTATATATAGAAACAACAAAGCCTCGTTATAATCTGTACTAAAAAATAAATTTCTATTACGTTGAAGGAAATCTCTTATGAATGAGATAAAACTGTAAACGTTATCAAAATATGCAAACAAACAACTTGTTTGAATTATATTATAGTAATAAAAAAGAAGCATTTGAAAAGAAAAATCCCAAACATTGTGAAGTAAATAAACTAATTCTTATTATGTTCTTTAAGGTAATATAATACCTGCTATAACTTGGAAATGAAGTTATGAGTCATAAATCCCGTAACGATCATCGCCGATAACCACATTAAACATACCAACCAAAATAAGTATGAAGGAAATACTCTAATTCATAGAGTCCCTCACATTACCCAAAGAAACACCATATATATATGGGCTATTTCCCATGTTCTCATTCACTATTAGTGTTAGATTGAGGTCATGTCCATCAAACAGAGGACTTGTTCTATTGTTTAAATTCTTCCATAAAACACAATCAAATAATCTTCAAAACCAAATGCGAACGTACTAACGCTAGAACAAAAATACGACTCTAGAAAGAATTTAATAGAACTATACTAAAAAAAAATTTGTTCTTCACCAATTCATTAAAACCAAGCATTGTGATATGCTTATTATAAGTTATCCTAAAAAGCTAAATCAAGATATTGAATTTATCAATCCTTTAATATGAGTGATCTCAATATTCTCCTAAGTAGCCATCAACGAAGATAATTTAAAATGATTAGGAAAGGGGGATCAGACAAAACCCTAAAATAATGAAGGAAAATCTAAAATTTGATCAAAAGCTTTCACATACCTGAAGATTCGATCACAAGCCTAGCAGAAAGTCGCTTCCAATCTGAAAGATCGGTTAAAATGATTAGAGAGGGGGAGATCGAACAAAGCCCTAAAACTCCCAAATTGAAATCTGATAGATTCAAAATCTGAGATTTTGTGAGTAAGAGATCGAGAGAAGATCTTTCGATCAAACTCTAATCGATTATGTCCTAAAACTCTCAAATTGAAATCTAATTGCGTCTGACCATAGATTCAAAATCAAAGATTCTATGAGTGAGAGATCGAGCGAATATCTTTCGATCAATTTACTTTCCAAAACAAAAAAACTCCAATCGATTTACTTCCAAAAAAAACAAAACTCTGATCGATTTACTTTCCAACAAAAAAAAAACTCCAATTGATTTTGTGAGTCGAGTGAGAGCGAGGAGACAGACAGAGTCGAGTGAGAGAGTGTGAGTGAGTAAGAGAAAGATAGTCAAATGAAACGGAGTGAGTCAAGAGAGTCTAATTAGCGACTATTGGAAACTATAGCTTAAAACGACGGCTTAAAGCCGTCATTTTTCCCCCAAAATACAGTCGCCTTCTACCCTTTATGACGTAGTGCCCCTGACGTGGGGTGTGCCAAAGCCATAGATTTCCTTTATTGGGATACACAGCTGCACAAATTTATGGTGATATGCGGTCAATTTAGTATGCCATGTGGGGGAGTCATATCATCAACACTCCTGAATTTTTACAATAACGAAACACACACACACACAAAAAAAAACTAATCATTACCCTTTGGTTAATTATATTAATATTTAGGATGACGCAATGTTTCTATTCCCAACCTGATTTAAATTGACATGGAAATCAATTGGTGAAAACCATTAACTTGTGCATTAATTAATTAATTAATTATATTTCTAAGCAAGAAATTTTATATTAAAAAGAGAAGGAAGAGGGCAAGAGCCCATTAATTGGTGCTTTAAATTTCCATAGGAAAACCATTAATTGGTGGATCATAATCCAATCCCAATGACTACGTAGTTATTTAAGAATATCTTATTAGTTTAAATATTAATACTCATGGCCAACGAAGTAGTCTTTTTTCTTCCTCCTTGCAAAGTTCAGTAAGCCAATTTCTCCAAGCTTCCACGTATACTTGAAAGCTCCACCCCAATTCGAGAACTTACTTCCTACAAAACATCAAATTGAACCAAGCTTTGTTAGTTTAAGCTTGAATTTATTAGTACTCTTAAACAAACAAAGATGAAATTAGTAATTACCTGAGCATAGATTGTGTGAAAAATCTTATCGCCCAAAGTAAATAAGTTAGCATTCACAACTTGAGCACCTTCTGCCTCAAGGATACTAATAACTTCATATAACTTGAATTTCTTGTTCAACCCACTTATTAAAATCACCTCAAAATTTGAACCCAAGTCTTTTAATTCAAGAATTGGCAATGTCAGACCAATTTCACTTGAATCTCGATTGGTCATAATCCCAAATTCCTTCCTTGCCTTCAATCCTTCTATTCTTTCGCGTAAATTCTTTATATAATTAGTGGCATGATCCAATTGATCAGGCAGTGTGAGTACTTTCTGAAACATATTAGAGAAGCATGAAACAATTGAAATAGCAAAGATAACATAATTGCGCAAAACACAAGGATTTAAGTAGTTCGGCATTGAGCCTATGGTCATGGAAATAATGAAGCACAATCACTATTTTTTCATAAGTTTTACAATCTTAGAGATCTCTATTAATATAAATGAGAGTTACTAAAACATTTGAAACTTCTCAAAACAGAAATCCCTAGAAATAGAAGACCCCTTAAGAAAATATACGCATAAGTACCAAAGATTCCAAAAAATGTATACACAAATACCACTTGTAATAAATTAAAACCACACAGGAAGAGTAATCAGAGTCATGGTTGGAAAAGGGCAGGGGGTATCAGTTCTCCACCACGAGCTCCAAGCCATTAAAGAAGGGGTGCAAATGGCGATCAATTTGAACCTACAGAGGCTCATCATTACTGCCGACTCTCTCATTGCTATAAACTACTTATTAGGCAAGTGGGAGGTCCCTTGGACGGTCAAAGACATAGTGCATACTATCAAAACCATAGCGATCAAGTTCCAATGGCATAATTACGGGTACACCTACAGAGAGGCCAACCGAGTTGCTGATCACCTAGCTTCATTTATGCTGTCTTCTAATCTAATTCAATAGTCCCCCCCTTTGTCTAGGGATTTGTGTAAAATTATTGAGAGGGACGCCTCTGGGCAACCTTTCTTGAGAATGTAATGTTCTTTTGTTAATTTAATATAGCTGGTCGGGGATCTGCCTAACCCCCAGCTTATCTTCCAAAAAGAAATCTTCATCTATCAAAACTCTACTCAGACAAATTTCTCAAAGACTCGATCTTTGTGTCAGGGGAACGACCGACGAATTTGAAGAGGAAGCTACACAATTACTATCTATTTGACGAAATTACGATTCGGGTTCACTATTCATTTTAATTGCCAAAACATGAAGAATGATATCCTAGTTTTTAAAGTGACAATTTCGCAGTTTTAAAGTGACAATCTCACTGGTTCATTTTGATCTCATCACTTGAAAAACCTGCAATTTTGCACGTTCACCTTTTGGGAATTAAAATAAACAGTTAGCCAGAATTGTAATTACGACAAATTCGTCTCACAAGTGTATGAATCACCAGTCACCGATTTTTATGTACGTTTAATTCTTATAAGTTTGTTTTTCATCTTAAAAAATCCTATTGGCTAGGGTTCATGTAATAATCATCCTATCGAGTATAATTTTATTGGCTAGGTTTATGTACGTTTAATTCTTATAAGTAATTTTTTTTTCCTTTCAAAATAAAATTTTCATTTATTAATACTAACTCACGAAGCAGATCATATACATGTTCGTATTCTCATAGAGAATTTTTTTTATATCCTGAGTAAGCTAAGGATTAGATTTTGTTAACAAACTTCTTTGAGACTGTAATTAAGTTCATAGTCATGTTTGGTCCAACCAACAAAGAAGCCCAATGGAGAATCTCTGAAATTTTTCGCATTAGTCTTCAGAGAGAATTGGAAAGAAGAAAAAAAGCTGTTTGAACTTTGAACCATGAAAAAGCATCTACCATAGAGAGAATTTTTCAGAGTTCAAGGAAGTAATAAATGTGTGTGTGTGTGTGTGTGTGGTGTGCGAGAGAGAGAGAGAGACAGAGAGAGAGAGAGAGAGAGAGAGAGACAGACAGAGACAGAGAGAGAGAGTACCTAAAAGGAAGTGTTTTGTTTGGGAGGAATAAGGGAGAATAGCTCCAAAGAAAGACCTTTCATTCGCATTCTCCTATTTTTCTCCAGTGTCTTTCTGTCAGGTTTGGAGAAACCATTGCTGCCACTCTTCTTCGTCATCACCATTCTCTTACTCTTATTTTTCTAGTATCGAATGCTTTTGACAATAAAAACACACACATAAACAAACATAAACAGAAAAGTTCAAAGATTTGAAAGAAGCAGAAAAGAAAAGGAAGAAATAAAAAATAATAGTTGGGTTTGATTGGGAGTGCAGAGTTTTAGGGTTTTAAAGTTAAATAAATAAGATGAGCTCTAGATGCAACCCAGCAAGGAAGAAGATGAGTTTAAAGTCAAAGTCTAATGGGTGGGTCCCTCCTGATTGGGTGTTTTTATTCCAAGAGAGTAAAATACGGTTTTGTACGAATATTAGTAGGGGTGCACATTGGATTGGATAAACCGAGAACTGAACCAATCTAAAGCTTTTTGATTGGATTAGTTCGAATTGAATTGAGCATGATTTGGTTCGGGTACGGATCGGGAAAAAAAAATCCGATTGATTTAGTTCGATTCCGGATTAGGGATATAATAGAACCGAGCCAATCCGAAAACCGAACCAATTTTATATCTAACATAATATATATATTTAATTATTTAAAAATAAAATTTTTGTTCTTCTTTATTTCTCTCTTCTTCTTCCAGTTAGAGAAAACCTAACCGCCGTCATTCGTCTCCTTCACTCACCTCACCTTGTCACCTCGCCTCCTCGTCGGAAAATGAAGAGGTCAAGAGGTAACCCATCTCTCTCTCTCTCTCTATTGTGTTAACAAAGAGGTAACCCATCCTCTGTGTTTTTTTCTAACTTCCTCTTACAATGGAACCATCATTGCACATCACTTATGAGTTTAGAAGCTTGTGGAACTCTCTTTGTATCCCCTGGAGTGTGTGATTTCCTCACGATAAAATTCGCTCACGACTTGGTAAATCTCTCTTTAAAAATTGTCGAGACCAGATGTCAAAATAGGGGATTTAATTTCTTCATCGATGCTTTATATCCCTATGATGTTATTTAATGCACATATTTTATAATGTGAAGAGGATGAGTTAAATTCTTAATGAATTTGTAGGATATCTTAAGCTTGGTGTTAAAGAAGTTATAAAAATACCTATAACAAATTCACCTATATGAGTATAAAAGTTTAACTATTTTAAATAGTGAATTGATCCTCTCTCTAAAATACTCAGGAAAATCAAGATATATATATATAATTCTAATTTATTACATAGAATTAAAGTTCAAAGCTATAAGTTACTTAAATATCTTATAAACTTTGAATTATATATACAAGTCAAAGGTTGAAACCGTTAAGTACCTATAGTTATACTTATTATGATCATTCAGATACACATCCAGTTTGCCTCTATTCAATTAATTATTTTTTTAATCAAGTGGGGGATTGTTAAAATAAATATTAATAAATATTGATTAATATTTATTTATAATTGATTCAAATAAAATTAATTTAGTTTGTACTTTTTGGTTAAAGTAAAAAATAAGTATTCTTTTATTTAGAACATTTCTATTAGTTGATATCTTTTCACATGAATTGAAAATTGTAAAAGTACTTTTTTGGCTCTTTTTTCAAATAATTTGTAAATTCTACATTGTTTTCTAAATTTTTTGGAGGAATTTTTATACCTATAAATAAGAATTTATTCTCAACTCTTTCTTTATTCCCAAAACTCTCCCTTTGTGAGCTCCTAATGGCTTTTAGCTATATGAAAATTTTAATAATTCTTTTTTATTTATATATATATATAAGAAGAGAGAGAGATAGAGAGAGAGAGAGAGAGAGAGAGAGAGAGAGAGAGAGAGAGAAATTAAAAATAAATGAGGGCCGTCCAAATTTGGATAGGCACCAATACCGACCCAAAAGGTGTCGAAGGGGCCCACAAGGTGCTTAACGGACTCTTTGATCCGAATAGGTGCCTAGTGGTTCCAATAGATTTCATACCTATTGAGTTTCTTAATCTATTTACGAATGGATGTAACTTTTGAAATTATTTTATATTTATAGAGATCAATTCTGTTAAAATAATATAATTCCAACTTTCTACAAAAAAGAGGCATTCGTGTATCCGAGATTCTGTGTGATAGATTTTCTCAAAATAGTATAAATTTTGAGAAAATATACAATTGTGATAAAATTGGACTCTGTTGTATCTTGAAGACAAGTTCGCTAATAATTCATCTGCATCTTCGTGTTCAAACGGAGTGGGGGCGTCTGTTGTCTATAAGACAACGTAGATTACTACATGCCTCAAAGTAATTTTCTTTTTTTATTTTCAATTTCTATTTTTTTAACATGACATGTAAAAGCGCCCTCGATCCGCGGGGTGCGCGGATCCGCTTTTGATCCTTGAGGTTTGAGAGTCGCCACCTAGTTATTACGGTCTAAGAACCGATCAATGACTCTAAATAGATAAAGAACTAATCTAGAACAGAAAAAAATTGAATTCGGGGATCATGTTACAGGATTGGAAGGTGTTAGGCACCAACCCCGCCCGGCCAAAGCCGGTCTTTACTAATTTTCCAAATAAGTTACATTGCTAAGAAAAACCTAGATAATAAAAGAAAAAAGAAATTGTACCTTTCCGATAGCAAAGACTTTATTCCCTCAGATCCAATAAAAATTGTTCCTTGTATCGTATTCCTTGCTTCGTTCTGTCTCCGGATTTGAATTTCTGATCTCCGAGGCAAGGTATCTCTTTTTTTTATCTGGATTCTTCAAGTTTGTTATGGGTTTTGGGGTATTTTCGAAGGATTTTTAGGTATTTTTTAGGCTAAAATCGAAGGAGGGATGTTAGGTAAGGAGTTGGGACTCCAAAACTAGGGTTTATGGGAGGCTAGGGGGACTTTTAGACCTACTTCTGTTAGGGTTTATGATTTGATACGAAAATAGGGTGTGAGGACCTCTATTTATAGATTTTTTTAAGGGTTGATTTAGATAGCATTAGTGTTTGATTATAACTCTTTTAATTAGAGTTATGTTTTAGTTAGAATTGTTTTAGGTAGAATTGTGTTTTAATTAGAATTGTTTTAGGTAGAATTGTTTTTTAGTTAGAACTCTATTAGATAGAGTTATTATTTAATTAGAATTCTATTATGATTTTGACTTTTGGTCTTATTTGATTGACTTTTAATATTTTGACTTTAGTCTTAATTGATTGACTTTTAATATCTTTGACTTCAGTCTTGCTTAATTGACTTTAATTTTGACTTTAGTCTCACTAGATTGACTTTAAGATTTTGAATTTAGTCTTGCTTGATTTACTTTGATTTTTTGGAGAACCCCTCTCTATTATATCTTTAATTGTTTGGACCCCCAAATGGAGGGGTCCTTAAAGAAATATCTCACGAACCCTCAACAATTTTACTTGAAAGCTCGATTGATCGATTTTTTAAGTTCAAAATTTTAAATTAATTTCATTAATGTTTCACTTTAATTATTTAATATTTTATTTATTAATTTCAAAATTTTTAATTATGAAAATTGTAAAATTACCGTTTTACTCCCGGAGAGTACTTTTCACGTTTTAAGTCGATTTTTAATGTTCTAGGATGTTTTAGAATCGATTTTTCGTAAGGAATTCAATGAAAATATTAGTTTGTGTCATTTATGAAATTTTTCGTGTGAAATAGTCATGAACTTTATGAGGAGTATTTTTGTAATTTTGTCGAATTTTGTGAAAATTGGTGAAATAATTTATTTGATTTCGATTTGTTGTTTTATATGTTCGAAAGGATTTTCCTAATCGTAACGTAGGCTCTAGAGATATTTTAAGGTTAGGGGTATTTTGGTAATTTGGTCATTTTTAGTGATTTTTATCATGAAACTTCTTTTTGGGTCTGCAAGATGATAATTTCTATGTTTCTGGACTCATATTTTACTAGCGTAGCGTGATTTCTAAGGTTTTGTCAGTTTGAGATACCTCATCCGGATTTCTGAAACATTTCTAGTAACAAAATAAAGTAATGGAATAAACATCCATCATTGGGAATCATTGTGATCGGTTGACGAGTTGATTAATCAGGCGAGTACAAAAATGAGGTGTCTACAACATGCCCTATGACGATGATGATGATGATGATGATGATGTCATTAAGATCACTTTTCATTTGTAAATGAGAACACTGAGTCAACAAGGTCTCCTCATCAGCTTGAAAGCATGACCTATCTCAAATATCCACAAATATGTAGAAGGCCACCACTAAGTGAAAACTGGAAATTTTGACAAGAAAATTCAATGGGCTAAGGCCCACGAATGTTAGAAATTGAATTTCAATGGCCCAAGGCCGTTGAAATTTTGATGCTACGTAGATTCAATAGATTTTGAGCTATCAAATTTCTCCCATCCTCCATTTATTTGATGGTTTTTGCCCATCTAATTAAAAAAATCGACAATGAAATTTTCATGCCTTGGCCCGTCGGACTTGGGTTTTTTTCATGTTGTGCATGCCATAGCTTGAAAATGCTAAGGGTGTATAAAATATTCATCAAAATGCATGTGACAGTTCTCAACTTATCCTATAGGTTAAAGAGGACTGGTTTGAGGGAAAATCATGAGTTTTTAGGCTTTTCGATTAGCCTATAATAAAAGAATGAGGTCAAGGGCAAGTCATCAGTTTTAAAATTGAAAGAGGTATTGAGCCAATAACGTAGCCAACGTATCTAGACGTATCTAGGGCTATGAGTTTCTAAAAAAACATGTTGGCTACGTTATTGGATCTTCAGCCCAACCTCGGTTTGTAAACTTATAATTCTAGTTTACAAGCCTAAGAATTGTGGACAGTCAACTTTTACCTTAATTTTTAAAACACTTTTGATGGGGCTAGAAGTTTCGGAATGGGATGAGTTTTGATGAGAATGATCCTCTCAGCATAGAGATGATCCTCACCAAAAATCATCTCATTCCGAAACTTCTAGCCCCATCAAACTTGGTTTACATAAAATTGACGATCCACGATTCTTCAACTTTTAAACTGGGGTTAGAAGTTTCAGAATAGGCTGATTTTTGGTGAAGATGATCTCCTTTCCATAGAGATGATCCTCTCCAATAATAATCCCATTCCAAAACTTCTAACCCGTATAGGACAAAATACATTGGTTATACCATTTGGCTAATACGTTGGCTGGTGAACCTATCCCTTTAACCGAGGAATCTTAGTCTCTTAGGGAAACCGACTAATCCCCAAGGCACCTACAATCCCCTCCCCCTCACAGACCAGGTAATTTCTATGATAATACCCTAAGGAGGATTCAAACTCAAGAGCTCGACTTCCGCATGGTCTTGGCCATCTCACCAGGTTACAAATTCAACTGTAACAATTGATAGAAAATAAGGTTACAACTCCCAAAATTAAAAAGTACCTTTCAAGAGTATTTAGGTCTTTTTAAAAGAGGGAAATAAAACCCTTTTTTTTCAAATGGTTGGGGCCTGTAGAACATATCCACGCATGAAGAATGACTCTTGGAAATTAAAAAAACGCATGGTATTGACCGTCTAAACACAAAATTCCGATGGTTGATATTTATTCTTGGGATAAACATCCTCAAGATATGTGATATTAAAATACAAATAAATTTCATTCGTTAGATTTATCTTTAGATGGTTGGGATCACATGTTTTCGCATGAGTCATTGAAACCGAGTCATTAGTAATCGAGTCTAAATCGTATGCACCCAAGGTGAAGGATTGAAACCCTCCTCCCATAGGGAGTGGATCCTCTGTAGTGATTTTTCCTTGCCGTTCCATAGTTATTTAGGATGGTTGAGATTTCACCGATTGAAAAAGCAGCTAAATTTATACCGTTTAAATTTGGGAACTCATTGACTGTCCATTTTAAAATCATTGATAATGTTTTTTTTTTTTTTTGATAAGTAGTATTTCATTAATAATAACACTAGGCAAGTCGAGGTGACCAACCTAGCAAAACCTTACAGATATGACGCTACTCACTAGAAATACATTTAATCCCATCCCAATTGAAAATAAAGTCTTCAAAGAAAATCCCCTTAAACTCCTTATAGACTTTGGACCAACAAAAGGTAAGACCCAAGATGGACATAATTGTTGCCGTACAATCTTCCTATTTCCCCTAAAAAATACATCTATTTCTCTCCATCCACAAACCCCAACAAATTGCGAATGGTGTAATGCTCCACAACAACCTCCTCGCTCCACCAAACGAGAAACTAATTGCCAACCAACACGTGAAGAGGTCCTTTACTATTTTTGGTAAACAAGTTATTACTCTAAATAGCTTAAAGAAGTGAGTCCAAACACCATGCGCAATTTACAATGTAGAAGTAGATGGTCCGATGATTCTCCATTATCCATACAAAGTACACAGCAACTTGCCCCGCACATCCCACGCCGCATCAAAAAGTCCATTGTTTGAATCCTTCCTAAAGACGTCATCCATGTGAAGAAAGCAATTTTACTTTGCACTTTCAGCCCCCAAATTGAGACGTGTGGAAAATAAAAAACTCCATTATGACTCTAAGAATGATAGAATGAGTGAACCGAGAATGATACGTGAAGTGCCATCAACTAATCTACCAACTTCTTCAATTTTCAATTCATCGAGTCCTCTCCTAAACCCAAAATCCCATGCCCATTCTCCACCCATAGGACGTCGGATTGATGTGATTGGACATCCTTTTTTTAAGGATATGGAATATAAATGTGAAAATACCTCCATAAGGGACCAGTTGCCTTGGCCCACTTTGAATTTTATTCTCATTTTGAATAAAGGTGAGATCTTTATGATGCCTTTCCACATCCCGCAACCATGGGACTGCCCAGGTGGTCTACTTTCCCAACCTGTCTGACTCGAACCATATTTGATAATGTAAGGAATTAATGCCTAAAATATCTCCTTTTTAAAATTTCCTTGAATTATGACTTATGTGGCATGCACTGAGGTGTGGGTCCACCCTGGGTGCATACGATCTGGACTCTTAGTAATTAGTCCAACTCAAGAGATATCAACACGCGCACTCTTTAACCAGTACCAGTTTGAAAGTGTCACCTTGCTAAGCAACTAAGCTATATTTTTGCATATCATCTTGGTATAATGGATTCAGTAACGGCAATTTCAGCTTTATTATATATTATAAAGCTATAGCTAACTCATTTTAAGGTTTCTATGACAAAGATTTAATGTACAGAGAGAAAGATTGAAAGATTATAACTCTACTTTTCACAAAAATCGTAGGGTATCACCACATGCACTTTGAGATGAGACTAGTCCATAAAAGCACGCATCCTGATCCTATGGAAATTTTCCATTGCATACCGTAGTAAATGAGGAAATCACCCCATTTCAAACACACAAACAAAGGCGTGCATGCCTCTGTCACTATTTTTCTTTAAGCTAAGAATCAAAATTCACTAGTTACTAACACCGGACCCACATGCCTATCATTGGAAAAAAAAATGTAAGAAAGAGAGAGAGAGAGAGAGTCTTGCAGAAAGTGATTATAGTTGCATGAATTCATGTTCTCAGAGTTCAAGGAAGTAATAAATGTGTGTGTGTGTGTGTGTGAGAGAGAGAGAGAGAGAGAGAGAGAGAGAGAGAGAGAGAGAGAAAGAGAGAACGAGAGAAAGAGAGAGCTGACCTTAAAGGAGGTGTTTTGTTTGGGAAGAATAAGGGAAAATAGCTCGAAAGAAAGACCTTTCATACGCATTCTCCTATTTTTTTCAAGTGTCTTTCTGTCAGGTTTGGAGGAACCATTGCTGCCACTCTTCTTCATCATCACCATTCTCTTTCTCTTATTTTTCTAATATCAAATGCTTTTGACAATAAAAACACACACATAAACACAAAAGTTCAAAGATTTGAAAGAAGCAGAAAAGAAAAGGAAGAAATAAAAAATAATAGTTGGGTTTGATTGGGAGTGCAGAGTATTAGGGTTTTAAAGTTAAATAAATAAGATGAGCTCCAGATACAACACAGCAAGGAAGAAGATGATTTTAAGGTTAAAGTCAAATGGGTGGATCCCACCAAATTGAGTGTTTTTTATTCCAAGAGATTTAATGTGAAAAGAACCTCACAAAACGAACAAAAATTTCCTCGAAAATTTATGTTCCGTACATACTTTTCACAAAGACTCGTGATAATATGACGCCCCTTTCAGACGCATGTTAGACCTTGACTTTGATCCTCTTTATAAAATCAGATCCATATGCTGTGTATTTTCCATTTATTAAATTTTAGACCGGATTTTTTGTAATTGAAAATCATATAGAACTTAAATTTTTCACAAATTAAATGTTTGCCGTAGTTTAAATTGCTAACAGGACTTTGACCTATGCCTCCATCGCAGATTCGTAGATCATTTGCCTAAGGATACACAAGAAAAAGATGTATGGTTATGCATATCCCGAGGTAAATGATCTACGATTCTGTGATGGGGGCATTGGACAGAGAGGGGCATCAGAAAATCATTACCATTTCACAAAACCACATCTTTGCGTGTTTGGTTGCAAAGAAATATTTACTTGACAAATCATTTATATATATACCTTAAGTTTAATCAGTAAATATAGACCTTGAGTTTTGAAATTGGTACCTCAATCGGACTTATGTGACGTGCATTGAGGTGTGGGTCCACCCTGGGTGCATATCATCTGGACTCTTAATAATTAGACTAACTCAAGAGATATCAACACTCGCACTCATTAACCAATAAGAGTTTGAAAGTGTCACCTTGCTAAGCAGTTAAGTTATATATGTGCTTGTCATCTTGGTATAATAAATTCCAGTAGTGGCAATTTCATCTTTATTATATATATTATAAATCTATAGCCAACTCATTTTAAGGTTTCTATGAGAGATTTAACTTACGGGTAGTAAGTTCGATTGAAAGGTTATAACTCTACTTTTCACAAAAATTGTAGGGTATCACCACATGCCCTTTGAGATGAGACTAGTCCATGTTACCACACATCTTGATCTTATGAAAAAATTTCAATGCATCCTCTTCAAAACCACTGCAAAGGATCCACTCCCTATGGGAGGAGGGTTTCAATCCTCCACCCTAAGTGCATATGATCCGAACTCGATTACTAATGAGTCAATTTCAATGACTCATAAAAAATAAAAATTCTTCATCATTCAAATTTTAACCTGGCTCGCTGGCTGGCTAACATGTACTCTGATGTATCAAATGTTATGTTTGGCTACAAAGTTTTCCCGACACTGGATTTCTTTTTGGGTGTTACCATTCTTAGGGCTTATATTGGAGTTCAATTGTACATAATATATATTTTCAGTAACAAAAAAGAAAAAAAGAAAAAAATATAGCTTCTTTACAAAAGGACAAGGGTGTTTCGACATAATATGGGTTGGTCTTGATAGATTTTTTGCTCACAGAAAAGACAATCTGGAATTCACAAAATCGAAGATGACCAATGGCAAAAATGGTAATTTTGTTATTTGGAGATGTCCTTGATACATGTGGGTTCATGTCATTGGTCGATCTAGGATTTAAATTTTTTTGATCTGTTCGGATAGGATTTAAGTTGGGGTTGATTGTAGGTGTAAAAATTGAAGCTATCCTAAGAATTGTTTCCGACACAAAATCCACTCTGATCCAATAATTTTGGATCTGGATTAAGGATTTGGGATCTGATTTGATAATTTATGGGAAGGGTTCCGGGTCAGGCTTGTCCAGATTTAATAGAGAGCCCCAATCCAATAGAATGTAAGATATATGTATTTTGGTCATGAAGTACATTTATGTTCTGCATAGCCAATCTGGATCTGGATCCACTCTGATTGTTATCGGAATTGGATCTTAATATTGAGATCTTTTAAAAATTGCGATTAGAAGGTTTGATCCGATGCTTATTTTCAAACTCATAATGTGGGACAAGAGTTTTTTTTTATGCTTAACCATTTTCCATATGATTTTGAGCATCCAATTGGATCTGACATTAGATCATACAAACCCGTCCAGAGTCCAAACTTTGCCCTTAGTGGTGAACATATCATCCAAGATATGGGGTTGTGGATGGGCTAGGCTGGGTTGGGCTTAGTCCTAGACGTGGAAGGTAGACTCCGTTGGGTGGCCTAGCCCAGTGACACTGATTTTAAATATTTATGGTTGAAATTTTGATATAGTAATTTAAGTTTTTGAAAAAATAAAAAATAAAAACTATTCCCTCCTCCCCGAATAAGACTTGCGAAAAAAGATTTTAATCTTGCGGTCCATAGTAACCACTGATATTAGTAGTGGGTGGGAATCGAACTTGAGACCACAGGGAGAGCACACCCCTTGATCCCGAAGTGCTACCACTCGGCTACCTATCTGGTGCTTAACGAAATTTAACCGTTAATATGATAATCAATGTGGGCCCACCAATCCTTTTTAAGATTTGAAATCTGAAAAAATAAAAATGTGGATGAGAGAGAAAAAAGGATAAAAATAAATAATTCCAAGTGTGAAACAAGGTCAATAATTCCAATTGCCGCAAATTCTGTGACTTCTAGTCAACTATTGGCAATGACTAGTAAAAGAAACATGCGACGGAAATGTTGGTATTCGATCATCATTGTCATCTAAGAAGTGGGTCCACTAATTAAAGTGTCTAAGATTGATTTCAACTTTTGAAGTACCAATCGTAATAGTGTTTTTTTTATGGGTAGACCTTTAAACCCAAGTATTATGCACAGAAATTCCCCTAAAGTTGAAATAACTCTCCCCAAACTATGCTTTTTAAAGTTAATTACAGAATTCAAGTGAAGAACCCGTTGTAACAGACAAAATGAACTTTCGAGGGTCCATTGTAGAGTGAAAGTTAGTTTCAATAACTTTCACTTTTATGTTATCAACTCCAGTGATCCAGAGCTTTCAAATCTTGTTAATTGTTTATCTAAATCATCTCATGCACTTTTATACAATTGAATGGCTCCATGGGTTCCAAATTGATCATAGTTTGCTTTAGCATTATATATGGGTGATGGTGGTAGGGTGGACTAATAAGAAACCATATTGGAGTCTCGATCATGTCATTAGATCTACGGACATTTTTGTGGTTCAATAAATGTTTTATTGAAATTTCAGACCTTGTTTTTAGGTGCAAGGCTCATTCCCAAGTCATAATCTATTGTAATATGTGGTTCATATTGAGTGGAACACGTATATAGAGAAAGCAGACTGATGCCGAGAGTGACGCAAAGTGGATGATGTGACCTTAATTTGACACATAGTGAGAATTCAGCCCTTCGCTCATGTACGCACACGTCGAACCACATTAAATCTGTGTGATTTATTTATTTTTAATTATTTTCTCTTTTCGGTACTATTCATCATAATTGCCACAAATAGCACAAACATAATCCAATGTGATGTTCAAATAGGATTCGAAACTGTGGAGCTCAAGGTACTACAAATGGTCTCAAATCTGAATTGATAACTATATATGATTTTAGAGAAGGTAATCAAATGGCAGACACATTGGTCAATTTTGTTGTAAAGTTCAAAACATATAATGTTATATGGGACAGAAATCTTTTGTGGCAATGGTGTTCATAGTAGTTATATGTTGAGGTTATCCCTTTGAATATATTTACTCTACATACATCCTAACTCAGCAAAAAAGAATTGTTCAAGTTACAAGGCATAGGAAATACACTTGTTTGAAGTGTTTCAAACATTGTAGTTTAGGATTCAACTCATAATAACACCAGTCAATTGGTATGGCTCTATAAGTTTTCATTTTTAGGAATAATTTGAAGGGATGGTGGGATTGCCATTAGTTATATCATTAAATTTTGAAAACTATTTCTAAATTCAACCGATAGTTTATACAATATTTTGGCGAAAAGTAAATATCCACCTAATTAATAATAAAATTTCAAGTGTAAAAACGAAATATTTAGTTTCAGTGGAAATATTTTGATAGATATTAATTAAATTTCGACTGCAATGTTCTTTTATGAAGAGTAGTTTGGAACTAATGATAAAATTTATAAAAATTAACAAACTATACTTGTTGGAAAGGTGATTAATTACACATAATAATATCCGTTAGTCTAATCAAAATTTTGCATTATTACTGGTTTGATATCCTTTCGGGGTTGGGAACATGCCAATGGATCGATAGCAAATTTGGTTTATTGGTGTGCAATAAGATCTTGAATTTCTCCTAGATCTTGTTTGGAAGATAATTAATTATATCCAAGCTTCTGTTTTAGAACCTATTAGAATTAAAAAGTATATATATATATACACAACACACACAGTTGTTTGAACCATGCAAAAACATCTTCGGAAGAGAGAATTTCTCATATATAATTAAAGTGTGTGTGTGAGTTAGTGAGTTAAGCAAGGTTGGTCCCACTTGGTTTCGTTTTCTTATATTCCACAATGAGAAAAGAACCTGAGCAGTAGCCGAAATTGTGAGACTTCTGCTTGGCCCTACGTATATCATCTAGTATGAGCAATAATTCCTCACGTATCCAGTGCATGTGATGTGGGGACCATGGTTTTTAAACTCGGTATCTCATCTCATCTGGTTCAACTTTGATA
This sequence comes from Akebia trifoliata, assembly GCF_017979445.1. Taxonomy (NCBI): domain Eukaryota; kingdom Viridiplantae; phylum Streptophyta; class Magnoliopsida; order Ranunculales; family Lardizabalaceae; genus Akebia; species Akebia trifoliata. The sequence continues at coordinate 29,422,829 of NC_141381.1, forward strand.
TTGAGTTGATTTGGATGATACGTCTTGTCTTGTTTGAATTGTCTCGTTCAACATTGAGACAATAATTTTTAACCATTTAAAAAATCTGAGAAATTGTAAAAAAAAATTCAGAAATGATTCCTATTAAAAAATAAATCCCAAAAAAATATAAAATTAAAAAAAAAATCAATTTGGAAGGTGAAAAAATAGAGAGTTGAGATTCTAACTCGTTTGTCTCGGTTAACTTGAACGATATTTTGAAAATCTTGTCCAATACATCCCATTTAACTCGTGAGTTAATTATTTTCTGCATTGTCTCATTTGTATCATCCGAGATATTAGAAAATATTATCCGAGACGACTCGTTTATCTCACGATACTTTGTGAGTTGGTCTAATTCAACTCTAATACCGAGTTAACTCGGATGATATGTCTCGGTCTCGGATGAGTTTAAAAACCATAGTGCGGATCACAAAGCCTAGCTGTCAAATTAATATGTTAAATTCAGAACCGTTCAGAACCAGTTCAATTCTCCAACACTCCCGCCTGTGAAGCACGTAAATAATAATACACCTCATGTTTTATGACATGTCCCTATACACCTCCCTAGTTTCAAACTAATGACATTGACCCTTGACCTTGGTCTTTACTTATAAACTAATTAAAAGTGTTCTCCTCACATCTTCATCATCATCATCATCTTCACCAACACCATCCATGATGTTATCATCATAGTTTTAGAGCTCACTGAATCAATTGGACTGGATTTTTGGGTGAGTTAGTCATTAATTAGGAGTAGGGGTGTACATTTGGGTTTACCCAATTCGAACCGAAAGTTTTGGATTTGATTTCGGTCCGGATTTTCATACAAAACCTCAAAATGATACCGGACCTAACCCAAAAACTTTGGATCCAGAATCAGTTCCATTGAAATATATTTTAAAGATCTCTAAAATATTATTCAAGTATTTACTATTATTTTTCCGATCGGAGACAATTTATTACCATAAAAAGTTATTTTGTTGTTGCCAATCATATAAAATGTAAAGATAGACGCATTTTTTTAAAAAAAATTTGTTAATCGTATATTTCTATAAAATAATAGTTATAATAATCTAACAAGAAAGTCTTCACTTGATCAGTACTTGACTGGTGTGTTACAGATACGGAACCATACATGTCAACTGAGTATTGACCGAATGAAGACTTTCTAGTTAAAAAATTATTACTCAAAGCATAAAATATAAAGATAGAATATTTTGTTTTCTATTTGGTAATTATTTATTGCAATAAAATAGTTACTTTGTCTTTAATTGTATAAAGCATATGTATAAAGAAAAATGGTTATTGTGGTATCGCCTAGGATGCAACTTGGGCCACTTCAAACCGAGAATTGAACCAAATCGATAGTTTGGGTTGGTTTGGTTCAATTTGGAAGAAGATGCGATTTGGTTCTGGGTTAAGAAAATGGAAAACCGATCAATATGATTTAGTTCTCGGTTCAAGGCTTGTATAGAACCGAACCAAACCGACCTCTATATAATAATAAATAAATATTTTTATTTATTATGAATTACTTTAGGAGTTAGGACATAAATTAATGAATTTTTTTAAGGATAGATCAATGACATTTTTTATGAAGAGATTAGTGACTTGTTATATGAATTATGAAATTTAATTTTTTTATTATTTATTAATTTTCATTAAAATTATATTGCTTCCGAGAAATTGTATAGGATATTAGCAACCCATAGACCCGAGGTTTGGTTCTAATGGCAATTCGGTTCGGTTCTAGTTCTAATCTAGTGGAACCGATCTATGTTGGTTCGATTTCCATTTTCCCTTGAACGGCATGAAGTTGCACCCCTAGTAGTTCCTATTGTTTAGAGTTATAATGTATAAAACAGAAAGACAAATAATTTTTTTTATGGGTACTTACTTATTACTATAAAGTAATTATTTTCTTGCCTATTGTATGAAATATAAAAGAATAATAATTTTCGGACTCCTCTTATATACTCCCCCATGTTCTCAGGATGTACAATTGTGTATCTAGAGAATAAAACTATGGTTTTAGCCCTTGTCAGCAATTCGGAATACAACAAAAATCTAAGTTCTATTCGATTTTGGATTGCAAAAATCCGGTCAAAATTCGATTAATGGAAAATACGTGGCATATGCTTGATGCGTGTATTATCCATCTCATCTCAAAAATTTGAAAACAAAAAATTCGGTAATATGATAGTGATCTTAGCAGTGATGGTGATGGTGAAGGTGATGATATAGTAGTGGTGATAATGACTAATGAGGGCATTGAGGCTATTGTTCCATTGGTTAGAAAAGAAGACCAAAGTCAAGGGACAAATCATCAATTTGAAAATTTAAGGTGTAATCTCAAAAAATGTAGAGCGATATGTCATTATTTTTTAAAGATAAAAGGGACATTTGTCATCTAAAAGAATAGATTCCTCTAAAATTTTGAAGCATGGTCCCTTCAAAGTTGACTTGTGTTACACACGGATCACAACTTACAAGTTCACACTTTGCAACATACAACAAGTTACAATAACATGTTTTTTCAATCGAGTTTTATAAAAATTCATATAAAAAAAACATGTTTTATTTTTTTTTAATCTAAAATACGTGAATTATTCATAATAGTTTAATAATTCAAAGAATAATACTTTCATTGAAAAAACAAAAAAATCGTGAATTTTACAAGAATTAAACTAGAGATTGCTAACAAGACTTCTAACACATGCCACGCCAGGATATTATGGGAAATATGTCAGAGGAGGGAGTTAGGAAATCACGACTCAATATAAAATATGGTGACATAATCTTTTTTTTTTTTCTCTATTTGGTAATTATTCATTACATAAAATAGTTACTTTGTTATTTACTGTACAAATCTTATATATAAAAGAGACTTTCTTTTGATTGGTAACTATTTACTACTATAAAATAGATACTTTGTTGCCCAACGTATAACTATAAAGATAGAAGAAGGGGGGGGGGGGGGGTGGGGAATATTTTCAAATGTTTTTGTAATCGGTTTGGGTTCGGTCCAATTCCTTTTCAGTCTTGTTTTCAAGGAGTTAATTCGAACTGGATGTTTTCGATTTCAATTTGGTCCGGGTTTCGGGTAAATGTACACCCCTAATTGCCATGGAACAATCACTCCAAGTTTACTTGAAAATTTCATAATTAAGTCAAGTCTTTAAAAAAAAAAAAAATGTACTAAAACCCTAGATTTTCCTCTTAAAAGTCCATCATCTTCAAGTCATTATTAACCTATTGGACTGTTTAGTATATGATACATCTTACATGAGATACATTGAATTATTACATTTATCTCACCTACAAATCAAAGTTGAGGTGTATAGAAAGTTGTGGTAGAGATTGGGAATAATATTTAGAAGATAAGGACTAGGTTAAGCTCAATTTGGATGGTGCTTGTAGAGGCAATCCTGGACCAGCAGGAGGTGAACGTATCCTAAGGGATGAACAGAGTTTTATTATTCAAGCTGCAAATTGGTTCTTCAGTTATGAGACCAACAACATAGCTGAATGCAGAAGTCTCCTTAAGGCATTGGAAGACTTAAATTTACAAATCAAGGGGGTTATCATTGAGTCCGACTCTTTACTACAGGTGCTATTATACCTTTGTGGATGAAGCCTTGGCTGTATCAAATCAGATCCAAATCAGAGACTATAACTTGGAGGGAGAAAAACATGTTGCTGATTCGTTAGCTAAGATGGCTGTAATCCACTGCTCTTCCAATCTGTATTCTGAGAAAGTTTGTCATATGTGAAAGACTCGCTTTGCCATTTTTTTGTCATACCTTGTGTCCTTTTTCAAATCCTACTGCAGCTGCACGGGACCAGCCCGCATGCCACAGCCCACAAATGACTCACGAATAGGAAGAATCGTAGAAATTTTCGAGGAAGTCGTCTTCGGCCTTGCGGCAGGTCTTTTCGATTTAAATATCTTAGAATAAAAAACACCCAATAAGGTGGGACCTAATAGGATATCTCCGGATTATTCTTGATTATTCTGATTATTCTTTATTATTCTTGTAATATTCTAGATTAGGATAGTTGAGACTTTCTAGATTATTCTTATAAACTTTTAGATTAGGATAGTTAAGACTTTCTAGATTATTCTTACAATCTTCTAGAATATGATAATTAAGACTTTCTAGATTATTCTTGTAATGCCTATAAATACCCTATATGGGCATTTGTAATAACCATCTAAGAATTCTCAATCAAGTAAGATCTTCACATGGTATCAGAGCCTCAAGGCTAACGCCACCCATTTCTTAACGCTAGCCGATCACACCTCCACCACAAAAATTTTCTTTTTAAGTCATGGCCTCGACTCCAACCACACCGTCATCAACCACCCCCCACCCCACCGTCATTAATCCTCTAGACAACACCACACACCTCATTGCTATTAATGTTTCAGCACAAACACCTCTAAAACTCACATCCACAAATTACACCGCATGGGGGTTCCAATTTCAAACGCTTCTCATCGGCTACGACTTACTTGGATTTATTGATGGAACAAAGCCATGTCCACCTTCCACCATCATGCAAAACGGTGTCTCGTCACCCAATCCCGATTATCTCATATGGATCCGTCAAGACCAACTCTTGCTCAATGCCATCATCGATTCTCTCACACCGTCACTAATCCCATTCATTGGTACTGCAAAAACATCCTATGATGCTTGGATGACTCTTTCCAACACCTATGCTAAGCCGACTCGTGGTCGCATTCTCGGTCTCAAGGGTCGCCTCACCAACCCAGTCAAAGGTACTCAGTCTATCACTGAGTATATGCAAGGTATCAAAACCACTGTTGATGCACTAGCCCTTATGAACGTCTCGGTTGATTCTGAAGATCTCGTCATGAAAATTCTTAATGGCCTTGACGAGAATTATAAAGAACTCTCTAATGCTATTCAAGCACGAGAAACATCCATCTCTTTTGATGAGCTACATGAGAAACTGCTCAACTATGAAGCACAACTGGCGGCCAAAACAGATTCATCTTCTCCTATCCCTGCCACAGCTTTCCCTGCTACTCGGTCTTTCCCACAGAGTTATACTTCATCGCCCCAACCATCGCGTGGTCTTCCCCGCCCCTTTAACCAAACTCGCGGTCAGTCAATCCGATCGCCACACGCCTCCTTGACATCTCGACCTCCATTTTTCGTCAACAATCAAGGACAATGCCCGTATCTCGGTCGCTGCCAATTGTGTGAACAACAAGGCCATTCCGCAAAACGTTGTTCCATTTTCAAGCATATTCCATGGACTCCTACTGTCCAACAGTCACGTCCCCGGCCTCGTCCAGCCTATACGGTGCCAAGTGCTCACACGACCACTCATCCATCAGCTTCTTCAACACCATTTGAATGGATCCTAGACTTTGGTGCTTCTCATCACGTCACTACTGATCTTGCGAACCTTTCGCTTCACTCTCCTTATGATGGTTTTGATGACATTGTCATCGGTAATGGTAAAGGCCTGGTCATCACTCATACTGGCTCCCTAAACCTACCCACTTCATCCTCATTATCCTTTCCAAATACTCTTTGTGTTCCAACTATGACAAAAAATCTTATCTCTGTCTCCCAATTATGTAACACTAACAATGTTGTTGTTGTATTTTCCATGTCTGATTTTCAGGTGAAAGATCGTCAAACGGGGGCCCTTCTTCTCCAAGGACCACATAAGGACGGAGTTTATTATTGGCCGGTCACGACGGGCTCGTCAGCTCCACCACGTGCTCTCTTGTCTGTCACTCACTGCTTGTCTTTGTGGCATTCCCGTCTTGGTCACCCATCTCACAAAATTATTCGTCATTTAGCCTCATCTAATGTTTTTTCTTTCCATTGTAGGAATGGGTGGCCTGGGAAAAACTGTTCTGGCCAAGAAGATTTACAATCATCAAAGCATTACGAAGGGGTTCCAACGCCGTGCATGGGTGGAAGTGTCTCAAGACTATAAACCTACCGAGCTTCTGCAGAGCCTCATAGAACAATTTATAAAAATCACAAAAGAAATGAAGGTGATGAGTGAGAAAAACCTGGGAAAGGAGCTCCAAAGGAGAAATGGGATGACACGTCCAATTGAAAGTGGGATTTTTTTTTTTTTTTTTTTTTTGTAAGACTTCATTACATTGATGTATGTGAACATGATCTCAGGAATTCTTCCAATATGTGAGATTAAAAGTTTGAATTATATAAGTAATTTTTTTTTTAAATCTTATTATTTTTTATACTATGAATTGAATGCAAATTGGTGTGGATCGGATGTGAATTGATGGGATGGAATGTGAATGTTGATGTGGATATGAATGTGTGATTTTTTTCACAGGTATAGGTTGAAAACAAAAGCATTTTGTCACATAAAAGTTCTGATCGTCGAAAATATGGTAAGAACCCAGATTCGACGGTCTTAAACCGTCAAAAATATGTTATTCGACGGCTTATAGCTGTCGAAAATATATTATTTGACGGCTATTGACCGTCGAATAAATAAAAATTTCTCTGGTTTTAAGCCGTCGAATTTTTTTTCGACAAGAAAAAATTCGATGGTCCCCTTCGACGGTCGGGACTGTCGAATTGATCTATAATTCGACGGTTTTGGACCGTCGATATTTGGGTATTTTCACACAGTGATCATTTGAAAAGGTAAATATTTTTTTAGAAATTAATAAACTTTGAAAATTAATAATACAAAAATTATTTATTAACTATTACATCTCAAATGTTGAATGTTATTTTTGAATGATTGGGATCTTGTGTTTTTTTAGTCATATTTCTTGAGTTGACGTAACCCAACCGAATTATTATTATTTATAGATCTTGCGTTATTTTTCAACCCTTATATTTCTTTAATATTTAAGATTCCTCTAGGGATTTTTCAAAATTAAAAATGATGACACGCACAATCACAAAATTTTCCAATTTTTTTTAAAACTACGTTGAACTCTTCAAATCAGGGATTTGCGTATCAAATCCAAGAATTGACATTTATCAAGTAGTCGTTGCATGGAGACCGTAAGATCATGAGATCATTCCTCTGTCTTGTTGCTTACTTGGGCATCAAAACCATTGATATATCTAGGCCATGTAGTTGTGCCGTTTCATGACTTCAACATTCAAACTTAAGACGCCTAATCTTTCCATCTTTGCCTATATGGGAATGAGATTGGTACTTTGTCATCCCAAGTATCTAGTAATTAGTAATGGGTCGGGATAGGGTAACTCATGCAGAATGACTCTTGGAAGTATAATAATAAAAAAAAACAAATTTAATTTGTTAGAGTTATCTTTAGATGGTTGGGATCACATGCTTTCTCATGAGTCATTGAAACTAACTCATTAGTAATCGAGTCCAGATCGTATGCACCCAGGGTGGAGGATTCAAACCCTCCTCCCATAGGGAGTGGATCCTCAGTAGCGGTTTTTCCTTGACATTCTGTAGTTATTTAGGACGGTTAAGATTTCACCAAGACAAAAAGACGCTAACTTTATATCGTTTAAATTTGGGAAATCATTAACCATCCATTTTAAAATCATTGATAATGTAAGGAATTAATGCTTAAAATCTCTCTTTTTTGAAATTTCCTTGAATTATGACTTACGTGGCATGCATTGAGGTGTAGGTCCACCCTTGGGTGCAAATGATTTGGACTCTTGGTAATTAGTCTAACTCAAGAGATATCAACACTCGCACTCATTAACCAGTAAGAGTTCGAAAGGGTCACCTCGCTAAGTAGCTTATCATCTTGCTATAATGGATTCCAGTAGCGGCAATTTCATCTTTATTATATATTATAAATCTATAGCCAATTCATTTTAAGGTTTTTATGAGAAAATTTTAATTTACGGAAAGAAAGTTAGATTGAAATATTATAACTCTACTTTACATAAAAATCATGGGGTATCACCATATGCCCTTTGAAATGAGACTAGTCCATACGACCACACATCATGATTCTTGAAATCGCCTCGACCCTTTTTCACTAAATAGTGAAGGGGGTCCGATTGGTAAATTAGGGATATTTTGAAAAATCGAAGTCGCCACCTAATTTAGGTCTAGGAACCAAAAAATAACTCCAAAATGAATCCGATCGGTCCATGGATAAGAGAAATGAGTAAGGGGTCAGATTACGAGTTTCGAAAGGTGTTAGGCATCGAAACCGCCCAATCAAAATGATCGGTTTCTATTATGATCCAAAACTATCATATGGTCAATATACAAAAACTAAAGTCAAATTAGGGTCCAATCATCATTAAATTATACCAGATTTGCTAAATAAATTTTATAGCTAAGATTCTCCAATTAGTTAGATTATTCATTAACTTTCATATAAAAAATGAAAAACTTATGGAAAAATCTCAATTATATTCTATGATCTAAAGTCAATTAATAATCCACATATGCAAATATTTCCAAATTAACACCAAAGGGAATTTGTGAAAATTTTTCAAATTAGAGAATTAGGAATGTGAAATTTCTAAAATGGTAACTTGGTAAGATTCTAAATTAGAAGTTTGAAATTTCCTAAATTAAAAATCCTTAAATATATGATGAATTCCAAAATTAGAAATAAATTTCCCAAAATAGAAAATTATAAATAGGATGAACTCTCAAATTAGAAATTTGCAAAACATGAATTTTCCAAAATAGAAAATTTCAAAAAGTATAAAATTTTCGAATTAAAAAATTAGAATTACCATGAACATGAAATTTCTAAATAAGAAGATACAAAACTTCTAAACTGGAAAATTATTAAAATGTGAAATCTCTAAATTAAAAATTTATGAATATGTATTTTTCCAAAATAAAAAATTATGAAATTTCTATATTAGGAAGCTCTAAATACGACTATTCCACAATAGAAAATATGCGTCCGAAAATTTTAAAATAGAAAATGGAAAATGTGAACATGGAATTTTCTAAATAGAATATTACAAATATGAATAGAAAATTTCAAAACACGTGTAATTTATGAATTTCTGAATTGTCAAATCATGATCATGGAATTTCTAAATCGATAAATTATGCACATAGGCAAAATTCCAAAATCAACAAGAGGGAAATACATGCCAATTTCTGAATTTTCAAAAGAGTCATTTTGAATATTTATCGATATGGAAAACATCTCATCGCACTGTATAAATCCCCAAATCACCACTCAACGCCTCGCACACCATAATTCATCGAATTGAATAGATTTTATTTTCAAATACAAAAGTAACTAAAACGATTTGGATTAAAATTTCAAACAACGTTAAAAACACTCGATGTAAACACGATGATCTTGAACAAAACAAGAGAGAATAAAAATAAAATAAAATATGGACTTTCAAATCCTATTAGTATAAAAAATTACTGAAAGAAAAAAAAAATTCTTTTGTCATAAACTACACAATGATTGAGGAAAAAAAAGAATGAATTAATGAAAAGAAAAAAACATTAAAAAAAAAAAAAAAGAATAAGAGGGCGAATATAAAATAAAACTTGACTTACTTTTGGTGGTTGTTGTGCTTTCCTTCAGGTTCAATTCGACAATAGCTTGAGAGAGGTAGCAAAATAGAATAGAAAGAAATCGTGGTTTCACTGTCGGAGACTTTGATAGAGAAGAAACACTAACGAAGGTACCACTGGTGTGTTGTTGATGGAGGAAAGTGAAGATACGACTGTTGGGACGTTGAAAAGAAGAGACGAAAGAAGGTATGGCTATAGCGTATTGTTGTGGACGACGAAGACAGAAAAAATTGGATAAGGACTATGGTGCTGGTGAGTGCTGAATAAGACAGAGGAGATGTGATATGGCGTAAGGATGCAATTGGGACGTTGAAAGGAGAGAGGGAGAAGGGGTGATGGTTACTATGGGGTCTGAACTAAGAGAGTGAGAATGAGTGAAAGGTAAGGGAAATGTGCTGCTATGCGGTTTAAACTGAGAAAGTGAGGGGGGTGTGCTGAGTTTTTTTCAATGAAAGATGAAGGTTGATGAAGGTGGTGGAGTTGCTATGTCTTCTTCTTCTTTTCAATCTCTTTTTATCCTTTTGTTTGTTCTTTTGCTGTATTGAGAAAGAATTTAAGAGAGAGTTCGATCTCCCTTGGCTACTACAAACGTGATTGAGAGAATGAGGCTGAGAGAAGTCTTATATTTTTCTTTTAACTTTTTTTTTCTTTTTGCCCTTTGATCTTGTTCTTCCTCCTCAATTTTTTATTTTTTTTGTTGTATATCTCAATGGTTGAATCGTGGGGCGAAAGGTTAGAAAAATGGGAGAAAGAGTATCGTGGAGTGAATAGTTCCTGAAAGAGAGGACGTCTGTGAGTGGTGGTTGATAGTAGACAGTTTGGAGAGGGAGAAGGGTAGAGAGAGGAGGACGTCAGAGAGAACTGGATAGAGATAGGAGGTCAGAGAGAGAGTTGGGTAGAGAGAGGAAGTAGTCAGAAAAGCTGGAAAGGGAGAAGAAAAACGTGGGAGAGACTGCTGTGGAGCAAGAGAAGAAAGTAGTCTGTAATTTTTTTTTTGAGTGTAAAAGATGGGGACTGTCAAGATGTGAGGAGTGAGAGAGAGTTGGAGAAAATGAGCTCGTTTGAGAGATAAGTTAATGTCTGTTGAGAGAAGTTGTTCTTCTATGATGATCACCACCTTATATATTGGTTTCTTATTGTCTGATTTTAGAAAGCCTTTTTTTATTAAAAACCTTGTGGTGGAGAATTTTTTTTTTATATGAGTGACTCTTTTTTTGGAAATCTGTGGGACCTTCCTATTGCTAGATTCAAATAAATGAGTTAAACAAAGGAGTTGCCCATTTAATTATTAAGTCCCCTTCCTGACCCTTGCTTGTTTACGTATTTGTCTATTATTTTTTATTCTTGATGTTGATTTGTGCGGTTCATCTCTAACACTCTTTTTAGAAATTTGCTTTGATCGAATCAATTTTTTTAGAAAGAGTGGCAATCCTACGCTATTCGTGACTTTGGTAGTTCTCTAGTGATCGATTTGATTTTCAATTTTAATTTGATAGGTTAACTTTAATTGTGGTTCGATTGGTCAGTTTAATTTTTGACTTATTTTAATTTTAATATGATTGATCGATTTTGATTTTAATTTTAATTTGATTAATCAATTGGATTTCAATTTTATTAGTCGATTAAATTTTAATTTCACTTTGCAGGGTCGGTTGGATTTTGATTTCAATTTGTTGGTTGATTGGATTTTAATTTTGATTTCAAATTTTTTATTGATTGGATTTTAATTTTAATTTGATTGGTCGAGTGGATTTTAATTGGTTTTGATTGGTCAATTAATTGAAGTTAAAATTTTGATTTTGGTCATTTAATTACAATTAAAAAATTTTATTTGTTTTTCGTCTTTTTATGTGGAAATTTTTTAGATTTATGATGTATGTAAATCCATAGATGATTTTTTTTATCACATTTTCCTAAGAGTCAAAGTCGGACATTGAGGGTCGTTTCGGTCATTTTTGTGATTATTCATAAATTTTTCTACTTTCATCGATTTAGGTCCTGTTAGACTCAAAATCATATTATAAGTTCAATGGAAGTACTTTTGAAATTTTTCGAAGGTCCGAATTCATGAGGGGTAATTTCATCATTTTGGTGATTTTTTTAAATTATTACGAATTTTGGTGTGAGATTTCTTTCAAACCCAATGTGATTATATCTAAGTCTCGAGGTCATATTTTTCTAGCATAGCAAGGTTTCTAAATTACTAAACTATGTAGCGAAGCTAAGCATACATGCTTGCTAAATCGAATGTAAGGTGTAGCGATCCTAAGCGTGCATAAATTTCTGTATTGAGTCGTAACAAATAAAGGAGATGGCAGGCCTAGAAATGGGAGAAATCAAGGACAGTACTGACAAGCCTTTGAATTTTTGCACTCATCATTAGGAATCCACTACAACCGGGTGACTAATTGTCAAATTAGACATATGCAAAAATGGAGTGTCTACAATCCTTAGGAAATTTTCCAATGTATATCGTAGTAAATGAAAAAATCATCCCATTTCAAACCCACGAATAAAAGCGAGCATACCTCTGTCATTATTTTACTTTAAGCTAAGATTCAAAATTCACTAGTTCCTAACACCTGAACCATATGTCTATCATTGGAAAAAAAAATGTAAAAGAGAGAGAGTCTTGCATAAAGTGATTATAGTTGCATGAATTCATGCTCCCATTAACACCAATAGTTCGAGTAAATGATGGATTTTATTAATATGTGCCGGCACACATGTTAAGATGCATTAAATACACCTCAAAACTTTATTCTCCTACGAAAAAAATACCCTCAAATGCTTACTTCCAACGTGTATTTTATGCATATGTATGCCCATGGAACACACATTAACAAAATCAAAAAATGATTATAGTTGTGCGAATTCTAGAAAATGATTTACTTTTAACCTCATTAACTCATTAATGACTCAAAGTAATATATCTTAGTGAATCTATACACACATAAAATAATGGATATTTATGAAAAAGTGATAATGGCTATTTACAAACAAGTTTATGTGCTCCTTAGGGATACTTTATTTATTGGTTTGATCCTTTGGTAAGGTTCATGATTTTAACCACGTCATGTAAGAATCAATACTACAAGCATGAAATTTTGTCCATTTTTAAATTATTTTTTATTGGTTTTAAAAGTTGAATATAGGTCCATAAGGATTTACACTCTTGTTTGTAGTTATTTTAGAAGTGAGAATGTGTATGTGATGGACTTATCAAGAAAAGATTACCTCCAAGGAGGATTTACTCTCTAGCTCTATTGCCATAAAAAAAAGTAAGATAAAAGACAATTATTTTATAATTGAAACTGCAAGGAATTGAAAGTATTTATACTATAGAAATTAAATTTTATAAGAGTAAATAAAAGTAAAACAACCTAATCTAATACTCTCAAGGAGCTTATTGAATACTTATTGGGGGAGATTACCTCAAAAGAAGGATTAGTCTCTCTCCCCATGCCTCTAAACTAAAAATCTAGGAGACGTCATTAAAAAGTATGAAATTAAACTTGCAAATAGGAAAAATGTTTAAAATAAAGAAGGGGGAATGGAAGGTTTAACCCCACCTTAGTCTTCTTCTTATCTTCCTTCTTCTTCTTCATGGTCTTGAGTTGAATTTCTAGGGATTTTTAAAGAGGTTTTGAGAGAATTAGAATGCTTAGAAAGGTTTCGGAAAGATTTGAACAAAATTTTAAATCACTAAATGAGCTTTTTCCTTACTTTTGAAAAGTCTCTTATTTATAGGATTTTGGAAAATCCTTAGGGATAAAACTTATCCTAAATTATAGGGTTTCCAATATTTTAAACAAAACATCTATAAAAAAAAAATCAAATTACCTCTCTTTTCCTTGAATTTGATGGTCTTTCACTCACCTATGGATCTCACTAATCATGATGATCAAGATGATAGGATTGTAAAATGTCATAATTTCTAGAGAATTCTTTAAGTAGGGTAAAAGTGTCCTAGGTCATTGACTTTGGATCAAATCCTAGAAAACTAGGTTAGATAGCATGTAAATATGGATTTGGATTTTGAACATTAAGGTCACCTAGCCTAATTAATTATCTAATAACCTAAGGTTAAGAATGTATTTTGCTCACAAGTTCTAGAAAATTCTATAGATTGGGCAAAGTTGTCAAAACCTCTTGAACTTGGTTTAATTAAATTAACCTTTTTAGAATTAAGGATAAACTTGGAGGACATAGGAGTAATCTACTTTAGTTTAGTTCTAACAAAATGATATTAGGATAGTAATTACACTGATATGGGGACCAATTTAACAAAGGGTTTTGTTGGAAGAATAGATAAATTACAAGAAGACCATAATGATAGGTTTATTAAAAAATTAAAGGATGAGCAAAAGAGTAAAATGGAGGTACTTTCTTGGGAAAACTTTCATTAAAGAGTGGGTTAAAAGGTAATTATCCCGAACCAAATTCGAGTACACATAGGTTTGCAACAAAATTGGCCTTGGGTGAACCAAGGCCTAAACAAAAATTATGTCTGATTGTGGGTCACCTTTGGACTAGGAAAAATACTTTTGAACATAAGTTACCCTTGGCCCGGCAAACAATTAAGTTTGGCCAAGGGTGAGGTATGGCCAAGCTTAAATAAAAAATTTTAAAAATAGCCTTCAGGCCTGGTAGTTGCTCGAAAATGACCTTCTTTAAAATTGCCTAAGGTCAAGCCCTTTTTCAAAAGGTTTTTAATGCTCTCAGGCTCGGCATAGAAAAAATAAGGTTCCTACAATTACTTTAAACCTGTGAAATAGGCACTTTGAAACAGTCGAATTCGTTATCATTCTGAATTTTTTTTTAAGAAAAAAATATATTTGTAAGGACCAAAATTTTGAGGAGGCCTTTACAAATTTTATAAATAAAAATGAAGTCCCTGAAACTATAAATGGGTCTCGCATCCAAATTGAGTCTATTAACTGGGAACATGCATCCTACAAGCTTGGGTTTTGGGCTTTCGTAGATAAAGCCCATGATCCAATTAATCTAATTGATTCGTATTAAGTATTAGCCCCATACACCTAACAAATGGGTTATCCCATGATTAAATACAAAACCCATTAAAATGGATTGAATCAATAACCAAATACCAATTAAATTGATTATGTAAAGTGTGGTTAGATAGGGGGCATATTTGAATATATCATTTTACCTTAAGTATATAAATACCAAAGAATCTCTCATTGGGAGGGGATCTGGATCACTATCGATTAAAAGACAGAAGGTCTTTATCTAGAGAAAAAGAAGCTCTCAAGCCCTTCTCCAGGGACATAACAAAGTTCTTCAAAGATCTAGACTCCGATTAGAGATAAGATCAAGCATAAAGTCCTTCTCTAGAAGTCAAGAAAACCTTCTCAGCCGATAAAGCACGAAGCTCAGAGAGAAGAAAATCTATAAAAGTGAAATCGCCTCGACCCTTTTTCACTAAATAATTTAAAGGACTCTGATTGGTAAATGAGGGATTTTCTAAGAACTGGGAGTTACCATTTAGTTTAGGTTTAGAAACCACAAATAACTCCAAATGGATTGGAATTGGTCCATAGATAAGAAAAATTGGTAAGGGGTCAAATTATATGTTTCAGAAGGTGTTAAACATCGAACCCGTCCAATCGAGATAATCGATCTCTACTAAGATCCAAAACTATCATATGGTCAACATACAAAGATTAATATCAAACTAAGGTTCAATCATCACCAAATTATATCGAATTTGCTAAACAAATCTTACAGCAAAAAATTTCCCAATCATTACATAATTTCTCGAATTTCATACAAAATGGAAAAAACTTTGAAAAAATCCAAATCATATCATAGTTCTAGAGTTCACATGGAATTATTTTCTAATTAAAATTTCACATATGCAAATATTTTTCAAATCGGATAACATAAACATTTGTAAAAATCATCAAATCAGAAAATTATGAATATGAAATTTCTAAATCGACAATTTATGAAGTTTCTAAATTAGGAATATGAAATTTCTCAAATTAGAAATTCAAGAATATACGATGAATTCCAGAATAAAAAGTTTATAAAAATGAAGTTTTCGAAAGAGCAATTATGAATATGAAATCTTTTAAATTAAGAAATTATGAGCATATGGCAACTCAACAGATCGCAAAATTCAATATCACACAAAATCATAAATATGAAATTATGAACATACATGAACCTCGAAATTAGCAACAATTAAAATCAAATAAAATGATCAACTCAGAAAAATTATGAATACATTAACAAATTCACAAATTCACAAATTGGAGATTCATACATATCAAATTTCTAGTTGGGAATCTCATGAACACATAATCAACGAATCGAGAATTCATGCACATAAACTCTTAAATCAGAACATCATGAACACGTGGCTTTGAATTTAAATTTGATTTTGATTGAATTTCAAACTACATTTTTAATTGGTCGAGGATTTTTCAATTTTCTATCATGTTTTCCTAAGAATTAGGGTCTTTAGGTCAAAGTCGGACATTAAAGGACATTTCGATCATTTTATTGATTTTTTCATATTTTTTATGAATTTTGGCATGAGGGTTCTTTCAGTCCCAATGTGATTATTTCTAAATCTCAATGTCATATTTTTCTAGCGTAACGAGGTCTCTAAGTTATCGAAATATGTAATGAACTTAGGCATACATTCTTGCTAAATCGGATGTAAGGTGTGGCAATCCTAAGCATGCATAACTTTCTATATCAAATCGTAACGAGTAAAGGAGATTGAAAGACTAGAAACAGGACAAATCAAGGACAGTATTCACAAGCTTACGAGTTTTCTGCACTCATCATTAGGAATTCACAACAACCGAGTGACAAATTATCGAATTAGACAGATGCAAAAAATGAGGTGTCTACGAGAAACCTCTATAAAATATCAAACACAAACAAAATCATCATCAATGTAACTTTCTCAGTCAATAAAGTATGAAGTCCAGAGAGAAGAAAAGCAATATACGTCACTATTTTGTACTTGACTGTTCATCAACAAAAAATACTAAGATTTGTACTCTCATTTTTAGACTATGCAAAAAAGGTGTAAAGCTTACCAATTTTGTAGAGATTCTATTCACCAGCCATCAAAGTCATTATATCCTACAATCTCATCTTAGCCCTTTGACGAGTAGGGACTTGATATCCTCAGACCATTTTCAAAATCTTCAATGCAACACGTCTATATCCTCGCCGCAATATATTACTTTTTTAAATAGCCCAAAGTAGTTTCCCTTCAAGAGGTTAAGAAAGAGACGGTAGTCGACTTCTTTAAAAATAATATCATCTTCCATTACAGCATTCCATGATATATTATAATAGATAATGGAAAATCTTTTACTAATACTTTGATGGATCAGTTCTAAATGAAGTTTAACATCAAACATAGATGCTCTGAAATGTACAATGTTGTAGCAAATGGACTAATCGAAACTTTCAATAAAACCCTTCGCAAGTTTTTTGAAAAGGTTGTCTCCAAATTGAAAATCGATTGGCATGAACGGATTGAGAAAACATTATGGGCATACAGAACCTCATACCACATCCCCACGCAAGTAAATTCTTACTCAATAATCTATAAAATTGAACTTATCCTTCTTTTGGAATGCTAGATACCTTGACTAAGGATTGTGATAAAAAAAAATCTAACATGCAATGAGAACGCCAAGTTACATCTAGTTGAACTTGATGCGTTGAATGAAAAAAGATTGAAAGTACATCAACGACAAGAGTGTTACCAAGCCTGTTTGTTTCGACATTCAATAAGAAAGTTCGACTACGTTCCTTCCAAGTTGGTGATTTAGTGCTCATCGTACAATGACCAATCATCATCTCACATCGTTTTGGAAAGAAGTTTGATCCAAAGTATGATGGACCTCACGTGGTGAAGAATTTGTACACTAATGGCACATATCGTCTTGTAACATCGAAAGAATTACATCTTGGTCCAATCAATAGCAAGTTCCTTAAACAATACTATGTTTAAAATAAGAACATTTCTCGGCACAAGCCTAAATTATTTGACAACGGTCCTCGACACAAGTCTAAATTATCTGACAATGATCATTATCGTATGAGCTTAAACTATATGATACTCTTGACCTATATGAGTTAAAATTGTGAACGATCTAATAAAAAAATATGAAAGAGTTCGCTTGATTGAAAACTCGAAAGGACGATCTAGGAAAAATTTAAAGCATTATTCACCTAAACTACATTATGGTTTGATCCCATTTTGAGTACGTAAGCAACTTGTAAAGTTACTTTAAGTTTAACCACATCAACAAAAATATATATACTTATATAAGGAAAGAATGAATTTTTATTAATTTCAAATGAAATAAATAATGTCATAATTTCTTAAGTCCTATATAGTGATAAAAAAAAAAAGGGAAAAGATAAGCTTAATATAAAGAAGTAAGGGGCCCAGAACTTCTTCTTCAAAGACTTCATCTCCGTTTTACAAGCAGCTACTTCGTCATTATCAATAATTGGAGCATTAGAGAGGCGAGTGTACTTATTCTCAATAGTGAATAGAGCCTCTTCCTCTTCTTAGACTTGGGTATTATATAACTCTTCAAAAGTAATAGCTTGTGGTAGCAACTCTTTGATCTTAGTCAATTCAATTTTTAACTCAACTTCTCTTTTAATCAATTTAACTATTCTATTTGGCCTAATCAGTTGTGTGCGTAAACTACCCATTAACGGACATTTTAGTTAAGCTTCTTAGTCCATTATAGATAGTTGAAGATCTCTATCGTCTGTTAATAAAGATGATAAAGTTGTCTCTCATTTTGAAAGATACGCCTCCACTCTAAATATAAGCAACTCGAAGAAATTCACAAAAGGCACAGGATCAGTTCTTAAAACATCCTTGAGAAAAGAGACAATTGCAAACATATGAGGAGATTACCATTTTTAAGGTTGGAAAAACAAATATTAAGCATCAACTCAACCCTAGATCGAAAAAATTCATTACGAGCTCTATGAAGTGTTTGTTATATACATAAGTCGATGTCACTATCATGTAAAGCAATAGAAATAAAGAGCATCTCATACAGTTTCAGGGCAATCATAGACGAATCAACCAACTTATTAGAAGTAGGTAATGCCGATGTGTCAAGATTTGCACTTGTAGTTGAGATTGATGGAGTATTATGTGAACTTTGGTGAGAATAAGAAGAATCCTTATCCTCATCATTCTTCAAGAGGTCTTTAGTACAAATCAAGTTCAAAACTCCTCCGCTAAAATGATTAACATTCCAAACATCTCCCATACCTAAAGAGGTAATGATGTCCACAAAATCCTTCGGGTCAAACAAATTGACGACGGAAAGTACATCAGTTGATGATCCTGCAAGAATAATTAAATCACAAAAAAAAAAAATTATATATATATAAGAAGTGTGAAATCTTCCAATAGAGAGAAAAGGTTTAAAATTACCTCTCCTAGGAGACATATCATTTTCAACTTCAGTTTTTTTCCTATCTGGAATCGCACATGTATCATTAAGCTTAGTTTGAATAACATGCTTCAAGGAATATGCAGGACTTGATTTATAAGCAGTATGTTTTACCCCTACCCCAAGAATATTGGCTTATTCTGTTTGAGTAATGGCTGAAGTTGACAGCATTCTTTTGAAATACAATTTCAATCTAAGTTTCGTAATAACCTTTTGTGTTTCATCAATACGTTTTTGCTCTATTCTTCTTTTTCGAGAAGATTTTTGCCTGACGAGCAAAGTATAACTCACATCACAATCTTCAACCCCTTTCCTTCCTTTTAAAATTAAAGTTTGGAACAAAGACGCTATCTTCAAGAAGATGAAAATCAAGGGTATCTAAGTGAGGCACTACGTCTTGAACCCACCAATCTCTGTAACTCTTATCAAATTATTGAATCATGTCTTGCTTGTTTGGAGGAATAAAAAACTTAACTCAACTCTTTATCTGGGTCAAAGACAATCACAAACTGTATAACTTTTTCACGTCCACGAATCTTATAAAAAGAATTAGAATTCCTAAGATACGTTGACAAAAGTCTTGTTGATAAGCAAACCTATGAGGACTGTACATTTGCACCTCGCAAATATTACCATGTCAAAACATGAAAAATCTAGGATGACAACTTATCATAAAAGCTTGAATCTCGGAAGGGTCATCACCTTTATCAGTCAGTATCCTTCTAGCAGCTTTTGGTGGCCAAACTTCCTCAAGATGCCATTTAAAATCATCAAAACTCATGTTAAGGATTAAATCCCTCGCATCCTTTGTACTATCTTCCCAACAGAAGTACGAATTGGAAACACCAATTGTACGAACCAAATATAGAAGTCCATAGTCAGCATCAAGATCACCAAATATTCCTCAAGAAAAATGAAGTCCAGCCTACTCAATCAAATAATTAAGGAGACAATAAGTCGAGGAAGCACCTACAACTATTTGTGTTTTCATATCCCAATAGGTCTGAGTTAGACCTTTGTACAAATAGCACTGAAGTGGAGGTAACAAGTTGAATGTAGTACCTCGGGCCATCAATGTTGCTACTTTGAAGGTACTTGGACGAAAAATATCACCACCTTTGCAACGAAGAACAAAACGATACAACCACAAAGAAAGATATGCAGCTGTCACAGCTTCATCTTCAACATTCTGATTTACAAGAAAATCAAGTCTGATAAATGGATTTTATTTTTCTTTACGACTTTTTGTAATTAAAGTGACTCGAGAAAAAAAGGGTCTTCGTAATTTCGTTATAAGATGTTGACGGCCATTATGGTCGAAGTAAAAAGATTTTTCCTTTCTTTGTACTCTATCGTCAGACAAAGATTAAAAATCCATTCAGCTTTAGTGTACCAGAAATCAAGCCACTCATTGTGTCTAACACAGTCATCCTCTTATCAAAAATCAGTAAAGCATATGCCTTGAATAGGTACTAGTAAGAAAGAGGAAGTACTAAAAAATCGTTAAAACTTATGAGTTCATCAAAATTAGGAATTACTTCTTCATAATACTCACCCCTAATAGAAAGTCTAGAAATCTTTTGCATCTCCCATTAAAAAATGCCAACTTTCCCACGACCCATCACAAAAGTGTTGGTCTCAGAACACCAAACCTCGTACAAAGCCCTATACATGCCATTAGGACGACTATTTTTCATATTAATTGTAAATATGGCCTCACCAAGGAAATATGTCACCTTTCTGTTCTATAGCTTATGGCTCATATCCAAGCTCCAATCTCAAAAATCACTAAAATATCGAATGTCACTTCGAGATTCAATATATGAGTCCCATCAAGTGAAACGTTGCATGATTTTCTAAGTCAAAATAGGCTGAGGACTATTTCGAGCTTGATCATGATGGGAAGGATGACATTAAAACAGTTAATGCTCTGTATCAATCTCATCTCCAAGGAGTACGTCAGCTATTGAAGGATATCCACTTAAAGCCACCATATCAAGTGATGTGTTTCTTTTTGTATGTTGTACCTTCAAAAGATGGGTTATCGGTGTATGCACGACAAACCTCAACTCTACAGATAGGATATTTCCTCCTCTTAAATAACTAATTATCATAACGTAGGGAAAACAAAGTCATTTTCCCTTCTAAGAAGGATTTGTAGGGTTATCTACCTATTATTCACACGGTAAGCTCCGTTTGGAATGATTCTTATTCCTTGAACCTTTGAAAATAGTGTTCTTAACCATCCCTGTGGAATAAAAAATAATAAGAGTGAACACACTTATTTAAAAATGACATGTCTCACCAAGTACTAGTGTCACATTGACTAAAGGTATATAAGAGTATGAATAAAAAAGGCATCATGCTCAATAATGCCCTAGCTAGTTGGCATTGTCCACCCCCGAGCACCACTGATAAACAACTGCTTTGGAAACTGACTAATCAACGTATTGATGTCTCTCATCATGTGGTTCTTCTAAATTGGCGTTGTCCGCCCCCGGCACCATTGATAAACAGTTGTTCTGGCCAACCAGGGTGTACAAATCTCTCATCATGTGGTTCTTCTAGCTAGTTAGCACTGTCCACCCCTGAGCACCACTGATAAACAACTACTTTGGAGACTAGCCAACCAGCATATTGACGTCTTTCATCATGTGGCTCTTCTAGCCAGTTTGCATTGTACGCCCCCGAGCACCACTAATAAATAACTAGTTTGGAGATTGGCCAACCAACGTATTGATGTCTCTCGTTACGCGGTATTTCTAACCAATTGGCATTGTCCACCCCCAAGCACCACTGATAACAGTGGTGTTGGGGATTGGCCAACCAACATGTACATCACTCATCACTCTGGCACCTCTAGGTAGTTGGTATCGTCCTCTCTTGTGTACAACAAATAAATAGCTACTCCGAAAATTGACTAATAAGAATGGTTCATAATTTCTTGATCAATGCACCTTGTTGCGAATCACTATGTACGAAAACAAAAGGTACCGACAAAATTAAGTTTGGGAGATTACCCTTTTGGTAATATCAAAGATTTAAGCTTTAAGTTGTCAAGAAGCAATAACGAGGACTAAAGCTCTTAGTTGCTGACACACAGTAACGAGGACCAAAGTCGCAAGTTGTTGAAATCAGAATTACCAAGCTCCTAACATAATAGTCGATAGGATGATCCAAATAAAAAATATATATAAAGCTGTGCAAATTGTATAAATATGTACACGGGAGAAACTGAAAAGCCAACCCAAAATATCCATATTATTGAATTTGGATCAAGGTTCTTATGCTTCAACCAAATACTGAGGATCCTGAACCAGTTCAAGTAAAAAAAATGATGAAAAAGAAAAAAGTGTTTTCAGATTGAAAACGAGCAAAAATATCACTACATATGCTCAAGAAACACATCGAAATTGTTCAGCAAGTCATGCTAAAAGGGTTCGATGTATTTTAGCAGGGTTAATGCATCATGGGTGGTCACTGTTTTCATCCAACCAAAAAAAATTAAGAAAGGAGAGAAAGAAGGCACCTTCTGAATCAAGTCTCTCGTCAAATTACTCAATACTATCTTATTTGAGTTGATCAAACAACAAAATCTGCTATGTAATTATTAAGAACCACGAACCATGGTAGAAGAGATGTCAATGGTCAAGCATCCAGAATTCAGAAAAGGAGGAAATGAAGAGATACTTGTTGATCCTTTCTTTAATTTTTTTTACCTGTTACAAAATCAATAGGAGCCAACCGAAATTCTCCTATAAATCTATAACCTTCTGAATCCCTGAAGTCACGAAGATATCCAATGTTGAGATAGTCACAAGTTCTGGAAAAAATTGGGTGAGACTTGGGTGCACCCCTTGTTTCCATTAACAAAGAAAAATTGGAGAGAAAAACAAAGGGAATGAATGTGAGTTACCTGTAAAAATCGTGATTTACGTTGCCTCCCACGTTCCAAGAATCAAGAGAGAACGTGAACCAAGCAATATGAAAAAAAAAAATAAACAAAGTGAAAGAAGGGGAACAACATCTTCAAGTTTATAATGCCCAAGGAGTTTCAATTGGAAAAGAAGACTATGGTGCTGTTTGTTAAACTGAAAAAAATAAGTGCTGAATAGCATTAAGCGCTGAAACTGATAAGCGCTGAATTTAAGTGCTGAAAAAGTTGTTTGTTTAGATGCTGAATTATGTTTGTTACACATTGCTGAAACTGATAAATTGTCTTTGTTACCCTTATAATCATATTATACATTGTTTGCATGTTTCAAATGCTTATTTATTATCAAACACAATAAAATATATTATTTCTTATAAAATTAAAATACAATTTATTTTTAAATAATAAATAATACTCAAATCTTCAATTTATAAATAATAATTTCTATTTATAAAAGCCCAAAAATTTCAAATTAAAAATAATAATGTCATACATGTCACCAAAATTTGAAATCAAATTTAAAAAGAACTTAATTTTGGATGAATAATTTTAGATGGAAATGAAGGATGTGTAATTATAAAAGCACCCTATGAATTAATAAGGGCAACCCACACTATAGCCATTTTTTGTTTTGTTTTATATGGATTAAAGTTTTTGGAATGAGCAAATTTTTAGTGAGGATGGTTTATATGGTCTAGAGATCATCCTCACCAAACTCGTTAAAAATAGATTTCAAAAAAAAAAAAGGACAATTTACGGTTCTTGAACTTGTTTTGATTGGGTTAGAAGTTTCAAGATGTGCTGATTTTTTGTGAGGATGATCTCCTCATTGTAGAGATCATCTTCACCAAAAATCAACTCATTCCAAAAATTTTAACCCATATAAGACAAAATAATTTAGCTATGGTGTGGGTTTATTAATTTGTGGGTGTTTATATACTTATCCATGGGATATAAGAGGTAATATCCTTTTAAGAATAAGGGCATACTTGTCCATGCTCAAAAAAATAAAGGGCATACTTGTCCGTGCTGAAAAAAGCGAAGTGCTTACCGCTTCAGCACTTTTTTTCAGCATCAAAATAGTGCTGAATTTTTTTCACTTATTTTCAGCAATAAGCACGAGTAAACAAACGCGCTATTTTGACAAAAGTGCTGAATTTAATTTTTTTCAGCAATAAGCACTGAAAAATAGCGCAAACAAACACCACCTATCTCTTACTGATAAGAGGGTTCAAATTCAAATCATTGAAGGATTCCAATTCAAGAGTCCTATCTAAATCAATGAGGAATCCTAAAGGTTTCCTAAGTAAAAACAGCTTCTCAAGCATTCGAGGTTGAATTTTGAAAACTAACGCTCAATTTGGGCTTGTATCCAACAAATTTATGGCCCACGGTGAATCCGCTCCAATCAGTTCAGTTAAATTTGAGGTGACTCGGTCACAGATATGTGAGTCTCCTAAGATTATAAATTCCCATAAAATACATCTAACTATCCGATATAGTAAACATATCGGATGGTTACAATCATCTGATTACGTCGGTTCTCCATGATCATGATTCGACAAAAAAAAAAAAACTCAAAAAGGATTATAACATGAAGTAGACCCATGAATTGTCAATTTTGAACACGGCCATGGCTTTACCCCAAGAGCAGCACCACTAATGTCAGAACACTTCTACGAAGGAATCCGAATTGCATCATGAAGGATAATATTTGAGAGACAAATTACAGTAAAAGGGCGCAGCCTCTATTTTTGTATATAAAAAAAAAAATTTAGAAAAGAAAGAAGATGAGAAGGAGAGAAGACATACCTGCTGAGTGTATTCTGGTTTGGATTGTAAGATGAAGAAAATGAGAGAAATTTACCTCCGCAGTAGCAGCAGCAGCATCAAAGGTTAGAATGCAAGATCAAGTCGTATGTCCCTGTTTATATAGAAGAGTTATCTCCTGTTTTACGTATTGAAGTAGGAGGCTATCTACTCTGTTTCAATTGAAGTCGAACTCCAACATCTATTTTGAGTACGCTTCTTTTACTTTTCTTATGTGGTCAACGAAATCCTTTTGCAAACAACCGAATCTACGTAATTGTCTCCTTGTTGAAGTAGGAAACTAGTTATGATGTTTCAATGGACTCTCCCTCCATTTTCCTTCGACCTTCTCTCTCTTTTGAAGTTTTTTTTTTTTCTTCTCAGACTCTCTCACATTTTCCCGCAATTTCTGGCCATGTGAATACAGATTCTCATGGATCTGTTCATGTAATCTGCAACGATGTTGGTGTTGATTTCATCCACGCCAATGCTTGCCACTTGTCGATCCATGACATTCGTTCCCCTATTGATATTCCACATTCCGTTAAAGAGTTCTTCGCTTTCAACGTGTGAATCAAGCCGTTACTGATGGTACGTCATTTTGAAATTTCTTTCTAGTCGCTATGGGGTGACACAGGATTTACTGTGATTCTTACAATTTTGACGTATACATAAACACATAACTATAGATGGTTTTTACACGTATCGCGAGGAAACACATCTATGGTTATGTGCACATCCCACGTCAGACTTGTGAGAATCGCAGTAAATTCTTTTTGTCATTTCAGCATTTTCCATTTCTTTAATACATTTTTGGGAGTTGTGCTCGGGTGACACAGGATTTACTGTGATTCTCAGAATTCTGACGTGGACATGCATACATAACCATAGATGGTTTTTTACTCGTATCACGAGGAAACACATCTATAGTTATGTGCACATCCCACGTCAGACTTGTGAGAATCTCAGTAAATACTTTTTGTCATTTCAGCATTTTCCCATTTTTGGAGGTGTTTAGAGTTGAGAAGATTTCCAGACCGCCAGATTTGCGAAGGAGTTTCGTTGAGGATCCTACGGTTGATTCGATTTACTAACGGAGTTCCGAAAGTTATGTTCGATGATGACGCATTTACTAACGGAGTTCCGAAAGTTATGTTCGATGATGACGCATTTACTAACGGAGTTCCGAAAGTTATGTTCGATGATGACGCATCGTTACAGGAGAGGAGTGATTCTCAATCTGAAATCAAGAGCAAATGCGCCGTTATTGAAACAGATGCATGACAGATTTTCTAACGAAGCTGAAATTATGGGAAAAACATGCTTTCTCATGACGATGCTACAATATGCCAAAGTGTGGAGGATTGGGAGAAGAATCCACAATGCTTCCCTCTAGGAAACTTGGACGATGGATCGATCACAATGGGGAGCTCTCCAAGATTCTTGATGTACGATAATGATTTTGGGTGTGGTCGACCATTGGTAGTTTGAAGTGGATGAGCGAACAAGTTCGATGGTAAGATATAAGCGTTTCCAGGGAGAGAAGATGCAGGGCATGTTGAATTGGAGTGTGCTTGGCACCGGATACAATGGTGGGTGTGGAGAATGATTTGGAGTTTATGCAGTTTGTATCAATAATAGCTTGAAAGATAAAAGAGTAGAAAGCTTTGATGTGTTTGAATCCAAGTTCGTAAAGTTAAATTCATAGTCTTAGACTACTAGTTTGTATGATTTTCTATTCGTTTTGGAAGGATAAGCAACGATGCATTTGATCTGATTTATAAAAAAAAAAAGGTGATTGCACTTCTCAATTGTTTGCTCTGACTACAAGTTCTGAAAGAAGCGAAATGTACGACCTTCACTGGGCTTCAATAGTTTGAAAGACAAAGAAACTAAAAAACACTACAAAAAGATCATGAGAGTTTGCTCAATGTAAAGATGAAAACGCCAACATAAAGATTACTCTTCACTAAAGCATTTATACTCCTTACAACATGATCAAGAAAACATTGTCGATAGTTACACATCCTTGAGGGGGCATTTCTAAACACCAAAATTTTGAGGCCTTTACAAATTTTATAAATAAAAATGAAGTCCTTAAAGTTATAAATTGGCATCGCATCCTAATTGAATTAATTAACTGAGAACGTAGCTCCAACAAGCTTGGGTTTTGAACTTTTGCAAATAAAACCCATGATTCAATTAATTTAAGAGATCCGCTATAAGTATTAGCCTCATACACCCAACAAATGGGTTAGCCCATGGTTAAATTTAAAGTCCATTAAAATTGGTTAGATCAATAACCAGATACCAGTTAAAATGATTATGTAAAATCTGGTTAGATTAGAGACATATTTGAAAATATCATTTTACCCTAAGTCTATAAATATCAAAGCCTCTTTCATTGGGAGGGGATTTGGATCACTTTATCTCAGAAGACAGAAGCTCTCCCTCTAGAGAAGAAAAAGCTTTCAATCCCTCCTCCTCTATAAAGTAAAGTTCTTCAGAGATCCGAACTCTAATTAAAGAAAATAAAGCATAAAGTCCTTCTCTGAATGCCAAGAAAATCTTCTCAATTGATAAAGCGTGAAGTTCGGAGAGAAAAAAAAATCTATAAAAGCCTTTACAAAAGATCAAGTACAAACAAAGTCATTGTCAAAGCAATTTTCTCAATCGATAAATCGCGAAGCCAGGAGAAAAGAAAGCAACATACGTTACTATTTTATACTTGACTGTTAATCAAAGGAAAATACTGAGATTTGTACTCTCGTTTTCATCAAAATGAATAAAATCATTTGCGATCTTCTTTCATAACTCTCTAGGTAAATTTGTTAAAATTTATTGTTAACAAAAAATTTAGTAAAATAATTCTATAATTCTTAAAATCTAAATAATGTAATCATATTCTTAATAGACAATAACAAAAGAATTGCAATCATATTAGGAGACAAAATATCATTATGCTTATTCCTTCCATGATAAATTTGGATTCTTTCACAATGAAAGCATCGATTTATTTTTGCTAATTATTGTCTCCCTCAACTCTAGCTTTTGCTTCTAACCCTTGTTCTCACAAAATTGCATCTCTTCATATTCGGCCTACTTAATTAATTATATTCAAGGATCACTGAATCCTTCTTGGAAGTTCTCTAGGCTTGTGATTTCTCCATCTGAAGAATCTCAAATTGTATTTGTAAGATCAGCAACCTCACCTTCTGCGCCTTCTCAATTCCTTTATAGGAATTTTCTTGGATGTCCCATGCTTATTTTTTTGAAGTTGCATTAGCATCCTTTTCAAAGACTTGTCTGTCCATCGATTGGAAGATAAAAAAATTGTGTTTTGCCATCTTGCTTTCTTCTCTCTTTCCATGCATCTCTTTGTGTTTCAGGGAGATGTTTTTGATCTATTGGTTCTACATACCCTTGATCAACAAATTCCAAAATCTATTGATATTCAAAATAAAAGTTTCATCTAGATCTTCCAGTGTTATAAATTCTTCCCATCAAACTTCGAAAGTTGTGGTTGAACGGGCCATTCACCATAGCCCTAATTCGAATACCAATTGTTGGACCAACACAAGAAATTCTACCCACAAAGAGAAAAGACGGAAAAAATAAAAAATAAAAAAAGGCAAAAGAGGAATAAGATAAACTAAGAAGATAAAAAAAAAAAAACCTCTTTTCATAATTTGTACATACCTACCACCCCATATTTATTGAACTCAATGTAATATCCCTATGCAATAAAGACACTAAAAGATAAACTCTACAAAAAGACAAATTTCTTAATAAAATAATTACAATTCCTATAGAAAATCAAATAGCGTAATCATATTCCTAATAGACAAGAACAAAAGAATTATAGTGATCCTATTAGGAGTAAAAATCACGGTTTAGGTATCTCCTCCAACATTAAGCTTAAGATAAAGATTTTGTACTTTTTTAATGCCCTGGTTTTATACGTCATGTACCACTTGCATTAAATTATATATGAAATCTTCGTCTATCAAAACTCAACTCAGACAAATTTATCACCGACTTGATCGTATTGTAAGGGAAATTGACAGAGGAATTTGAAGAGGAAGCTACACAATTTGTAACCTATTTGATTCCAGATTTTTACCCCCACAAATTCATTTGGTTGCATAGCAAAAAGAGAAATAAAAAATAAAAAAAGAGATATTTACAACAACATGAAAAACAATATCTGAGTTTTTAAAGTGACAATTTGGCAGGTATAAAGTGACACTCTCGAAGGTATCAAGTGACTATCTCGCAGGTTTCACTAGTTTTAGCGAGATCGTCACTATACAAACCAGTGAGATTGTCACTTTGGAGAAAAAAATCAGCCAGTTTGTCACTTTAAACCTGTAGTCTGGTCACTTGAAAATCACTTTTCGCGTGTTCACGTTTTGGGAATTACAAGTGTATGAATCACCAGTCACCGGTTTTTATGTATGCAAAGATATAAAGGTAATCAAAAATTAGAATTTACTAATTAGGGAAAGATTCATTTACTTTCTAAACTAGCGATGTTTTAGTTCAGTTAGGATCTTTCTAATTAGGTTTAATTCTTAGAAGTATGTTTTTCATCTTAAAAAATCCTATTGGCTAGGGTTCATCTAATAATCATCCTATCGAGTATAAACTTTCATTTATTAATACTAACTCACGAAGTAGATCATATACATGTTCCTATTTTTCTTAGAGATTTTTTATATTTGGGTGAATTTCCATTTCGTGAGATGAAAATGAGTTATTTATGATTCGGGCTAACTGTTCATTTTAATTACAAAAACGTGAATGATCACGTTTTCGTCCAAAAATAATTCAGCACGGAAAGTTTGAAAGTGAAAACTCAAAGGAATGTATCATAGTCTATCAGGTGTATCATGATCTCCTTCATTTTATGTGGTGTTGAGACTTGATCATCTACTTTAAAATTGGGCATCGGCTGTTTTAGAAATTATGGTGTGTACTAAGATCTTGAATTTATCCTAGAGATACATATATAGATCTTGTTTGGAAGAGAAATCACAAAACATTACAACCATGTATTTTTTTTAGAACCCATTAGCCTTAAGTGAGAATTAGATAAAAAACTGAAAGAAAAAAAAAAAGCTGTTTGAACCATGAAAAAACATCTTCCACGGAGAGAATTTCTCGGAGTTCAAGGAAGTAATAAATGTGTGTGTGTGTGTGTGTGTGTGTGTGTGTGTGTGTGTGAGAGAGAGAGAGAGAGAAAGAGAAACCTTAAAGGAAGAGTTTTGTTGGGGAGGAATAAGGGAGAAGAGCTCGAAAGAAAGACCTTTCATACGCATTCTCCTACTTTTCTCAAGTGTCTTTCTGTCAGGTTTGGAGGAACCATTGCTGCCACTCTTCTTCATCACCATTCTGTTACTTTTATTTTTCTAATATCAAATGCTTTTGACAATAAAAACAGACACATAAACAAACATAAACACAACAGTTCAAAATTTTGAAAGAAGCAGAAAAGAAAAGGAAGAAATAAAAAATAATAGTTGGGTTTGATTGGGAGTGCAGAGTTCTAGGGTTTTAAAGCTAAATAAATAAGAGGAGCGCCAAGATAACGCACGAAGGAAGAAGATGAGATCAAAATCAAAGTCAAATGGGTGGGTCCCATCTCATTGAGTTTTTTACTTTATTTAATTCTTTTATAACCTACAGTCCCTTTAGTTGGCAAGCCAACCACTCACACCACACACCATCGCTGGCGGGTACACTGGGAGGAGCCCTGCTCAGGTTCGCTAAGGATTGGTAATAGCAAAGTGACATCGCCAAGTAGGAGTGCAACTTGATCCGGTTCAAACCGAGAACCGAACCAAACCAATGGCTTTGGGGTGGTTTGGTTTGGTTTGGAATAAGTTGCGGTTCGGTTCCGGGTTACAAAAATGGAGAACTGATCAATTTGGTTCGGCTCTTGGATCAAGCTTGTATAGAACCGAACCAAACCGAGAACCGAACACCTATGCAATAAATAAATACATATGTATGTAATAATTATTATGAATTATTTTAAGCATTATTACATAAATTAGTGATCTTTTATGGATAAACTAATGGTTTTTTATAGATAGATTTGTGATTTATTATATGAAATTTTATGTTTATTTTTTCACTAAAAAATATTACTTATAATTTATAAAATATTTGCAATCCGTGAAACCGAACCGAACCAAACCGATTTTAATTTGGTTTGGGTTGGTTTGGTTCCAATGGAATTTTGTTCGGTTATGGTTCTTATTTAGTGGAACTAACCTATGTTGGTTCGATTCCAATTTGACCTCAAACCAAACCGAATCGAACCAAGTTGCACCCTTATCGCCAAGGCATACCTCTAGAATTTATTTAATTTTTTAATAAGAGACTTAACGAGAAAAGCAGACCGTCTCACAAAATGACGCCCTAGCTGTTCTAGCTAAAATTTCCTCGAAAATTTCTATAACGTGCGTAAGGGGCAATAAATCTTCATGGAAAATATGTGTCAAATAGTACCGTAGTAAGGTCTGCTTAATAAAATATTAATCTATTATTAAAAATAAATTTAAATATATTTTATTAAAAGTATCTAAAATACTTTTTAACAATTTTATAAAGTGATTTGATCTAAAAATATACCGAGTCAAATAAAAAATTTATTGGGACAATGACAATGAGGAATTATTTATGAAAAATATGTACCGATTAGTCCATTAGAAAAGAATACAGACCATTTAAGTCTCACTTAATAAAATATTCACCTATTAAAGATTTTTTAATAAAAAATCTGAAATACCCTTTTAACAACTTAACAAAATGATTTAATCTAGAAATATACCGAGTCAAATAAACACTTGACCAATTTATTTAATTATTAATATTTTTGTGAAAATAAAATATAAATATTTTTATTTATTAAAATATATTTATAAATTCAATATAATTTTATTTGATTTATTGAAGTGGACTTGTTAATTTTTTTAGTTGAATCAATTCAAAAAACATCAAGTCGAGTTTTAAAATAATATTTCAATTAATTATTTAAAATTATTTATCTTTTTCAATAACTCTAATATACATAGATCAAATTAGTTTGATGATAATGATAACCATACTCATCTCCATCATCATCATCATCTATATGAGTTAACAATCACTGATTTTGGGGAGAAAAAACAAGGATTTTTTATTTGGATTTTTTTTTTTTCATTATTATATAAGAGATGACCATAGTCAAGGGGCATGCCATTAATTTTAAAACATAGGATTACTTCCAATATTCTCAAATAAACACATTTCTTTAAACCTAAAATTTTGTTAAGAGGGTAATTGCGACAGTTTCGCTTCAAAAATCATTTTCAGACTAATGTTTGATAAAATGAATGATAAAGAGTCCATATTTTTTAAGAAGAGACTTTTGGGAACATATTTTCAAATTGTCCCAAAATTATTAATATTTTTGTGAAAAATAAAAAGTAAATATTTTTATTTATTAAAAACTATTCATAAATTCAATATAATTTTATTTTAACTCATTTGAATCAACTTGCAAATTTTTTACTTGAATCAATTTGTTGACCATTGTCGAGTTTTAAAATTATATTTTAATTATTCAACATTATTTATATGTTTTAATAAATCTTTATATGCATAGACCAAATCAATATGATGATGATGATGATGACCATACTTATCTCCATTCATTGTTGTAGTTATCATCATCATCATTTATGTGAGTTACTAGTTTTGGGAAGAGAAAATAAAGATTTTTTTTTCTTTTTTTATTTAGATCTTCCTTTCGTTGATCTATAAGAGATAACCATAGTCAAGGGGTATGTCATTAATTATTAAGTGTAGAAGTACCTCAAATATTCTCAAATAAATACATTTATTTAAACCTCAAAAATTGTTGAAGGGGTAATTACGGCATTTTCAATTCAAAAATCCTTTTTAGACTAATATTCAATGAAGGAAGTACTAAAAAGTCCATATTTTTTTGAAATCCCTACTTTTAAAGATAAGGTCATTTAGTAAAGGGTGGATCTATTTGCACAAACCAAAATTGCAATTTCCACCCACTTTCTTGAGATACCCACCTTAATTTTAAAATAACTATCGACACACACCTATTAAATATACTTTAACCTAAATTGCTTATTTCACTCACCTAAAGGTACTAAGGGGCTGTTTGTTTGTATTTTAAAAGCTGGCTTATTATGCTTTTTTAGCTTTTAAGCCAAAAAAGCCACAATAAGAGTGTTCGTTTGAGCTTTTGTTGCTCCCTCAAATATCAACAAAAGCCAAAAAATGGCTCTTATTTAGAGACGTCAAAATGAAGCTTTTTTATTTTGCTTCTACGCAAAGCCGATCATCGAAAACGGCTTATGTACAAAGACCGAAATACCCTTCACCTTTGTTTGAATTTCCAACGAATAAACCTAAACCCTATTTCGTTCGACTTTCAACAAATGTAAATCCCTTCATCGTCTTTCTCGTTGCAGCTCGCAGCCTCTTTGTGATCTCTTCTTCTTCCCCAAACCTTTTAGGTTTTATACTTGAGAGATACCATGCCCGATCTATGTGCTTAACGAAATTGAAAGAGCTTTCGTATTCATCCACCATTGAAGCTCACTCCACAAACCCTATAACCAAAGAGGCTGCTCGTTTGAGCTTTAGAAGTCGGTCTTTTCGCAAAAATTACAGGTATGCCTCTCGTTCCTTCTTGTGTTTCAGTTTTGATTTTGATTTTTTTTCCCTCTATTTGATGTTAATCTGTAGAACCTTCTCCATTTTATTTCTCTTTCATGAATTTTTTATTATGGGTTTCTTTTGTTCTCTGTTTTTTTTTTTTTTTTTTTTTTGGTATTTAAGTAGATTTCCCTTATATATTTTTTTGTTTCTACATCTTCAAGTCTACAATTGGTACAGGGATAGGAAAATCAAACTTACAAATAAAAAGCCTTATAATTATAGAGATTTGGGAAGAAGGACAAACTTCTTTATGAATTGATAGGGTGGAACAATGATGATGTATCTTGGGATTTTTTTTTAAAAGGTTATTTCTACTCTTCTATCAAACCCCTCTTCAAACAAGATCATGGATTTATTAGTTTCAGACGAGATCATGGATGTAGAATTGAAACGGCATCTTTGGGTACACGCAGATTTTTTTTTTTTTTTTGAATCCAAAGGGCATCTTTATTAGTTTTCGAGTTAAACGCAGATTTTTTTTATGTTTCATCAAGTTATAAATATTCAAAATTCTCATCATTTGTAAATTCTTGATAAAATCCTAATTTTTTTAACCAAATCACAGTTTACTTATTGCATCACAATTTATTTAAGAAAGATTTATCCGGGAGAAGTAGTTGCATTTTTTGTTAAAAGACTCCCTTGGAGTTCTGACAACTCCAATGGAAACTTTAGGGGTTGTTCTTTTGAGTTCAATGCAGTATACATAAATCTTGTAGAAGGTATATACATTTTGTGTTCAACGCAAAAGTCTTGTGCTGATGAAAAAAATATTGTAGAAGGTATATACATGTTGATCTTAGCTAGATTGGGTGGACATGCCCATCTATTTTGACCGTCCAATTGTAGTGCCATTATTTTGGATGGCATGGGCACTATAATGGCCACGGCCATGTGTGCACATTCACCACACATCACGACACATTTTGGCGTATTTCTTAGGTTAGTGTTCCCTAAGCATCAACTATCCCTCTGTTTCCTCATCTTTATGACCTAAGATACGACCTCAAATAATCCCCATTTGTTATACATTATCACAAGTGTCCCCTTGAATTTATTCCTTGTTTCTCTTCATCATCTTTTTTCTACTTAACTTCGGATGTTTCGGCTCTATGTTCATCAAATTTGTGGTAGAATCCAAGTCCTCCAGTTATCATGTCTTCACATTTTTTTATTCTGACACCAATTTTGTTTATAAGTGAACTTAATTGATTTAAATTGAAAAAACAAGTAACAAAACCAATGAGACTTACT
The DNA here is from genome assembly GCF_017979445.1 of Akebia trifoliata. Lineage (NCBI taxonomy): Eukaryota > Viridiplantae > Streptophyta > Magnoliopsida > Ranunculales > Lardizabalaceae > Akebia > Akebia trifoliata. The sequence continues at coordinate 29,457,620 of NC_141381.1, forward strand.
TGTATTACCAACTCTCATGTGGCAATATAAACAGGGCCAGTGACAGAGTAACCATGTTTTAGGAAGGATAGAATTGCAATGGTAATGTGACCTTATAACTAATGAAAACAAGATATGTTAAAAGCATTCCACCGAAGTGCTATTCTCATAGGCCAACTCTTTAGTTAAATAGATACTTTTTAGGTTAGAAGAGGAAGAAATTGAATGCCTCAAATAACAAAATATACGTGAGGTGAGACCTCAGAACTTATGTAGATTAAATAGGCAAGTGCACTTGCATCAACAAAGACACAGAGTGTTCAATAAATTAACAATAGGAAAAGAATTCAAAAACAACAAACTTGAAGATATTATCATTGATAAATATTGGTTTGTGTATGTGCACCACATGTACTGGTTTGTGGAACTCTAAAACTTGAAAAAACACATTTTATAACTAAAATAAGTATCAAAATTAATTAAACATAAAAATTTTGTTTCAAAATGTTTGAACAAATGTCAATTAAACTCCAAATGATATTCCTTTACATGGGTAACCAAATTAAAAGTAACCAAACCATAAAATAATATATGATTAGAACAAAGAATACCTCTCTTAAGAAATGACCAAAATAATATGTGAAGAATGGGACCCAAAAGATATTGACTAAAGAACATGCATGGTGATGTTGATATGTTATGTCCCCAAGAAATAAGAGTTTTAATTATCACACAATTATTGTTTAAATGATTTTGGTGTATTTGTTGAATCCATATAAGTTAAAGTTTACCCATTTTCCGTTGGTGTCAACTTTCAATGTGTTCTTTCAAGACGTGGAGAATTTTACCTTAGCAATCTCCTATTTAATTCATGAAAAAATCATGATTTTTTGTTTTCTTCCGAAGAAAGTATTACATGTTGTAGAAGGTATATACATGTTGGTCTTAGCTAAATTGGGTGGACATGCCCATCTATTTCGACTGTCCAATCGTAGTGCCATTATTTTGGATGGCACGGGCACGGTAATGGCTATGGCCATGTGTGCACATTCACCACACAACACGACACATGTTGGCATGATGTTGTGTAGACCATCCATTGTTGTGATATTTGGAGAAGTCCATTTATTTAAGAGGTAAAACCATACTTGTAAGAAAAATCATAGTTGGAGTGATCCTTTTTTTGCATCCAAATAGGTTTGATGGTGATGTATTGGTAAAAATTGGTATTGGGGATTCTAGTGATGAAACGTACAAGTAGAAAAATGTTTGATGTAAGTAGTGGTGGGGTTAAGCACCTTGGCTAATCTCCCAACTTACTTGATTTCATTTATGGATCTTGTTTTCTTCTATATTTTTTTCTCTTTTCTTCTCTGTTTATAAGTGTGGGGGTAAGGTGAGGTGGTCGGTGGAATACATGATAGACCAAATTCACTAGCTTAGCGTAAATCTAACATAAGACATGATTTGGTCTTTTTCAATATTCTATTATTCTATATTGGTTGGTATGTATGTGTGTGAGAGAGAGAGAGAGAGAAAGAGAATATTTTTGTAAGCTTTGATGCTACTAAGAGCATCATGTAGAGAAATAGAAAGAGAGAAAATTATCTGTGTATTAATTTGTTAATTTTGCTGCTCATGTAAAGATGGACCATCTGTTTTGGCTCACAAAACTTTGCAAAAATAAGGAAGAGTGAAATCAAGGCATTCTCTCGTGTATGTATACACCTTTTATTTGGACCTCTTTCCATAGTAAAAGGTTTACAACTAAATCCGAAAATAAATTGTTATCTTTTAGAAAAGAGGGAATGCTATTTTCCTCATATAAACAAGCCATAACATGTGTGATGTACAATAGTGTTCTCATTCCTTGATATTAGTTTTAGTGATAGCATATAAAGAGGGACTATTTGTTTTCAACATTTATGCAACTTTATATTAGGAACTTTTGAATTTGAATTGATCTTGGAGATGTAAGTTGAAATGCATTTTGATCTATTTGATTTGTTTGATTTATTTGTTAATAGATAATGGGATTTTGAACTTTCTAGGTCTCGACCCTTCTTACAATTTTTATTTTATTTTTTGAAGTTGGGTTCGATTTTAATTGGGTTTAAACTCACCATTGCTGGTTTTTTTTTTTTTTTTTTTAAGTTGGGTGCTACCTGTAATTGGGTTTAAAGAGGGTGTAGTTCTTGCAGTCAAAAAGCGTATCAATCCATTGCTAGTTTGTTTCTCTCTGTTTTTTTGTTTTTTTATTTAAACTCACCTCACATGCGGAATTTATGCAGATAAATGCAAATTTATATAGTTATTTGCTTTATGAATTGATAGACTAGATTTCTTGACATTTTGCAATGTGTATGAGATATTGTGTGGATGATAGATTATGTATTATGCAGTGTATTATATAGATTTTTTTTTTATCAGAAAAATTTCATATGTCCATTTTTAAGAGGAGATGCTGCCAAAATTTCGTTAGAATTATAAACTTTATAAATTTATTTAAATTAAAAATAATTATTTTTATAATTTTTTAATATAAATTATTATATATATATATTTAGTGTAATTTTATATTTATTAAGGTATTCTGATTTTTTTTATGCATTCTAGGTGCATTATCAACAGTAAGGGTATTTTGATCATTTTACCAAAATCCAGTAATAAAAAGATGTCAAACGAACATGCTTTTCTGGCTTCTGTGCTTCTGTAATGAACAAGCTTCTGTTGGATGTGGCTTTTCAGGCTCCAGGCTTTTGCTTCTTCCAGAAGCCAGCTTCTGGAGCCAAAGCTGACTTCTGTAAAGAACAGACCGTAAATCACTTTTCTTCTTCTTCTTTTTCTTCCTCTTCTCTTCTTCTTATTCTCTTCTTCTCCTCTCTCATTTATTCTTTTTCTTTTTCTTCTTCTTCTTTGCATCTAGAAAGATTTCAATGAGGGTTTTAAACTTTGATCTTACTTATTTTTCTTACCCTAACACTCTCAATCGAGTCGAAGACGTTCATATGAGAAAATTTTGTTCAGTAGGTACCTACTAAATCTATTTGGTAATATACAGTAGGTACTTACCAAATGTGATAAAACAAGTTCAATCTGAACCTATTGAACAAAACTGTCATGGCATAGTTTAAAAATCATTATTTAGGTTTTAATAGTATTTTTTCCATCTTTCTTGATGATTAAATGCTAAAAAAACAAAAAAAAAAAGTTTAATAAATTTCAAATAAATAAAATTACTTGAAGGAAAAAAAATACCTAAAACCTAATCTCCATTAATTCCACCTCTCACAAACTCAAAAAGAGAAGAAGATGAAGAAAAGTAGGTTTTGGATTTTTTTTTTTTTTTTTTTTTTTGTTCAGTAGGTGGTGATGTGTGCAAAAAACAAAACGAAAAGATAAAATGGTAATTTATTTTTATTTTTTACAAAAGTCACTTAAGTAGGTGCAATGTGCTATTTCAATGTGTGCAACTAGATTGACTCTTTGGTAAAACCTCATGAAACATTCGACATGTTAGAGGTTTATCCTTTGACGTAAAGTCAACGTCTCTTCTGTTTTTTTTTTTAACATATCAAGATGAAAATCCTCCAAAAACAGTTTCCTTACTTAAAATCTTATTGATGATCATTTTGCTCAAATGAATTTAGAACATTGGAAAACAACACCCCAGCCCTCTATATTTGATGGAAAAACTCGAATTAAAAAAAAAAAATTAAAAAACCATTTTTTGAGGGGCTTTCTCCAAGGCTTAGAAAGTGGACAGCTACAACTCTCAAATTTAAAAGAGATATTCAACAGTGAAAAATAACTTGTTTTAGAACTTTTTAGTTTTTTTTCAAAGTTCATAGAATTTTGTCCTTGATAACCATATAGCATCGGATTAAGTTTTTGGATGCCATAAGGTGAGCTCAAGGATCCATGGTAAAATTGAAATCTTACTAAGTTTGTAAGACTAGTCTTACTGAAAATCCTCAGCCCTACTAAAACACAAAAGGATTTTTGGTACGTCAATTCATTTAAGAAAAATGAATTTTTTTTCAAATTTCAAGATGCATAGTTAAATGTTGGGTGATTTAATTTATACATACACCCCACTTTTCAGTAAATATAGACGTTGGGTTTTGAAATTGGAACGCATTTAAAAATGTGAATGTTTTATAGAAGTTAATAAGCATTGAAATTTAATTGTACAAAAATTATTTATTCACTATTAGATTTACACAATGCAAAATTAGGTTTACCAACGTGATGCAACTGTTATGCATGCATCTACAAATGCTCTTTTAGTAATTTATAAACCATTGGACATCCATAGAATCTATGTAGAACTCAGAAAAATTTTGCATTCCCTCTTTTATTATAGTTTAAGGTTTATTATTATGGGTTGGATTCTGTTGACTCAAGAAATAACACAAGATCTTAACCGTGTAAATACAAAATCCAATGGGATGGGCTGGGTGCGTTGAACAACTTTAATTTAGTTTTGATTAACAAATAAATTTTATATATTAAACAAAAAATGATTAAAAAATATTTTAAAATTAATTAAAATGTATAATTAATATAAAAATATTTATAAATTATTATATAGCCTCGGTTATGACTTGAGCTAGGTTACTTGAACCCTCAACCCGAGTTAAAGTTGGGTTGAATTATTCTAACCCAAACTTAATTCATGTTCTACATAACTCGGCCTAGGCTTTTCCATCAATCAGATTGAGCTCAAGCCTACCCGCTTAAGTTGTGCAACCCTAATTTAGGAAGGTTGATGGGTCTTATCTTTATTTGTATTTTTTCAAAACAATTCCCCAACATTTTTACAAAATTTATCAAAAACTATCCCATTGAAATCCTCGTGAAATAATCATGGAATCCCAACTTTGTTAGAATGATGATGTTAATGATGATGGCATTAAGACCACTTTTCATTTATACAAGAAAAGACTTAGCCAACGGGTCTTGTCATCAGTTTGAAAACATGAGCTATCTCAAACATCCACAAATACGTAGAGGGGCATGGCATAACTTCAAAATACTAGGATTGTATAAAATATTCATCAAAATGTGGAGGTTCTCGGCTTATTCAATAGGTTGAAGAGGACTGGTTTGAGGGAAAAATCAATGGCTCTTCGAGTTTTTTTTCATTAGTCTACTATTAAAGAATGAGGACAAGATGCATGATTGATGTTTTAAAATTGAAAGAGTTATTGAGCCAATAACATAGCCAATGTGTTTTGTCCTACATGGGCTATGAGTTTCAGACAAAACACATCGACTACGTTATTGGCTCTTGAATTCTACCCCTTAGTTTACAAGTCGAATAATCATGGACCATCAATTTTTAAAATACTTTTGATGGGGTTAGCAGTTTCGAAATGAACTAGATATTTTTTCTTTTCTGAGGATGATCTCCTCACCATAGTAATCATCCTCACAAAAAAAAAACAGCCGTTCCAAAACTCATAGCCCATATAGGAGAAAATACATTGGCTATGTTTTTTACTACATTATTGGCTCTTGAACTTGACACATTGTCAAGGGAACGTTATCCCAACAAATTCATTTTTCAATAATACCCCTCAGCATAACAAATGTTTTTAAATCAATTTACTTAGGAAATTGTTTTCTTATAAGTGACTACTTTGATAATCACTTCTGTAACAAATGTTTTATTCTCACTAAAAGATCATAGAAATGTTCCATTGACAATGAAACAATAGCAAAATATTAATAAGTGTAGACACCCCATTTTTGTATCTGCCCAATTCGATAATTCGTCAATCGGCTGTTGTGGATTCCTAATGATGAGCATAAAAGAACTCGAAAGCTTGTGAGTACTGCTTGATTCCTTTTGTTTCTAGTCTTTTCATCCCCCCTACTCGTCATGACTCGATATAAAAATTTACGCATGCTTAAGATTGCTATATCTTACACTCGATTTAGAAACACGTACACTTAGGTTCGCTACACAGTTCGACAACTTAGAAGCTTCGCTACACTAGGAAAATATAACTTTGGACTTAGAAATACTCACACAGTGACTGAAAGAAACCTCACGTTAAAATTTTAAAAAAAAATCTATAAAAAATCACCAGAATGACGAAAATACCTTTCATAAATTTTGGATCTCCGAAAAGTCTCGAAAGTACCTCCATTGCACTCAGAAGGTGATTTCGAGTCTAATGGGACCCAAATCGATAAAAACAGATAAATTTGTAAAAATCTGTAAAAAGTCATTAAAATAACAAAAATGCCCCTCATAAATTCTGGACCCCTGAAAAATCTCAAAAACACATCCATTGCATTCAGAATGTGATTTCGAGTCTAGCGAGATCCAAACAGATGAAAACAGATAAATTCAAGAAAAATCGTCGTAAAAATGACCAAAACACCCCTTAACATCCAACTCTAAGATAGAGACCTTGATCCTAGGAAAATAAAATTCAAATAAAAAATTAAACCAAAATAAAATTTAAATTAAAAATTAAATTAAAATTTAACCAAGATCAAATTAAAATTCAAAATTTAACAACAATTTAAAATCAGAAATCAAATTAAATTTCAATTAAAATGTAAAATAAACTAAAATTTAATCAAGAAATCAATTAAAATATAAAATTAAAATCAAAATTTAAACAACAAATTTAAATATCAAATTAAAATATTGACAAAAATCAATCGAAATTCAATTCAAAATCAAATTGAAAATCAAGTTGAAAATCATTCGAATCAATCAAATCGATCAACCAATCAAAATAAAATTAAAATTGAATCAATTAAATCAAATTTTAAAATTAAATTGAAATTTAAAATCAAATCATAATCAAACAAAAGTCAAATTAAAATCCAATCAATTAAGAAAAGTGAAAATTAAAATCTATCAAACTTTTAAATCAAAATTCAATCCATCAATTAACATTGAAATTAAAATCCAATTGACCAATTAAAATCTATCAACCAAATTCAAAATTAAAATTGATCAATCGAATTCAAAATTAAATCAATCAACCAAAAAATAAAATACACTCGATCAAATTGAAATCAAAATCTGATTGAATTAAAATCGAGTTTCAACCAATCAATTTAATGGTCTATGAGAGATTATTAAGGCGAGTAGCGTGGGAATACCACCCCCCATTCTCCAAAAATAAAAAAATAAATAAAAAAATAAAGAAAAAAACATGAACACACGTTTTCTTCTCCAACTCTCTCTTATCCATGTCCTTCATCTCCTTCTCTTCAGCTTCTCATAACTACCCATGTCCTTCACCATCTCTCTCATCTCTCCCTCTCTTATGTTTGATGGTAGAACCACTATAAATGAGGATCAAGGGAACTATTGAATGGGAGAAAAAACGTTTTTGAGACTACCCTTTAAAAAAAATAGTAACATTTTTTCACCATTAAACCTACAACTTTCTTCTTCCTTCTAAAAAAAAAACCTTATTTTCCATTAACATCCTCAACTCCTCTCTCCCTCTCTCTTTATCATTCAAAAAAATAACCATAGTCTCACCTCCATTAACGTCTTCTTCGTTACCCTCAAAGAAAAAAATGATTTTGAAAAAAGATTCACATATCAAACTCGCAAGATCACGGCATTACTCATAAGCTATTTCGAATTTTTGTTGAAAGAATCCAAGCATCCGAAATCATTCGACAAAGGTAATATTTTTATTTACTTTTTTATTTTATTTATTTATTCTTAACTTCATAATTTTTTATGTACCCGAATAGATTCGTCGATTTTTGAGGTGTACATGGCTTTAATGATAATTTTTAAATTTTTTGAAATATTGATGGATCAACCAATTGATTATTAATATTATCGGATCGGTTTTCGCATTTTGTAATATTAATGAATCAATTCATCGATTTTACGAAATGTATGGACTAATTCATTAAGTTTAGCACACGTTACGATTTTGAAAAATCAAGATTTTCTTGATTAAAATTGTTGAGTTGACTAACTGATTTTGGATACATTAAGAATTTGAATCAATTTATTTTCTATAAAATGAAAATATGAGTTAGTTCAATGATTTTTTCGCATGTGACAATTTTCTTAATCAAAATTATTGAGTCCAATCACTGATTTTGATATATTAGAAATTTGAATTAATTTGTTTTCTATAAAATAGATGTGTGAGTTAATTCACTGATTTTGACACACGTGACGATTTTGAAAAATTAAAATTTTCTTCATCAAAAATATTGAGTCTACTCGCTGATTTTGAGTACATCGAAAATTTGAATTGATTTTTTTTCTCTATAAAATGGATATGTGAACCAACTCACTGATTTTGTATACATTGGAAATTTAAAATCGAAGTTTTCTATGAAATGGATGCATGAGTCAACTTTTTTTTTTTTTTTTTGTACATTGGAAATTTCAAATTGAGATTTTCTACAAAATTGAGCATGTGAGTCGACTCATCGATTTTAATACACGTGGTATTTCAAAAATCGAGTTTCTTTGATAAAAAATTTGTGAGTCGATTCACTGATTTTAATACACGTGGCATTTCAAAAATCGAGTTTCTTTGATAAAAAATTTGTGAGTCGATTCACTGATTTTAATATGCGTGGTATTTCAAAAAAATCAAGATTTCTTTGATTAAAAAATTTGTGACTCGATTAACTGATTTTAATATACGTGACATTTCAAAAAATTAAGATTTCTTTAATTAAAAAACATGTGAGTCGACTCACTGATTTTAATGCACTTGACGATTCAAAATCGAATTTCTTTAATAAAAAATGTGTAGGTCAGCTCATTAATTTAGTATACGTGGCAGTTTAAAAATCGAATTTCTTTGATAAAATGTCATCAATGATTCAATTCACTAATTTTATATACGTGACATTGAAAATCGATTTCATATTATTCAAAATATGATCGAATTGATCCATTAATTTTTGGTGTCATGTAAACCTTATTAAATCGTGGATTTTTTTTATACAAAATTTGAGAAACAATGTAATTATTTTATTCGTAGGATTTGTTTAGTAAATTCAATGCGATTTGATGATGATTGGACCATGGTATTGACCCTAGTCTTATCCCGTTGACCATAGGTTAGTTTGGAATCGTAGTAGAAACCGATCATCTCGATCGGATGGGTTCGATGCCTAACACCTTCCGAAATCCATAACCTAACCCTTTACCCATCTCTCTGATCCGGGGACCGACCCATATCCATTTGGAGTTAATTTTGGTTTCTAGACCTAAATTAGGTGGCGACTCTATATTCTTTTAAAATCCTCGAGTTACGTAGATCGGACCCTTATCTGTTATTTGGCGGGACGGCCGGGTAGAGGCGATTTTAGTAAGTGATATAAAAAAAATACTTTTAGTGAATATGGTCAAAATAAAGTTGATTGGCATTTTTTATAATAAAGGTATATGAGTCTCTTAGGGCAATCAACTAGTTCTCGGGACACTTGCCACCCTCCCGCCCTATAAACAATCGCAAAAAAGTAATAAGTGATTAAAAAAAAAATTGCACTTTTAGTGAAGACAGTCAAAATAAAGTTGATTGGCATTTTTTGTAGTCAAGGTGTATGAGTCTCTTAGGGCAACCGTCTAATCCTCGGAACCACACACACACACACCTCTTCTCTCATGGATCACGTAATTTCTAGGATAAATCCATAAATTCAACGCCAACAATCGACAGAAAATAAGGTTATAACTCCCAAAATTAAAAAATACCTTTCAACAGTATTTATGTCTTTTTAAAAGAGAGGAAATAGATCTCTTATTTCAAGTGGTTGGGGAAAATGTGAACCACATTTAACGCACCTTACGCAGTCTGATTTCTTACTTGATCATATCACAATCGTCAACATCTGGGTCATGTAGTAATATGGACTGTGGAGATCACACTAGTTTTGATTCTATTAAATTATATATATATATATATATATATATGTGAAATGTTCAACACCCTACGCTTTACCCTACACTTTACCCAACATGTTTTATCCTACATGGGTTAGAAATTTTGGAATGGGCTGATTTTTGGTGATGATGATCTCTACGGTTAGAAGATCATCCTCACCAAAAATCAGCCTATTCCAAAACTTCTAACCCATGTAAGTGTAGGGTGCCGAACGGGACCCTATATATATATGGAAAGCTTTCAAGAGATATAAGTAAAAGCAATCATTTTTTAAAATACGTGGACTGTTGGATTTTTACCAATAATTTATGAATCACTTTTGATGGATTTAAAAGTTTCAAATTAAGTTGATTTTTTTGTGAGGATGATCTTCTCATCATAGAGATTATCCTCACAAAAAACGAGCCCAATTCAAAACTTCTAACCCACATTTTGAAAACTAATTGTTTTTACATATGATTTTACTTATATATCTGTATATATTTAATTTGTTGAGCTCAGCCTCACATCAATTTTTTTTTTCCTTTTCTAAATTAAGGCGTTAGTTAAGCCCTTTCACTTCAAAATTCCATTCAAACTTAAGACGACTAATCTTCCCATGTTTGACTATATAAGAATGAGATTGGTACTCTGTCATCCGAAATATCTGTAATTAGTAATGGGTCGGAATAGGGTAACTTGTGAAGACTGACTTTTGAAAAAAAAGCATATGATATGGACCAACTAAACACAAAAATCCTATGATTGATATTTATTCTTGGAATAATCATCCTTGAGATATGTGTTATTAAAATACATACAAATTTCAATGGTTGGATTTTATGTTTACATGGTTGAGATCACGTGTTTTCTCATGAGTCATTGACACCAGCTCATTAGTAATTAGTTTCAAGAGTTATCAACACTCTTAATGTTAGAATAATAGAACTTGAACTTAAATTGTATTGCTCTGAGGCACGTAGTAATCTACGTTGTCTTATAGACAATAGATGCCCCCACTCCGATTAAACACGAAGATGCAGATGGGTTGCTAGCGAACTTGTCTTCAGAATACAACAGAGCCCAGTTCTAACACAACTGTATATTTCCTCAAAATTTGCACTATTTTGAGAAAATATGTCACTCAGAATCTCGGATACACGAATGCCTCTTTTTGTAGAAAATTTTTTAAAATTAGTTATATTTAACAGAATTAATCTCCATAAATATATATCAATTTTAAAAATCACACCCATTCGTAAATGGTTTTTGAATCACAATAGGTATGAAACCCATTGGAACCACTAGGCACCTATTCGGATCAAGGAATCCGTTAAGCACCCTTAAGCCCCTTCAACACCTTTCGGTTCGGCCTTGGTGCCTATCCAAAATTGGACGGCCTTATTAAATATTTAATTTTTCTCTCTCTTTCTTTCTTTTCTTTCTTTCTTTCTTATTTTATATATATATATATTAATAAAAAAGAATTATTAAATTTCCATATAGCTTGAAGCCATTAGGAGCTCTCAAGGAGAGAGTCTTTGGAATGAAGAAAGAGTTGAGAATAGGTTCTTATTTATAGGTTTAAAAATCCCTCCAAAATATTTAAAAAGAAATGTGGGATTTATAAAAATTTGAAAAAAGGAGCCAAAGAACTTTTACAAATTCCAATCCATGTGAAAAGTTATCAACCAATAGAAATGCTCTTTTTTTAAAAAATACTTACTTTTCTTTTAACAAAAAATACACCAACCATAAAGTAACTTTCAAATATCATTTTAAAATAAACCAAATTAATTTTATTTGAATCAATTTTAAATAAATATTAATCATCATTTATTAACATTTATTTTAACAATCCCCCACTTGATTCAAAAAATAATTAATTAATAGAGGCAAACTGAATGTGTATCAGAATGATCATAATAAGTATAACCATAGGTACCTAACGATTTGAACCTTTGGCTTATATATATAATTCAAAGTTTATAAGATATTTAAGTAGCTTATATCTTTGAACTTAAATTCTATGTAATAAACCGGAATTATATATATATACTTATTATAATCTAACTCATTAGTGACAAAGAATAGCGCTTTGCAGTCAACGCTTAAATCCTGATTTTCATGAGTATTTCAGAGAGATGACCAATTCTCTGTTTAAAGTAGTTAAAGTTGTATACTCATATAGGTGAATTTGTCATGAGTGCTCTTGTAACTTCTTTAACACCCAAGCTTAAAATAGCCTACAAATTCATTAAGAGTTTAACTCATCCTTTTCACATTATAAGATATGTGCACTAAATAACAACATAGGGATAGTCAATATAAATATTATGTGCACTTACAAAGACAGTAAAGTAGCTTCTTATCTCTTTGAACTTAGAAAATGGGATCTCCAAATCTATTAAGTTGAGGTTCCACTATTCTGTCTTTATGGATATAGGTCTTAGGCCCATCCCCCTCGATGTTCTCAAAACTACCTCTCTAGGTAGTGCTTTTGTTAACGGATCCGCTAGCATTTCTGAAGTTGGTACGTACTCGAGCACGATCACCCCATCTGTCAACATCTGTCGAACAATGTTATATCTAAGACCTATATGCCTTAATTTACCCTTATATTCTCTATTTCCTGAAATGGCTAACACGGCTTTATTATCACAATAAATAGTAATTGCATAATCTAGAATAGGAGTTAATGGAATAAATTTAATAAAACTTCGAAGTCATTCTGCTTCTTTTACCGCAGCCGATAATGATATGTATTCTGATTGCATACTTGAAGCAGAAATACAAGTTTGTTTCTTTGACCCCCACGATATCGCTCCTCCTGCTAAAGTATAAATCCAACCACTTGTAGATTTTGAATCATGAGAATCAGAGTTCCATGTAGCATCTGAGAACCCTTCTACTAGTTCAGGTTTACTATTATATTATAAACAATAATTTTGAATACCTTTTAAATATTTCAGAACCCTTCTAATTGCTTCCCAATGTTTAAGTCCTGGGTTACTTGTAAATCTACTCAATACCCCCACTATAAAAGTTATATCAAGTCTTGTACATTGCATTAAATACATAAGGCTACCAACTATTTTAGAATATTCTAATTGAGATTCCGCTCTATCCATATTCTTAAATAATTTCTTACTTGGATCACAAGGAGTAGGAGAAGGTGAATAGTCAAACATATTATATGTTTTCAATATTTTTTCAACATAATGTGCTTGAGATAAACTAATGGTTTTATCTTCTTTTATGATTTTTATTCTAAGAATAAAGTCTACCTCTCCAATGTTTTTCATATCAAAAGATGATTTAAGATAATTTTTAGTTTCTACAATTATATCAATATCTGTACCAAAAATTAACATATCATCTACATACAATGACACAATCACATAACTTTGATTTATAACCTTACTATAAATGCATCTATCACATTCATGTGATTTAAAATCAAATTCTTTAATTTTCTTATCAAATTTATCATGCCACTGTTTTGGTGATTGTTTAAGACCATATAAAGATTTATTCAATTTACAAATCAAATTACTTTTATTTGATTCTACATAACCTTCTGGTTGTTCTAGGTAAATTTCTTCATCTAAATCACCATTTAAAAATACAGTTTTTACATCCATTTGATGTATATATAAGTTATGAATAGATGCTAATGCTAAAAGAATTCTAATAGAGGTTAATCGAGCAACAGGAGAAAATGTATCAAAATAGTCTATTCCTTCTTTTTGCCTAAAACCTTTGGTAACTAATCTTACTTTAAATTTTTCTATAATACCATCTGATTTTAGTTTTTTTTATGTCCTATAGCTTTACAACCTAGAGGTAAAGATACTAAATCCCAAGTTCTATTAGATTTAATAGATTCTATTTCATCATCCATAGCTTCTTTCCAAAACACACTATCTAAAGATGTTACAGCTTCTTTATAAGTCTTAGGATCTGCTTCTAAAACATAGGTGTAAAAATCTGGACCAAAATTATAATGTGGATCATTTCTTGATCTCTTACTTTTCCTAAGTTCTAGTTCTCCATTTTCTTGTCTTTTTCCTAACACTTGTTCAAAATGGGTTTCATTTTTTAAATCAGAAACATTATCTTTATGTTGAAGATTTTCAAAAAATTATGCTTCTATAGATTCGATAATAACATTATCATCTAAGTTTAAAAATCGATAAGCTTTACTATTTTGAGCATATCCTATGAAAGCACACTTATATGTTCTAAAGCTTAATTTTTTAATCTTATCATCTGGTTTTCTAACATAGGCTAAACAACCCCATACTCTCAAATATTTTAAATTCGGTTTTCTATTTTTCCAAAGTTCATATGGTGTTTTGTTCACTTTATAATACGGTACTCTATTTAAAATAGGACATGCAGAATACAAAGCTTCACCCCATAAATTCATAGGCAAATTAGAATTTATTAGCATAGAATTTATCATTTCTATTAATGTCCTATTTTTACGTTCCGCTACACCGTTTCGTTGAGGTGTTCTAGGGGCAGAAGTTTCATGTATAATTCCAAAATTTTCACAATAAACAGTAAAATCGTTATCAAAATATTCCCCTCCTCTATCACTTTTTAAAATTTTAATTTTCTTTTCTAATTGATTTTCTACTTCTACTTTATATAATTTAAAAGCTTCAAAAGCATCATTTTTGTTTCTTAACAGATATATATAACAGTATCTAGTAAAATCATCAATAAAAGTGATAAAATATTTTTTACCACCTCTAGTTAGTATCCCATTTAATTCACATAAATCTGAATGGATAAGATAGTAGAAGTTCTCTCTACACTACGATGTGATTTCTTTACTATTTTAGATTGAATACATATATGACATTTATCATCATTTTCTTTATTAAATTTAGGTACTAAGTTTAAATTCATCATATTTTTTATAGCTTGAGAATTTAAATGTCTTAATCTAGCATGCCACAAATCAAAAGATTCAACAATATAAGCAAAAGAACTTTCATTGATTACATTCAACTTAATCATATTGTTTACAACATACCCTTTACCAATGAAAATATCATTTTTGATCAAGATCAATTTTTCAGAATGAAGGACTAACTTGAACCCATTTTTGTCTAACATACAAGCAGAAATTAAATTCTTCCTAATTTCTGGAGCATGTAGAACATCCTTCAACAAGAGAGTCTTTCCAGAAGTGAGTTTGAGTTCCACAGTACCGGATCCCGCAATCTTGATGGTAGAAGAATTTCCCATGTAAAGTTGTCCTTCATCTTGAACTTTGTATGATTTGAAAGCAGATCTATCAAATGACACATGCCGTGTTGCACCTGAGTCGATCCACCAATGTCCTTCTGTTTCAATCATATTTACTTTGGACACAACGGCAACCACTACTACATCTTCTACCATGTTAGATTCGATTTTCGATTTTTTACCTTTACGTTTTCTACAATCTCTTGCAAAATGTCATTTTTTCCCACACACATAACAGTCGCCTTCATTCTTTTTAAACTGACCATGACCATGACCATTTTTCCTGATAAATTTCTTAAATGGTTTTCTATTGGTAAAAGGCTTGTTGTATTTTTTCTTTTCTTGAATTACAGACTCAACTATATGAGCCTTAATTGATTCAGAGCGATCATCCTTTTTATCTCTGATCTTATTTTCTTCTTCTATTTTTAAACCTTTGAAAATCTCATCTAGAGTTTGCAAATTTTTATTATGAGACAGGATTTTTCTATAGTCTTTCCAACTGGGTGGTAATTTGGAGATTATTGCACCCACTTAGAAACTTTCGGGAAGTTTAATATTTTCTTCCTCCATCTCAGTAACAATAAATTACAACTCTTGAACTTGTTCAAGAATAGGTTTATTTTCTGCCATTTTAAAATCGAAGTATTTAGAAACTAAAAAAGTTTTTGTACCTGCATCTTCGATTAAATACTTCTTCTTTAGTGAATCCCATAATTCTTTAACAGTTGTGTACTTGCAAAACGAGTTGAACAATCTGTCAATCATTGCATTGAGTACATGATCTCGACAATCCAGATCATCATCTTGCCATTTTCGTTGAGCGTCGATTTGTTTAGAAGTTGCATCCGTTGAAATAGTTGGACATGCTGTTGTAAGCACATAAGCGACCTTAAATTGACGGAGCATAAAGAACACCTTCTGTTGCCATTGTTTGAAATTTGACCCATCAAAACGATCAAGTTTTACAAGGTCTTGATTCATAAACTTGATGCTTTGTGCCATTAGAGCAATAATCTGTTATCTATAAATTGTTAGAATAATAGAACTTGAACTTAAATTGTATTGCTCTGAGGCACGTAGTAATCTACGTTGTCTTATAGACAACAGACGCCCCCACTCCGATTAAACACGAAGATGCAGATGGGTTGCTGGCGAACTTGTCTTCAGGATACAACAGAGTCCAGTTCTAACACAACTGTATATTTCCTCAAAATTTGCACTATTTTGAGAAAATCTGTCACTCAGAATCTCGGATACACGAATGTCTCTTTTTGTAGAAATTTTTTTGAAATTAGTTATATTTAACAGAATTAATCTCCATAAATATATATCAATTTTAAAAATCACACCCATTCGTAAATGATTTTTGAATTTCAATAGGTATGAAACCCATTGGAACCACTAGGCACCTATTCGGATCAAAGAATCCGTTAAGCACCCTTAAGCCCCTTCGACACCTTTTGGTTCGGCCTTGGTGCCTATCCAAAATTGGACGGCCCTATTAAATATTTAATTTTTCTCTCTCTTTCTTTCTTTTCTCTTTCTTTCTTGTTTTATATATATATATATATATATGTGTGTGTGTGTGTATATAATAAAAAAGAATTATTAAATTTCCATATAGCTTGAAGTCATTAGGAGCTCTCAAGGAGAGAGTCTTTGGAATGAAGAAAGAGTTGAGAATAGGTTCTTATTTATAGGTTTAAAAATCCCTCCAAAACATTTTAAAAAGCAATGTGGGATTTATAAAAATTTGAAAAAAGGAGCCAAAAGAACTTTTACAAATTCCAATCCATGTGAAAAGTTATCAACCAATAGAAATGCTCTTTTTTTAAAAATACTTACTTTTCTTTTAACAAAAAATACACGAACCATAAAATAACTTTCAAATATCATTTTAAAATAAACCAAATTAATTTTATTTGAATCAATTTTAAATAAATATTAATCATCATTTATTTTAACAATTAATACTCTTTAACCAATTTAGCAATGGCATCTTCAAGTGATAGACTAAGAGTTTGAAAGTGTCACCTTGCTAAGTTATATTTGTGCTTATCACACTAAAGGCCGGCTCGATACAAGTTGAGCTTTTAGGCAAAAATTCTAAATGTGGCTTTTTTAACATATTATATATTTTAATATAAATAATATTAATTAATTATCAAAATAATATAAAATTTTATTTAAAATTTATTTTCTAATTTTTTTTATGCAAAATTGCTAGTTAAGTTTTTGTATTCAAGTTTTGCTAAAATTATTATTTTATATTCTTGAGACATAATTAAAGAAATTCCATATATGACCTAATGTTTTACAAAAGCTTAATCAAAGTATGATTTACGAATAGCATTGTGACACATCAATCTTGGGGGTGCCTATGACTTTAAATTACCAAAACCCAAGAGTCCTAGTAGTCGGTTTGGTCCAATATTCCACATAAATAATTGGCAAGTGGTTATCCTAATATTTAAATTTTCATTAAATGGACAAAATTTAATTATCTAAAGCCCCAACACTACTTGAAATTTGAAAACAAATGACAAATTAACATAAGAAAAATAAAAAAATAAAAAAACATAACAAATAAAAAAGCTTATTATCAAACCAATAAAAATCTAAAAGCTTAGAATTGTCAAATTGTTCCCATCTTCCATTGATTTGATGTTTTCTATCCGTCCAAAAAAAAAAAATTTGACAATGAAAAATTTGACAACCTTGGCCGTCCAATATGAGCATTTTCACATTGTGGTCTTAGTTTAATGGATTCCAGTTAGGGGCGGGGCCAAGGTAGGACAAGTGGGCGCTACAAGCCCCACTGAACCTTTTGAAAATAATATTCAATCATTTAGTCCCTCTTGTTTTGATGATATTAGAAAATATCCCTACATTTTTTTTTCAAACTAATCGACATAACTGTGGGCTCCATTGTGATAAAGATCCCCATGTTTTGATTAATATTAGAGAGATCCTATAGTCTCCACTGAACATTTTGAAGAGAAAAAGTACGTACGGTACTTAAACCTTCATATTTTGACAATATGAATAACATGATTTGATTTTTCTAAAGGGAACAAACCTTGCATAAAATGATTATTATAACTGTATGATGAAGAGAGTCTAGCATGAAATTATTATAGCTGTATGAATTTGTGTTCCCATTAACACCAATAGTTCGAGAAAATGACGATTAAATCAGTGACCAGCAAACCAATAAGATTATTACACGTGGAAGGAGAAATATTGACCATCTTTGGAAAAACTCAAAACATAGAAAATGGAAAGAAAAATAAAAGAACGTACATTTCAAAAAAACAAAAAAAACAAAAAAAAATCTGAATGAAGAATCTATAAATGCATTTGAAAATAATGTGTGGAAGGCAGCCCTGAAGCAACAATAGTGGGCAGCTTCGGCTACTCACTATCAGCCGAAATCTTTGAAAATAATTTTGTTAAACGTGATTGTCGATCGATATCAATGTGAATTATATCAAGCTTGATGCATCTAAAGCATGAATCACGCAAATCAATTACATGAATATGTCCGATATCTCAATCATATAAAAAACAACACAACCATGTAAGAAAGAGAAAATTAGAAATATATCATATATGTTAAAATGTGAAAGTAATAATAATGGATTACAAACTTAGAAAAAAATTGATTGAAATTAAGTCAGTACAACTAAAACTGATATTGAGCCCAATTAAAATCATTCGGAAAATTAACAAGAATGATAAAAATAAATAAATAAATAACGTTGATTGAGGTAATAGTAAATTGTATTGGTAGAGGCCTTCATTGATGATGATGAAGACCAATCAACACATGGACGTGCACCAACCAAGTACTGAACCACACGCACCTTTTGAAGGGGGTCATGAGCTCAAAGTCAAGATTAATCATAAAATCTTAAACACTAGATTATCATTTTTCGGATTACTTTCAACTTTAGCCCTTTTATCTCTAAATTGAAAAGTCATGATTCTCAAGCCCATGTAAATCCCACTCCCATCTCCTAATTTGCACACAAAATGTACGGCCTAGATCACTTGAGCATGCATACCTCAGTGTAAAAAAATCAACAATTTTTTATCAATCAAATCATGATTTTTTTTAATTACATTCCACATTCATAGGTACGACATGCAATTGCAAGAAAACAAAAATACATTTTTTAATCAATTACCTATATTTCTCACTATTTTTATTTATTTATGGGGTCCCATAGGTTCAACTACCAATGACAAGTCAACTAGCCACTTAGAGCACCATATCTCACTCAAATACCTTGGTACATGCATTACCCTCGAAATTACACATATCAAGTAAGTCGAGATAAATACCTATGGTGGCCAACAAGCGGACTTGGGCTCGAGACCTCTCACCCTTTTTGGGGTAATGCCCTCAATTATAGAGTTTTATTTATAATTGTAACACCATACATAATGGAAATTAAAAATGTTGCCACTACACCTTGCTTGTACACTACAAATCATTTGCATTGCAAATGGTTTACATTGAAAATTTTAGTTTTGCTTGGTAACCATCGGGACAGCTCTTGCGAATCTTTTTTTGTGATTGGTTGATAGTCGCAATAAAATTTTCGTTGGGATAAATTGTTGAAATATAACATGGACAACAATTTTAACTTAGTTCAAGCTCATCAAAGAAATTACTCAAATTACAAATATATCTTCAATACTTGCTACATTAAAACACATTAATTTACAAAAAAAAATATCCATGTCAAAAGGTATAGTAACCTATACATTGGAATTATAAAAATCCTTATCATCAAAGAAATTATTCAAATTGCAAAAATACCTTGAGTACTTGTTACAATAACATGCATATGAATTTATGATCGGTTGTAAAGCTTGATATATAAATGCAGAGATAGAGATGTAAAATAAGACTTTGGGTAAATCGAATTCGTTCTACAAGGACAGTTGGGATTCAAAAGCTCATTCGGATAAAATTGCCAAAACAGAATTAGAAAACAGATTCCTTAAAAACATATTTGTTGCATAAATAAGATGGAAATCAACTTGAAATTTAAAATCAAAACAGGAAATAAAGATTGAAAATCTAAAAGAGAGAGATTAGAGAAGTCAATCAAGCATTTACAATTAATCCATAATGTAGATAAATTCTGAGATTAACTCAATCCATGGAGCAAGTCATTGCTCATGGATCGGAAGGTGGATCAATTAAATCTTTGAAAGAAATCAAAAGCTATTCATGAAAATCCTAATATGATGGAGATTGCCCAATTTATATTTTCATTCTTTATAGAGTATAACCGTTCTTGAACTTATCTAAGTAATGGCTATCAAAGTTGAATCAGAAATATAAACTAGATTACCTTGATCAGAGGAGAATTTTCAGAATAATAACATGTAAGCAAAGTAAGAATCTAAATCTACATTAGAGGGATTAATTTGCTCTGACTTTCTTAACTTCTCTAATGAGAATTTAGCCAATCATTGCAAGAATTGTAATTGCAGAAAATAACAAAAGAAAAGAGAAAATGAGTGAAGAAGATGATGATTAATCTGTAATCCTCCTTTAATAACTCTCAAAAGAATTACAAAAAGTATGAATGGATCACTCTTGATGTTATCACTACACTCAAAAGCTCTCTCAAAAGAAAATTACAGAGAATTAAAGAAAGAAAAATAAAAAATTACAGAATAAGAGAAGGTCCCCTCTCTGAAATCAACCTTCCAATTTATAACATTCGTATTTGGGTAATCAGGTTGATTTTGCGGATGATTTGATTCGAAGGACCCATTCAGTTACAACTACCGAAGTAATTGAAAGCTTCTGTGCAAATCTCGAGGATAAATTCCTCGAGATGACTGCGGTGCTGTCTTGCCTAGCTGTGGCGCGGTGACGTGGCACCCAAATCATTTTAGCTTTGGCTAGTTGCTTCGTTTTTGCTCGCATGTTGTAACAGTAAATGTTACACCTTTTGTTGGTTTCCAAATATAACATTTTCACTTGAAATTAGTAATAAATTATTGTTAGCTACATTAATTTGGGATTTTAATATAATTTATTATTATTTTTAAGGAACTAGTATTTAAACTTTGATAATCTTGGTGAAATTACGATCTCAAAGAGAAATTATTAGGACCTTATCAATTTACAAAAGACTAATAATAAATTGGTTAACAAAAATTGACGCTTTTGATGTGGCAATGAACAAAACCCTATATCTTTTTCCTTGTGAAATCCAAATAAAAAGATTTATGGTTTTGTGCCCTGCCACATCAAGAATATCAGTTTTGCATGTCAATTTATCGCAACTCTGTACATAAACGCTCCATGATGGGGGATATTTTTGTAATAAAATTGACAAGAGGTATTTTTATAATTTTCATATGCAAGTAAATGTTATGATGAGATGTATTTTTGGGAATTCAGATACATGTTATTACAATATGTATAGAGTGCCATTTTTAAGTTTGGAAGATTCATGGGCGTTCAATAGCCATTCCTTTTGAAAACCTTTGATTACGATGAAAAAAAAAAAAAAAAACCAGAACTGAAATAAATATAATGGTTATGATTCTAAGTTCCTTAGGAAGTGACCCATTAATACCAGTAGTTGAGAGTATTCTAGGTATTTGTATTACTAATTAGAGTCATAATAATATGACTCGCTAGGTGGCATACTCAATTGACTTCATGACGTGATAAGTTCGGATATCATGGATCTAGATCTATACGCCTCGGCATACACAATTGCACTTCCCCATAAAAATGTGTACCTCAAGGGAACCATGTATCCCGAGACATACATATCCACGATTCACGAACTTATCCACCTCATGGAGTCATTTGTGTATGCCACCTGGTGAGTCATATTATCAAGACTAATAGTTATGACGAAAATTGGGAAAAGTCCTTCAAAGGTCAACGTTCCAAACTGTGGGTCTTGAATGGTGAATGGGAGACCCTAGGGTAAAAAACAAAAACTGAAAAAACTCAACTATTAGTCTTATGTGGAGACCACACACCAGTTTTTCTCCCCTAAAAGAAAACATGTACCACACTTCCAGAGGATGTATACTGTTGTAACATGTCCCAAACATCAGCTTGTTTGCTGCTCATCCTTGTGTTTAGTACATACATCCACGTCAACGATGTGAGAATCGATGTGCATTTTAATGTTACTTAAGCATTTTCTTGTTTATATATAATCATGTTACATCACGTGATGACGTTTAGAGAGAGCCGATATGGAGACAAGACAGATACGATGAGAAGAGATTTCCTTGGGATCAGCACATGTCATTTAACGATCAATTTCATTGGAATATATCTAGATACACAATGTGCAAATTGGAAAATTCAGTGGGCTAAGTCCCACAAATTTTAGAAATTAAATTTTGACAGTCTATGCTTGTTGAAATTTTTTATGTACCCCATATTTTACAGTTTAAAGTCCTTGAATTTCTCCCATCTTCAATTAATTTGGCGATTTTGACCCAAAAAAAAAAAGGTTACGACAATGAAAAATCTGATGGTCTTGAGAGATCGAAGATGAGTTTTTTTTTTTTTTTTTTTCACGTTGTGATATATTCTCCAAAACCCTTCATTTAAGGATATTATTTTCTTTAATGATGGGTACGTAGGTGCATCTGATGAAGATGCATGTTTTCAATGGACCAAATCAGCTATTGATCAAACTGAACCAGTGATCTGGTCCTCTCCACCCCTTTTAAGATGTCACATGGAGTCCATTCCATCGATAGAAAGATAGGTCAAAATGAAAAATCAGAGTTGTTTGGTGAGCATTAGTCCATTTTTAGGGTTTTTGATCTTTTAAGTTAACGGTGAGATTTAAGATTTTTTTTTTAAGTTTAAACTTTATTCATGGAATGATTTTTTTGATTTTTCAAATCGACCCAGAACTCTTGTAATCTTTTTTTTTTTTTTTTTTTCCTGTTGCCCAATCCATAGGCCTATGGTCATGCCCGACAGCACTAGTCACCGCGCAAACTCTCTCTTGTAATCTCTTCTCTCCGTATTGGCATTGATTTCTAGCTACTTTCATTTTTCTCTTCCACCCACTTCCCATTTCCCTCCCTCACTTTTGGAGCTTTCAACTGATATGCCTTTTCTTTTCATGACAATCACAATTCGTTTTGTGAAATATTCTTGTGAAAAGTAAATTTCAAGTGTAAAAATGAAATATTTCTTTGAAAATATTCCAAAAAATAGTAAATTTTGATTGAATTGTTCTATTCTTTGGGAATATTCAAGAACAATGATCAAATTTGTAAAAATAATAAAAATGAAATAAAATTAATTGCATGCTTAGCCAAAAATATATCAGCACCCTCATTTAGTAATAGATAAGAAGTTTATTCATACATTAATATGGTTTAAAATTACATTGTAGTGATTTCGGTATAGTCCGAATTTATATCTATTTGGGTAGAATTTTCTAATTACTTATATTAATTTTGCAAGAGTTCATTGGATATTAGAATAGACTAATGCTAATATGACTACTACACGTGGCATACTCAATCAACTCCCCTGACGTGGGGTGTGCCAGAATAATAGATTTCCTTTATCAAGATACACAACTGCACAGATTTATGGGGATATGCAGTTGTGTTTCCTTAGGTATAAGGTATATGGTTCTGGCACACCGTCAGGCGAGTCGATTTAGTATGCCACGTGCAGGAGTCATATTATCACCACTCCTGAATGTTTACAATAACAAAACAAAACAAAAAAAAAACCTAATCATTACCCTTAGGTTAATTATATTAATTTTTAGGATGACGCAATGTTTCTATTCCCAACCTGATCGAAAGAGACATGGAAATCAATTGGTGAAAACCATTAACTTGTGCCTTAATTAATTATATTTCTAACAAGCAAGAAATTTTATATTAAAAAGAGAAGGAAGAGGGCAAGAGCCCATTAATTGGTGCCTTAAATTTCCGTAGAAAAATCATTAATTGGTGGATCATAATCCAATCCCAATAACTGCATAGTTATTTAAGTATATCTTATTAGTTTAAATATTAATACTCATGGCCAACCAAATAGTCTTTTTTCTTCCTCCTTGCAAAGTTCAGTAAACCAATTTCTCCAAGGTTTCCCGTATACTTGAAAGCTCCACCCCAATTCGAGGACTTACTTCCTACAAAACATCAAATTGAACAAATCTTTGTTATTTTAAGTTTGAATTTATTAGTACTCTTAAACAACTAAAGATGAAGATGTAGTAATTACCTGAGCATGGATTGTGTGAACAATCTTATCACCCGAAGTAAATAAGCTAACATGCAGAACTTGAGCACCTTCTGCCTCAAGGATACTAATAACTTCATATAACTTGAATTTCTTGTTCAACCCACTTATTAAAATCACCTCAAATTTTGAACCCAAGTCTTTTAATTCAAGAATTGGCAATCTCAAACCTATGTCACTTGAATCTCGATTGGTCCTAATCCCAAATGCCTTCCTTGCCTTCAATCCTTCTATTCTTTCGCATAAATTCTTTATATAATCAGTGGCATGATCCAATTGATCTGGCAGTGTGAGTACTTTCTGAAACATATCAGAGAAGTGTGAAACAATCAAAATATCAAAGATAACACGATTGCATAAAACACAAGGATTTAAGTGGTTTGACATTGTGCCTATGTCTACGGAAAGAATCAAGAACAATCATTATTTTCTCATAAGTTTTACAGTCCTAGAAATCTCTATTTATATAAACGAGAGTTACTAAAACATTTAAAACTTCCTAAAACAAAAACCCCCATAAATAGAACACCCCTTCAGAAAATATACACTCGAGTACAAAGATTCCAAAAGAATGTAGACACAGATACCACTTGCGTTAAATTATACATGAAATCTTCATCTGTCAAAACTCAACTCAGACAAATTTCTTATAGACTTGATCATAGTGTCGGGGGGAACGTCCAGTGAATTTGAAGAGGAAGCTACACAATTTACTACCCATTGGACTCCAGATTTTTACCCCTACAAATTCATTTGCTTGCATAACAAAAAGAGAGATATTTACAAAAACGTGACCAACTTTTGACGAAATTATGATTCAGAGTCACTATTCATTTTAATTACCAAAACATGAAGAACGATGTCCTAGTTTTTAAAATGACAATTTCGCAGTTTTAAAGTGGCAATCTCACTGGTTCATTTTGATCTCGTCACTTGAAAAACCTGCGATTTTGCACGTTCACCTTTTGGGAATTAAAATAAACAGTTAACCGGAATTGTAATTTCTTCAAATTCGGCTCACAAGTATATGAATAACCAGTCACCGATTTTTATTTACGTTTAATTCTTGTAAGTATGTTTTTCATCTTAAAAATTCCTATTGGCTAGGGTTCATGTAATAATCATCCTATCGAGTATAATTCTATTGGCTAGGTTCATGTACGTCTAATTCTTATAAGTATTTTTTTTTTATCCTTTCAAAAAAAAAAAAAAAAACTTTCATTTATTAATACTAACTCACGAAGCAGATCATATACAAATTCGTATTTTCTTAGAGATTTTTTTTTTTTTTTTTTTTTTGCTTAGAAAGCTAAGGATTATATTTTGTTAACAAACTTCTTTGAGACTGTAATTAAGTTCATTGTCATGTTTGGTCCAACCAACAAAGAAGCCCAATGGAGAATCTTTGAAAATTTTCGCATTAGCCTTAAGAGAGAATTAGAAAGAAAAAGTAAAAAAGCACTTTGAACTTTGAACCATGAAAAAACATCTTCCACAGAGAGAATTTCTCAGAGTTCAAGGAAGTAATAAATGTGTGTATGTGTGTGTGTGTGTGTGTGTGAGAGAGAGAGAGAGAGAGAGAGAAAGGACCTTAAAGGAAGTGTTTTGTTTGGGAGGAATAAGGGAGAATAGCTCCGAAGAAAGACCTTTCATACGCGTTCTCCTATTTTTCTCAAGTGTCTTTCTGTCAAGTTTAGAGGAACCTTTGCTGCCACTCTTCTTAGTCATCACGAACAGAAAAGAAAAGGAAGTAATAAAAAATAATAGTTGGGTTTGATTGGGAGTGGAAAGTTTTAGGGTTTTAAAGTTAAATAAATAAATAAGATGAGCTCTAGATACAACACAGCAAGGAAGATGAGTTTAAAGTCAAAGTCTACCGGGTGGGTCCCACCTGATTGGGTGTTTTTTATTCTAAGACATTTAATATGAACAGACCCTGCCGTAAGGCCGAAGACGACGACGACTTCCTCACAAAATGACGTAAAATTTGCCTCGGGATGTACAAAAAGATTTACATATCCCGAGGCAAATGATCTAAGGTTCTGTGAAAATTATTACTTTCAGGAAAAATATTTAAAACTTCATAAAACTTACCATATTTTTTTTTAAACTTCCTTGAACTCTTCAAATCCGAGATTTGCATATCAAATCCAATAATTGACATTTATCAATTGAGTCGTGATATTCTGACTTATCAGCGTGGCATATTCAATGAACACCCCTAACGTGGTAGGTTGGAAAACCTTAGATCTACCCTCTTTGGATACTAAATTATAGTTTCTTATAAAAAGATGCACTTTTGTATCCCAAGAAAAGTAGAGATTAAATTTACGATACCCAAACCCATCACATCAAGAGTGTCGATTGAGTATGACATGTGGGTAAGTCTGATTATCACGAATCTTATCAATTAATTGTTTAACATGACAATACTTTTACCCTCCACCTTCAAGAATAAAAAATAAAAAATAAAAATTCATCATCATTCAAATCTCAAGAACATGATAATACAGTCAATCTGCAGGGTAGATTCAACTAAACTTAAGTGACAAAGAAACTTTATATATTAAATACGAAATAAAAAATATATATTTTAAAATTAAGAAAAGTATATAATTAATATAATAATATTTATACATTATTATAGAGCCTCGGTTAGTGCTCGAGCTGGGTTACTTAAACCCTCAAGCCGAATTAAAGTTGGGTTGAGTTATTCTAACCCAAACTCAATTCATGTTCTACATAATTCGGCCTAGGCTTGTACGTCCAACGGGTTGAGTTTGGATTGAGCTCAGGCCAGCCCACTCAAGTTGTAGTCATAATTTAGGATAGTTGATGGGTTTTATCTTTATTTGCATTTTTTAGAAAAAAAAATTCTCCAATATTTTTTTCAAATCTATCCAAATTAAATCCCCATTGAATAATCACGGAATCCCAACTTCGTTAGTATGATAACATGCCTTGTGACGATAATCATGATAATGATGATAGCATTAAGGGTATGTTTGATTGCATGGAAAGTGACTTTCCATGGAATTTGAAATCCATGAAAAAATAGTGGTGGAAAATAGGTAGAATTGGAAAATCAAATTCCATTGTTTGATTTTACTTTGACAAAATCATAAAAAAAATATGAGAAAAAAGAAGAAGAAGGAGAGAAGGAGAAGGAGGAAGAAGATGAGAGGAAGGGGAGAGGAAGAAGAATATGATGATGAAAAGGGAAGGGGGAGGATGTGGCGGCGATTGCAACGGTGATAAGTGAAGAAGAAGAAGAGAGAACGTGGTGGTGATGGTGATGGTAGCAGTGGCGGAGGTAAGTGAGGAAGAAGATGATGAGGAAGGTAAGGGGAGAACGTGGTGGTGGTGGCGGAAGAGGTGAGAGAGAGAGAGAGAGAGAAAGTGGTCAGAGATGGTGGTGACGGTGACGGTGACGACGAGAGGTTAGTGTGATGGTGGTGGTGGTAGGGAAGAAAAAGATGAGTGGGGAAGAATTTGGGATGGAAAATATGGGTGAATTTCACTTTCCCACCTATATAGGTGGAAAAGTGAAATCTATATTTTGGTGGACTTTCTGATTAGGGTGAAAAATGAATTTTCATTTCCATGTGCAATCAAACACTTGAAAAATGTCATTTTCCATGGAAATTGATTTTACTCCCTATTTTCTATGTGCAATCAAACATACCCTAATCCATGTGTAATCAAACACTTGAAAAATGTCATTTTCTATGAAAATTGATTTTCCACCCTATTTTCCATGTGCAATCAAACATACCCTAAGGGTATGTTTGATTACATGGAAAGTGACTTTTTATGGAATTTGAAATTAAAAAAATAATAATAATAATGATGAAAAATAGGTAGGGTTGGAATATCAAATTCTATTATTTGATTTTACTTGGATAAAATTATGGGAAAATTATATGAGGAAGAAGAAGAAGAAGAGGAAAAAGAAGATGAGAGGAGGGGAAAGGAAGAAGAATATGAGGAGGAAGATGATGAGGAATATAAGGGGAGAACGTGGTGGTAGTGGTGGTGGTGACGGCAGCGGAGGTGAGGGATGGAGAGAGAGAGAGAGAGAAGGTGGTTGAAGATGATAATGACGGCAATGGTGACGATGGCGAGATTAGTGTGATGGTAATGGTGGTGACAAGGAAGAAGAAAATATGAGTGTAGAAGAATTAGGGATGGAAAATATGGGTGTAAAAGTGAATTTTTGTTTTGGTGGACTTTTTGATTGATGTGGAAAATGAATTTCCATTTTCATATGCAATCAAACAATTGAAAAATGTCATTTTCCACTATATTTTTCATGTGCAATCAAACATACCCTAAGATCACTTTTCATTTGTCAATGAAAACATAGAGTCAATGGGGTCTTCTCAACAATTTGAAAACATTACCTATCTCAAATATTCACAAATATTTAGAAGGGCATAACACTGCGTGAAAACTGGAAATTTTTTACAAGAAAATTTGATGGGCCAAGGCCCATGAATATTAGAAATCAAATTTCAATGGCTTGGGATTGTTGAAATTTTTATGTTCCCCAGATTCGACAGCTTTGGGCTGTCAAATTTCTCCCATCCTCCATTTATTTGATGGTTTTTGTCCTTCAAAAAAAAAAAATTGACAATAAAAATTTTCATGCCTTGATCCATCAAAGTTTATAAAATTCGATGGTGTTGGACCATCAAATTTGAGTTTTTTTTTCACGTTATGCATGCCATAGCTTGAAAATACTAGGGGTGTATAAAATATTCATCAAAATGCACGTGGAAGTTCTCAACTTATTCAATAGGTTAAAGAGGACTGGTTTGAGGGAAAATCATGTGGACTGTTGATTTTTTACCGATAATTTGTAAATCACTTTTGATGAACTTACAAGTTTCAGATTAAGTTGATTTTTTATGAGGATGATCTTCTCATCATAGAGACCATCCTCACAAAAAATCAACTCAATCCAAAATCTCTAACCCATATTTTGAAAAATCATTGTTTTTACATAGATTTTTACATATGTCCCATGATCTTATATATATATATATATATTTGGTTCTAGGGCAAATATTTTTTTATAAGTATAAAATTTGTTTGAAATGATTGAATTAACCTTACCTTGCCATCATAACAAACTGTACATGTGTTATGAACTCTTTTTTGGTTGATATGGTGGGTATGATCCCCACCCTTGGGGTGAGACTAATCCTGCGGTCACAAGCACTGCCTCCTTGAAAAGTCCTTTGTGCAACAGGTTGAATCGAGGATCAACCGGATCTTGGAGGGTGGCCCCAAGAAATTCATAGCTCCATAGGGTTTTGAACACTTGACTTACTCTTCTTGAGGAGTTTATCACGGCTTGACTTGCCACTAGGCCAATCCCTTGGGGTTTACAAGTGTTAAGAACTTACTCAATAAAAACCCATCAAAATAGAAAAATTACTCATGAAAATAACTTATAATTGTTAAATTATCATATGTATGCTTGAGAAACACATATCTCACAATAAAAGCATGACCCTTCTCTTCCCCAAATAAAAGTAAAATGAAAGAGAGAGAGAGAGTTACTTGGAAATCTCAAGATTGGTTTGGTTACAGAGAGTTCATGCATCACTTTTATTGTTGGCAGCGCAGTGAAAAGAAGATGGAGGGATTTCACATATTGGTTCGTATTTAGCCTTATTTGGTACATATAAATTCAAAACATCCACCACAAAATAAATATATGTATATATATATATATATGCGTCCCGTTCCCACCCTAAGCTTTACCCTATACTTTAACAAACATGTTTTGTCCTACATGGATTAAAAGTTTTGGAATGGACTGATTTTTTGTGAGGATGATCTCTATGGTGAGGAGATCAT
The DNA here is from genome assembly GCF_017979445.1 of Akebia trifoliata. NCBI lineage: Eukaryota > Viridiplantae > Streptophyta > Magnoliopsida > Ranunculales > Lardizabalaceae > Akebia > Akebia trifoliata. The sequence continues at coordinate 29,487,902 of NC_141381.1, forward strand.
CATCACCAAAAATCAGCTCATTCCAAAACTTCTAACCCCAGAAAAAATGGTTTACAAAAAATGGACGGTCCACGATTTTTTAACTTGTAAACATGGGACTAAAATTTTTGAAATGGGCTGATTTTTTGTGAGGATGATCTTCTAAACATAGAGATCATCCTCACCAAAAATCAGCGCATTCCAAAACTTCTAACCCATGTAGGACAAAACACGTTTGTTAAAGTATAGAGTAAAGCTTAGGGTGTTGAATATTTCCCTATAAATCAGCCCTTTCCAAAACTTCTAGCCCCATATTTTCAAATTGAAAAATTGTGGACCGTCCATTTTTTGTAAACCATTTTTGATGGGGTTAGAAGTTTTGAAATGGACTGATTTTTGGTGATGATGATCTCCTCACCATAGAGATCATCCTCACCAAAAATCAGCCCATTCCAAAACTTCTAATCCATGTTTTGAAAAATGTTTTGCCAAAATGTTTGGTGCTGAACATTTCCCTATATATATATAATCAATTGTATCAATCTATGTTACCTGGTTCATAAACGCTCGGTTCAAATTTGGGTCCACTGATAACCACTCTAAAATACCATATAAAATAGAGCACAATTCTAAAAGATAAAAAAATAAAAAATAAAAATTGAAAAGGAAACCAAATATATATATCAAAATACAATAGGAACAAATATATATCAATGGTGGTTCAAATTATCCATTAATTGATAAAAAAAATTCAACCACAATCTTAAATTCTACATATACTAAAAGAAGTAGAATATACCAAGACGATGTTGTCATTGTAATTAAGAGAGAGAGAGACTTAAACCTAAGACCTTTCCTCCCTCCAAGAGTTTTCATGTGGTCATTTTTTGAAAAAAGGGAAAATTATTAAAAGAGGGTTAAATATTTTAATATTTACAATAACAAAAAAAAATTATTTTTTCAAAAATTATCAAAAACAAATTAAGTCGCTCAACAGTCCAACATTTTAAATGGAGACTAAATTGTTGTATGTTAAAACAAGTTATTAAAATGCTGGGCAATCCAGTGTTTTAAGCATTCAGAGGGCTTTTTTTGTAAAGCAATGTATTTTAACATATTAAAACGATGGACAATCCAGCGAGTTACTAAAACGTTTGACCATCCAACGACTTAATTCGTTTTTGATAATTTAAAAAAAATAAATAAATTCTTTCTTTCTAAATATTAAAATATTTAATCCTTTTTAAGTAAATTTCCCTTGACAAAATAATGTTGGGTTTCGAAAAATGGTGAGCATTGTTTAAGAGAAATGGAGGGTGGGGGTGATTTCAGGTAATTAGTTGGTTTTAGGTAGTTTTTTTCTTTGGAGTGGGAAGAAATATCCACCTTAGTATCTTCCCAAATAGATCTGAGACCGATAAATATGTTTATGACTGAAACAAAAATCTTGTTTTGTATAATAGATTTGATGAGGGGGTATTTGATTAATTTCCTTGATAAAGGGAGTTTTAATAATTTTGATATGCATCAGTTGGAGTCGAATCATTTGCTGAAATCTCTTAAGAATGTAGGTGATCCATGCAAAAAAAAAATTGCAATGCGAATCATTTGCATTATGTAAAAGCACAAATAAAATTGATTTTAGAAAATCATTTGCATTTGCAAATGATTTGCAGTATACCAAGCAGGCCTAAATCTAAAAGGGTTCTACTTCAAAGACATTCTTGGCTAAAGACTAACTTGATCAAAAAATCTCAAACCTCCAGTTTAGAATAAAAACTCAAACACAATATTTCCCATATTAGAACAAAAAGTACATGAATTTACTGAACTCCCAGGGTTAGATGAATCAACATCTTGAGAGGTACCTCATCCAGTAGCAGCAGACAAGAAAAACGTATATCAGATAAAATGAAACTCCAATGCAATAGTCTCAACAAAAAAAAAAAATTATCGTCGCAACAGATTGTGTAAGTAATAAAGCACTATTTTCTTGAAGTTTCATTAAAATTATTCTAGACGACGAAAGAACAGGGATGAGACCCTCTTCAATTATCCAGACCTCAACCGCATTGGTCCTGCTATAGAGGCGTAGCAAATCCTGACGACACAAAAAAGAGAACAGTAAAGAAGCTTCTTTCATGTCATCTTGTGCGACCCATAAATTCATAAATTAATACCAAGCATCTCAGAACACAAAGCTTGACACATAAAATCCTAAATAGTGCAAGAGACAGTTAAAATCATCAGATCAGGTAAAATTTTGGCATGTGAGATCTCATGGATCGAACCCATAGAACAGTAATCTTGATGAATTATCCAGCAGCCTAGCTCAACATAAGATCATCATCATGGATTTGAAGGGCGTACAGATTACATAAATATTTTGTCCACCGAACGTTTTCCGTTATCTACATTCATAAGTTTATTATCCCACTGAAATCTTGGCTGCTTATTTGTGATTGTTGGTGTCCCCTCTCTATACCAATATTCTTTTTAAAGGCTTAAGTGTGAGGGTAGGGTTTTGATCCCAAGTCCGAGATTTATCTAATTTTTCAATTGTGCAAGGTAGTAGTCTGGTGGTCTCGCATCTTCAATTTTCAGATGACACTTCGATTATTTATTTATTTTGATCATGGAAATTGCAATGTTTTGTGATTTTTGGAAAAGAATCCTACTTGGCAACTCATTGACCTATTGATGCATCATGATCTATGTTTGGTGATTTGATAGAACCCAATTTTGGAGAGAGTGAGCAGAGATCTTAGTTCATGGAAATTGAGATATATAGTCATATACCAATCATCGGGAAAAAGAATAATGGAGGCACTATCAAATCACAAAATTATATAGGGGAAAAAACAAAAATATTGCAATAATTTAATGTATAATCTTATATAAATTGTCTCCATCAAAAGCAATCAACCTAGAAATGATAAGATGCAGAAAAACTAGAGATTAGTCCATCAATTTCGTCTGTTATTTTCAATTTTTTTTTGATAGATATAAATTATAGGAATGAAAGAGGTCAAGAGACCTACCTATTTACATGAAGGAAAAGAAAGACACAAAATCGACAGAGGCACCTTCTTTCCTTACAAATCAACCCACCTAAACAAAAAGTCCTCAAAAAATACATCTTTAAATTCCTTAAAAGACTTCATATCGGAAGAATAGAAAGCCTACCATGCTAATGGTGACCACCTATAAGTTATGTTCTTTTCCTTGCAAGACATGGTTGTTTCTCTCCTTATAAATGCCCCCAACAAATAGCAATCAACAATCATCTTCCAAATGTTAAGTAGGAATGAGGGAGAATCAAAACTAAAGATCCAAATTGTTGATGCCTCTCCCAAAAACGAAATCGAATGACACCTTTCCAATCCAAACCATGAAATCTTGAATAGGCAACCGTTTTAGACGATGTAGAACATAGATTGAGAAACTGCATTTAAGACAATGTATCACATCACCAATCCTCCCTGAATTGGAACCTACTCCATTTTCCAACCTTCAATGCCATACAATCGCAAAAATCACAATGCACTTTGAGGAGTGTCAAATTCTTTTTAAAGAAGAAAAGGACCAACGTGTTTTAACAGTTGTGAACAAGGGTTAAGAAGAAATGAGGGGTTTATTTTTTTATGTGGGGGTCATACCTCCCATCTTAACTAACTAAGTCATTACTTACATCTCTCTTTTGACGCTACTTATGATTAGGACAAAATAACAATATAGTTTCAAAATATTTATTTATAAAAAAAAAATATGAATGAAGCAACCATTTATTTGTATTCAATGTACATGTGTCATAACTCCCATAGCTCAGATGGTTTGACACACTGCAAAGCAACTTTGAGGTCGTGACTTCAAGTACACCTCACCCATCAAAAAAAAGAATGTATGCGCCATGGAATGAAAAGGACATATCAATCTTTTTCTTCTCTGACACTTGGCTTATAGTAAAGTGTTCTCATTTCTCTCTTGAGGGCTTCTTACATTTTCCCTCATCTGTCAATCTAATATGCACGCAGATGAAGCCTATATAGCTGTTGCCAATACCAACTCCTATACCCAAGCAGGAAAATATCTAATGATAAGCCAATTATAAAGAGTTTGAAGGAACTTTTTTAGGGGGGAAAGTCAAAAAGTTTTTTTTAGGACTATGTAGTACGTTGGGAGAACATTTGTAATCTAGACGCTACTTAGGAGTTGTTTCTTTTTCTCTTCTGAAAAGTTTTTGTAATTTTGGGGCCTTCTCATCCCACTCTTTTTTTCAATAAAATTTTCAACTGATCAAAAAAAAAAAAAAAATGGTTATTTAGAGCTTGAGATAGTCACACACAGCAATCTCCTCTTGCAGGGGAATGCCAAGTGTCTCTTTTAGCAACTCATTCAGAAATAAGCATACGTGGATCAAGATTATTACCTGATTATTTAAGGTATCCCTCATTAAAGAGGGTTGTCACCTTAGCAAATCCAGATTAGGATCCGACATAGCACCCATTTAATGCCTCAGAACACTAATTAATTTGACTCCAAAGTAAATAGACTTATTGGCCCAAAATTTCAGTACTCTTTCATCAACTCAGCCACAAATTTCTGGCTTTCCAAGGTGATCATTGAACGTTGGTCCTTGATCATCAGTACTTGACGCAGTCATGTTCACAAACAGTGATTAATCAACAATGATTGACAATCTCAGGCAAAAGACATGACTCGATCAAGTATGATCGGGTGATAGGAGTCTAGACGACTTCTACCGGGGTACAACAATTGAGTTTAGCCATGTCATTGGGCTCATAAGATTACAGCATAGGACAGCTGGTTTCTCACATATCGTAGCTCAAGCTTGCTTTGCAAGATGAAAATTTCACCACGAACACATTGATCAAGATCCATGAGTAAAGTTGGACATGGCCTCACGACTGTTGGTTATTGGTCAAGATTTCTTTTTACATGTGTGATAGATTCAATCGGGAAAAAAAAAAGCATCATAGAAGGTAGCGAATCAAGGATTAGTTAGTTATAGTATCCAATCTCTTTAGTTTCCACTTTTAAGTTGGAATACCTCTATAATGCATTTTACAATATAAAAAAAGTCCTGGTATTATCAACCTGGATATAGAAACACATTTTTTTTATAAATAAGGAAATTTTAGTAAAGCTCAAATAAACAACAAACAGAGTTAACTCCTTCCACTACAAACCCGATCCCATCTAAAAATAAAATCCTCAAAGAAAAGACCTTTGAACTCATCGAACTTTTCATACCACAAGAAGAAAAAACCTAGAATACAAATAATTACTTCCTAGCACGTATTATTATTATAGAAATGAATTTTAATATTTTCTCTCTAGTTACAACGAAATTTTCCTAATTACCTTCTCATTTTTAATATTCCATTAAAAATTAAATCAATTCAGCCAAGTAGCAACAAACTTCACAAATAAAATGATCTCAAACGTGCAAATCAGTACCCAGTGCCAAGCTTTTGTTCTTTTACACATAAAACATATATATATATATATAGGGTAGCGTTCAATGGCTAACTTTTTGGCAAAACATTTTTCAAAACATGAGTTAGAAGTTTTGGAATGGGCTGATTTTTGGTGAGGATGATCTCCTCGGAAAAATCGTGGACCATCCATTTTTTGTAAACTATTTTTGATGGGGTTAGAAGTTTTGGAATGGGCTGATTTTTGGTGATGATGATCTCTAGATTTTTGGTGATGATGATCTCCTCACCGTAGAGATCATCCTCACCAAAAATCAGCCCATTCCAAAACTTCTAACTCATGTTTTGAAAAATGTTTTGCCAAAAAGTTAGCCATTGAACGGGAGCCATATATATATATACATCACATAACACTCTTACCAACTCAAGGCAAATGAAGGGGAAATATATTGAATCAAGAATATTCTCTAGCAAGTGAGCATTACAGAATAAAAAGTGACAATTCTCCATTAAACTTGTCTTTATAATATAAAAAGGGATTTGGGTAGAACTTAAAGAAAATAACAAATGATGATATTTCCACTCATAAAAAGCAAACAAATCCAAGCATAGTGCATTTCTACTGAACCGTGGAGAGAAAATAGTACACACAAAGAGTGAGAAGAGGGAAATACCTTCTGAAAGCCAGCCCCAGTTTCCAGCCTTTAAAGAAAGCATCGAAGTGAACAATGCAGAAGCAGTAACACTGTGCAATGGCATCAAAGACTCGGCAGAACCCAACTCCACAGGAAGCCTACAGAACAGCATTAAATTAAACCATTCTTTTAGCTTATACTTCATGGAGTTAAAATATATGAGGAATTTCAAGACTTGGGGTGTATTTCAATTGTCATTCTTGCCCCATAAGGGAAAAAAATGCTATCAAAAGCTCTTAAAGCTTTCAAGATTTGGGGTATATTTCAATAGCGGTTCATGCGCTGTAAGGGAAAAAAATGCTCTCAAAACCTCTTAAAGCTTTCAAGATTTGGGGTATATTTCAATCGCAATTCTTTGGGCCGTAAGGGAAAAAATGCTCTCAAAAGCTCTTAAAGCTTACATTTTTCTGGTGCAATAATGGCAATCCAAACAAGTCCTTGACTAGCTAAAACAGTAATAATATCAAATGGGTTTCCAATAATTAGGCTGTAAAATAGAGAACAAAAAACCAACATGAAGTCAAATGGTTTTCCAGAATTTAAACCGGATTTTGTTCCTGAAAATTGAGAGAAGGGCATCAGAGAAAATTTATATAAAAAAAAATGAAATTTTCAAATGGGTATTAATGAAATGTACCCATTGTGATAAAAAAAGATGGGAAAAAAACGAAACTTTCAGGAACTACAATCAATCAACTAATATCCCCATTTTCCAATGATGAAAAACATTAAAAATAGAAGAAAAAAATCCAAATTTTGATATGGGTATCTCAAATTATCGGTCAGGGTGAATTAGATTCGAACTTACGAAAAGAAGAATGAGAAATGAAGATAAACCTGGAGAAGAAGGGGAGCTTATGACGAGATAAACGACCGGGGATTGGCTTAGCGGAGGCGAATCCACCCAACTTAGTTGCATTGGATGCCAAAGAAGTTAATGATCTGTTGAAGCACCCACTAAGAAAGGTAGTTGATGCAGAGGCAGAGGAGTTTAGAAGAGTACGTCTTGCATAGCTAGCTGCCATGTTTTCTTTCTCTCCGTTGCTCTTTTATTTTTGTTATAAACCCTAGGGATTTAACACACACTGTTAACTTGTAAATTGCACGTGCGTTGCACATGGACAATAATGAACATGAAAACAATTTTTAGAAGAAAAAAAAGAGTTTCTATTGCCAATACAACTTTTACTAGTGGCACCTCAAGATGTGTGTTAATTCTTCGATTAACCATTTTACCTAAAATGGTAATTTTTCTATAATTATTGAAGTGGTTTAAAGCGTTAGACCATCCAATAGCTTCTCAAATCATCGGGCTGTCCAATTTTATTTTACATTTTATTATTTTTTGTTTTTTTTTATGACGATGATGTCCAAACTTATGTCCCACTATGGGGACCAGAAGAACTAAGGCCAAAGCCTAGGCATGTGGGTCCCTCCCACGGGCACATGCAACGCCCGCACATCACATGCACTGGGAAAGTGAGGGTGCACCCTCATGGGTGGTCTCGAGGAAATACTGTTCATATTGAGTATTGAACTCACAACCTAAGGACTCTCACCATTGTCTAATGTCCTACTTATTTTTAATACTTAAAATAATCCTATGCAATTGTTGGATTTTTTAGTGTTTTTATGAAATTGTTGGATAGTTAGTATTTTTGTAAAATCATTGGAAAGGATGGTAAATATGGAAAACTAAATGATGCCCTAATATCTGCCTTCGAGAAAAAAGGTTGTCCTTGCATTATATAAGATCAACATGTCATGTACAAATTAGAGGTCCAAGACACTACCACCCCTCATAGCACTCGAATCATCATAGAATTCATCTTCTCGCAAGTTTTCACAATAATTCTAAGTCCAATCCAGTAGATTATAAAAATGGGATCAAAATAGGTTAGATTTCAAGTCTAATCGAATACATTGATTGTTCGACCTAGGGTTATCCATGGATTGAGTATGGATTGGATTGTAAATGTCCCAAGTCTATAGTAGTACGATATTATCAACTTTGGGTCGAAGCTCGCATGACTTTAAAATACGTCGTACCATGTAGGTTCTAGTTTGTCTTTATAGTCCAAGCTCTGAACGTTCACTTGCCCGATGTGGGACTAATCACACTTTTCCCTATTATTCCACCTTGCAACGTGATAGTCCCACTTTGACCCCTCAATCTTCGATGTCCTTTCCACGTTCAATTTATGACACATCGACAAGGCCGTGACATGGATCAATGTTGATTTCGATCTTAAGGATCAATGGGATCCAAAATTGATTTGATAGGCATCTTATCTAGAGTTGTCAATGAGCGGGGAGGGGGGGCTTGGTTGGGCCCTAAACCGATCTTAAAGAAGTGAACTTCACTTATACAAGCCTTATAATCTTATAGGGCCTAAGTTGATGAAATCCTAACTTGACCCTAATGGGTTCGGGCCAAATTCGGGCTGAATAATAATAAAAATAAGTGATATGATCAATGCAAAAAACTTATCAAAGGATACTGATATTCTAAATAAAAAGTTTTTTTTTTTTTTTTGAGTCACAACCCAAAATGGTGTCTCGTTTCTATAGCAACATATGGTGTCTACATGGCACTTTTTAGTTGGATTTAAAACACATAGGGCTATATACACGGCTTATTTAGGAGCCCAATGTGTTTTTAACACAAACCAAAACTTGCCACATAGACACCATTCTTTTAGAGTTTCTATTGTATAGGAATAGGACTCAGTTTTGAAACATGATTCCATTTTTATCTTATTTTTAACACTTCTTTACTATTATAATGAGAGAAGGCTGAGTTGAAAAGTCAAAAATGCCAAAATTTGGATTTCAAAAAGAATGATGCGAAATGCACGTTGTTTTTGCCAATGCCTATGACACCTTTTCTCTTTCCTGCCCATGGTGAAAAAAAGCAAACTTCCTGATTTGATAATCTTGTGACATGCAAAAACATGATCCAATGACATGGAGTTGTAGAAGAAAAAATTATATGAAATTTAAAAAATAGTTATTTTTCACCATTGAATTTTATATTTAGATTTAAGTACATGGTGGCCGTCCATTTTCAACACCTTGGATCAAGCTTGAAAATATATATTTTAATTTTTTTTTTTTTAATATGAATATTTTCATGAGATCTAAAAGGTTGTGTTGTTAGATTGTCAATGTGATAATCAATGTGAGCCAACGACCCTTTTTAAGATTTGAAATCTAAAAAATTAAATATGTGGGCAACGAGCAAGAGATAGAAATTTTCTCTATTACTGATGTCACTGCGCCACATGTCAAACATTTGTTGAGTTATGAGCCAACACGTCATAAGGCACCTAGGGTGTTGGACAAAAATGCGTCAATTTAGCATTTCTCTTTCAAAAATGCCACCATCTTAACATTTAAAATTTAATATTATCAGCTGTCATTTTGGTCAAAATTTGAAAATCTACAACTGACACTTATCTGAAGTCACGGTTGTTAGTTTTCTAACTTAAAAAAAATATCCATGTAATCTTCAAAACCACTCTTAAATTAATTTTTAAATTACAAACAACCCTTCACATACATGTGCTTTTGGACATGCCACCTATTAGGATGAATTAAAATTAGCTCTCAAGACATCAATCCCTTAAAGAACAGTGATACTTTTCTCTTTTTATCAAATTTCCTCATAAGAACTTAATATATAGTAATTCATTTTACTATTCATAGTAAAAGATATTCACGCCCACACCATTAAAAGGGAAAACTAAATCTTGTGTATGAGTTTGTGGAAATTATTATAATTTGATTCCAATATATTTTCTTTTTAATAATGCGAGGTGTCATTGTGATTTTGATTGGATTATTCAGGATTTATTTTTTACTAAAGTCAACTCTATCTCCAAAAGCTGACTTTTAGAAGAAGCAGAAGCCCAGAACTTGAAAAATCACATCCAGGAGAAGCTTGTTCGTTACAAAAGCACATAAGCCAGAAATTGAGTTCGTTTGACAATTTTTTATTGCTGGATTTTGGTAAAATGATTAGAAAACCCTTAATAAATATATAACTGCACTATATATATATATATAATAAATTTATATTAAGAAATTATAAGAATAATTATTTTCATTTTAAATAAATTTTATAATTTTATAATTTTATCTAAATTTCGATAGTATCTCCTCTTAAAAATTGATATATGAAATTTTCCTAATAAAAAAATACTTGCATAATACACAATCTAACATCCACATAACATCTCATACATAATTCAACATCTACATAACATCTCGATACTTTCAAGTTATCAAACGGTGTTGTTAAAACTCATTCAAGTGATTTGAAATGGCGAGACCTTTGTGCCTTCTTTTATTTTCAAAAAAATTTGGTTTGTGAGGGATTTTGTTTGGTACAAACTTTATAACTTTACCCATATGTCTTTTGTTGTTTTTTTACCCCACAATATCAATCAATACCTCATTCACTAAGTACAAGCATATGGTTGCACGTGCTTACAAGTCAAATTCCTCTCAATCCTCATTGTTCATCTTTTCTAACTTCTTTCTATCAAAGTCTTGCGTTGCCCTTATAGCAATAATAAATCATGTATTCAATTTTCAAAATCTCTATTCCTATCAGATTTCTCTATCTCAAATCAACTAATTGTCATTTTTCTTATAATATTACTTTTACAATTAATTTATCAAACACCTTTTATACACAACCCTTTTTACAAGAATTTTTTTTTTTTTTTATAAACTGTAACAATTACCTATAACTTTCTTTTAATGTCTTATAAGCTAATGTAAATACTTTCTTAAAATACCCCTCCACAAATGTGGAAACACCCATCATCTTTTTGAAGCAAAAGATGTGATTTTAAATCACCAAACCCAACAGAAACTTCCATTATATTAGATGGGACGATATGTGGTCATAGAACAAGTTATACTATATGGGGAAAAACTGTAACTTCTCCCTTCAAGTGGTTTTGAACAAATGCAGATTAGAAATTTCTTCAAACAATCTTGAGACTCAAACTAACAAACTATCAAAATTCTCATAAAATCATCAAAAATAACAAAGAACAATGTCTTTAGCTTCACACAACCAACCATTAAAACTTCACAAACTATAACTTCATTTATTGGACTAAATATTAATGTAGAAAAGAGAAAATCTTTTAAGACCCAAACTAACAAAATATCAAAATTCAGATAACATCATAAAAGCAACAAATAACATTGTCTATAGTTTCACACAACTAAAAATTAGAACTTTACAAACGATAACTCATCTACTTAACAAATTGTTAACATAGAAAAGATAAAATCTTTCTTTAGAGAGCTAATATCAGCACCCCAACTTTTTTGCTTATTACACCCTAATTTTCTTAAATTATTTATCACACCCTAATTAAAGATTAAAACACACACTTACAACATTACAAGATTTTAGCTAAAGTTATAATCTCAACATTACAAAACATATAACACTCTTTGAAATAATTTCAATAGTTGTTTACAATTATGATTAGGCTCATACAAAATCCTAAACCCAAAAAACAGCAATCTAGTAAAAAAAAATTGAGAAAGATTCTATTAGCACCCCAACTTTTACTTATTCTCAACCATTCATTTATGGGATTTTTTCAAAAATGTGGGCAACTTATGTCCAAATTCCGATTTTAGTATACTGTTCATTTTAATTCCCAAAACATGCATTTTGAGTGAATTCATCACTTTATAATCAATGAATTCACTTGTATATCTGCAAATTCCTAATATTAAAAGTGACAAAACTCATGAGTTCGTAGGTTATAAAAATGACGAATGCATGTTTTGGGAATTAAAATCAATAGTGTACCAAACTCAAAATTTTGTCATATTCAGTGCATGAAATGGAGATTCACCCTTTACTTATTTTCTTCATTTTAATTGGTGTGCAATAAGTAAAAGATGGGGTGCCAATAGTAACTTTCAATTTTAAGACCCAAACTAATAAACTATCAAAATTCTCATAAAATCATCCAAACCAGCAAAACACACTATATTTTCACACAATCAATAATTAAAACTTCAAGTGGAAGAAAAATTAAAGAAGACCAAACCTGAATGGGAAAGAGTTGGGTAATTCCTCATCGAGAAAGCGCGGAGACGATATCTTTCGATATCCCAAGTTTGGAGATGTCAGGAGGGTTACCTTTTGTGGAAGAATTGGGACCATTCGTTTTGGTGGTGATGGAGATTGAAATGGGGGAGAATTTGGAGATGAGAGATGACGCGAAATTAGGGTTTTTGTAGAGAAATATTGTTGAAAGTAGAGGAGAGAAGAAGAGGAGCATTGCCATTAGAAGAGGTTGAAGAAGAGAGAGTGATGATTTGATTTTTATGGACTAAATGAATCTTTGCAACAACTTGAAACCCATGAAAAAGAAAATTTGGAGTCGTCTCGATTGTTTAGGTGCTTGTAGGATATGAGAAAATGAAAACGTTAGGGATTTTAGGTTAAGTTTTGGTTGGAAATTCAATAAAAGATGGAGGGCATTTAGGTAATTTCATATAAATTGTTTTACTGTAATTGGTTTTGTGCAAAAGTCATATGAAGGAGCGGGCCTGGGACGACTTCAATAAAGAGTTATTTTTGGGCTTCAATTAAAATCTGCGAAAGCCAAAAAGTCCAAACGAATATCATTCATCTGACTTTTTTGGCTTAAAAGCAAAAAAAAACTATAAAAACCAGCTCCAAAAGCCCAAACAAACAGGCCCTCAATTTCCAAACCAAAAAACTTCCACCAATAACAAAATGCAAGTGCCATTGGATGAGAACCCACTTATCATTTCCACAAATCAAGCAAGCAAGAACATAAAAAATAAAAAATACAAATTAATTAGGGATTTTGTTAAGGCACACGTTAAAGCGCAATAAATGCACTTTTGAATTGGAATATGAGGGTAATTAACAAATAATTTTTTTTTTTTTTTAAAAGGACATTTTTGGTACATAATCTAATTTCCAAAGTGTATTTATTGCACTTAAACATTTAGGGTACACATTAACAAGATCCATTAATTAGATACCTCACCAAGAAATTTAAGAGTTAAACTAAAAAGTGTGCATACATTTATATTTGATAATAAGAACTAAAGCCTTATAACACTTGTGCGACTATAAAGCCTGATTGTCACAAAGTTCCAATCTACTTTGATGTTGAAGACCTGAAAAATTCTAAAGTCGTGATGAAAGTTTATAATCCTAAATTTGGACTAGGATAGAAATCCAACCAGGAGTGAGAATTGTTTGAAGGGGATAAAATGAATATAAAAAGATGTAGAAGCCGAGGCATGAATAGCAAAGAAAAATGTTGAGAAGCTATAGAGAAAGGTTTGATTAAATCTATATGATATAACACAACGATGGGTCCCACTTTATTTAATCACGTTGTAAATCTTGAAATTAACTTTCAACTTTATTGTCTTTTTTAAAGATATCCTTTTGATTCATCTTCTACCTCTTTTTCTAAGAATAACCTTCTGACTTTATTGTTTTTCTTCTATTACAATTTTTTCAATAAACCCCTCCCCAACTTTATTGTTTTTCCTCTTTTAGTCCGTAACTCCAAAGATGCCTATGCCAATAAGCATGAGCATTTCTAGTATTTTAATAAAGAGGGTTGGAGGTGATGTGAGTTATATTTTATATTTATATAAAATATAGTAGAAGGTCAGATCGAGTCAAGTTGGGCACTCTTAAGCCCTAGCCTAGGTCAAATATGATAGGCCAAATATTTTTGAACTCAAGCCTACCTTTGCTAGCTCAATACCAAGGCTCTAATCCTTATTTTTTGGATAGGTCGGATGGGGTAAGTGAGTTTGACAACCCAATTGGCACCCTTAATCTTATTGATCTGTTAGTGGATTGAATTTTCATTGGATCTCAATATTCGGATTCAAAACCAATCCAATATCGATCAAATTGGGCCAAACTCACGATTTTATATACAAAATCTAAATAAATGTTATATATATATATATATATATATATATAATATATATATTATATATATATATATATGAAGCTAACGTCCAAGACCTTATGAGGACGTTAACATTGTCCAACATTTTTTTTTTCTAATAATACCTCTCTTTGTTTTGTCTTTTAGTACAAAGACAAGGACATGTTAATATTTTACACAATAAATACATTTATTATGTTGGCATTGATTGCTAATGTATTTACTACAAAAAAAAAAATTTAATTTAAAATACTTAAATGCTCATAATATTTATTGTGTAAAAATCAATACATCATGTTTTTTTCATTAAAAGACAAATGAAGATGAGGTATTATTGAGAAAAAAGTTTTGGACAATGCTAATGTCCTAATATGATTTTGGACATTAGTATTCCCCTATATATAATATAAGTGGAATGTTGATGTCCAATATTTCAAGGAGACGTTAGCATTCTCCACCACATTTTTTTTTTCAATAACATCCATGTCCATTTTATATTTTAAGAAAATAAACAAGGTTTATGTTGGTCTTTTAAATAATAAATACATTTATTACGTTATTAATAAATGCATTTATTATCTTGGCATTGATTGTAAAAGCATTTAAAATACCTTTGCATTTATTATCTTGGCATTGATTGTAAAAGTATTTAAAATACCTTAGCATTTATTATGTAAAATAGTAAATAACAAACATTTATTATGAAAAAGACTAATATACTTTTGTCTTTTGTACTAAAAGATAAAATGAACAAGGGTGTTATTGAAAAAAAAAATGAGATGAAAAATACTAACATCCCGGAAAAATAAGATGAAAAATACTTTTGTCTTGGACTTTAACATTTTCCATAATATAATTATATATTTTATCGGATCGAGTCTCATAGATATGATAAATTGAGAATCGATTTGATAAAATATTAGATCAAAACCTAATTGAATTGAATCCTTTTGGGAATTCAAATCCTCGATCTAGACCTGAAGTAATTGAATCGGAATGGATTGGATTTGGGGAGTGATCCGATTTACTTGGATTCCATCTTCTTTTTTCTCATTTAATACCTTTAGGAGGGCGAGGATAAGTGATAATTCGAAAAACCAAGGGCAATAAAGTAAGATGCATTAACCATCCGACTTCAGTCCAACTGTGTTTAATTACTGTTCTAAAATTTGTTCCATTAGGAAAGATCTAGTCTCAAACGACCTTTGTTACACACCCTCAAACATACGGGTGAGATGGGAAAATATTCCTATAGATTCCCACAAACGAATCTCCATGAATATCTATTAGTCTCTAAAAAATTTTGTGCTTTTTCCCATCCATAACAGCTGTAGGTTTGACACCGCGCGTCAAATATTTGTTGGAGTTAAGAAATTGTCCTCTCCTTATTCCTTAAACGTTGTTTTGAACCATGTGCAATCACCGATATTTGTTTAAAGACATATATGGAAAGAGGAAAGCTAAGGTGTTCAGCACTAATACCCGTCACGCTTGACAAGATTAACCTCAACTCAATTGATTGGGTACCATGGACCCCACAAATACTTGATTCATTTCATTCTTGACTTACACATCAAAATCCGATAGATAGGTCATTATCAGCCATAGATCTTAGCATCGTTCATCAAGGGATTTAGTGATTGACTCATTTGTACTCAAATCAAGTGGCGGAGAATCACCAATCAAGATTTGAATCTGAAAGGAGAAAGAGTGAGAGAAGGTTGGGCAGCTTTACTGTGCATTTGGTTGCCGCCAAATATAATCCCGGATAAACTTGAATTAAATCTCCACTCTGCTCAAGAATCCAAAATACATTCTTCCTTATAAAGACAAACCTCTTCTTCCTTCAAATACTCAGTTCTTCCAACTTTGCTCACTTCATCTCTCTCTCTCTCTCTCTCTCTCTCTCTCTCTCTCTCTGTGAAGTATCGAGGATGGTTAACACAGACACGGTTCGCAATATCGTCGGCATTATCGGTCTGAACTACAAAACCTAATTCAGTCTTTGTTTTGGTTTTGGGGTGATTTTTTTGGTCTGTAAAGATAGATTTGAATTTTTTTTTATTTGATTTACAATCCGATAGATTTCTTGACCTAAAAGCATGGAATTTTTAGTGTTTTTTTATTGATTGATTTGTTTTTTTTTTTTTTTTTGGGGGGGGGAAGTAAATATGATTTCTTGATCGATTTGTTTTCTTGCTTTCTCTTACTTTCTTTACTATTGATCGATCGCTTTTGTTTGTTTATTTTTACTGATACAAGAGGCTTTTTGATGATTTTTGTGGTTTTTTTTTCATCTTTTTTTATAGTTTTCAAATCTCTCTTTTTATATTTCGTAATTTTCATTCGAGATTCTCTTTTGCAGGAAACATCATATCCTTCGGCTTGTTTGCGTCGCCTGCGTGAGCTCTCTCTCTCTCTCTCTCTCTCTCTCTCTCTCTTGTCTTAATGATCTGTTAGTGATCTTGAAATAAGAGCAAGGTTATATCCGTCATCTTCTGAAGTTCTACTTCATTTTAACTTGAACGCTTCTTTGTTGCAACCAAAAAGCTGAAAATTTGATTCTAAAATACAAGATGTGTGTAGTCTAAGCCTCAACTCTCAACAGTTCTAAGGATTTGATCGTAATTATATTAAAATAGCTAGGTTATATATGTCATCAAATCAGACTCTCCAATCTCCCTCATTTATTCTAAATAAATAAGATGTTTTATTTTTATTTTATAAATATAAATAAATAAATAAAGAAGAATCGTGATAATCTGAGTATCCCACGTGCCAAACTCAATCGACTAGTGTGACGTGATAAGTTTGGGAACCGTAGATCTGCGCTCCTCGGGATACATGACTGCACTCCCGCATAAAAAATTGTATCCGGAGAGAACCGTGTATCCCGAGGAATGCAGATCTAAAGTAGAAATATTGATGAATCCTTGAGTTCAACTGCCAAATGTTTTGGACTGTACGAACTACGAAGTCTCAATTCGGTTATATTCGTCGAGATACGTGGCAGCTCAAACTTTTGAGCTTCCTCGCGGTCGAATTGTATCTGGAGGATCTCTTGATAAGTTCTGAATCTGATATGATGTGATTATATTTCAGGCCCACATTTTACACAATTATTAAGAGAGGTGCAGTTGAAGATTTCTCACCGAACCCGTACCTTGCAACTATACTGAACTGTGCGTTGTGGGTCTTCTATGGTCTCCCAATCGTCCATCCACACAGTATTTTAGTCGTTACAATCAACGGTGTGGGATTGGTTATAGAGACAATCTATATCTTAACGTATGTGAGATACGCTACAAAGAAACAGAGAGTACGTAACTTATATTACTTCCCTAATTACGTTCATTCGATTATTTGATTGATGTTGTTGAAAACTTGTTAGAAGACGCTTTTCATATGTTGATGGTGACGATGCTTTGTTCTACTTATAAATCACCATTTTTGCCTTTTTAGATCTCAACAAAAAAACCAATTCACTCTTTGTTACTAGTTGCTTTCGTTATTGACCCAACGGGGTAAAATAGTAATTATATAATTTCTCGGGTGTATGTAGCGAATCACCTGGTTTTGGATGAAAACCGGTATTATTGAATTTTATTAAGGTTGTTATTGGATTGGATCAGACCCGAAATCCGATCTGATAACTTCTGATCTGCATCGTGGATTTGGATTCCGATAAGGATACAATCATTTTAGGTTCCAATCAGATAACCTGTCGGATCGGTTTTGGATCAACCATATCCTAATCTGATAGGGATCCGAGAAAGTATAAATCATATGATATATTAAGTGTATTTTGATTTTGTATATCAAATTGAGTTTAATTCGATCCAAAATCAATCAGATTGTTATTGGATCAGGTTGGATCTTAATATTGAGATGAAAACCCAATCTGACGATATTCTGATTCAATTAGATTCAGAAATTGGTATTGGACTGGGTCCTACCTGATATATGATCAAGCCAATCAGATACCGGATTTGGGTCGAGGTCCTGGAATCCAAAAGAGACCAATGGGTTGATTGACCATCGCTTGTAGGATTGGATTGGGTATCCAATAAGATGATTGATCCATATTATGGCAAAGAATAGTGGGGTCCTCACGGTATTCACTATTTTTTTTTTTTTTTTAGACCCGTTTATATTTCTTGTTATCTTTAATTCTTGTAAAATATTATGAATCCATTTTTAATGTTTATGGATAAAAAAGAAAGATAATTGATATAAGGGGAGAGATATGCAATAAGTATCCAATGTGAGACTAAACTTAACATGCCCCTAACATGTGGGCCAGAAAGCAAGTAGAGATATGATCTAGGTGATGTAAAGGAAAAAAATGCCCGTTCTGATACCATGATAAATTGGGGGGTCCAACTCAAAATCAATTAGCAATGAGTGGAGTGGCCAGGGAGCTTATAAGGAGAAGAAAGACAGGCAATGAGTGTTTGATGTGAGACTAAATTCAACAATCATGACTTTAAAACTCATCAAAGACCGAGATGACATGGACCATCCGATTCCATTTAATGGAAATAGTCATCCATTATTCGCTCTTATTATAGTTTAAAGTTACCAAATGTTCTTATTTTTTTACTTACATTTAATTTTTTACTTTCAGGTATGGGTATTCAAAGTTTTATATGTCGAAGTAGTGTTCTTCGCCCTGGTTGTTGGTCTTACTCTTGGTCTTCTCCACACTCATGAGAGGAGATCTTTAGTTGTTGGTATTCTGTGTGTCATCTTCAACATTTGCATGTATGGAATGCCCCTAGACATAACGGTATATAATTTCGTCCCTACTGTTCTATTATTGGAATAGAATGTGTATTTTCTTTTTCTTCTTCTTTTGTTTGGTTTGTCGACAATGTTACATTTAAAATCATATTGTGTTATGTTTTTTATGGGCCTTGTACAGAGATTGGTTATCAAAACAAAGAGCGTGGAGTATATGCCCTTCTATCTTTTACTTGCTAACTTCCTCAATGGAGCCATTTGGGTTGCTTATGCTCTCCTCCGTTTCGATCTCTTCATCACCGTAAGTGTGTTGCCTGCCTCCTAACCCCTTAGATATATTGAAATCATCTTATATCATAATGGTGTGGAAAGTTAAGCTCTCTTATCTTTTGGGATTATAACATACCATTACACTCTAATCCAACCATGGGCCGCAATATCCCTTTCTTGAGATTCCTATTTTTGATTGATTGGTGGTATGGAACAAATTCAAGAGATAACGGTTTAAGTTTCGGTACCATATTGCCTAGGTGCTTTTGGTGTGTTGGTTAGGTTTTTATTATAAACCCTTAGGTTGCAGAATGCCGCATGTTTGCCTCCTTGTGATGTTGGCTCGGGGAATGTCTCACTTTTCTCAACCTAGGTATTAATTTACGTGTTATTAGTCTTCTTTCAAAATAATGACTGACAATTAATCTGCATTATGTAGATTAGTAACGGTTCGGGAACAATTCTTGGTGCAATACAGCTTATAGTATATGCAACCTACTACAAATCGACCCCGAAAAAAGCCAAGAAGCAACCTGAAGTTCAGCTCTCGATGCCTGATGGGAAAATTAGACCTGCTGTTTGATCACATGAAGCTGATAGATATAGAGATCGTCTTTAGTATTTTTTTCTCCGTGAGTCTTCTGAGAAAGGAAGTCTGGCATTTATGTTACTTGCTTTCCAATAAGTTCTGTTAAGAAGGATACTCACCTTGTTATTAATGCAAGTATTTGAGATGAACTTGAGCCAACAACCTTAATTTTTTTTTTATGGGAATCTGGGTGCTAGGTAGACCCCCACCAGCATAAAAGATAAAAAAGATTACAACCTTACACAGGAGTGACCACTCGCATTGTCCCTCATGATACCAGTGAAGCTCACCAAGGATAGATCTCGGGGAAAATTCATCTTCTTGAAGTGTTCAAGGAAGATAAGCATGTCTATATTATACAGAAAACTAAAAGAAACCTCATCAAACAAAGGATTATGCCTCCTAATTTTACTAATATGGGACTTCTTACATGTCAACGCAGAATTGCCAATTGAGAATCCGAAACCACCCTAATTACTTTGCAACACAATTAATGTCCAGCGACAAGCCTTTCTTAATTGCTTCTAACTTGTGGAAGATAACTGATCTACCCATCAAACACACTCCATAAGCAACCACGTTTCCATTAGCACCCCTAACCACATCCTTGACTCTTGAGGTTTCCTTTAAATGAGTCATTGGAGTTAACTTGGAGGGATCATAATAAGTTCAATAAGTTGCATTGCAAGATGTGTTAACCAATTAAGCTTGCGGTCCAAGTCCAAGATAACCAATTCTTGTACCCAATCCCATTTTGAGTGTATTTGTCACATTTTTTGTTCTCACTCGCACATCAATTTATGCAATGGGATCGTGACGAGTCGACTGGTTGGCCCGATGAGTCAATGAGCTAGGGAGAAAAAAAAGCTAGTTGGTGATCTTAATAGTGTTTGTGTGGTGAAGCCAAATTATAGAGAAGAAAGTGAATTTGGATTACTTTTCAATTTGAGTTGTGTTGGGATGACA
This sequence comes from Akebia trifoliata, assembly GCF_017979445.1. Classification (NCBI taxonomy): domain Eukaryota; kingdom Viridiplantae; phylum Streptophyta; class Magnoliopsida; order Ranunculales; family Lardizabalaceae; genus Akebia; species Akebia trifoliata. The sequence goes on from NC_141381.1 coordinate 29,508,597, forward strand.
CAAAGAGAGACACAAGGGTGACAAAAACTCATGCTATCGTGCACATTACCGTAGATGCTCTTTCGCGAGATACGAGTAAAAAGCTTCTACGGTTATGTGTACGCCACTACATCATTTTTGTCACCTTTGTGTTTTCATTTGTGTCATTCCAACATTTTTCTTTCAGTTTTAATAGTGATTTAAATCTTTAGAACAAGACTTCGATGATCATGACAAGGATGATAATTCAAAGCCAAACCATGAATCATGATATTTAGTTGCTTGATTTTGGAGCATCTATCATCAAGTGCTTCAAATCTTAATAATTTTTTTCCTATAATATTATTCCAAGAAAATATTTTCTCAAATCCACTGGTCAAAGATTTCCAACTTTCAAATTTTGCCTAATTTGTTGTCGTAAAATTAAGGTATAAAATAGACACGTGGCATGACTTTATCCATAACCAAAGTCAACCAGTTAGTACTGACTGGCAACAATCTTCCATTTCCATGCTCTCTGCAACTCCAAAACCTTATTCCCTGAAACCCTAGTTCTCCTCTCTATCATCTTCTCAAAAAAGACCTAATTTACATGGAATCTCTTCTCTCCTTCCACTACTTCTCTTCTTTTGTTTCCTCGAATCGAAACCTCCCCACTATCTCAACAAAACGAATCTCCCTCGTTAATCATCAAACCTCTGCGTGGATTCATCGATCTGTTTCTCAATGTTCTTACCAAAATCCATCTCGATTCTCACCTAATCATAAAGAGGTAATCTTTTTATGTCAAAACCATCAATTTCTCTTTTGGTAGATTTAATTGATCGAGAATCATTGTTTTTTTATATGCTAAAATGGGTTTTTTTAGCAGAGAATTAGGTCATTTTCCTTTGAAAAATGCGCACTTTCTTTAGCGTTAGCGATCGGATTGGTTACTGGAGTGCCCACATTTGATTCGTCAGCTTACGCTTCTCCTGCTGATTCAGTCATTCCTGATCTCTCTGTGTTGATCTCTGGACCTCCAATTAAGGATCCTGGAGCATTGTTGAGGAACGCTTTGCCGATTAACAATAAAGCTATCAGGGAAGTACAGAGGCCACTCGAATCTATTACGGATAGTCTCAAAATTTCTGGGGTCAAGGCATTGGATTCTGTTGAGAGGGTTAGATACCCAACCTTTCAAATTCTTTATTAATTGGCTAATTTGGTTGGTTTTAGTTTGAAAATTTTGTGAATTTGCAGTATTTGAGAAATAATTTTATGTATTTGTTAATTCTAGAACGTTGAATTCTGTTGAGAGGGTAAGATACCCAATCTTTCACCTTCTTTATTAATTGATTAATTTGGTTGGTTTTAGTTTGAAAATTTAGTGAATTTGTAGTATTTGAGAAATAATTTTATGTAGTTGTGAATGTTAGAACGGTGGATTCTGTTGAGAGGGTAACATACCCAACCTTTCAAATTCTTTATTAATTGATTAATTTTGTTGGGTTTAGTTTGAAAATTTAGTGAATTTGTAATATTTGACGAACAATTTTATGTATTGGTGAATGTTAGAATGTGAGGCAAGCGTCTCGGGCCCTTAAGCAGGGGAGAACTTTGATTCTTTCGAGTATTGTGGAATCAAAGAAAGAACATGGGAAGGAATTTCTTGACAAGTTGGAGGATGGGATGGATGAGCTTCAAAAGATTGTGGTAGAAAAGAATAGGGATGCTGTAGGACCTAAACAGAAGGAACTCCTTCAATATGTTGGAGGGTAAGCCCTAAACATCGAGGTTCTCTAGATTTTTTATTTTTGTACCCATTATGTGCATTTGTGTGATTTATTTTGTGCTGCTTCTTACAATTTTTGTTCTTCTTGGTAGTTAATGGCATCATTGACCATAACATATGGGTGAACTTGTACATTGGTTCTCGAGATGTTATTTCCTAAATTCATTCATTTCTAATTTTATCTTTCCTAGTCTTTCCACTCATCCATCTCAACATCCTCATATTTGTTATATTCAATTTATTAACATGATGATTTTTGACAGCCTAACACTTAGCTTCATAAAACATGGCTGGTCTTGTGGCTTTTCGGAAATAAATACAGAAAGCAATGACAATTGATAAATATAACATGTAAGGGTGTAATGGCAATTTCATTTAAATTGGCTCAGCTTTTGAGAACAAGCAATTTTCAAAATAGGGTTAAAAAGGTAATTTTATATAGTTTATATAGTCGTCTTTTTTTTTAATATATAGCTGGAACTGTAATTTGAGAAAGTAGTTAGTCCGTTTTAGTAGATCTCTCTAAATTTTCCTTTTAATTTGATTGTTGTGCACCTATGGAAAAAAAAAATGATTGGTATCATTTGTCACATAGCACTCTAGAAGTGAACCAACACTTTAAACATCCAATTTTGATTTGAGCAACAATCTTCCGATATATCTCCATCCTCATGTATAATAGAACCCAATATACCATCCATCTCTGATGCTATATGTGTGGCATCCATTTAGTCCGAACTATCTTGACGGAGTTGCTTAGTGTTCCATGACCTCGGTGGAATAGATGGTTTTTTAAGTACGGTTTGTTGTAATGAGAACAATTTTTATATAAATATCTACTAAAAAAAAACAAGTTATTTTGCTCTCTTTTAAGTTTGGAGAGAGCTTGTAAAAAGTGAACCATGTTAAAAGAAACTACTCTCATATATACCTTTGTTATTACTGCAGCTGAGATCATCCTGGGCATTGGGTTTCTGCAGTGTTGAAGAGGATATGGTGGATGGTTTCCCTTATGAAGTGCCTGAAGTGTACAAAAACATGCCTCTTTTGAAGGGGAGGGCAACTGTGGATATGAAGGTTAAGGTGAAGGACAATCCTAACTTAGATGAGTGCGTATTTCATATAGTGTTAGATGGGTATAATGCCCCAGTTACTGCGGGGAACTTTGTTGATTTGGTCGAAAGGCACTTCTATGATGGCATGGAAATCCAAAGAGGTAACAAATTTGTAGTTGAAGTCCTTAGAATTGTCTTACTTGTTTGTGATGCTCATCATAATTACGAATATTTTTATGGGTTCTAATGGGAAAAAACTTTGAAGCGGCCATCCCGCTTCAAAATTTCGGTAGAATCCTCTCCTTTGGATTACACGTAGTGTCTCCATTTCCAAGGAGGTATCCCAAATATTAACCAAAAGTAGGGGTGTGAAATAAATAAAAAAAGTTATGTGTCATGTTACAAGGAGGGTTCCTCCAAAATTTTGAAGTGGCCTGACCGCTTCAAGGCCGGACTCAGTTCTAATGCTGATTACTAACTACACGCCATGTTGTCAAAGAAAATTGAGATATTTAGTTACCTAGCAACCTGGCTTAGAGATGCACTTGGAATTTTTTTTTTTTTTCAGCGGATGGCTTTGTGGTCCAAACTGGTGATCCTAAGGGTCCTGCTGAGGGTTTCATTGATCCTAGCACAGAAAGGCCTCGTACTATACCATTAGAAATCATGATCGATGGGAAGAAGTCACCTGTCTATGGTGAAACGTTGGAAGTAAGCTTCTGAACACCCGTCCTTCTCTCATTCTCTCTCTTATATTTATTTATTTTTATATTTATTTCAGGAGCTTGGCCAATACAAAGCTCAAACAAAGCTTCCTTTCAATGCATTTGGAACAATGGCCATGGCCAGGGAGGTGAGCATTTGACCTATAAGTTTGCCTAGCTTTTATAATCTGTGGTTGTTCAATAGCCCCAATGTTTGATTTTTTGTTTCCTCGAGACAGGAGTTCAAGGATAATTCTGCTTCAAGCCAGGTATTCTGGCTTTTGAAAGAAAGCGAACTGACTCCTAGCAATGCCAATATACTGGATGGACGGTATGCAGTGTTCGGGTATGTAACAGAAAATGAAGAAAATTTGGCTGATCTCAAGGTTGGAGATATTATACAGTCCATGCAAGTTGTTTCTGGGATTGATAATTTAGTCAATCCAACCTACAAGATTGCAGGCTAAACCTCACAGTAATCTCTATGGCTATCTCATGTCCCTCAATCTTTAGTTGTTGTGCAGTATGTGGTTTCTGTTTCTATTTTCCATCAGATCAATGAATCCAATAATTCTATAAATTTAGGTTTTGTGAGCATTCTTGAATTTAGTATTGTGAAGAGAACTTGAAAGTCTTAAATCTTAGTGGTGGAAGTGGACTCTTCATGTTGAACTTGTAAAATTATCTTTTTAATATCTATAAGAGCCCCGGTTGGATACACATGGAATAATATTTTTTTTTTTTACTTTTGAAAGTTAAAAAGTACGTTTGGATTTATTTTAGAAAATTACTTTTAAAAATAATTTTCTCTCAAAGTTACTTTTTTCCTAGTTATTTTGTACTTGTACTTTCTACTTTCTTTCCAAATGGGTTCAAAATAAAGATAACTGATATTGGCATCCCAATTTTTACTTGTTACACTCCAATTTCTTAAATTATTTGTGACATGCCAATTAAATATTAAAACACACTATTCAAACATTACAAAGATTTGACTCAAGTTATTAATCAATATTGTAATAATATTATAACACTCATTCAAATAATTTTAATAGTTGCTCCCTTGTTGGCCACCCATTAAAATTAATCTTATCTTGCCTTATTTGTGTGGTTGATGGGGTATTGCATATACTTTGGGGATTTAGGTGAGATATGGTGCTCTAAAAAGTCAATTGCCTTGTCTTGTTAATCAGGATTACGGGTTCAAACACCCCCATTATAAAAAATAAAATAAAATAAAATTTAGTAGTTGTTTACAATTAGGATTAGGCTCATATAAAATTATAAACTTAAAAATAGAAATCTAAAACAAAACAAAAAAATGGATTCTATTGGCATTCCAACTTTTACTTATTCTCAATCATTCATTTTTTTTAAATTCGTATGTAATAAGTAAAAGTTGGGTACCAATAGCAACTCTCAAAATAAAACACAATGATCATCCCCCTTCTCTCAATCTTTATCCCCTCACTAAAGAAAGATTGAGATTTATTCCTATCATGAATCTCAATGGTAATTTTTGATTTTATTGTCTTTTCTCCTCTCCCATTTTCAAAAATATCTCTCCAACTTTATTATCTTTCTTCTTCTATCTCATTTTCAAAAAAAAAAAAAACTCTTTCAATTTTATATATTACTTTTCCTTTTCTATCACCTTTTTAATAATACATATTCAACTTTATTATCTTTCATCTTCGGCCTCTTAAACCTTAAGTCCAAAGATGATACCCCCTAAACTCCTCCAACTTTACATATTTCTCTTCTTTTTTTCTTTCTCTTTTTCAATAATGCCCCTCAGTCTTTATTATCTCTCATCTTTTACCCCTTAAACCCAAATAGGATGTCTACACCGATAGGCAAGGGTGAGTTTATAAATATTGAAATGTGTTGATTTTGAGCGAACGATCTTCAAGGTGAAGAGATTGTCAGAACCAAAAAATAAATAAAATAAGCCCTAGGCTTATGTCCATGAGTCTTATAAGTGAGTGGATTTAGATAGTTTTTGAAAGAGTGTTGATTTTCTAACTCAACCTTTATGGATGAGCAATTGTGTATCCCGAGGGGAAAAAATCTATGGTTCTTACACATGCCACGTCAGTGAGTTTTTGAGTTAGTCAATCAGAGTTGAGTTAGAAAATCATTACATTTTTTGAAACTTTCTTTCTTTCTCTCATGGACAAAATATCTAGCAAGTTTCTAAATATTAAAATGTGTTGATTTTAAGTGATGGTCTTCAAGGTGAATAGATTGTCAAGTTTAAACATAGGGCTTAAAATCAGTCGGATTTTATTCGAAATTCGAGTAGTCCGAATCTAATTTTAACGGGTTTGGTTCATTCAAGTATATTTGAATTAAAATATGGGTCGGATATGGGTTGATGTCCCTTAACACGAATCGGATACAGGTCGGATACCGATTCGTCGATATATCTGCCTATATATGAATGATATATTATTTTATATGTTGTATATTATATTTTTATATTTTTTAATTTATTTTTCAACAACAAATAAGTGTTGGATGTAGTGGTCTCTCTTAAAAAAGGTAAAGGTCTTGAGTTCGAGTCATATTTAAGTCAATCCTGATATGGGTATTGTAGACACCCCAATTTGCACGAACCCATAGGAAGATCCAAATTTCCTCGAGTTGATCTCGATTTAGAACTGAAGCCTCTCAATGGACCCGCATTGCCACTTGGCATCATTTTTATGCATACATACATCATCTCATATCATTGCATGCCCATACCTTGTCCCTAATCCACTTTAAACCTATATTCATCACTCATACCCAAACCCAAGTCCATATCCCAAATCCAAAATCAAGTCCAACCTAAGCCCAAAACCCAAGGCCATTCTAAACCCAATTACCTAAATCCATTACCTATGCCCATCACCCAAACCCAAATCCAATTCCATATCCCAAACCCAAATCCAAGTCCATGTCCTAACCCAAAACCAAGTCCATCCTAAGCCCAAACCCAAGTCCACATCCATAACCCAAAACCAAGTCCATCCTAAGCCCAAATCCAAGTCCATATCCCAAACCCAAACCCAAGTCCATTCTCTCACCCCTTATATGATGACACATGTTGATACCTCATAAGCCCCCAATACCCAATGCATCATCTAATTGGAGGGTCAACTTTCCTTTTTGTGTAAACTCAATAATGCCCTTCTCAAAAGGTTTAGTCAAACCAAAAAGGTTGTTTGGTCTTTGGTAATAATCCATAAAGGTGAGGGAACTTCCCATTATGCCCTCAAAAGGTGGGAATCTTCAAGTACATACATGGAGTTCTCCCATTGGTCCATTTCAAAAATATACTTCTACCCTTGCTTTATGAGTTATTTACAAATGAACCAAAGTCTACTTTTTACCTACCACTCCACCTTTACACATGTCACTCCCCCATTCACCCTCCCAAAAGTACTTTTGTTCTCTCACCTCTATTTACCAAAAAATCAAGGATCAAAGCATGCTTTTAGGGTTTCTTCACAAATGTCATCTTTACCCCCATACAAATAAAAAATCCAAAAAGAAATAACATAAATCTCATGTCCATTTTCTTCATTTTTAGGGTTGGACCACTTTATCCCCAAAAGTCCTCCAAAAACTCTATAAATACCCTCATTTTCTATGAACAACTCATGCTCTCAAGCCCCCATCTCTCAACTTAAAACTCTACAAAAATTTCTACTCATTCTCTCATCTTCTAAACTTCAACTCAACCCTCAACCATCTCATTCATCTCTCAAGCCTACTCTTCAAGGTTCAAGTTCATCAAGGGACAAGGTGGGGTTTAATATGTAGATTTTATTTCAAAGCTTGCATATTCTTCTTCTAACCCTCTATTTTATGTTCTTTTTAGAAATCCTATAGGATGTGATGAATACCCTCTCCCATCCCCGGTAGATTGGACTAAGGTTCGATCGAAAGGATGGGGGTTGAAGCCCTTTTAACCTTAGTTCATGCATCATATTGTACACAATGTACACACTCACCTATGCATGGCAATGATGAAGAAATGTGTCACCCTCTTGATGGGGTGAAACACTAAGTTTCTAGTCATGCATACATGCATCAAAGTTGTGGCTTCAAGGGAACTTCATCATGGAGTCTCTCTAAGAGCTTAAACCAACATTCATTTCATAAATGCAATGTGACTACATGGATCATTCTCTTCCATAGAATGCCCCCTTAATGTCACTTTGAAATCAAAACCCTTTTGAAAAGGGAACATTTCACTTTAATGCACACACCACCCTTGTCATGCATTCTCATGCATTTTTAATATTTGTTTTCTCAAGTTTTTACAAAATAAAATGGCCAAGCAAGGTAACCACCTTTGGTGGAGAGGATGGGGTGCCTAACACCTTCCCCATTCTCTAACCGGACCTCCTTACCTAGATCTTAGGTAGACCGTGCCCTTTCCAACATATGAGAGTCACTACAATGCCATGAAAAATGGTTTTCAAAATGATTAATTCGGGTGCCCATTCACACCCATTTCTAAAAAAGAATGGTGGCGACTCCAAACAATGTAGTATTGAGGTTCATTGTGAACATTTCATGCCTACAGGTATGGATATACACATATCTGCTCTGAACTTGACCCATTTAAGCCCTATTTAGACCCCTTGTTCTCTCTTTCTTTCTCAAGACATCTGAGAAGTGAGTTTGTCACCTCCTCATAAATCCTTGTGAGGAAAAATAACCCATTCTGGAATTTCTAAATCATAATGGACAATGGTTCTCAAAATAAGGTTGTCTCGTGATCCCAACCATATACATAAAGTAGAGTTTGCCTTATTTACAGCACAAACATTCTCTTTGGGCCTAAGTGGGTAAAAGAAAAAAGATAATAAAATTAGAGTGATATTACTAGAGGGCATCTTCTTTGGGATTAAGTAGGTAAATGAATAAAGATACTAACAATTGAACCATATTATAGAGGCATCCCTTGTAAGATTAAAATGGTAAAAGAGGAAAGATAATAAAGTTGGATCCTCTTTGGGCTTAAGTGGGTAAAAGATGAAAGATAATAAAGTTGGAGTGATATTATTAGAGGGCATCTTCTTTGGGATTAAGTAGGTAAATGAATAAAGATACTAACATTTGAACCATATTATGAGGACATCCCTTTAAGATTAAAAGAGTAAAAGAGGAAATATAATAAAATTGGAATGATATTATCAGAGGGCATTCTCTTTGGGATTAAGAGAGTAAAATAGGAAAGATAATAAAGTTGAAGAGGTATTTTTGGGAAAAAAATGGAGAATTGGAAAGATAATAAAGTTGGAGTAATATTATTAGAGGGCATCTTCTTTGGAATTAAGTAAATGAATAAAGATACTAACATTTGAACCATATTATAGAGGCATCCCTTGTAAGATTAAAATGGTAAAAGAGGAAAGATAATAAAGTTGGAGTGATATTATTAGAGGGCATCTTCTTTGGGATTAAGTAGGTAAATGAATAAAGATACTAACATTTGAACCATATTATGAGAGCATCCCTTTAAGATTAGAATAGTAAAAAAGGAAAGAAAATAAAGTTGGAGCGATATTACTGGAGGGCATCCTCTCTAGGATTAAGGGAGTAAAATTAGGATTGTCAACGGATGCTTATTGGTTCGAATACAACAATATTCGAATTCGAATCCAACGGATGTTCTAAAAATCTATCTAAATTCGAATCTGATTATCCTTTCGGATATCAGATAATATTTGGTTAGAATTCGAATAATTTGAATATTAAAAAAAACATAATTTTTCCTTATCCAACTGATTTTTCATTATTAAAATAAATTTATTATATATTATACTACTTATATAATAAATAAATCAAATCAAATCAAATAATATATATATATATATTAGCTATATAAAAATTTAGTCAATTATATATTATTTCGAATCAAATATTATCAGATTTGAAATGTTAATATTCGAATCCATATCCGATAAGGATTTGAATATATAGAACGATCTTAATTTTCGACTATCCATTGACACCCCTAAGTAAAATAGGAAAGATAATAAAGTTGGAGTAGCATTTTTGAAAAAAAAAAATGAAGAATTGGAAATATAATAAAGTTGGAGGGGGTATTATTAAAAAAATGAAATAAAATGAAAGACAATATGTAGAGGTCAAAGGGAATTCTTGAAAATATGAGGTAGAAAGAAAAAGATAATAAAATTGAGGGTATTCTTGGAAAGGAGAAGAAGAGAGAAGACAATATGTAAAAAAATAAAATAAAATTCCTTAATATATTTTATTTATGGGGTATAAAGATTAAGAAAAACAAATACATCTCTCATCTCATCTATATGTTTGATGGATGACTTAATTCATTAATCAAAGTGGTGTAAGTTACATTCAATAACAGTTTGTCATTTAACCCCAAGGGATTGCCTAGTCGAGCTGGGCCTTGATTAGCTTCTCACGAAGAGTAGGTCAAGTCTTTGAAACCACATGAAAGTATGAATTTCTTGGGGCCACCCTCCAAGGTCCAGTCGACCATTGATCATCAACTCAATCTATTGCACATAGGACTTTCCAAGAGGGCGGTAAGTGTGACCACGAGATTAGTGGGGATACCCAAAATATCAAAAAAATAAAATAAAAATAAATATATATATATATATATATATATATATATATATAATATATATATATATATATATATATAAAGTTTGTCATTTGGCAATTGGTGGAGAATTGCTAAATCCGATATTTCGTGAGTTTATATTATTATTAAAATGCATTGATTCTAGTCAATTCAGTCCCATGAGTTGAATCCGACAAGCAAATCAAATACATATACTAATTTTATAAAATTATTAAAAACCTAGACTTGTATTGTTTTTTGGATTTTTTAAACTATAAAAATAAAAATGAGAATCAATAATTAAAATAATTGAGTCGGAGACTACATAACCAAGTTGTGCCTTTTCTTCTTCTTTCTTCTTTCTTCTTTTTTATTCACAAATTGCCAAAAACTTCAAAATCACCCAAGATACCGAATGACCACTCACGAATGAGGCTAGATATGAAAACAGAGATTTAAAACTATGCTTAGGAAAATGTGTTTTAAGGTGTTTGACAATCGAGTTTGAAGCCATCCACCTAAAGCATAACACATGTTCTTGGCAAAGACGAGGAGGTATCTCTAATTTTTGCCCAAAGCCCATAAATGTACCTCAAAAGTGCCTTCTAAGATGATGGTTTGGAGGAGGGCCATGTTTTGAACGACGTAATTTTAGGATTTTTTTCTTTCTTGAAAAAAAGGTTTATAATATAGAATCACGATTTATTAACAAAAGTCCGTGCTGAGACAACAAATCACTAGCATAAAGACCAAGGTCAAATTCATCACATGCCATTCATCCGTGCAAGTATTATATATCTTCAAGATCGAGATTTACTTTCTTTTTATACAATCTCCAACTTTCTTTATGTACACCAAGATAATTTACCCTAATATCGTTAGCTTACTTTGATTACTCTTAGTTACTACCGCTAGCTTTGGTTGGTGTGCTTTGTTTTCAGTGTTTCCAGTACATTACGCTTAGACAATTAAAAATATTTTCCTACAAATTTTTTTTTCGTCTAATTAATTACATTTTTTTTTATTTCGATACATGTGACGTAATGCTATTGATTCATCAGCTTAGCACATTTTTTATTTTTATTTTTATCAATAGCAAATATATCATCTATAATATATATTATAGATGATATATGGAGTTATAACATAAGGTCTCTAGTCTTAAAAAAATTACTAAATTCTCTTTAAAGGCTGTTTCCTTCTCACAGTTTACCCTGCCAACCCTTCCCTACCCTTAACAGGGCCCACCTATAAAATATTAAATACCTTTATAAAGCCTAATCAAGGAGATTCCATAACAAATAGTGGGCCCAAGTCTTAGTAGAAACGAACAATGCTAGAGTGACTACCGGGACAGCTGAAGTAGAGTTTGCTTATAACCATAGATGCTTTTTAATGGTATCTCGGGGAAAATCATATATGGTTCTAAGCAGACCTCCACGTCAGTGCAGTGTTGAATGCAGTATATTAGAAAGTCACTTTAGCATTTTTCTGAAAATAACACTACATGATTCACCCTCCAAAATCCCAAAACGCCAACACTCGTACAGTTTTCTACTATATAAAGCCAATTCACTTTCTCTGCATCTCTCTCCCTATTTCCCCCCTCTGTTTGTGTGTGTGTGAGAGAGAGAGAGAGAGAGAGAGAGAGAAATTCGTTTTGTGGAGAAGAAGATCGGTCTATGCTTTAGGGTTTCTCTGGTTATGGAGAAGAAGAAACCAATAAATATAGTCTGGAATGAGCTCTTATCACCCAAAGATGAAGGTCCTCCACCCGAACTTGTGGTGGTGGGGCGAAGAGAACAAGAACAATCACCCTCTCAATCTCAGAAAGATAACCTCGAATGCATGTCAGATCATGAGCTTAATGAATCGATTCGAAGAATTAGAGGTGAAATCGATAAACTTGCCCCCAAATTGCCTGACAAAGGCGCTAAGTTACGCGCTAGTCTCCAGCGTTTTGAGGAAGAACTAGAGAACAGAAACCTCATTAAGCTTAAGCTTCGAAAGGTCTTTTTATTATTTTATTTTAATTTTTAATTGAATTTCAAGCTATAAAAAGAAATACTTGTTTGGTATTTTTTCTTTTGTTTTTGTTTTAGCGATTTCTCAAGGTTTATACTTCTGCATGTAGAATCACATCAACTGATCGTCTCAATGATAGCTTATTTGTTCTCAAAAAATACCTAATCAAGGGTTGTTTACTACTCATTGTCACCCCCCCCCCCCCCCCCCTTCTTTAAGTACACCCAATAAGAAACCTAATTGCATGTTATAATGATGTGGTCGTAGTGACCCAAACAGATTTTCTCTTGCCCAAGGTTCAATCAAAGTTGTTTAGAATTGAAACCAAATCAGTTTTATAATTTTGTTAGCGTGTTCTGTAAAGATAACAGGCTTTGTTTTCCCTCCAGGATTAAGATCTGGTATGCATTAAATAGTCAAAAGATGTTTTTCATTTCAAGATTTTCCCAAGTAATTCCCACTAGACAGAATTTGAGATTTTATTTTAATTGCATGGGTTGGCCTAGAAATATTTATGGGGCGCTTTTTATTAATTACACATTGTTTTGTTTAAAATACAATTTGTACAGTTATGTACATGTTGGATATATTGTTGATCAAAGGAAATTTTGGTGCTTACTCCTTGTGACCATTACCACCGAGTCGAAGTTTTGGAGTAAGTCGGCAAGAGGAAAAAATAGAAAAATTCAGTAATATAGGAAAAAAATCGGGAAAAAGTCAAGCTAGGGTTAAGACCGTGTAATTATTCCAACTAGGTGTTCTCATATTATATCATTAAATCTCATATTCAAATCTAATAATCAATCGCCAAATCCCATATTGATTTCACCCATGCATAAAAAAGGATAACAATCATAAGTTCGAGTAAGGATTCATCGACTAGTCAAAGACATCAAAATCAATACCATTTTCGTTTTACCAAGTTCAACGTTAGCCAGACTAGTCAACATTTGTATGTTCCGATGCAACTACAAGATGTTATTTGTAACAAGTAGTTTTGTTGGTTGGTTAATTGGTCACATTCTATTGCTAGTGCATTAGTGTGGTATTTTGTTTTTCCTGACTGAGTCACAAAGTTCGTGATTTAATCATGAAATTTGTGATTTAATTGCGGAATTCGTAAAAGTCATGTCTTACTGAAAAGTCACAATTAAATCGGTGAAGAAAGAAGTCATGATTTAATCGCGTCATTTCCAATAAGTCGGAGACTTTGGTGGCTATGCATGTGATGAAAAAAATATAATTTCGAATGTTCGTGGACCAGTATAAAGAAAATCTGATCTGGTTGTGACTTCAAATCATAAATATGTATTTATGTATATTTAAGCATGTATGTCGTTCTGCACTTCACATCATGTCCATGTTAGATCCTTATCATGTGTAATTTGGGCCACCAAAATATTCATGAATTTCACTGGTTCTTCTCAGGATGCCGATGAATGTGAGAAGCCTATGCATTCCCAGAGCTCATCTTTCTCTGGTGAGACAATTTATTGCTTGGCCTGGAATGCCAATGTTTCATTTATATATTTTGGGACTTTTGGTCATTGTACGGTTTTAAATTTAAACTATTAGACGTCCTTAGCCCCTTTGAGCATGAAAGATACAACTGCCAGCACATATTGAGACAAGCTATCAAATGAGCACATTCATTCTCACTTGGTTATATGATGTATGCTGATGAGATAAAGGACTTTAGAGTTAGAATTATGAGTCACTTGTATCCTAGTCGTCTTTTCTATGGTACAGAATTTATTTTTCACCTCTAAAAATTTATCATTGCAAATTAGAAAGTATTTTACTTTTGCTGCTATAGTGCTTGATCACTCTTTGTAGTCTACTAAAAACAAATTCCAATGTTCCTTTCTTGACCCTACATTACTCATTTCTAATGTTTCTTGACTGAACTTCCGGCTTTTCTTGTGAATGGATGCTTACAAAGAATTGATGTCTTGATACATTTGGTAATTGCCATGGTCAGATTTCAACTATTGAAAAATGGAGATGGAAGCTATGAGTGCATGTTTGATTATGCCATTTCTTATAATACCAGTACTCCTTCACTCGATATTACTGGACAATCACTTCGCTGACACATTCTACCCAAGAAATCTTAAATATAATTTTTTTTGTTTTGTTTTACAGCTATTTTTTATAAAAGGTTTATACCACAGGCCTGGGATCAAAACCTGCTTACACTCACTTACCTAACAATTTTCCTATATCATATACTTAAAAGGAGCTAAAGTTTCTAAAAATTACCTCTTTCATCAAATGGAATAAACTGTAGACATATTGGTTTTGTGGTGGTCAGTGTGTTTGACACCTCGTATGTATGTCAGACGCTGTCGCACATGTCCATGTCTTGTTACATAGTCTTTTAGAATTTATGTGATCTTAATTGTATTTGGTTGTATCGATCTGCGAACTTCTGATATCTTCTAGTTTTTCAGGTTCATGTAATGGTTGTAGCTCAGAGGCTCCATCATCTCAAGCACACTCACAGTCCTCATTTGCCGCACTTTTCTCTGAAAAGCTAGAAGAGAAGGTATGAAGATGTTGACTGTTTGGCACTTCTTTTTTTATGTTCACTGTAACTGAGTGACAAATGCTTCAATGTCTTATCATCAGCCAGACTGTAGTACTCGTAATACAGTCAATGGATTTGATAAGGAAATTTCATATTTGGGCCACAGTAGCTGCCAAAATAAAAAACCAAATGGGTTTCCGTTAGACCAGGACAAACAGAAAAGGAAAGTTTCTTCAAGGCAATCAACTTTTCAATGCCCTAAAAGTAACCATCTCGATGGCAATAAACGTAAACCCCCCAGTGGTGTTCAAAAGGTTGTTACTTCGCCTAGTTCCTCTATTTCCCTTCCAGACAGAAACTTGTCCAGCTGTTTGTCTAAGAGGTATTTGTTCTTTTACTTTGGCTTGATTTTTCACTTGCATGATTTTGCAGACATTATAGTAGATAGTAGCTATGTATGCTACTCATTATTTCACTGCCGTTGTGAATATGCACGCAAAGTACCATATTAATCATTTTAATTTTATCTCATGTATCTATCTGTATTATGCTTGTCGTGTTACTTTGATTGTATGGTTGCTCGTATTTGTTTTGTTGGTTGTGATACCCTGCTGATACACTCTATGCACATGATCTATCCCTAGAATGAAAATCATTCAACAAAGGGGCAGGCATACAAATAATAAATGAAAGTCTGAAAAATAAAGATTTTGATCAGAATAATGGTGAAAAGTGAAAACAACAAGTTTCTGATTACCTGCTTTTTTCCCAAAGTTCATTCTTAAGAAGCTTAGTTGTTACCGTACATGGATAGGAGGTGTTTGGTACATTGACCTTGAGGAACCTTATATTTTGACACATCTATAGAGTTAGATATATTGGTAGATTTTTATTATTATAAAATTTTATCAAAATAAGCATAGAACATGGAAAAGGGTAAGTAGATATGCATGTTTTCTGTTATTGCAAGTGTGTTCATATCTGCTTTTAATACCCCAATCCACGTTCTTTTGGATCTTCCCGCTCACTCTTTTAGAATCTTCAATTTTCACATTCAACTCTATATCTTGTTGACTACTTAAAGTAGAAACCTTGGCTCACAAGATCTAAATTGACCAACTATGGGATCCACCTCTTCAGAAAATCCAAGTAGATATTCCAAAATTTACTAAATATAGTAAAATGAGAATCAACTATTAATAGTAGGCAAAAACTTATTATAAATATCTCAAAATGAGTAAATTGTAATTTATTAAAATATTAAATTACATAATCCTAGTTTGACCATCCTAAAATTCCTCTTATTGGGCTGGACTTTGTGTCTTTTTGCTAGACTGCTGTAACTGGTATTTATAAAGAAAAAAGACTGCTGTAACTGGCTCTATAATGGGCCGAGATTGAGCTGGACCATCAGCCTCTATATTTTTCATACAGCTCCCACTTCATATTCTTATTCTTTAACACCTTTTCGCACTCGCATGGTCATTTGAAAAAGGAACACGCAATTGGTTAAATGGAATATCAATTCTGGGTCTTGTGAAGTGAGTTATTGATGGATAGTCGAAAATGTCCAATTGTACTTGCTCACGGTCACTGCCTATTTGTGAAGTCCATCATTATTGCAATTCACTCTTTTTTTCCCCAATCGAAACCTAGTGACCCATTAGACCAGGTCTTCTAGTATCTCTCCCAAAAGCATATGTCATAGGATCGTGCGACTTGAATAAAAAACTCTAAAAACTCTAATTGGAGAAATTTTATATAGAAATAACACAAAGAGTGTGAGCCATAGTACGCAAATTAGGGGGTTTTCCAAAGTTATAAAGAAAGGATGGTAAAGCAATAAAATAAAATAAAGTAGGTTTGGTGCTGACAGTGGTGCTGTCTCCAGAAAGTTGCCTGCCAAGATTGTTCTCTCAATAGAGCTTAGATTTTGATACCTTATTGAAGAAAGAGATTTATTGATAGCTTGAATGATCATTCCACGAACCTTAACAATGCTTTTCTTTTAATAGAAATTACAACAAGCAAGATATAAAAAGTAACCCTAATATAAATATCATAATTGACCTAAATTACTCTTACCTTTTAAAGTTATATATCCTAATCATAAATACTTCCTAATGTAGAAGATACTAATTGAGATATACTAAATATATAATTCTCCATCACAACCTACCATTTGTGATGAGATACATTGACAATAATACAATGTGCCATACCCATCTTATTCTCTAACAATTATTATTATGTTAGTCAGCATATTGTTCAAGTTGGTTTTGAAATATAGTTGCAATGATGGCACTAGTATTGCATTTAAAAAGGGAAAATGTATTTTGAAGGAGTGTGAATTTTAGTGGGGTTTAGTTGTTGGTAAAAATGTCAAAAAATGAAGCAAGTGGAGATATAGATTACAACAATCCCTGATATATTGGATGAAAAAGCTAGCCTTGACCCAAGAAAAATGTATCCCTTGGAAAAAGTGTGGTAACCCCTAGAAGTTAGGGACCAATCTCTAGGAAATCTGCATTTTTCCTCGAATCCTAAGATCATGTTAATGGAGAGCCTCAACCCACGGTTGAGGCTAGAAAAGTCCATATTGGATATAGTTCAGTGAGGGCATATGTTATTTTGCCTTTTGTGGGCCTTTTAAGTTATTCACCCTC
The DNA here is from genome assembly GCF_017979445.1 of Akebia trifoliata. Classification (NCBI taxonomy): domain Eukaryota; kingdom Viridiplantae; phylum Streptophyta; class Magnoliopsida; order Ranunculales; family Lardizabalaceae; genus Akebia; species Akebia trifoliata. Next base: position 29,525,940 of record NC_141381.1, read on the forward strand.
CCGTGGGTTTTTTGATTCATATTGTAAATCATTCTTGGTATTTTTGCATAGACACTGATCCTGTTCCAGATTTTTTGGGTCATGGGAGATCCTTTGGAGATTTTAAGAGTTAATACTTTGTTTTTCTTGCATATGGTAAGATCTCGAAAGAAAGTGGAGTTAAACAAATCCATGTAAACTTATTAAGAAGAGATTTTTCTAAACTGCTACGCTTAAATTTTTATTGTTGTTATTCTTTCCGAAAAATTAAGATACATTTGTCTCCCCATATATAAAAAATATCATGAGAAATATACGTTTTTTTTTAACATCATGTGAATTTCTTGCAAAAATGCCATGAGACGTTGGAAACAAAAATGCTGATATTATTTCTACCCTTTCTCATGATTCATGTAGTATTAATTGCTTTAATCCAATGGGGTATATATGTTTACACTTGAACTGATTAGATGGTTTTTTTCAAATGTAATACATTAATCTGGGCTAGGAGGAAGGCTTCTCAAGTTCCGAATTCTCTTGATTCAAGGACCAGGAAGGTATGTATTTTACCTCTTTTTCTGTTTTAATTCTGAAAATGTATCATTGTAATTCTTCGTTTTGTATGGCTAGGAATGTATGTTCTCTCTCTCAAAATAAATTCTGAAAATACCTTTTTCATAATTCTTCTTTGCATTTCTTGAGATTCTCTATATCCCCCATTTTTTTTAAATCTCATTAATGTTTTCTATTGAGCCTCACCAATGTGTTGTGGTTTTTTCCTTCTGTCTATTGCCTATTATCTCTTTATGTCAAGGCTCGAGAGTAGATTGCAATATAGCTTTCACTTGTATATGTATGCATTATTATGCAAATGATCTGGCATTCTGGCTGGTTTTATGTCTTGAAGTGGTGTAAAGAGGAAGTTTTGATTTAGGAAATTCTCTTTTGTGATACCGTGTTCTTTTTCTTTCTTCACAATAAAACTGTTGTTTTATTGCAAAAAAAGCAATTATTTTAGAGGCATTTCGATCCTACCAAGTGATGCAGCAATGTGTAGATCATGTACCTTCAGTTTCTCGGGTTTGAGTTCCTTGATAGTAAATTATTCTGATCTCTACAATCCATGGTCATTTGAAACCATGATCACCAGTTACCTAGTTTTAATACCTTGTTTCACAGGTGGCCTGGACTGCTTTAGGCTTCTATTCCTCTCATGTCTCATGGCTGAATATTTCAGTACTCTTGTTAGTGGCAGTTGAATTTCCGATATATATCACTCAGTATAGTATCTCCAACCATGACATTGAGATAATTGCGCTTATGAAAGTTGCAATTCTATTGCATGTCTATAATGTGCTGAAACACTGTTTCTGTTATTTTTTGTTAAACAATATCTATCTGTCACCTTTTACACCTGGACTTCTACCATCATCATGAAAGCTTTATCTCAAAGATTTGTGTAACTGGGACTGTTCTCAACTTTGTTGCATAGGACCAAATCATTTGTCGATTTTCCCTAATTTATTGCTTATTGGGATTTGGGGCTATTCCTACATTTTTACACATTTATTCTTTTCAAATGTTATCTTAGTTTTTTCCATTCATCTTTCTCAACATCTTTTTCTCTACTATGCACCATTTATGCACATGTTGTTTCTTGATTGCCCAACATTCAGCTCCATAAAAGCATAGCCATTTATACTGCCTTACTATAAAATTTTCCTTTTAGTTTTGATTAGGAATTTAGGATGCATCAGTCCTGTAACATCCTTTAAATTTTCCTCCTGAAGCATAATTACACTTTAACTATATAGCTCTAATTCTATGCATGAGATCCTCTTCTTCTGTCAACCATTCTTGAGACTGCTGTTTTAATGTTTTACTGTGCAACTAGATCTACTACGGCCCTGTACGTTGGCTTTCAATATGTGCAACCAGATCTTCTATGGCTATGTCTGTTGGCTTCCAGAGAAAGAACGGTCCCGTAGAATTATCAATTTTCATGATATGTTTAGTGAATGCTGACCCCCAAATCTTTAGGATAAGCTATGAAGATGATGATGTATATTTAGTGAATCATGAGCCTTTAATTTGTTTTATTTAGTTGACTGGTTAGTTCACTGTGACGCTTGATTGCACATAAATTGAGGTGTCTTTTTTTCTTTTCAATATATATTTTTTAAATGATTTCCTGAAAATGTACTTCTTTCATTAGTGCTTCAAATTAAAATTTAGGTCTTGAAACAGAGTCAGACACTGGTTCTTGTGGATGAAGAAGATTGCCAGCCCATAAAGACGACACAGCAAGACTACGAACAAGTTGGATGGTGAATTAAATCTCTGTTATGCCTTTTTCTTGTTTGAGCATCCAGAATGCCTGGATGTGGGTTGATTTTTATTCATCTTATACTAATATGCTGTCCTTTTTCAGGGTGAAGGAGGCTAAAATCTACTATCCATCAAGGTACCTATACTCTTTATTCTTGGGAGGATGCAAGATATGACTAAACTCACGTACAATTTGTTCTTTTTTTTTTAACATGCTTGTTTTTATATTTATATACTTATTTATGCACAGGGATGATCCAGAGTGTGTTGAGCTTTGTCACTCGGATATTGAATGCCTAGGTCCTGAAGCCTTTTTGTCATCAACTATTATGAATTTTTACATACGGTACGTCTCTTTTTTATATTCTTTTGGTTCTTATTTAAGTAAGCTGGTAAAGTAATATTGTGAAAACCTGTGAAAGCAAAAGTTATAATGTAATTCTTGTCCTTGTAAAGTTGTAGTTACTCTCAAGGATAAGTTGCAACTTGCGATACGAAGCACAGCAAGTACACTAGAAACATAGTTAGTCTTATCAGGGAAAAAGAAAAACAGAAAAGAAGTGGAAAAAAAAGACTAACTGGATAGTTCTCACGTATAAATAACTGAGGCAATGATTAACGTGTTGTATAGATTATAAATGTATTTGGATTAAACAGGTGACATTGCATGGGTACTAGTTTTCATAATCTCTTAATTTATAAAGGAGATGTGGCTGAAATTTTTATTTGTGTTTGAATATAATGCGTGTGTTAATAAACTAAACTTTTAATATTCAGATAATTTTTTAATATTTTACATATTTAATTATATTTGCTTGATCTTAGAAAAAAACATCAATTGATTCATTAGTTACATGTAATGGTATTCTGGTCAATTTATCAGTGCCCAGTAGCTTCAACTGATTTTAACAAACACCACTCAGCAATTCTGTAAACAACACTGTAGTTTTCCACCACAATTTATTAAACACAATTTTGACCAAAGGGATTTTTCACAACAATTTATAAAGCTGACATCATTACCAAATATGGTCTAAGTACATAAATTTGCGTAATTTAGTTCGGCTAGCACCCCAAAGAGTTCAAAGGAAGCTGCCATTTTTTTTTAATTGGTCTGCCATAACTTTTAAGTGGATGACCATTTATGTAGGTTGTGCTAATCGGGCTTCTTACCTATTCAACTGTTTTTACATTTTCCGTTATTTCTTTATCTCAACCTTATGCTCAAAATAATAGGACGAGAAAAAAGATTGCTCTGATGCAATATTTTAATTTAGTTCATCTCTGAAATTCTTAATTTTGCCAAAGTGGCATTTATGCTCTATTTATTGTTACATGCCATTGTTGTAGGACATGTGCTAACTGCACTGCTCAGTAAGTTTTTGATGTGGATCTCCCTTTGTAGTTTTTAGGAATGAAATTATCGCCAAAAATTCTATCCTGATCAGTTGCTGCTGCCCATTTGTTAGATATCTGCAGCGACCAATTTCAGCAACTGGTAGGTCAAGAGGTGATTATCATTTCTTCAACACATACTTCTATGAAAAGCTAAAGGAAGCTGTATCATACAAGGTAATCCTTGGGGTCTTTTGATGTTAATGCTTTATTCTTCCATGGAATTAAGTCCTGGTTTCTGGGCTGCAATTCAGTTCACACAACTTAGAATTTAGTGCATGAGTTGGTTAGACTTGTACTCACCAATAAAAAAGTTGGTTAGACTTGTTGGATATGTTAAATTCATATTAAGTCTGTACCAATTCGGTTGAGTCTCTTATATAGCTACTTACTGTACTCTATTGAAAATGAGACAATCCCACTGATAGTTGTGATTTTATATCTTTTTTGTTTCCTTTCTTAGAAAAGACAAGAGTATGATCATAGTGTCTCCTTGAACAGGTTTGCTAAATATTTTTTTTTGATAGATAGGTTTGTTAAATATTCTCAATCACTGGTGATCTTAAATAAGTTCATTTTGTCGTTAGAGCAAGTGTTCCAATTACCTATAAAAAAAAAATCCTATGATGTATGATGCTAGTATTTTCCAAATGTATCTCAATGTCATACATACTATTGTTTCTCCAGGCCTTTTGTTGCCCAAGTTATGTTTATATATAACTTATTCTTTGTTGTAATTTTCAGGGGAGTGGCAAGGAAACATTTTTCAGCAAGTTCAGGAGGTGGTGGAAAGGTGTCAATATTTTTCAGAAGGCATACATATTATTGCCTATACATGACAAGTAAGTGTATTTCTTTCCCAAGCTTTAGGATTGAGATTTTTTTTTTTTTTTTTTGAGGTGTTATTTTATCAACGGAAATGCTTACTTACCAAAAGTGAACCAAAAATAATAGCACTGATTATAGGAGTATTGGCTTCAGGGTTGTGAGAATGTTTGAAATAAGTTACCTGTCTTTATTTCCTTCTCTTTTTCTCATTTTACTTGTATAAATGCGAACCAACTTTGGGTGTTTGATGGAATCAGTCTTCATTGGAGCTTGGTGATTATTTGTATCCCAGACAAGGAAGATGAATCAGGGCCAATTATACTCCATTTGGATTCATTGGGATATCACTTTAGTAAGCAAATTTTTCAGAATATTAAAAGGTGAGACAACCAAAGCCCTTGTTGACTAAAACTTGTACGGTAATTTGATCTTAGGTTCTTTCTTATGAAATCTGATGCTGTTGTAGAGTGGGAGCTAACAAAGTATTTCTGCATTTAGTTTCATCATTCATGTTTATTGTTTGATTGATTTATTTTTTCGATTACTAATACGTAAGGATGAAGGATAACTGTATAAAGATTATTAAAAAGGAGAAAACCCTAATATATGAAGTTCTAAACCACTACTCGTGAGAAAAACCTTGCTAGCAGCACCAAAAAATCTGCTAATAGTGAAATCAGCCAAATCTTCCATGGTTTTTTCAAATACTGAGGCATCACCCATGTTTAAGTTACTTCATTTTTCATCTGTACGTACTTAATCCTATCAGTGAGATATGATCACTTTTTTTCCTAGATTCTTTACATTCAAAGGTGAAGAGGGGGTGAAAATAAAAGATGTCAAAGAATAAGGCTGTGGAATCGAAAAGGAAAAAAATTTTGATTTTTGCAAAGGGAAGAAATTTGGACCTTAGAGGCAGGGATTGCTGTGATGTGAGTTGATGTAGTGAAACAGTTCAGTGGGTAGCCTATGGGAAAAAATTGCACACATGAGGAAAATTGCTAGAAAAAGAACAAAAGGAGTGGTAAGTGAAGCTAAGCATAAAGGCATATGTTAATCTTTATAACTTATTGGGTACTGGAGAAGGTGAGAGGTTTTTGTAATTTGGCGTGAATTAGATGAAGGAAAAGTAAAGAATGTGATAATGTGCATTAAAAGTAAATATGATATAATCTTGGTAAGAAATGAAGAAATTAGGGAAGACAGAGTCACGTTTAGAAATTATTAAATGAGGACTGTACAAGAGTGTTGGGGCCAACAAAAGATGCATGGGAGATCCGAGAGCACATATACTTCCATTGAATTAGTGTTGTTGAATTAAAAAATCACATTAGAAAATTTGAAAATAGATAGGATTTATAACCAGATAATATTCCGATAGAAACATGAATTGGATTGTCTTGTCTAACTAAGTTCAATAATTTCCTAAAGACTAAACAGATACTAGATGAAATTTTGAATTGTACCAGCCATCCAGTTAAGTTTTCTACCAAGACAAACAATATGGAGGTTTAGAGAAAAGAGAATAATTTTTCTATGATTTTTATTGACTTAGAGAAAATGTAATGACAAAATACTTGAGGGTTAAATCAGCAAATATTGAGAATGAAAAGGATCCTTATTGGATATATTAATATAATTAAAAACATATATGGGAGGTTTGTGAATGTGAAAACACAATGGAGAAGAGACAAATGAGTTCCGAATAAATAAAAAAAGGTTGAAAAGGGTTGTAATGGTAAAATAGAAGAGTATTACAATTAACAAAGAAGTATGGTGGGAAAAAAAAATGTTAAATGGTCCATAATTACCTGATCCAACCCGAATCAAGCAGATTCGGGTCAGATTAGGTTTAAGTGAAAACTAAATAGTTCAAATATAGTTTTATCTAGTCGGATTTGGATCCAACTAAAAATATCGGATCTAAATATGGATATATTCAGAACCGACCTGAGTTCGACTGATTTTATGCCTTGTACATAAGGATGGAGAGTTTGAGGAAAAGATGTCGCACATAGAGTTAGAGATGGGTGGTTAAGGTGGAGGTATGCTTTTAGAGTGCTTTGTGACTGACACATACCAATCACACTAAAAGAAAATTTTTATTTGACGATAGTAAGTTATGATTTATGAAGTTGAATGTTGGGTACTTAAGAAGCATCATGTTAATAGATTGGGTTACTTAAGAAGCATCATGTTAATAGATTGGGTTAGTTAAGAAGCATCATGGGTACTTAAGGCATGTGGATTCTAAGATGGATGAGTGAAAAGACTAGAAAAAATAAAATTAGAAATGAATGCATTCGAGGTAATAATGGAGTAGCTCCAGTAGACGATAAACTTAGAGAAAGTCGATTTTGATTGTTTGGGGCACATTCAACGAAGGCAAATTATGGTCCTAGCTGGAAGGGATATGCAAGTTGAAGATTATAAAAAGTGGGAAAGAACTATAAGAACGTAGATTGAGGTGGTGAAGTGGATATGAATGCACTTTCAATAGTTGAAGACATGGCTTTGAACAAATTAAATGGAGGACAGGATTCATTCAGCTGACTCCAAATCACTTGGGATAAGGCTTTTATGATGATTGGTCCACGTCGGGAATGGTGGGCCAGTCATTACACCAATTGCAGATTTGGTCCATGGCTCTCGACATTAGATAATCCAAAATTGGTATTGTGGTTTAATTTCAAAATATCCTCGTCTCTGTCTGTTATAAACACAGGAAAATTGCTACTAAATTGATCTTGTCCGTCCTTCATATTTTAAATTTGTCTTTTTATACTAATAATTGTTCGGTCTCTGCATGCAAATTTGAGTGGGGAGAAGCTTAGTTTAGATGGTCAGTGACTAAAATGTCATAAAGTCAATTTTTATCTGTTCTATCTTTCTGGCATTTATTGTTATCAATTTCCATCCCATTTAGAGCCTGTTTGGATAGAAAGTAGAAAGTAGCTAGGAAAAGAAGTAGCTTTAGGAGAAAGTAACTTACAGAAAGAAAGTAATTTCCTTTTTAAAAAGTTAAGATACTTTTTAAAAGTAGTTTTCTAAAATGAATCCAAACAAGCTTTTTAACTTTCAAAGGTAAAAAAAAAAAATTGCTTTTTTATGTGTATCCAAACGGGTTTAGCATACCCAAAACTTATGTTGCATTAACAATTTTGATTGGGAAATCTACTAAGCTATGGCGGAAACTATCATAATAGTAAGGCATCCTAGGCAATTCTATACATAGTCACAAAGTCGGAGAACGGGTTTAAAATGGCAGGGGAAAACTTCGGAAAAAGTGTTAAAAACGGGGAAAAAAACGATGAAAATAAAAGTTAAAAAATATATTAAAAGTTATGGCAAAATATTTATCTAATGAAAATTCATAAAATCAAGTTATTATCATCAAATCCCATATTTTTACATTTATGAATTACCAAATTATATTATGTATCAAATCCCACATTTAAAAAAAGAGAGAAAAAGTTCATGTTTTTGTGTTTGTGGAAAAACAAAAAAAAAGGGAAAAAGTTGGAAAAAACGACGACCTTTGTGACAATTGAAAAAGTAGTGTTTTTTATTTATGTTATTTTATTATTATTATTATTTTACCATTTTAATCATCAGGGATGCAAGTCACGTTTTTTTTTTTTCAAAAAAACACTGTTTTTTGTGACTCTGAATTCTATACACCTGAGCATGTTTAAATCAATCTCATATTTATTGGAATGCCTTCTTAATCTAATGCTTATTCTTAAACACTGGCAATGGTGCAATTTCTGTTTTGTAGTTATTTAGTTGAAGAATGGAACTACCTAAATCAAGGAGTTATTCCTCCAGATCTTCCTATTGCAGAGAGAATATGGAAGCACCTTGATCGTAGAATTGACGATAAAATAATCACGGTAAAACTCTTGGAAGAAATTTCTCAAATTTTATGACAATTTGTGCCATAAATGCTTTCTTAGTGGTTGAAGCTGTTTAATCTATGTTGTATAGCTATTAATATATATTCTATTGCACATCAATAAAAGAAAGGAAATGCATTCATCACACATCTTATACTTTCAGGATGTTGCATACAAGCTCAGTTATTTGGAGACTTGTTCATTAGTACTCCATAATTGAACTCTTTTTCACTTTTTTTTTGTCCTTCTATTTAAAGAAAAAGGTTGTGTACAACTACAAAGATGCTCTATAAGACAACTTGGGGTGGGGTGACACCAAATTATCTCAAAAGGAAAATACTATCCTCAATTTTACTTGATGCCTAAGTCCATATTTTCCAGAAAGAAATTGTTTACAAAATCCACCAAATATACTGATGTTGGACTACATAAGGTTTTGATGATGGTAAGCTAAAAAGTACAAGGCTTAATTGGATTCTATTTGAAAATCGTAAGTCTTCAGAAGGAAACCAAAGTTAAGGGTTGGAAATTTGAGGTTAGGGTTTCAGGTGAGATGAAGTATAACCTTCTGGGTGGGGTGGGTGGGGGGTTGTTGAAAAGAAGTTATGGGACCCTTTTTGTGGGACTAACTGTACGAATTTGAGTTTTTAGGGTTTTAATGGCTTGGTTTTGTAAACTCCTATGGTGTTTCGTTGCACAAACAATGAGAGTCAAATCTCTATGGGAAACTTGCAAGTGCAAAGTAGATTGGGGGGGGGGGGGGGGGTTTGATGTAGGACAGTGAGGGGAGAAAAGAAAATAAGGGGGTTTAGGGAAATCTGATTGAGGATGATTTTGGAATTGGGTTAAGAATTTGAGGGACAATAGGAAAAGGATTTCCCAATTGGCTATATGATGAAGTGTAAACACAGTTTTCCAATTACAACATTTTGAAATTATGATTAGGGAAATGTTTAGGGTATTTGGGTTAGATTTGGAAAAGAAATTGATGAAATAGGGATTAAAGAAAATGTGGAAAGGATTAAAGTTTAAGGTTTATAGGGAAATGATTAATGGTTAAGGTTTGTAGGTTTCAAAAATCAAGAAAATCGAGAACGAGGAACTAAAAGAAAATTAAGAAAAAAACAAAAGAATAAAAAAGAAAAATAAAGATTAAAAGAAAAGAATGTTATATTGGACTTACTTCAAAATGGCCTCACACCACACTCATTTTTGGGAAGATCAAGCTCAGGCTTTCTTTTTATTCATCATATTCTCCATTGTTCATTAATCTCTTTTCCAAATCTTTAACCCTTAATCATTTCCCTATTTTCTTTAATGTGAAACACAAATCAAGTCAACAATCAAGGGTTCCAACGAAAAATTTGTAATTATTTAGATTTTCACTTAATTAGGTCTAGATTTATCGTCAAGATTATTTTAGATTAGTTGTTTTTTTCAGTTTTGAGTAGATTACAAATTTTTCGTTGGAACCCTTGATTGTTGATTTGATTTGTGTTCCGCATTAGGATAGGATTGTTGAATAGAAGTTATGGGACTCTTTTGTGGGACTGACTGTTCGAATTCGAGTTTTTAGGATTTTAGTTGTGCTCGGTTTTGTAAACCCCTATGGTGCCTCGTCGCACAAACAAAAAGGAATCAAATCTCTATAGGAATCTTGCAAGTGCAAAGTAGATGCTTTGTTCAATTCAATTATTAAAGCAAAAAAACTCTTTTTCAAAGCTTTGGATATTGGTTGATTAATACCTTAAAACAGATGTTTTGGACTGCATCCTTGGAACATTAGATTGATTAATACCTCACTTTTGCTGGCTATGATCCCCTTCTTGACCCTCCACCAGGTTCCCCAACAGAAAAACGATTATGATTGTGGCATTTTCGTACTTTTCTTCATGGAGCGATTCATTGAAGATGCCCCTCAGAGGCTCAGAAAAAAAGATCTATCTATGGTATATGTTCTAAACTCCTATTAATTTCACTCTCTATGCTTTCTGCCCTTTGTTTACATCTTGTGGTTTTTCAGTTTGGCCGGCAGTGGTTCAAACCTGAAGAAGCCTCCGGGTTAAGAGAGAGAATCAGAAAATTACTTCTCGAAGAATTTCAAAATGCTAGAATAGAAAACGATATCATAGAATCATCTTCACCTACATCTTCAGGTGATGCTCCAGTAGGCTGCATTGAAGATACTCCCGATTCTTGAAAAACTTGGTGAGGGGCATGCAATTTTCCAAATCGCCTGTCTGGGAACGGTGGGTGTGTAGTCTAAATGTGCCTTGTGAATATCATGCTGCTCAACGTAATCTCTTCGTTGTAGCAATCAACGATCAAAGGAAGGACAGCTTCTACAAGAAAAACACTGCTGGATAATGCTAGATTCATCACCAAAAGGTGGGTTACAAGCTAGTCATTTACTGTCTTTTAGTTACTTTTGAGTGTTTAGATGGCCTTAAGCTACAAGCCTGTCTTTCCCACCTATAGACCTAAAAAATTGATAGATACAAATCGTCCATGAAGTTTTTTTCTGCCCATAGACTGCCCAAGTGTACAAAGTGTTGCACTTTTGTAGTTTAGGCACAGATTTAGAAGGAAGAAAGGATGACCCTTTATTTAAATCTGTTGTTTTTGTTGGAAGCACTGTTGTTGAAATGCAAATAACACCATGATCTCTCAATCTTTTGACATGTATGGATGTGCTTGACAATTTCATAGGCGAAAGGGGTATTGGATCCATATTGGTAATTTTATCGACACTTGAGGTGTTTTGGCAGTCAGATTCCTAATATTAAACATGAATCTGTGGCACATTCAATCACAGATGTTACCAACTTTAACAAATTGAAACCCACAAATATTTTTTTGTGGGTTAGGTCATGATATGGGCTCCATACATTATGTTTGGTGTGAGAGAAAGTACAAGAAGGGAGTGTTGAGAGTATTTGTAACCAACAAAATAAAACAGCATTCTATCTTCTTCAAGAATGGTTTGTGCATATAAATTTTGCATCTACTCCCTTCCAAGTCATTCTAATACGGGTTGGAATTGGGATAAGGGACAACCAAAATTTGGCAACCACGGACAACAAAGTTGGGAGGCATATTATTATCAAAACAGGAAGAGAAGGGTAAAGATAATAAAGTTGAAGGGATATTATTAAAAGAAATTAAAAGAAAAAAATAAAAAAGGGGGATAGTTGAAGGGATATTCTTGGAAAGGGAAGAGAAGGAAGGGTTATAAAGTTAAGGGCATTTTTAGAAAGGAGAACAAGAAAAAAAAAGGGGGGGGGGGGGGTTGTAAAAGAATCCTCAGATAGATATATATATTTTTTTGTGATATAAAGATTAAGACAAAGGATTGGGATCTATCCTTATGCTTTATTAAATAGATGTAAATGAGATGAGGGTTACATGGATCAAAGAACTATGTATTTATATGGGTCGCATGTTCCATGATACCTGATTGGGTGTCACATTTTTATAGAGTATATAATGCTGTTGTATTTCAATTTGAAGTTTGGGAGTGCAGCACCGTTCTTCAATAGTACTTTTATAATTTTATTTTCAAACTTAATCTAATGCCTTAATTGTAGAGGAGTGTCATTTAGATCTATATATGTGACAGTCCACAGGGCCGAAATAGGTATATAGTCAGAGATTTAAAAATCCTTTATAGGCATTGTTTGTAACTCATGAAAATCTATCCAATTGGCATGTAATATACACCATCCTTAAAAATATACTATTTGTTCAGAAGTTATTTGATGTTAGAAATGTTTAATTAAAAACAAAAGCGGATTGGCTGAACTATAATACTCAGAAAGAGAAATCCTACTAAAAGACCAGAATTCAAATGCTACTTACTTTTCCTATGAAAGACAAAATTCTTCAAACATGTAAAGTAAACCCATGTTAAGATCAATTCAAACAAACAACATAAAAGTTAATCTAGAACAATTATCGAACAAATGTTGTAGGTCTTTCATATAAAAATATGTTATTTGCATTTTGCCTTCAGAAATTGAACTGTGCTAGGTTTGTAATCAGATGGGTAAGGAAACATAAATAATAATAACTAGGATATAAAAGACTGGATCATCATTCAAATGCACATAATAACCAACAAAACGTGAACAAAAAAAACTTTAAATAATAATTATAAAAATATCCCTTTTCATCATCCAAAAAAAAAAAAAGATATTAGATGTTCCCAAGGTCCTCTAAATCTATATATACACCATCATATCTAATCTAGCTACTCTAAAATCCCCAATTCCCATAAATGCATATCCACTTTTCCCCTATCGGCATCGTCACTACTCTTATAAGAAGGAATGATCCTTTCAAGGTCCTCGGCACTTGCGGAAGCAAAAACAACCCCCCTGAGGCTGATCAAGAGGGATCATACCTCCACCCTTGGACGTGTTGATGACCTCCAACATACTCACCACCTCATACATCTCTGGCCGCTTGTCCGGGTTTCCATCCCAACATCGCTTCATTATATTTGCTAGAGAACTCGGGCAACATCGGGGTATATCCGGTCTTAGATTCTGTAATTTTCCCAAAGTTTAGCATTGACACACACTCTTGGTCTTGTAGTAAAGAAAAAAAAAAAGTACGAGACGATGAAAAACTGTACCTGTCGGACATCTGATGCCATATGTGTGACATTGAGACCATACGGCATGTCACAGCAATATATTTCCCACAAACAGATGCCAAAACTGTACACGTCACATTTCCTGTTATATGGGTTACCCTTGACGACCTGCATGTAATCGATTATCCAAGTAAGTAGAGTTTTAATTGAAAAAGAAGATGCATTAAGCCAAAAGCCTCAACCCATAAGAAAGAGAGCTGCCATTGGCACCTCACCTTTTACTTATTACATCCTGATTTTTTAAATTATTTATCACACCCCAATTAAAGAGTAAAACATACTCTCCAAACATTACAAAGGTTTGGTTTAAATTATTATCTCAAGTTTTATAAGGCTCATTCAAACAATTCTGTAGTTGTTCATGATTATGATTAGGCTCATATAAAATCCTAAACTAAAAAAAAAATAAAATAGAGAGCTTCTATTGGCACAACTTAGTTTTATTTTTATTTTTTATTTGGGGTGTAATAAAAGTTAGTGTGCCAATAGTAGCTCTCTTAAGAAATGGGCCAACTATAATACTTTTTAAGAGAAAATAAGACTAATGCTATTGGTTATGAAGCAAACTCAAGTGGAGGAAAACAGATTTGAATATATATACCTCAGGAGCCATGTAACCAAGAGTCCCGGTCTCGCCTGTCATCTCATTAGGGTTTTGAGCCTCAACACGAGCAACCCCAAAATCAGAAATTTTTACAGTGCGGTTTTTGTCGAGAAGCATGTTCTCGGTCTTGACATCTCTGTGGACAACCTTTTTGGAGTGAAGATAACTCAACCTACAAAAATAGAGAAGAATTGCATTTTTAAATTCCAAGTCTACACATTATAGAAGATAAATTACGATAAAAACAAATGAGGAATGTAGAGGAGTCTAACCCTCGTGCAAGATCTAGTGCCAGTTGGACTACTACTTTGAAAGCTAACTTCTTTCTCCGATTCTTTATGAGGTAGGATTTCAAGGTACCACCTATAAGATATTCAACGACAACACAACAAACATGACTTGGCATAGCGATGGGACCATTTTCGGTTTGGATGCTCAGCTCTGTATCGCCCATAGTAGCCCCTATAAACTGCAAAAAAGGTTAAGCATAAATGTTAAGAGTCAGTGTTCAAGCAACATTCGAAGAGGTTCTGGAGTGTATAAATTCACGAAGCAAAACAAATGGTGGCGGGAAGAGGTTCTGATGCTTGTTGATTAAGTGAAGGAAAATGTGGAAGTGACTTCCTTCAACACTGCGCTCAACTCAGCACACTGCCACAACAACGCAGTGTTGAAGGAAGTCAGTTTAGAATGATTCTTATGTATGTAAATTGTGTCAAGTGTAAAGAATCCGCTAAATATTATGCAATTAAGTCAAGATTAAGCAGTTTTCTTGTACAATTACATTACTGAAAAGGAATAAATGAAAAAAAAATCAAAGTGTATCATTAATAAATTATGACCAAGGAACATGTTTTCTCTCACGACTCAAGTGGCGAGGCTTTTTCCCTACTCGACGATTAAAGCTTCATGGAAACTTAGAAGCCTACATCAAACAAAGACCCTCCAAAATAATTATCAAATATAGAGTAGAGGAAACCACAACTTGTTCCTCCTCTTGATATTGGATTTGTTGTTGACTTGCCCTAATATTTGTTAAAATGGACAACTACGCCTTACATAACTTTAAACATAGCAAGAACCAATATTGTTCAAAGCTAGTCATTAAGCTCTACGCTTGATCTAATATGCCTCTTCAGGGGATAAAAACAAGTTATAATAAAATACATATATAAAAGTGCTACATCCAAAACTTATGCTCGTCAAATTCCTTTTGAATTTCATTCAAGGTGAAATAAAAATTCGAGAAAATATAAGATGGTTACCTTAGTTACATTAGGATGATCAAGTTTATGCCAAACAGAAACTTCTTGAGAAAAAGCTGTTCTAAGTGAAGCAATTTCTGCATTTGTCCTTTGGCCCTCTTCCCCCCAGTCAAGCATTTTAACTGAAAACCAAATAAAAAGGAAGGAGACTTGATGTTAGCAAACTCTAAAATGCGAATGTCGCTTTAAAATTGAAACAACAGATTTTTAGTTCTCTACATAATAATTGTTAGTTAGCCAAGTTCAAACCAAATACTAACATATATAATCTTTTCATCAAGGACACACCGATCTAATGCCATAAATCACGATTCCATAAGATTAAATTCATTAAGGACCAGATATATTAACCAATCCATGAAAATCAATAAAAACAGAAAAATAAAAGTTATTTGGAGAAAATATACAGAAAAGATAAGAATGCAAACAAAAAGTAAGAACATTGACCCATTTCATATAAACGGTACAAAGGCCTTAAAATAATGGTAGACATACTAAACAATAAGATCAAAGATGAATACCCATTTACAAACTCCTACCTGATCATCATCCACAAAAAAGACTAACCACCCATCTTGGAACCAAAACAATATTCACATATACAAATCAACTGGGTATCTAAAATAAAGTGCTGAATATGGAAAAAAAAAATCACAAGTGGGTATCCCAAATTTAATCATATATGTTGAGAAAATCCAAATGGGAACTAAAAAATGTAATCGGTAAACTAAGATATCCAATAATAATTAAAAAAAAAAAAATTAAGGAATAAAGATTGAAAAAAAAAAATCCGTAAAAATATGGGTAATCTTTAACCAAACCAAAATAGAAGAAAATATGGAAAAAAAAAAAAAAAAGTAGGTATCCAAAATAAAGTGCTAAATATGGGAAACAAACACAATTGGGTATCCTAAATTAAACCATACATGTTGAGAAAATCCAAATGGGTACTAAAAAATTTAATTGGTATACTAAGATATCAACAATAATTATAAGTAAACAGTAAGCAAAAAAGGTTGAAATAAAACCACCATAAAAATAGATAATCTCTTTAAACCACGCAAAAGTAAAAAGAAAATATAAAAAATAAAGAAAGTAGTCTGAAACAAGAGTTTTCTGTATCTAAGTCTTATACCTGCGACGTCTAAGCCATCATAAACGCCTCTACGAACAGTACCAAAGGTGCCTCGAGCAATAACACCCCTAATAATAAGCTTAGTGGAATCGATTTCCCATTCTTTCTTATCAACCCTCTCTCTCTCTTTCCTTCCTTCCCCACTCTTCTCCATTGTCCATGCTCGTATCAGATGTTTTCCAAGTTGATCATCCAACTTCTTTAGATCTATCTTATCTGCCCTAACAAACCCATTACTACCACCACCACTACCACTACTTTCCTTCGTCATCTCTCTCTCTCTCTCTAGCGATCACTCTTAACTTTGCAACAAAAAAAAAAAATTTGTTTTTGTGTTATAGATTCTCTGTTCTCTCTTACTTATACTCTCGATAATCTATGTGGACACGAGTGTTCCGTGAATGCGACGTGTGTATCTGATTAAAGTCTCGTAAGGATTCTGAACCTACATCAAGAAGGAAACCGTCACGGTCAAATGTTTCTATATTAAAACAGATCTGCCTTCCGTTTATATTGGAAACAAAAACGTGAGGAAGTTGGAAACTATCTAAATGTATCGCTCAGCTGGACCCAAATATCAATATGACAGTTTGAAAAACTGCCACGTGGATAAAATAAAAGCCTAAACGTGGTACCGGATCAGTACCAAACTGCAACCGATCCGAAACCTTGTCATAACATCCAGTTTGAACTTTAAACCGAACCTAAATCTATAAAAATCCTTTAAAATAAATCTTTCAGGATCTTTTGTTGAAAAATCTAAATCTACATCTATAGAAAAAAAAAAAAAAATTTTAATTTTGAGAAGATATAGATCAAGGGTTTTGAGATTGGAGTAGATATTTTAGGACCAAAAAAAATTTGCTTTCAATCGATAATGTCAAAAGGGTTTTATTTATTTATATTATATGCAAATATAATTTCGGTTGGGGCATCCACAATCGATCTGAAATTCTATTGGATCAATGTATTCCAATCCAAATCCGATGCAGAGAACCAAATTCTCAATCCAAATCCTATTTTTTTGAATTGGGTAGGATCAGACATCAGATGAAATTTAGTTCATTGCTAGTCCTATCCCTTATTAGCAATTTGGAATACGATAAAAATTCGAGTTCTATTTTAATTTTGGATTGCAAAAATCTAGTCTAAAATTTTAATAAATGAAAAATATGTGGCATATACATAATTCGTGTCATTTCAAAAATTTGAAGATAAAAAATTCAGACATATGATACTGAAAGTGATGGTAATAATAATGGTGGTGATAATGTGGACATTGAGGTTATTATTCCATTAATTTTTAAAAGAAAACTAAAGTCAAGGGATAAATCATCAATTTGAAAAATTAAGGTGTAATCTCAAATAAATGTGGATGATTATATTATTATTTTTTTAAAGATAAAAGGGATATTTGTCACGTAAAAATATGAATTGCTCAAAAAGCTTGAAGCATTGTTGCTTCAAAGTCGGTCTTGAATCTTTTAATAAGAATGGTGTTGAAGTGACCTAAAGTTAGAACCTCAAATCACATTTATTGACATGAAAATGTATGGGAATCATAAATGCTTTTCATTAAGATATAAGTGAAAAAGTATTTATAGTTCTTATCCACTTTCACGTCAAAAAGTACAATATGAGATTCTAGCTTGAGTAACATTGTGAGGGACATTTTTAACATGGATGTGTGTCATAAACATACATGTTTTTCATAAAAATACGAATAAGGTCTCCATAAAAAATATCTATGATTATGACACACATCCACGTCCCCCCAATGTTACTTCTGCATTATCCTTTAATATAATCTTAAAAAATTCTTAATCTTAAAATAAAAATTCGTATAAATCTTAAAATTTAATTAAAAATAAATACATAAAAATCAGTGTGTCCTTAGTAAGAGTTGGTGTGGCAATAATAACTCTCTAAAACTTAAAAAAAAATCTTATAAAATTTAAATTTTGATTAAAAATGAATATCTATATATATTATATTTACAAAAACAATCGTTGAGTCGAATCCTTGACCAAATCAAACTTTTTGTCACGTGGCGTAATATTGAGCAAACTGATCAGATTATACGGTCCACTCCAAGTGATTTGTAGCCATTCGATTTTGCAATCCGAGTCCCATCGTGGTGGACGATTGAAACCTTTCCACTCCTCAAAACACGCCACGTAAGTCTCAATCCAAGTAAATTTTAAAAGAAAGATAGATATTTTAAACATCAATCCCTCAGATTATGGCTACGTGGCATATGTTGAGATTTGGGAGGAGGGTTTCAAGTAATCCTACCTGACGGGATAGACAAAATCTGAGGAAAACTCAAATCTTAACTGTTTCCATTAATCTTAAAATATGATTAGGTGCTCACAATACACTTTAATATATTACTTCATACCAAATACTCTGACATCGTCAATCAAATACATCTCAAATTAATTAAGAGAGTTGCCATCTCCAATTAAAAACTAAAAAATAAAAAATAAGAATAACTAAAAGTTATGCTTTGTTATGTAATAATTTGAACTAAAGTAATCTTTAATTAGGGTGTGATAAATAATTAGAGAAATTGAGGTGTGATAAGTAAACGTTGGGTGCCAATAGTAGTTCTCTTAATTAATTGTCTTACTTCATTGTGACACGTTACAATTTACTAGTTTACACATCACAACATACAACAAGTTACAATAGCATTTTTTTTTTTAATCTAATTTTATAAAATTCGTATAAAACAAGTTTTACTCTTTTTTAACTTAAAATACATGAATTATTTAAAATAATTCAATAATCCGGAAAATAATACTTTCATTGAAAAAAATGAAAGTTTTGTGAACTAACTGGAGATTGCTAACAAGATCGCCCTATTATGAAATATGAGGTTTAGTAAGTTTCCTCCTCTCATCAATCACTGTGCACGTCTTGATGAACATATATATATATCTAAGAAATTAGAACCTCTTCGTTATTGTAGCTCTATATGAAATTTCAAATTAATCTGTAACTTTTCTTTGTTTTGCATGATGATTTCATATGATCTTTTCTTTGATTTCTTTTGTATATATACTTACTTGAATGAGTTGTACATGGAGCTATGGAGGGATAACTCATCTCAAGATATGTATCAAGGTGGACACAATTCGATCCGAATGATTAAGTCCATTATCCAATGGCTTGAGATGGTTCAAGGAACAAGAGGTTTGTAAAGCTCGGAGATTGGAATGGATCCCAATCCTCCCAGTCTGGGAAAACTCTTCATTTCGCATGGTAGTTATGTGTCTTGCATAGCGATAATGGAGAATTATTGTAATTTGGCACAAAAGGTGGTCTTTTATATATATATATTATATTATATTTCAAAACATGGGTTAGAAACTTTGGAATGGACTGATTTTTTGTGAGGATGATCGATATATATATATTATATATATATATATATATATATAATATATATATATAATATAACCCCATCCTTTGGATGGACTACTCTCACAGTTACACGCACCGTCCCCTCAGAAAAACCTACGTGCAACATGTTGAGTCAATGGTCATCATGATCCTAGAGGGTGGCCCCCAGAAATTGATAGCTTCATGGGATTTTGAACACTTGACTTACCTCCATGTGCTTGTCTAAGTGCACGGGTTGCCCAAGCCCCTTGGGGTTGCATTAAAGATGGCCTTATCTTTAATAATCTATCAACAAAAGCTCATCTCACCAACAATAAAAAAAAAATCATGATTGCAAGAGGTCGAAGATGAGATTACATGGGTTAGAAAATTTATCCTATTAAATCTTTTAGATCATTTTGAAAAAATCATTTTCTTAAATAATAAATAATGAAAGCAATTTTGTTTTGGTAATTTTTCTCAAATAATATAAAATAATTCTCTGTGATTTGAATCTACGTTACCTAATTAATTTATCAGTTCATAGGTTCAAATTCGGGTTTCTGGTTCACCACTCTAGAACGACCATGAATGTTATGGTACAAAAAGAAACGTAGGTTAAGGTGGCATGTCATCGATTTGAAAATAAGGTTATCTACGACATTGACCAGAATCCATAATAGGGGTATTTATAATATTGGCCAAAATGTTTTGATGTCTCTAAAATGTGAGAAGCCTTCTACAGACCTCATTGAGGGAAGTTTCCCATTATAGATTTAAAACTCGTCAAGTTGACTTGATTAGATTTCAAGGTCTCAATCTCAAAAATCTATGTAACCAAGTCAGCTCAAAATGCATCAAACCGGAAGAGAAACTCCATTTATTCATTTGGCAGCTATACATAATATTTTTTGTACAATAAATATTGAATATTTTTTACTTTTATTAAAAATCATGTTCAAATATTTACAGAGTCTTGATAATCTGACTCCCCACGTGACCTACTCAATCAACTCCCTTGACATGACAAGTTCAGGAACCATAGATATGTACTTCTTAGGATATACAACTGCACTTCTTCATATGAAAAACTGCAGTTGTGCATCCCGAGGAATACAGATCTATGGATGGCTTCCGAACTGAGGAGTTGTTGATGAATATTATCATGATTCATATTTATGGCATACGTTCAATATATTGTTAAGTAACTCATCCACATCAGACTCATAAGTTTTAGAGTTAAAAATGGCTTAATTTGATACGTAAAATAGGCTAAAAGGCATAAATTGTCTGTCGGAAATAGAGTTGGGTTGGTTTAAGTTTGGAATGAACAATAAATGGTCCGATGGAAATTGGGCCTCAAAGTATTAACTATTAAGCCAACCCAACCCATCTACTGGTTGGGCTGGGCTGGGATGGGCCGGGTCAATAATTTCATGATAGTCGAGCATCAAGTCATGTTTCTATAGAGCGAGACCTTCGTGACTTGAACAACAAGATACCTATTTTATTTTAATATAAATAAAAGCCCCAATCATTGAACTTGAAACTCAAGTTTGAGGCGCCAAAATCAAAACCTATAAACCTTAAAGGGAAAAGATCTATTAGAAGTTAGAAGACGAGGTCCGAGATAGGGATTTCAATGGGCTGGGTCAATTTGGGTCTAATTGGGCCTAAATATACTTACCCAAGGCTAACCCGTCTAATGGTTGGGCTGGGCCGGTTTAAAAAGATATGCTCGTCTCTTGGTAGTTCAATTTGAAGTAATATTGTTTCTAAAAAGATTTCTATTTTATTTTAAATTTGAAATAAAAGCCCACTTATTATTGAAACTTGAATCCCAAGAATTCATTCTTTCTCTACGTCAATTTTATTTTATTTTCTTTCTTTGATAGATTTGTTCTACCATACGTTCTCTTCCATGATCAAGAAGATGCAGCTTCAATTCTAAAGCATCTCTACGACATCACAGTTTCCGTTTCCAAAAGGCCGACCTTCATATAATAATTAATATGATATTCTCATGAGGGAGTTGGGAGTGGGATTAGGCTTTTTGGGAACTGAAACTGCTATGTAGTTGAGGTGCCAAAATCAAAATCCATCGGTGAGGTTTAATTTCAAAGGGAAAGAGATATATCTAGACTCCCAACTCAATCTTTTTTTTTCTTCATGTTTTTACATTTTAATAATTAATTTACAACTCTGATGATATTAAACTTTTTCTATAGGGCTTATTTGTAATTTAAAATTGATTAAAGGGTGATTTTGATGATTACATGGATATTTTTTGTAATTTAAAAAACTAACCAACATGATCCAGAGATGTGCCATTTCAAATTTCTAAGTTTTTCCCTAAAATGACCTTATTATATTAGGTTTAAATGTTAAGGTGAGGGCATTTTTGAAATCATCGTAAAAGTAAAG
This sequence comes from Akebia trifoliata, assembly GCF_017979445.1. NCBI lineage: Eukaryota > Viridiplantae > Streptophyta > Magnoliopsida > Ranunculales > Lardizabalaceae > Akebia > Akebia trifoliata. Next base: position 29,547,838 of record NC_141381.1, read on the forward strand.
ATTATGTTCCTATATGTACTATCCACAAATTAAAAAAACATACCTTATTTGAACAAATCAAAACATACCTTATCGGGTGATTAGACTTGGATTTTGTTGTGCTGGACTCCTAAATGAATTAATTGGGAACCCAAAAAGTGGAAAGAGAAATCCATATTTCTTTGGGATTCTAAAACTTTCCAATTTTATTTCTTTGTGGTGCATCGAACTCGGTAGAGACTTTGGCTATTTAAGAGACCAACAACAACCACAAGAGCAAGAACAAGAACAATAATGGGTGGTTTCAAGTGTAACAATGTTGTTTTGTTTGTAGCAATTTTGGCATTGTTGTGGTGTCCATCAGTTTTAAGCAAAACACATGTATTTGTGAACAACTTCTTATCCAACCACACATTGTTGTACCTCCACTGCAAATCAAAGGATGATGATCTGGGCCCACAAATAGTTAAACCCAATCAGTATTTCACTTGGAGATTTAATATTCCCTGGATTTATTCTACTGTTTTGGTGCTCCATGGAATGGGTGGTGAACGATCAGGGCACTTGGATAAGAGGAAGTTTCGATATATACAAAGAACAAAGGGATTCACACAGATGTAGTATCGATTGCATTTGGTCTGCTCAACAGGATGGCATCTATTTTTATCACCCTAATGGGGGAGGAGCTGAATTAATGTATACATGGCCCAAGTGAGAGAGTTCCAGATATCATAAAATCCATCAAATAAAGGAATTATTTTAGATTTCTGATCTTGATGTCCATATGTAATAAAAATCCATTAAATCAAGGGATTGTTCTAGATTTCGATCCATAAGAGTTTGTTTTGCATTTTTTTTTTTATTTAATTTAATTTATTTTTTTGTGAAAGAATAATATATATGACTGAGGTGGGTAGATATATTCTAAGGATTCCAATTGAAGAGATACTGAATTTATTGAAAATTCTTGGATGAATCTTACAAAAGTTCCAATAAGGTATTTATAGACATTACATCAATCAAGATATATGAAAACTATTTAATATAAATATTCTAGAATATCCCAATTGATATATTCTAAATATCAATATATATTTTAAAATATCTTTCATCACAACCTTCCACTTGTGATGAGAAATACTAACAATGATACAGTGTATCTCATGCATCTTAATATAGTGTATCTTATTCTCTAACACCAAGTAACTTTAAAAAAATTATATTCAGCACTAGGGTTAAAAGTTTCAGAATGAGCTGATCTTTGGTGAGGATGATGTCTATGGTTTAGAAAAATCGGACGATCCACCATTCTTCAACTTGTAAACTAAGGTTAGAAGTTTCAGAATGGGCTGATTTTTGGTGATGATGATCTCTACATCATAAAGATCATTCTCACAAAAAACCAGCCCATTTCGAAACTTCTAACCTATGTATGTGTATATATATATAGGATCCCGTTCATTGACAAACATTTTGGCAAAACATTTTTCTAAACATGGGTTAGAGGTTTGGAATGGGCTGATTTTTGGTGAGGATGATCTCTACGGTGAGGAGATCATCCTCACCAAAAATCAGACCATTCCAAAACTTCTTGCCCCAGTTTACAAGTTGAAAAATCGTGGACCGTCCATTTTTGTAAACCATTTTTGATGGGGTTAGAAGTTTTGGAATGGACTGATTTTTGGTGAGGATGATCTCCTCACCGTAGAGATTATCCTCACCAAAAATCAGCCCATTCCAAAACCTCTAACCCATGTTTTGAAAAAATGTTTTGCCAAAATGTTTGTCAAAATGTTTGTTGGTGAACATTTCCCATATATATAGGGAGCGGTTCAGCGGCCCCAAACTCTTCCAAATCTCGTGCCTAGGATTTTGGACCGTCCGATTATAACGCATCCGACGACTGGGACTTAAAATCTCGATTTTATAATAAAATGTCTCACATTTATTCTCGGCTCCCTCAAAGCTTATATTATTTGCTTTTAAATCCCTCTCTCTTATCAAATAGACAGAACGAAGAGGATGGCTCGTTCCAAACAGAACGAACCTGTAACACCCTCTCTTCGAAGATCGTCTTCTTCAACGAACCATCCTCTCTCTCTCTCTCTCTCTCTCTCTCTCTCTCTCTCTCTATAGTTACCGCTTTCAAACATTTAGATCGAACGCTCTCTCTCAGCCAAACAAGTTTTAGAGAGAACGATCCGACGCATCTCGTCGTCTTCGGAGCTCTCTCAGCCCTCTCTCGCCGTCGCCGTCAGTTCATCTTTCTTTAGAGCCATTCAACCATTTAGATCGAACGCACTCTCAAGTTTAAGCCGTCGAATTTCGCCTCGAACTCTCAAGTTTCAACCGTCGTCTTCGGAGCTCTCTCGGAACTCAAACGGGTATTTATTCAACTTTTTCTTTTAGGAAAAATCGATTGTAGTTTTTTTTTTTAATAGAAATTAGGTTTTTAGGAAAAATCAATTGGGTTTTTTTGTTTTGTTTTTTTTTTATTATTGTTCTTGAACTTGAATCGATTGGGTATATTATTTTTTATTTTTTGTTTTTATTGTTCTTGAACTTGAATCGATTGGGTTTTTTTTTTTTTTTTTTATTGTTCTTGAATAGGAGTTCTTTTGAGGTTTTATTGAAGCTGAAATTTTCACCCCACATTTTACCATTTGTATAAATTAATTTGCCTAAAAAAAATGGAAGTTTTCTGGATTGCCCCATTCTCCTCTTAAAATGTCTTGAATAATTTATCACTTATAAACTTTAGACCCAATTTGAGCTATATACTCCACAACAATATCTATCTACACATGATCCCGAGCATTAAATATGACATGGTGTAGTGGTTTTCACTCGCAACCCCGCCTGTGTAATGTTCTCGATATCCTTCCAAAGCTTAGGTGGAGGACTTGTGTTTGTGCAATAATGAGATGATTGTGATGATAAACAAAGGGAAAGTTGATTGGGATGAGTTGGTCATAATAATCTTAATTAGAAGTCACAAGAATGTCTTTAGATTTCTATCTAGCACCTTAGGGATTTAAGACTGATGAAACTTTAGTTTTTGTTAGGTTTTTATCATGCATTGTTTTTAGTATTTGATTGAGGACACCCATTCGAATGCCACAAGTGAGCTCCACGACCCTTAGTAAGATTCAAAATCTTACAAACTAGGATGAATAGGAGTTCTTTTGAAGAAATTAGGAGTTCATTTGTAGTTTTTTTTTAAAAGAAAAGGTTTTGTTTTTTTTTTTGGGTTGTAGTTGTGGATGGGTTGAAAGATAATGTGAATGGGTTTTTTTGTTTTGTTTTTTTTTTATTTTATTGTTGTTCTTTTAAACTCAGACGATTTAAAAGAATTAGGTTTTTTCTTTTTTTGGGTTATACTTGTTACAAAACCCCTCTGTTTGAACAAATTCTTATGATTAATAGTGTTACTTGAATGGTTTATATGGTAATCATATGTTGAATTGATAATCAAACCAATGTTTATTTATTTGATTAGTCATTTATTTAAAATATTATATTTTTACAGGTATTTAGGATGACAAAGTTTTACGTCGTTTTTATTAGGAGTAAACCTGGGATTTACACAACTTGAGAAGAATGTCACAAGTATACAAATAGATACAGGGGTAATTGTTTTAAAGCGTTTGGGACATTTGAAGAAGCGGAAAGGCATTTTTTAGCTTACAATCAACTTCACTATGGAAACCCAACACAATTTCCTGAAGAAAGTCAAGGACACGAGAAGAAGTCACAAATTCTTGAAGAAAGTCAAGGGCCAACAAAGAGATCGCATAACTGCGAATGTCCGTTGTTTTACATAATTTTTATTTTTACTGTGTTTATGGTTGTGTTAATGGTGTATAAATTTATCGAATAAAAGTTTATCTGATGTATAAATTTATCAAATAGAAGACTTGTATAAATTAATTGTTTATTCATAATGTTTCTCCACTTCTTGATATATGATCATTAATGCTCATAATACAATTATTTAAGTACCTGTACGCATGATATGAAGCAAGTGTTTCACTTGTTATAATTGGTTCATTAAATCTATAACTATCAAGCAACATATCTACGATTCTCTTTTGATCAGTGTGATCATAGTAGTTAAGAAAGTAAAAGAACATTCTCATTATTAAAAGAACTTCAGATACGGAAACAATTGGAAAATCCAGCATTTGAAATTTCAAATTATGAAATTGGATATTGTATTACATGTACCTCATTTATGCAAACCGTAAAATTAATTAAGGAATGTCTACAACTTAGAAAAGTGAAAAAAAAAAAATCAGAGCTACTACAATAGCTATATTATCGCCTCCAAGGTCCCCACCCTTCTTACCTGATGGAAATCCATATAGGCATGTAGATTTGAATGGTGCACTGGTAGCTCCAACAGGTGTGCTAAAAGCAACATCTTGAAAGGGGCCTGCCATCTTTCCACGAGGAAACCATCCAAGGTCCCCACCCTTCTTTCCCGATGGACACTGAATACTAACGCCAATGTCTGCCTCTTAGTAGAATGAGTTGAAAATGTACCAACGTCATTCTCAGGGGATGAGTTGAAAATGTACTCAAATCCAGGATAACACCTGCACCCATTCACCAAGCATTGTTATCCAATTTATATATCTTTAGAACAATTGGTTGTATAACCCTTAAATGTAAGGTAAAAACAAGGAGCTGCAAAGGAAAAATTAAAAAAAAAAAAAACTATTCCCAATAAATTGAATACAAAATAAAAATCTGTCAGTGCTACCATGTTCAAAGAGGAGACAAAATAAATATGTTTTTGTGAATTATAAAGAACCAGCTAGAATCTCTGGAAACAATGTACCACAATATAATGTCACTATACAGATGATCCAATTTTTTTTTCATCAAGGAAGTTCAAGAGACCATCCTAGAAACAATGAGTTTGTAGCATGAGCTCAACATGAATATGATCTAGTTTAGTTCAGGTGACAGAGACCATATTAAGGGGATTTTTTTTCTAAAAGTGTATCATGTGTCCAATATGTGGGCACAACATAGTATCCATTGGCACACTAACACCATATACTTACTATCAACAGTTTCCATTACTGTCAAATGCTTCTAATTTATCCTACGAGCGACAATCCCCAATGCAGCATTACGAACCTGCGAACCAATCAAATGAAAAGTCCAAGAGTATATATATAAGTATTAAAAGCAAAAAAGAAAAGAAAAAAGTGGTTAATGACTACCAATTTTTTTATAAATAAAACCATTTCTATCTTACCTCATCAAAGACTAGATTAATGAACCTCAAAGAAAGTAGTGTGAGGATTACTTAAAAAATGTATGAAAAACTGTTTCACCTGCAACCAAGAGAAAGACAATATAACTATGTCTATTATATTTCGGACAATAAAATTAAAAATCCATGACCTCACAACATTCCCAACAGCAAGCTCTGCAGTGCAATTCCATCCATATAGCATTGTTATAGAACATCGACAAATGAGAATCAACAGATCCATTTGTAACTTCAAAACACAGAAATGATTAACAGCATTATACAAAACAACCCATTCCACATTATGTCTAAAACCTCAGACACAACCACCTATTCCAGACATGCATTTTATTCCCTCCATAGAGCATTGTCATAGAAAATAAACAAATGAGCATCGCTACATCCATTTGTAACTAAAAAAGATAGAAACACCTGCCAACATTATACAAAACAACCAGTTGTACATTATGTTTAAAAACCCACCGCACCGCCAATCACACACACAACGTTTTTTTATTGAAGGTACACCATTTGTACCCAATCCCAACATTACAAATAAAATACTAGACAGCAAGCCCACTCTGCCAAGTTGATCCTACAAGAAATATAGAGAATCGGTTCAAGCAGAGCAAACCATTATCTAGGACATAAGACATTAATGATTTACCAAAAAATATATAAATATATTATGTTAGTAATATTAAAGTACATGATGAGGAACAAATGAATGATGTACAAAATCTACTTGATGAAATCCCATTTATCAATATTCACCTTGCTTCAACCTGAACATATAAAAAGAATGGAGATTCTGTAATATAATAATAAAAAAACATAAAAAAATGTTTAAAAGAATAATTTTAAAACTCAAAAAGCTTCTTTGTGCAAAAAAAAAAAAACAGAACAAGAGAAGAGATACTAACCTTGCAGTGCACTAATTTTCTGGTCTAGGTTTAGTGTTTGTGCCCTTCTTGTGATTGACATCCAACGTTCTCATTCCCTGCCAAATATACACAAGTTCCAAGTGATTAGATTGATTTTAAGGTGACAATGGGTAGATAAATGATTCATATTGCATTTGGAACTCATACCTACAGCACCCATTTCACTTTCATGAAAACTTCGAACATACTATACATTAGCTACCTTCTCAGCATACCTACAGCACCCATTTCTTATACGAACCTGATGAAATAGCTCTAGAGCATCTTCATACTTGCCCACTCCACATGGCTACATTCCTCTCACCATCTTCTCAAGAAAATCATTGCTTCGCGGAATCTGTCAGCACTACAGTAACCTTCAAGCAAGGCATTGTGAGAGAAAATCTCAAAAAAATAGTTCTAGGTACAAAAATTAAGCATGAAACCAAGTCAGATCCAAATAGCAGTTAGTGACCTCTATCCAATTCATTGAAAAATTCCTATTGTTATACTCCATCCAAATTTCCAACGCATGGCAAACCAGATTATAGACCAATTAATTGTCAAACTCAAATTTTCTGAATTGTTAAACCTTGAATTCAAGTTCTAAATTGTTAAAACAAAAAAATAAAAAGTATCTAACTGAAATGAGTCATTGGCACTACTGTAGCCCTTCCATATATGTTACATTAAATAAGATACTTCAAATTAGATAAAAGTACAGAGATATATAAACCACTCAAAAAAAAAAAAATTGAAATTTGGTCTCTGATGGTCCATTGACACTACCGCAGCCCCTCCACTGTTATAGTCACACAGCAACGACGGCCCTATCCCAAAGCAATGCATCGTAATTGCAATCAGTTTCTTGAACTAAATCTTGCACTTCCTCATTCACTAAAAATAACAAAGAGGAAAAAAAACCTTACGTCATTTCAATAGATATAAATGTGTATTATCTTACACATATAAATTTAATTACCTTCGATAGATCCAATCCGCTTTCACTCTTTCGTCTATCTCTCCTCCCCTCTTTTCACTCTTTCGTCTATCTCTAGCTCCCCCCCCCCTTTTCCTTTTTCAAATTTAAGGCATCAATTTTCTTGAGGATCTCCCCCTTTCTCGATTCTATCCTCCCCACTTATTTCTTGTTCCACTCTTTCAATTTCTCTTTCGATTCTATCCTCCCCATTTTGTCAGAATCTGAAATTTGCAGATTCAATTTTGCATAACCACAACATAGATTTGCCTTATGGGACACAAATAAATTTTTATTAGAAATTGTATAATACATATTGTGGATGCAATAATCTGGCCGTGCCTTTAGTCTCTATAGCTCTATTGATATGGCTTGGAATTTGTTGCTCCTAACCCTCTTGGACGGGAACTGTGAACGATCGAGTCAAACAAAGTTTAGGTTGAGGATATATATAATAGCATATCTTTGCTTTTAATGAATCTGTATTTTATAGTTTATAAAATTTATCACAAAAAAATGTTACAAAAGGACATTTCAAATCACAAAACAAATCAAGAGAGTTCAGAAAAAAACAAAAAATTGTTCAAAAAAAAAAAAAAAGCCATCCACATTATCGATTCAAGTTCAAGAACAACAAAAACAAAAAAAATTCAATCGATTCAAGTTCAAGAACAACAATAAATAAAAAAACAAAAGAAAAAAACCCAATCGATTAAAAAAAATTAGTTAAATATATACCTGTTCGACCGAAATAAATATGGATTGAAGGCGACAGCCGGCGATGGCGAGAGAGGGCTGAGAGTGGTCCGAAGACGACAAGAAGCTTCGGGAGTGGAGGATCTAAAACTTGAGAGAGAGGGCTGAGAACGAGAGAGAGCGCGAAGAAAGATGAACTAACGGCGACAGCGAGATGCGTTCGATCTAAATGGCTGAAACTTGAGAGTGCGTTCGATCTAAATGGTTGAATGGCTCTAAAGAAAGATGGACTGACGGCGACGGCGAGAGAGGGCTGAGAGAGCTCCGAAGACGACGAGATGCATCGGATCGTTCTCTCTAAAACTTGTTTGGCTGAGAGAGAGCGTTCGATCTAAATGTTTGAAAGCGGTAACTATAGAGAGAGAGAGAGGATGGTTCGTTGAAGAAGACGATCTTCGAAGAGAGGGTGTTACAGGTTCGTTCTGTTTGGAACGAACCATCCTCTTCGTTCTGTCTATTTGATAAGAGAGAGGGATTTAAAAGCAAATAATATAAGCTTTGAGGGAGCCGAGAATAAATGTGAGACATTTTATTATAAAACCGAGATTTTAAGTCCCAGCCGTCGGATGCGTTATAATCGGACGGTCCAAAATCCTAGGCATGAGATTTGGAAGAGTTTGGGGCCGCTGAACCGCTCCCATATATATATATATATGGGTCAGGATCAAGGGCCATATGAAAAAACATATGTAAAAACATATGTAAAAACAATGTAACATTAATAAAATTTTAAAATATAGGTTAGAAGTTTCGGATTGAGCTGATTTTTTGTGAGGATGATCTCTATGATGGGAAGATCATCCGAAAAAAAAAATCAGTCTAATCTAAAACTTCTAACCCCATTAAAAGTGATTTAGAATGTGGACCGTCGATTTTTTGTCAATTTTTGTCACTAATTTGTAAATCACTTTTGATGGATTTAGAAGTTTTTAATTGAGCTGAATTTTTGTGAGGATAGTGACCATCCTTACAAAAAATTAGCTAAATCCAAAACCTCCAACCCATGTTTTGAAAAACCATTGTTTTTTCATATGTTTTTATATATGGCCCTTGAACCGCCCCCTATATATTTATATGGGAAATGTTCAACACCTTAAGCTTTACCCTACACTTTAACAAACATGTTTTGTCCTACATGGGTTAGAAGTTTTAGAATGGGCTGATTTTTGGTGAGGATGATCTACTAATCATGTAGATCATCCTCACCAAAAATCAGCCCATTCCAAAAAATTTTGCCCCATGTTTACAAGTTGAAAAATTGTGCACCGTCCATTTTTTATGGGGTTAGAAGTTTTGGAATGGGCTGATTTTTGGTGAGGATGATCTCTATGGTGAGGAGATCATCCTCACAAAAAATCAACCCATTCCAAAACTTCTAACTCATGTAGGACAAAACACATTTGTTAAAGTGTATGGTAAAGCTTAGCGTGCTAAACAGGACCATAAATATATATATATAGAACAGCGTTCCTAAGACTCATATTGGGACTCACATTGCGACACACCGTTTTGTCTTATATGGGCAAAAATATTTGGAATGGGCTGCTTTTTTGTGAGGATGATCTCTATGGTGAGGAGATCATCCTCACCAAAAATCAGCCCATTCCAAAACTTCTATATATAGGGTCACGTTCCTAAGACTCATATTGAGACTCACATTGCGACACACCGTTTTGTCTTATATGGGCAAAATGGTTGGAATGAGCTGATTTTTTGTGAGGATGATCTCTGTGATGAGGGGATCATCCTGGCAAAAAATCATCCCATTCCAAAACTTCTAACCCCATCAAAATTGATTTACAAAAATTGGACGGTCTATAATTTTTCAACAAAAATTGGACGGTCTAGAAGTTTCATAATGAGCTGATTTTTGGCAAGGATGATCTCCTCACCATAGAGATCATCCTCACAAAAAATCAGCCCATTCCAAATATTTTTGCCCATATAAGACAAAACGGTGTGTCGCAATGTGAGTCCCAATATGAGTCTTAGGAACGCTGTTCATATATATATATGGGTCGGGTTCCTGCGACACACATATAGACAACGTGTTTGTCTTATATGGGCAAAAATGTTTGGAATGGGCTGATTTTTTGTGAGGATGATCTCTGTGATGAGGGGATCATCCTGACAAAAAATCATCCCATTCCAAAACTTGTAACCCCATCAAAATTGATTTACAAAAATTGGACGGTTTATAATTTTTCAACAAAAATTGGACGGTCTAGAAGTTTCATAATGAGCTGATTTTTAGCAGTGATGATCTCCTCACCACAGAGATCATCCTCACAAAAAATCAGCCAATTCCAAACATTTTTACCCATATAAGACAAAACACGTTGTCTATATGTGTGTTGAAATGGTTGTCGTTTGAACCTGACCCTATATATATATATATATATATATATAGGGTCAGGTTCAAAGGACAACCATTTCTACACACATATAGACAACGTGTTTTGTCTTATATGGGCAAAAATGTTTGGAATGGACTGATTTTTTGTGAGGATGATCTCTGTGATGAGGGGATTATCCTGGCAAAAAATCATCCCATTCCAAAACTTGTAACCCCATCAAAATTGATTTACAAAAATTGGACGGTCTATAATTTTTCAACAAAAATTGGACGGTCTAGAAGTTTCATAATGAGCTGATTTTTGGTAAGGATGATCTCCTCATCACAAGATCATCCTCACAAAAAATCAGTCCATTCCAAACATTTTTGCCCATATAAGACAAAACACGTTGTCTATATGTGTGTAGAAATGGTTTGTCCTTTGAACCTGACCCATATATATATATAGGGTTCCGTTCGGCACCCTAAGTTTTACCACACACTTTAACAAACGCGTTTTGTCTTACATGGGTTAGAAGTTTCGGAATGAGCTGATTTTTGGTGAGGATGATCTCTATGGTGAGGAGATCATCCTCACCAAAAATCAGCTCATTCCAAAACTTCTAACCCCATCAAAATTGATTTACAAAAAATGGACGGTCCACGATTTTTCAACGTGTAAACATGGGGCTAAACATTTCGGAATGGGCTGATTTTTGGGGAGGATGATCTTCTAATCATAGAGATCATCCTCACCAAAAATCAGCTCATTCCAAAACTTCTAACCCATGTAGGACAAAAAACGTTTGTTAAAGTGTGTGGTAAAACTTAGGGTGCTGAACATTTCCCATATATATATGTGGGAAATGTTCAGCACCCTAAGTTTTACCCTACACTTTAACAAATATTTTTTGTCCTACATGGGTTAGAAGTTTTGGAATGGGCTGATTTTTGGTGAGGATGATCATCATAGAGATCATCCTCACCAAAAATCAGCCCATTCCAAAATGTTTAGCCCCATGTTACAAGTTGAAAAATCATGGACCGTCCATTTTTTGTAAACCATTTTTGATGGGGTTAGAAGTTTTGGAATGAGCTGATTTTTGGTGATGATGATCTCCTCACCATAGAGATCATCCTCACCAAAAATCAGCCCATTCCAAAACTTCTAACCCATGTAGGACAAAAAACGTTTGTTAAAGTGTAGGGTAAAACTTAGGGTGCTGAACGGGACCCTATATATATATATATATATATATATATATATATATATATATATATAAATGGGAAATGTTCAACACCCTACACTTTACCCTACGCTTTATCAAACGTGTTTTGTCCTACATGGGTAAGAAGTTTTGGAATGGACTGATTTTTGATAAGGATGATCTCTATGGCTAGAAGATCATCCTCATCAAAAATCAGCCCATTCCGAAATTCTAACCCCATGATTACAAGTTGAAAAATCGTGGACCGTCCATTTTTTTGTAAACCATTTTTTATGGGGTTAGAAATTTTGGAATGGGCTGATTTTTAGTTAAGATGATCTCCTCACCATAGAGATCATCCTCGCCAAAAATCAGCCTATTCCAAAACTTCTAACCTATGTAGGACAAAACACTTAGGGTAAAGTGTAGGGTAAAGCGTAGGGTCCCGTTCAGCACCCAACCATTTACCCAACAATTGCCAACATGTTTTATCCTACATGGGTTAGAAATTTTGGAATAGGTTGACTTTTGGTGAGGATGATCTCTATGGTGAGGAGATCATCTTCACCAAAAATCAGTCCATTCTAAAACTTCTAACCCCATCACAAATGGTTTACAAAAAATGGATGGTTCAAGATCCTGGAGGGTGGCCCCAAGAAATTGATGGCTTCATGGGATTTTTAGCACTTGACTTACCTCCATGTTCTTGTCTAAGTGCACGGATTGCCCAAGCCCCTTGGGGTTGCATTAAAGATGGCCTTATCTCTTATAATCTATCAACAAAAGCTTATCTCACCAATAATAAAAAAATCACGATTGCAAGAGGTTGAAGATGAGATTGAATGGGTTAGAAAATTTATCCTATTAAATCATTTTTGATAATTTTGAAAAATCATTTTCTTAAATAATAAATAATGAAAGCAATTTTGTTTTGGTAATTTTTCTTAATAATTCTCAATGATTTGAATCTACATTACCTAGTTTATCAGTTCATAGGTTCAAATTCGGGTTTGTGGTTCACCACTCTAGAACGACCGTGAATGTTATGGTACAAAAAGAAACCTAGGTTAAGGGGGCATGTCATCAATTTGAAAATAAGGTTATCTACGACATTGACCAGAATCCATAATAGGGGTATTTATAATATTGGCCAAAATGTTTTGATGTCTCTAAAATGTGAGAAGCCTTCTATTGACCTCATCGAGGGAAGTTTCCCATTATAGATTTAAAACTTGTCGAGTTGACTTGATTAGATTTCAAGGTCTCAGTCTCAAAAATCTATGTAACCAAGTCAGCTCAAAATGCATCAAACCCGAAGAGAAACTTCATTTATTTATATGGCAGCTATACATAATATTTTTTGTACAATAAATATTGAATATTTTTTACTTTTATTAAAAATCATGTTCAAATATTTACAGAGTCTTGATAATCTGACTCCCCACGTGACCTACTTAATCAACTCCCTTGACATGACAAGTTCAAGAACCATAGACATGTACTTCTTAGGATATACAACTACACTTCTTCATAGAAAAAAGTGCAGTTGTGCATCATGAGGAGTACAAATCTATGGATGGCTTCCGAACTTGTCATGTCAGAGGAGGAGTTGATTGAGTATGCCACATGAGTAGTCATTTTATCATGATTCATATTTATGGTATACGTTCAATATATTATTAATTAACTCATCCACATCAGACTCATAAGTTTTAGAGTTAAAAATGGTTTAATTTGATACGTAATAGGCTAAAAGGCATAAATTGTCTGTCAAATAGAGCTGGGTTGGTTTAAGATGGAAATTGGGCCTCAAAGTATTAACTATTAAGCCAAGCTAATCCATCTACTGGTTGGGCTGGGTGGGCTAGGTCAATAATTTCATGATAGTTGAGCATCAAGTCATGTTTCTATAGATAGACCTTTGTGAGTTGAACTACAAGATACCTATTTTATTTTAATAAAAATAAAAGCCCCAATCGTTGAACTTGAAACTCAAGACGAGGTCCGAGATAGGGATTTCAACGGGCTGGGTCAATTTGGGTCTAATTGGGCCTAAATATACTTACCCAAGGCTAACCCATCTAATGGTTGGGCTGCGTCGGTTTAAAAAGATATGCTCGTTTCTTGGTAGTTCAATTTGAAGTAATATTGTTTCTAAAAAGATTTCTATTTTGTTCTAAATTTGAAATAAAAGCCCAATTATTATTGAAACTTGAATCCCAAGAATTCATTCTTTCTCTACGTCAATTTTATTTTATTTTCTTTCTTTGATAGATTTGTTCTACCATACGTTCTCTTCCAAGATCAAGAAGATGCAGCTTTAATTCTAAAGCATCTCTACGACATCACAGTTTCCGTTTTCAAAATGACCTTATTATATTAGGTTTAAATGTTAAGGTGAGGGCATTTTTGAAATCATCGTAAAAGTAAAGATTATGTTCCTATATCTACTATCCACAAATTAAAAAACATACCTTATTTGAACAAATGAACAAATCAAAACATACCTTATGTGGTGATTACACTTGAATTTTGTTGTGCTGGACTCCTAAATGAATTAATTGGGAGCACAAAAAGTGGAAAGAGAAATCCATATTTCTTTGGGATTCTAAAACTTTCCAATTTTGTTTCTTTGTGGTGCATCGACTTTGGCTATTTAAGAGACCAACAACAACGAGAAGAAGAAGAAGAAGAATGGGTGGTTTCAAGTGTAACAATGTTGTTTTGTTTGTAGCAATTTTGGCATTGTTGTGGTGTCCATCAGTTTTAAGCAAAACACATGTATTTGTGAACAACTTCTTATCCAACCACACATTGTTGTACCTCCACTGCAAATCAAAGGATGATGATCTGGGCCCACAAATAGTTAAACCCAATCAGTATTTCACTTGGAGATTTAATATTCCCTGGATTTATTCTACTCTGTTTTGGTGCTCCATGGAATGGGTGAACGATCAGGGCACTTGGATAAGAGGAAGTTTCGATATATACAAAGAACAAAGGGATTCACCCAAATGTAATATCGATTGCGTTTGGTCTGCTCAACAGGATGGCGTCTATTTTTATCCTAATGGGGGAGGAGCTGAATTAATGTATACATGGCCAAAGTGACAGGGTTCTAGATATCATAAAATCCATCAAATAAAGGAATTATTTTTAGATTTCTCATCTTGATGTCCAGATGTAATAAAAATCCATTAAATCAAGGGATTGTTCTAGATTTCCATCCGTAAGAGTTTTGTTTTGTATTTTTTTATTTTTTTAATTTAATTTATTTTTTTGTGAAAGAATAATATATATGACTGAGATGGGTGGGTAGATATATTCTAAGGATTCCAAGTAACCCTAGAAAAATTATATTGATGAGCACTTTTATAATCAAACGATGTTTGAGGTTATTACTAATTAAAATAATCCTTTTAACATTTTTATGATTAATCGTGAAACATGATAACATTTTTATCCTTTACCCCTAACAATTTTTTTTTATTTTTTATTTTTTATTTTTGATCCAACCCACACAGCCCATTGCCAGGTAAGTCGAGAAGCTTTGGAGATTCGAAGACATGACCAAGGGCAAGCCCCTGCTAGTGTCTTACCATCTCGCTACACCCCTGGTGGGTTACTCCTCACAATTTTATTTTCTTTAACATTCAAATCTCAAGAACTAGATAAGATTTTTAGAGAGGTTGAAGATAATGGGCAAGGAAGGATTTACTGTGGAGGCAACGATGGCACTTCTTCTCCCCCACAAACATTTTAAAAAATTAATTATAAATATTTTATATGACATTGTAATTAATAAACACAATCCACTGCTATTGCCCCCACAAGAATTTTGAAAGTTCTTAAAGGTCTTAATTGCCCCCATGTAAGTAGACAAAATCCTGGCTCCACCCATGTTGATGGCTTTTGGCACGAAACCTTAAAAAACATTATTTATGTATTCCACAAATTTTTATCTTTTTTTTAACAAAATTTTCAGGAATTTATGAGATTAACCAAATTGAAGACCTACCAAATGATTATCGAATCCAAACTTTTTTACTAAATCGTAACACCATGATTTTTTTGGATTTTGATCCAAAGAAGAATAAATGAGAGTATATACCACATTTATTTTGGAACTGTCACCGGTTGGAGATGCTCTAAGTCATCAAAACACCAAATCACCTATAAAATTCATCGAGTCGATGAGAAATCCGACCAAGTTATTTGTTCATACATAATAATTTTGTAGAATAAAAAATAAATAATTAAAATTACTTTTAAATATTTATAAATTTAATACGTTATTTTTTAACTCATCCAAGTCGACCCACAAGTATTAGACATCAAGTTTTTGATTTTGAAAAATGGTTTGGATACATAAGATGCTAAAAGGCCTATGAACTATGAGATAGGGATGTTAATGGGCTGGGTCAGTTTGGGTTTGGGATGTATCATAAAAGGTCCTACACTAATTGGGCCTAAAAATACTAGCCCAATGCCAATCCATCAAATGGTCGGGCTGGGCCGGTAAAAAAACACCTACTCGTTTCTTGATAATTAATTTCAAGTAATATTGTTTCTAAAAAAGAGACCTTCGTGACTTGAGCTACAATTTCAAGATTTCTATTTTGTTTTGTTATAAAAGCCCAATCGTTGAAACTTGAACCCCAAGAATCCCTTCATTCATTCATTCTCTCCGTCAATTTTATTTTCTTTGTTTGATAGATTTGTTCTACCATACCAATCCAAAAAAAAAAAAAATGGTTCTAAACCATGATCAAGAAGATGCATCTCTACAACATCAAAGTTTCCATTCCCAAAAGGCCGACCTTTATATGGGATTGGGCTTTTTGGGAGTTGAAATTGTTATGTAGTTGAGGTGCCAATATCAAAATCTATCAGTGAGGTTTAATTTCAAAGGGAAAGAGATATTAGAAGTTTAATTAATTATGTTTCTTAATGATCATGATTCTTCGGTAGTAGTGGTAGTGGTTGTTCTTTCCATGTCTTAGAAACTAGAACCTCTTTGGTATCGTAGCTCTATATGAAACTTCAAATGAATTTGTAACTTCTTTTATTATTATCTTTATTTATGGATTGCAATTGTGCATTATTCGTTGAGAAAATTCCCAAAACAGTGCTCTATTGAAATTATTATTCGTTGAGACAATCTCAAAACGGTGCACTATTAAGTTTTTTTTTTTATAACCAAATCGCTAAAAAAAAATTAGCAGAGTTTTGGTAATTTTTCATACCGAAAATACCATTTTCATGTCAAAATTTTATTTTAACAAGATCTTGTCAACATTAGATCAGAATATTATTTTAGAAGAGAGAAAATTACCGATTTGGTAGAAAATCTTATTTCTGAAAATGGGGCATTCCCATTTGAGGAATTAATCGATTTTCGGTGCATGTTTTGGTAAATTTGCCTTATTTTTTCATATGAATTTTTTTTTTTTTTTTAATTTTCTTTTGTATATTGATTAGCCCAGGAGATCATCTCGGGCACTGAGGCCCAACCCACGTTATATGGACTGATGCCCAGGAGCCACTAATACCTAGAAGCCCAAATTGCTAGCCTTTCTTCTCAGCTGTAGTTATTTTATTTCAGTATTATTTTTTTTTATGTATTTGTTGGTTTATTTTGGTTTCATTGCACGTTTGCAATTCAGGTGTAGTGGGTGACTGAGTCTCCTAAAGATTTGGATGTCATTAGTTTAATTTCAGTTATTTCTATTGTGTATAAATTAAGAAGAAACGCAATGAGAAAGGGGGAGATCAAAAGTTATTAAATTTGTGGTTCATTCTTACCCAAAGAGAATACATTCTGTGTTGTTGTGCTTGTATTGATTGGGACCTATCATTGGTATCAGAGCAAGGTTTATGACGACAAACAAGGAACGGATCGAGCTTTTAGAGCAGGGGATTGGAGGAGTTCAAGATGGAATGCAACGGATGGAGGTGGGAATCATGGACAAAATCCAACGATTAGAGGATACCATTGCAAGACTATCTGAAGCATTATTTTCAAGCAGAGGATCACCTAGCGACAATAACTATCAGCGTGAAGGAGCCAACCGAGATACCAACGATAACACTCGGTTATTTTCTTCCAAGATTGCGAAGTTGGAATTCCCAAAATTTTGTGGAGATGATCCGACAGAATGGCTCAATCGCGTGGACCAGTTCTTCGAGTTTCAAGAGATAGCTGACGATCAAAAGGTTCGTCTAGCTTCATTTCATCTCGAAGGTGAGGCGAATCAATGGTGGCAGTGGTTCCGGAAAGCATTCGCTGAAGAACAGAGGAATATCTCGTGGGATGACTTTGAAGATGAAGTGAGAGCTCAGTTTAGACCACCTGATTTTGAAGACTTCGACGAAGCTCTATCCCGAGTTAAATAGATAGGAACATTGCGAGACTATCAACGAGAATTTGAACGGCTTGAGAATAGGGTTCGCGGATGGACCCAAAAGGCTCTTGTGGGTACGTTTATGGGAGGCTTGAAACTAGAGGTGGCCGATGGAATAAGGATGTTTAAGCCTCAATCTTTAAAAGAGGCAATTAGCTTGGCAAAAATGAAGAACGACCAGCTTTCGAGACAGAGGCAATTTGCACGACCAAATGCCTTACGAACTTCCGTCACTGTAAATAATCCCAATCCTTCCAAGGGTTCCACGCAAGCAACAATCAGAAGACTATCTTGGGATGAAATGCAGAAACGAAGGGCTCAAGAATTATGTTTCAATTGCAATGAAAAGTTCACCCCTGGACATCAGTGTCAAGCACCACAATTGATGATCTTAGAGGGTTGTATACAAGAAGATGAAACGTCGGAGGAAATTGGAGGGATGAACATGGCAAAAGAAACACCCGAGATTGAGGAAGATGTCAGCATAAAGGAGCCCGAAATCACTCTACATGCTCTAACTGGATGGACCGTACCGAGAACAATGTGAATTAAGGCAATTATTGGAGCTTGTGAGGTAATCACCTTAATCGATAGTGGATCCACTCATAACTTCATCAGTGATCGAGTAGCCGAAATGCTTCATTTGCCCGTGAAGCCCACGGAACCATTTACTGTCAGAGTTGCCAATGGAGAAAGATTATCATGTAAAGGGAAATACGACAAGCTCACTGTTGATCTTCAAGGTAATGAGTTCCAACTTGATTTCTTTTCATTGCCTTTGAATGGTTTGGATATGGTGCTAGGAATTCAGTGGTTAGAAACATTGGGTTCAGTAGTTTGTGATTGGAAGAAGCTAACCATGGACTTCATTTGGGAGCAACAACCTAAGAAACTTCAGGGGATTGAAGTTCTACCGATACAAGACACCACATTGCAGGGATTTACTAAGGAATTTCGACAAAGACAAGCTGTGTTGGCTTTGTATTTTCAGCTTGAAGGGCAGCAAAACCATGAGGAAATCCCATCGAATATGCATGCATTGTTGGAAGGATATTCGAATGTATTTGCCGAGCCCGCCAAATTACCACCAGCACGCGAAATTGAAACTCAAGACTACATTTTGATTATTTGATTCTCTCCCTCAATTTTATTTTCTTTCTGAGATTGATTCTTTCTAGCTACTATGATCAAGAAGTTGTTGCATCTTTTAATTCTAAAGCATGTCTCTACGACATTGCAGTATCTGTGGGAGAATAGCCTTATCCCACATAACAATATTATTGTTATAATATACATGGAGGTCCGCTTTTCTCTCACAAAACCTATAAACCTCAAAGGGAAAAGACATATTAGAAGTTAGAAGATGAGGTCCGTGATAGGGATTTCAATGGGCTGGGTCAATTTGGGTCTAATTGGGCCTTAATATACTTACCCAAGGCTAACCCATCTAATGGTTGGGCTGGGCCGGTTTAAAAAGATATGCTCGTTTCTCGGTAGTTCAATTTGAAGTAATATTGTTTCTAAAAAGATTTCTATTTTGTTTTAAATTTGAAATAAAAGCCCAATTATTATTGAAACTTGAATCTCAAGAATTCATTCTTTCTCTACGTCAATTTTATTTTATTTTCTTTCTTTGATAGATTTGTTCTACCATACGTTCTCTTCCATTATCAAGAAGATGCAGCTTCAATTCTAAAGCATCTCTACGACATCACAGTTTCCATTTCCAAAAGGCCGACCTTCATATAATAATTAATATGATATTCTCATGAGGGAGTGGGATTAGGCTTTTTGGGAACTGAAACTGCTATGTAATTGAGGTGCCAAAATCAAAATCCATCGGTGAGGTTTAATTTCAAAGGGAAAGAGATATATCTGGACTCCCATCTTCATATTTTTGGATTCTTAATTTATTTATGTTGGAAGACAAATGCTACTCAATCTTTTTTTTTTTTTCTTCATGTTTTTGCAGTCTAATAATTAATTTACAACTCTGATGATATTAAACTTTTTCTATAGGGCTTATTTGTAATTTAAAATTGATTAAAGGGTGATTTTGATAATTACATGAATATTTTTGTAATTTAAAAAATTAACCAACATGATGATCCAGAGATGTGCCATATCAAATTTCTAAGTTTTTCCCTAAAATGACCCTATTATTTTAGGTTTAAATGTTAAGGTGAGGGCATTTTTGAAATCATCGTAAAAGTAAAGATTATGTTCCTACATCTACTATCCACAAATTAAAAAACATACCTTATTTGAACAAATGAACAAATCAAAACATACCTTATCGGGTGGATTTTGTTGTGCTGGACTCCTAAATGAATTAATTGGGATCACAAAAAGTGGAAAGAGAAATCCATATTTCTTTGGGATTCAAAAACTTTCCAATTTTGTTTCTTTGTGGTACATCGACTTTGGCTATTTAAGAGACCAACAAGAAGAAAAAGAAGAAAAAGAAGAATGGGTGGTTTCAAGTGTAACAATGTTGTTTTGTTTGTAGCAATTTTGGCATTGTTGTGGTGTCCATCAGTTTTAAGCAAAACACATGTATTTGTGAACAACTTCTTATCAAACCACACATTGTTGTACCTCCACTGCAAATCAAAGGATGATGATCTGGGCCCACAAATAGTTAAACCCAATCAGTATTTCACTTGGAGATTTGGTACTCCCTGGTTTTATTCTACTCTGTTTTGGTGCTCCATGGAATGGGTGAACGATCAGGGCACTTGGATAAGAGGAAGTTTCGATATATACAAAGAACAAAGGGATTCACACAGATGTAATATCGATTGCGTTTGGTCTGCTCAACAGGATGGCGTCTATTTTTATCCCTCTGATGGGGGAGGAGCTGAATTAATGTATACATGGCCAAAGTGACAGACTTCCAGATATCATAAAATCCATCAAATAAAGGAATTATTTTTAGATTTCTCATCTTGATGTCCATATGTAATAAAAATCCATTAAATCAAAGGGATTGTTCTAGACTTCCATCCGTAAGTGTTTTGTTTTGCATTTTTTTTTTTCTTTTTTAAATTTAATTAATTTATTTTTTTTTGTGAAAGAATAATATATAGATATATTCTAAGGATTCCAAGTAACCCTAGAAAAATTATATTGAGCACTTTTATAATCAAACAATGTTTGAGGTTATTACTAATTAAAATGGTCCTTTTAACATTTTTATGATTAATCGTAGAACGTGATAACATTTTTATCCTTTACCCCTAACAATTTGTTTTTTTTTTTTTTTTTTATCCAACCCACACAGCCCATTGCCACCAAGGGCAAGCCCCTACTAGTGTCTTACCATCTCACCACACCCCTGGTGGGTTACTCCTCACAATTTTATTTTCTTTAACATTCAAATCTCAAGAACTAAATAAGATTTTTAGAGAGGTTGAAGATAATGGGCAAGGAAGGATTTACTGTGGAGGCAACAATGGCACTTATTCTCCCCTACAAACATTTTAAAAAATTAATTATAAATATTTTATATGACATTGTAATTAATAACAGCCGTTAAAAAAAAAAAAAACACAATCCACTGCTATTGCCCCCACAAGAATTTTTAAAGTTCATAAGGGTCTTAATTGCCCATATGTAACTAGACAAAATCTTGGCTCCACCCATGTTGATGGCTTTTGGCATGAAACCTTAAAAAACATTAGTTATGTATTCCACAAATTTTCTCATTTTTTTAACGAAAGTTTCAGGAATTTATGTGATTAACCAAATTGAAGACCTACCAAATAATTATCGAATCCAAACTTTGCTACTAAATTGTAACACCATGATTTTTATTGGATTATGATCCAAAGAAGAATAAATAAGAGTATATACCATATTTATTTTGGAACTGCCACCGGTTGGAGATGCTCTAAGTCATCAAAACACAAAATCACCTATAATATTCATTGAGTTGATGAGAAATCCGACCGAGTTATTTGTTCATACATAATAATTTTGTAGAATAAAAGATAAATAATTAAAATTAATTTTAAATATTTATAAATTTAATATGTTATTTTTTAACTCATCCAAGTCGACCCACAAGTATTAGACATCAAGTTTTGAGTTTTAAAAATGGTTTGGATACATAAGATGCTAAAAGGCCTATGAACTATGAAGAATTGAATTAAAATGACTATCCGAGATAGGGATGTTAATGGGCTGGGTCAGTTTGGGTTTGGGATGTATCATAAAAGGTCCGACACTAATTGGGCCTAAAAATACTAGCCCAATGCCAATCCATCAAATGGTCGGGCTGGGCCGGTTAAAAAATACCTACTCGTTTCTTGATAATTTAATTTCAAGTAATATTGTTTCTAAAAAAGAGACCTTCGTGACTTGAGCTACAATTTCAAGATTTCTATTTTGTTTTGTTATAAAAGCCCAATCGTTGAAACTTGAACCCCAAGAATCCATTCATTCATTCATTCTCTCCGTCAATTTTATTTTCTTTGTTTGATAGATTTGTTCTACCATACCAATCCAAAAAAAAAAAATGGTTCTCAACCATGATCAAGAAGATTCATCTCTACAACATCACAGTTTCCATTCCCAAAAGGCCGACCTTCACATGGGATTAGGTTTTCTGGGAGTTGAAATTGTTATGTAGTTGAGGTGCCAAAATCAAAAATGATCGGTGAGGTTTAACTATACCCTCTTTGTCATCCTTCATCATGCACGTTTTGATGATCATGTTTCTTTAGTACTAGTGGATGTTCTTTCCATATCTAAAAAACTAGAACCTCTTTGTCATCGAAGCTCTATATGAAACTTCAAATGAATCTAGTACTCTTTTTTTATTATGATCTTTAGTTATGTATTGCAATTGTGCATTGAAATTTGAACCGTCAAGAGGTTTTTTTTTTTTTTTTTTTTTCACAAAGTTTATGGTCATTGTAAAAGTAATTCAGATCACGAGGAGGATTGCAGATTTTTTTTTTTTTTTTTTTTCAGGTACCCTCATCTTCAACCTCGAGATTCTCTTTTTCAATACTGAAACCTAAAATTAAAATAGAATTGGGAAAGTTGATAATAGTAAATTCTTCGCTAGAGAAATAATGGTTGGTTTTTTTTTTTTTTTTTTTTAATACAAGCGGTTGAAGATGTGTGGGAATGGGTTAGAAAATTTATCCTATTAAATCATTTTTAATAATTTTTGAAAAATTATTATCTTCTAAGTAATAAATAAATAACGAAAGTAATGTTATTTTAATAATTTTCTTTCAAATAATATAAAAATAATTCATCCTTCAATTTGATGATCAACCCATCAAGACGTGCATTAAAATTAGCTTTAAACCATACAAAACAAGACCCACCCTATTTTGTAAATAAATCATTGGATTTTTTTTAGCGTAATCTACCTAGGAAAATAAATTAACCGTAATTTAGAAATACTATACATATTTTTACCAATCTGATTAATTCAAAAAATTTAACAAATTTCAATCCCAATCAATTCAATTTAAAAAACATTGAATCTATGTTACCTAAATTATCATTTCCTCGGTTCAAATTTGGGTTCACGGTTAACCACTCTAGAACGGCCATGAACGTTACGGTCCAAAAAATAGCCTAGGCCATCAATTGGAAAATAAAGTTATCTACAACATTTAGTCTCCTCGTCAAACCAACCTAGTCTGCTTAAAATGCATCAAATTGGCTGAGAAACTCCACTGATTTATGTGGTTATACATAGTATTTTTTGTAGAACAAATATTTAATGTTTTTACTTCTATTAACAATTAGACAAACACCTTACTTACTAACTTAACAGAGAGAAGTTGACGGGAAAGACGTCGAATTAATTCTGTTGTTTAATCGATGAGTTAAGAAGAATGAGGGGTGAAATTGTCATTTCATCCCCAGACGATTTTCGACGTTGGCATCTCATAGTGGCTCATTGTTTAATCGATAAGTTATGAAGAATGAGGGATAAAATCATCATTTCATCCCCACATGTTTTTCAGGGTTGACTACTCAATGGCTATCGTACTAAAACAACCCCAACAAGACTTCTTAAAAACACAGTTTTGAACTTCCCGCAAAAGTTAGTGTTGCAGAATCCATTACAAACAAACATGCTTCTCCGGCTTTTTCGACTCAAAATAAAAAATAAAAACCATTGAAAAAAACCATAACAAACATGCCCTTAGTAAGGCTAGTCGGCCTCTAATAACTTATGAGAAACCATTGCTCTCTCTACAAACATGCACCATTGGTATACATATATGTAATGTTAGATTTGGGGTGGTGTACCAATAAATGAATGCTTTGTTTTGGAATGAAATACAATTTCAATGGTTTCTCATTGTCATAGTAGTGTTTGACTGCTTCTAGCTTTCAAAGGCGCTTTTGATCAAAGATTTATATTAATTGCCTATCGGTGATTTTTATAATTTTATGTTCCCTAATCTTTCCACTCATCAATCTCAATCTGTGTCATTTGATCAATGCATTATACCTAGTATGGAAATAATCTTCCAAATAACACTAGTATAATCATAATTGTGAGCTCATAACAGTAGATCTAAATTCCCACGAAATATGCGATGAAAGACACCAAGAAAATAAAAGATTTATGTTGTTCTGATAAGCCACGATACACAGGTGAGAAATGAAAGTTTCACTTCCTCTTCAAAATGATTACAAACCCTAACTTAAATAACTGCAAGTTTCCCAATCCAAAACCAACTGTCCCCTAAAACCCAAGATACTATTTTCCCTTAACATCCCTACTAGAGGTATTCAATGAACCAACCTTAAGTCAAAATATATAATCCAATACACCTAACTCAAAACTAACAAATCAAATCTAATTACTTGTTAACTTGAAAAAAAAAAAATCACATAATTGATTGGATGGTAATTATCATCAATCACACTCACCAAGCTTATCCCTTTTAAGTAACCAATTTTTTGAAAATTTAAACTTCACAAGCTTGATAATACACAATTTGCTGCCTCTGAAAATGATTTTGCCCTCTACAATTTGACTTGAAAGAGGATCTAATTGACTATACATGTATTACAAGACCTGGGACCATAGAGTAATTCCTATATGATCTATAAAAGACTTTCGATTTGATTGAAAGTCAGGCAAAACTAATGCTTCTCCTAAGCTTAAATGTTGGGCATCACAGGAGTGTATAACTCCAAATAATAGAATTACAGAAACTGAAAAATCGAGGCAAGGCATACAATGTTTACTTCACCTTCTACGTTTCTTCTTCTCAGGTGTTGCGTGAACTTGTGCTTTGATTCCATATGTTTTTAGCTGAAAATTCTCAAAAGCCTCAGAAATTGCTTCCACCTGTAACGAGGAATATGCAAATAAAATTCATAATTGAGACAAGAATGAATGTAAAACATGATTAATCCCTCACTGTTATTTCACGCACCAATTCCGGCTTTTTAGAGTACACCCTCACTATCATATCTTGATAAGATGCTGGAAGTAAGTGACTGATGCGATTCTCTGATATGGGGAATTTCTCCTTGCTCTCATAATCCTGATAAAATCCAAGCAGTTAAAAACTAACCCTTGCAAGGATAAGTTGACAGGTAAGATAAAATACCATTTTATGATTCAATCAACCAAGGAAAAGAAAATTCTAATCGTTTTCCTCCCGTGAAGTTACCAAAACTTGTATTACCAAATGGGGGATCCATAGAATTCAGAGAACTTGATAACGGGAACGTACCCAAACTGTTTCTTTAATTCACCTCAATGTATATTTCGCAATCATATGCAACTTTCAAGAGAAATAGGTAACAAAGTGAGAAATCAAATGTGAATGTCTATAATTCCAATGGAAGGAAATTGTGTAGTACAAATGCCAGCAAGTCGTTCATGATCGGGGTTTCAAACACTTTATACTTTGAGAGTTTCCCCTAGGATAAGCTTGCCTAGTCAGGTGTCTTCAATGCTTAATATGTTAGCCAGCATCTAGGCAAATTTGGTCAATTGCAGAATATGAAAGCCACCACAACATAAATTTAAAAATAAGAAGAAAAAGATCCATTCCGTGTACCACTTCATAACAAGCCTTCATAGTTTGAGAGGTAACAACATCAAAATTTGATTTTTCTTCTTCCATTATTTTCTTTTATGGGCAAACTAGACTTGAACCCACGGCCTTCAAGTTGCTTTGCAATGTATCAAACCAACTGAGTTATATGGTTCCAAGCCCTCTTCCATCAAATTTTTGTTTATTCCTCTGTCTATTTTCCTCTCTATGTTGAACCTACTTCACTTCTAGTTTTAGAGTGGTATTATGCTTTTTTTAGTCAGAGTGTTTGTTACACTTCAAGTGCTGTTTTTGTTTGGGGGTTTAGAACTTAAAAAATTTATTGATGCAGAGCATCTCCACGTTGAGCGGGGGTGGCCCAACAGTGGAAACCTGTGATGAGGTGGGGCCCATGAGGTGGGGGCTTGTGATGGGAGTGGCCAACTAGATGGAACCCACTAGGGGGAGGGCTTGACTGGGTTCTCTGGGCTATGAAGAATAAATCTCACGTTCATCAATCATAGCTTTTGTGGAGTATGGGTTAATGTTCTGCATCAATTGGTATCAAAGCTGGTCTTGTGTTCAAGTCTCCTCATATTGCGGGGATGATACAGGGCCATCTCCATGCTGAGTAGGGTAACCCACAAGATGAGGCCTATTGGTGGGACCCACCAAGGGGGAGGACAAGACCAAGTACTCAGGGTCATGATATAAACGAATTAATCTCATGTTCCTAATTCATCGCAGCTTTTTTGGAGTATTGATTAAGTCTTGCATTAGTTAGGACTATGTAACTATCGACAAGATACAATTTTAATCATAATTTGATTTTTGATGAGTTTGGGATTTGGACATCAAACCCTGGATATTGAAATTGTGAATCATAATTTATTTATTTTTGAGATGTTTCTCTTTTATTGGAAGTTTTGCTATTTTTTTATTTGTATATTTAGTTATTTATTTATATAAAAATGCATGCTCGGGGCTTATGCCGCAAACCTTTGTCCTTTAAAAGAATTTATCAGACAATAAATATTAAGCATAAACCAAAAAAAAAAAAAATTCAAAAGGCTTAGAGCAAAAAAGCGAATTTTTCATACCTTGAAAAAATTGATGCTGGAGGAGAAAAAGCATGCATTAAAAAGAGGAAACAGTTAATACCTAAAATGAAAGGTTTAAAGTATTTAAACATCAGGAGAAAGAATGGTTGACTTAAGTACCTCTCAAGAGGGTTACACCTTCCACGAGTCAAATCAATCTTGACATTAGAAACAGCAACATCTTCTTCCTTAAGTAGGACTCCACCAGTTTTCTACAGGAACAAATCAATTTTCTTATTAGTGAAACTAATCAACCAAAATAAGATTCCAAGTTGACAACAAGTTTGAGAAAAGAACCAAAAAAAAAAAACAATTCGCATATGGACCTGGGAACAAACAATATCTTGTGAAGTGACGTGTTTGAAGTGCTCTAGTTTATCCTTCGGAACAGCATACTCGTTACAGAACTGCCACAAAGAACACATTAAATACATTTTTCCCCAGAAAAAAACATCAACATGCATACTCCCTATGTTCTAAGATCACTGGAATTGATCATATATAGTACAGAACCATCCCCCTCTCCTGAACAGATATTAACAGAAGAGCAATAGCAATGAGTAAGAAAACTTCAAAAACCTGGTACAAGTCCCTTCTGCGAACACGTTGGATCAAATCCCTGGCTTTCCTCAGCTTTTGATCTGAAGATATTTCAATAGTTTTCACAATCGTGTCGTCTAACTGCAATCCCCAGAAAAATCAAATCAAATATTTATGGACTGAGTAAAGCTATGGGAACAATCTGTTATACGGTTCTCAGAACCTTCCAATATTCAGCAGGATCATTGACGCAGGAAGAAATGTGTAGAGAACCATTTGCTTCTAGCAGTGCATCTACAACCATGAGTTCTATTGCCTGAGAAAGAAAAAGATTGTAGTTGGCTGGAATATATATCTACATAAACTGAACAACAAAAGTGGAAAAGGTCATTCTTATAGGTTTTATGTCAACTTGTAAATCTCGGTACCTTTACTTTTGCATGGGTGTAAACTGTTCGATGCAGATCAGCACGAGAGGCAAATAACTTGTGAACTGTAAGATCTGGTCAAAGTATTTAAATTTAAACATAAGCAAAAGAAAAGTATTAAAAGTTTGAAACTTGCATAACTGTCATACTTAAGTTCTTGATAAAATACTAACAATCCTTGGCAAGGTAGCATATTTCATCATCGATAACCCGCATGGTATCCATTAACCTGCCAGTGATAAAGAAAACACGATGCTAGCAAAAGCGCTTCAGGTGAAATTATTTATAATATAATAACATTCAGAAAAAAAAACTCCTGGGCAGGTGTAACTCGACACACATAAACATTTAAATGCAAGGTCTTCTCAAGATGAAAAGCACATTTCGGGGGTTCAGAAGGAAATTAAAAAATTATTCGTGGTACCATGACCACCATATTTTTCTTTCAGTGCGAAGCAGTTTGATCAGATGTTTGTGGTTTCAGGGTTCATCTGAGTCTGGATCACAAGCTTTAAAATGTTAATCCAGATGTTCAGAAGCTTTTAAGTTTTGACTATATTAGAATAAATTATAATTCAATTAAAAGACAAATTTTGCGTTTCTTACCTATTTTAGAATAAAATCTAAATACGACCATCAAGTACTCGACCAACTTTTCAGTCAACTTGGATTACATCCCTTAGGTTTCTAAGAACTTAAACATTATTCTTACAAACATGAATAAGTTATCTAAAATTTTCAACACTTACCTCTGAAACTGGAAATTGCAGCCTATATGACAAGCTCGGCAATCACGGACAATATAATCAAACCTACAATTTAAATATTTCCATTACTGTCTTGCTTCAAAATAAAAAAAAACATAAGCGTGTGAATGAAAATCTAAATAAATAAAGGAATGTAATAATACTATAAACAAATCCAGTTAATAAAAGTTGACTTACTTGTCAACATCTATTCCATTTCGACCATTTGCAACAATATCATATAAGAAATGCTTCTCTTTTGAGCTCTACAATCCAATCAATTTACAATAAAAGGCTTATGAAGAGAAGGGTGGAACAGAATTTAAAGTACCACCAAAATGATATTGAAAAAGGTGGGGTGACATACAAAGCGAATTATGTCAACAAAAACATCGAGTATCAAGATGACTTACTTTTGGCAATGCTATATCAGAGCTAGCAAGTATCATTTCCTGTCAAAGGAGCAGAAATGTATATCATCAAAACCAAAACAAAAACATATGTGTGGTTCATTGTGTCTTATAACATCAACAGAAGGTATGTTATAGTTTTTTTTTTTTTTTTCTTATAGTAAAGGAAATTCCTCTAAGCATATATTTATAGAAAAGATGGCCAGATAAATAAGGAAACTACCCTCAAGAAATGCTCATGGATGCATGCATAATATAATCTCATCTTTGTGCATGGTGTACAAATACATGAATTTGTGGATTTCCAAGAAGTCAAAAAAAAAAAATACTAGAAAAAAGTAATTTGTTGAAGCCCAAATATTACAGATCATACATAGAAACGAAAAAGAGAATCTAGTTGCTAGAGAAAACTATCAGGCGTGGTCCTATCGAAAGATGTGGTGGAAACATATGAGAATTTAATAACATCGGCTAACCTTCACTTTTTTAAGCATGTCAGGATCAATTTCAATACTATGCTCATCAACAATGTAGTCCACCATCTTCACTGACATTTGCTCGTGAGACCTGGGAAAGATTCAGTAAGTAGAGAAAATGACTGGAAGATGGATAAATATCTTATCCTGTTAAGTCATTGAATAAGCTAAACAGCAAAATAATGCTATGTTTCATAATGTGCTGTGCTGTTGCAACAAAAAGGCTGTTGTCATCTTTATTAAGCACATAAAATATAAGGAGATCAAAACAGAGACATGATATAATTAGGACTGATTTATAAATGCATGTGCCATCATATGCTAGAAGAATGTAACCTTACAACTTCCGAATCACACATGAAAAACAATATTATACCAATCATGCATGCTGCCAAATATCCTAGAAGCATTTAAGGAGTCAAATAGCTTAAGTTGTAAAGTCTACGAGTATTGATAATTGATACCAAGACCTTGGTTCAAACTCCTTCACAAACTAACTACTAATCACTAGTTTACTTGC
Organism: Akebia trifoliata; assembly: GCF_017979445.1. Classification (NCBI taxonomy): domain Eukaryota; kingdom Viridiplantae; phylum Streptophyta; class Magnoliopsida; order Ranunculales; family Lardizabalaceae; genus Akebia; species Akebia trifoliata. The sequence continues at coordinate 29,577,941 of NC_141381.1, forward strand.
CTATAAATATGCATAGCAAGTGCAGTCCGATATGTAGATGTGTCAAGGAATGATTTTCTGTGATAATGTCTACCATGGAAATCATTCTCACAACAAATAAAAAAATAAAAAATTAGCTCATTAAGACATTTCTAGCCTTCTTCAAAAGATGATTGCAAATTGAAAAATTCCGAACCGTCCATTTTAATTAAAGTGCGTCATGCAATATTAAATACCATGAAATTAAATTATGACCCACTACAATGGGAAGGATAGAGGGATCCCTGAGGGAAATGTATTGGCTCAACATAGCCATTTTCTATGATCTTCTTCATGGAATATAAATAGAATATTCGATCCAGATGAATCGAAATTTTGAGAAACATCACTAGCCTAAACAATTCATTTAAGTGCAGCTTATGGCTTCAATTCAGGGCTCCACCATTTCTGACAATATTTTCAGTTCCTCACTGAAGAAGGAAGCATTCAAAACCTCACTGGTTACTGAAAAAACATAAAAATGGGGGCAACATATTTATCAAGATATTAATAATGCCAGATGACTATATGTTTCTGCCATTTGTAATCTGTAAAAAACGAATTTAAAGCAACCTAGAAACTGTCATGGAAGCCATGTCAGCAGATTCAAATCTGTCACAAAGTAATCGGCCAATTTGAAAGGTACATCATCATATCATAGATGATTATAGGGGCCTTATATTTCAAATAATGGATAGAGCAATTTCAACTTATGACTCAGACACAAATATTTTGAAGAAATTGTATCCAGGACTTTGGACATTACAATTACAGTAGTCACAAAAACCAACCAATCCCTAGACCATTTGGAAATTTCAGTATGCTTTCTATTTTGCAAATGCAACCTACAAATAAGGCCTCTATGTTTCTCCCTACTTGAAACCATGAATTTCCTGAAAAGAACCAGAATATTGCAATTAAAAAAATTCTTCTTTATATTTATTTGTTGGCATGAATTTTACTCCCATTCTATATCATTTCTACTCTAACATGAAGCCAGAGAAAGTCAGGATGAGAGATAGGGGCCAATGGAAGTAGTTGAGACTATCTCACTGACAAGGCCAAACACTGTGTATGCCGTGAGCATGGTTCATGTTTGCATGAAGAAAAAATGGAAATCACACTGATGCCACATGGCTGATCCTGAGATACATGAAGGGCTCAATCAAACTTGGGAAGAAATGATTCGGAGTTCAGAATCAACGAATTTTCTCTTAGAAAGACGATCAACGGTTGCATTGTGGATAATACTAAACATATTACGGGAGGAAACATTTGCACTGGATTAATCATCCTTCCAAGGCCTCAGGAATACATCATGAGAACTCATATAAAATAGGGTGAAGCTACTGAGATATTATTGAAACCTAAATTCCTCTAGCCACAGATCATTAGTAGCTGTACTCAACAATCTAATATCCAATATAATGACACCAATGTTTCTGTGACATTTTTACCATAATAAATTAATTCAATGATTTGGCTATAGGAAACAATAGAGATGCAACAAAATAAATAAGTATTTGCAGAAATCAACTCACGAACTTCTATCCTTTCAGTGTTTATCCATTGATAATCATATTCTGTACAAAATTCGATTAAAGTACAACAAATTTAACAGGAGGTAAAGATCACACCATTGGGATCCATTAAGAACCCGAGGAAGGAACTCGCGCTCAAACAGGTGGCTGAAAGGACCGTGGCCTATGTCATGCAGTAGTCCTACATATTGAATCATCAAGAGAAAAACATAAGAAGTCAGGTCACTCAAAACAAATCGTTCAATGGAAAATTCAGTAAGTTAGTTAGTTACCTGCAAGCTTCACTGTCTGTATATCAAAACGATCAATATCAAGCTCTAAGCCCTACGGTAATGACATATGTATCAACAGAATATTCTCAAGAACTTCTAGGTTCTATAATCATAATGAGAAAACAATTTTAAAAAGTTCCATACTTGGTAAGTTTGAAGTTTCTGAACAGCTTCACCAGCAAGCCAATACACTCCTAATGAATGTTCAAACCGAGTATGAACAGCCCCGGGGTATACCATGTGTCCTAGACCTAAAAGATTTGTAAACCTTCAACTAAGAAACATTTATCAAATCATTTCGTCGGTGAACATGACTTCCCATGCCGATGTGTCATATGATTTCTTTTTAAGAAAATTTGAATAGATTTAATACAAAGCACATATCACAAAAAATAAGAAACACTAGAACTCAAGCAAACTAATTGTAAGACAAGAGTCCTAATGATGAATCACAAGAGAGGTAGACACTCACCAAGTTGCTTTAGATCACGAAGCCTACAATTTGGAATAAAATAACATCAACAGTCCATTATGATTACAAAAGCTGAAAATATGAGGATAATAAAGAAATGGTTAAAAAACAGAACTTGAGAAAAGAAGCATTAAATAAGACTTGCCTCTGAAACTGTTCAGTGTCTATAAACTTCAAAAAGATCTGTACCCAATGACAAAAGAGTAAACATACTTAGTTTTGCAACTATCTCACCAACACACACAAAATCACTCATCAAAATTTTTATGTTTGTGCCTTGTATTTTGTTGGTGGTGTCAAATGTTCAGAAAGGACCGTACACCAAGAGTGATTCCATGGCTCCAACTCATAACTTTATCTTTAATTCATAACTTTTTCCTTAGAAGCAATTTCTTATTTTGTCTGGACTATAAATTCATAGCCAACTTGTTTAAAGGTTTCTATGTGGGAGAATTTCAGTTTTACTATGAGAAGGTTAGATTGAGATATTGTAACCCTAGTTCGCACAGAGACAGTGAAAGAATCTCATCATTGCACGTGGAGGTAGGCAATCTTGCCAAACCACATAAATTCTGTAGTTTTCTCTCTTTATTTTTTATTGGCATTTTTCTGATTGTTATCGTTGTTTCTTGTGCCTAATTCCTTCTACAAAATTCCTAAATCTCTGTAATGCTCCAATCGACATGAAACATCAAGATCATATACAATGGATCTAGATATCTCTTCAATCAAAGGAATACAGTAGCCACTCATAATATGATTAGACATTTTTACAAACTTTCAAAAAGAAGACAAGCACATACAGTTCCTTGGATAATTTTTTCTTTAAAAAATGACAAAGAAAATCCTGAAAATTCAAAGTTGCAACCTACTCCCCAAAAATGTGTTTATAACTAGATCTGAGATCCAAAAAAAATTTAACTCCTCTTTTTCTTCTTGTGAACTCTACTAAATTTCAAATTTAAACTAAAACCTGATCTTACAAACGATCTGTTTAAACTACTTTAACTGAAGATTTTCATCATACGCAAACTATTCCAATTTATTGAAGAATCCTCTCACTCGGTTACTGCTATCCATTTTATTGAAAACTCTCTCAAATTAAGCATCATTATCCGTTTCAAATAGAATTCAAAGAAACTTAAACTCAATCAGAAACACTTATTAAATCTTCAAATCCACCGCAAATTCATTAAGATGGACAAAGAACAACATAAACTCAAAATCAACCAAAATTAAACGAAAAAACTCCTGAAACAAAGTCGAATTAAATCGATGAAGCTCACTCATACCGGATCAAGGTAGATGTTTCCATGGACATTATCATGAACATGCTTTGTGAATAATCTCCGATCTCGCGAGGCTGTGGATTTGATATTATGAGAGAGACGGAGTTCTTCGCTGTTACAAGCTCCCATACTTCTTCACTCTGCTTTCTACAGAACCTGAGAGAGAGACAGAGAGTTGAAGTTCGAAAACTCGAAAACCTAAAATGACAGACAACGTTTGCGTATTTGGGGGATTTAGAGAAGATGGAGACTGGAGAGAGAGAGTGCGTTTTAGGCGTTACCGCAAAATGGGAGATTGAGGGACATGTGAAGGCTCTAAAACATCAAAAAAAATGCGGAATGAAGTGAGTATGAAGTGATGCCGCCAAAAAGCGGGAATTATTTATTTTGTTATATTTTAGAGGCATGGGATGAAAAAACGGGCACTTGTCTAATTGTCCAAGATTTTGCCATGTGGCACACCATCTGCCATTTAGTTAAGAAGTTGGACCCTACTCTGCACAACAGCACCATTGCCTTATGCCACATGGCATATATTCTTTGGAAAATGCTGAAATGAGAATAAGTAATTACTGCGATTCTCACAAATCTGACGTGATGTGCATATAATCATAAATATATTTTATCGCGATACGAGTAAAAATCATCTACGATTATCTATACATGTTGACGTCAGAATTGTGAGAATCACAGTAAATACTGTGTCACCCCAGCACGACTTGTGCTGTATGGAAAATTTTAATAACTGTGACAAGGGAATAAAAATATATGAGATGTAAAGAAACTTTTTCAACAAGTCCTACTTCAAAAATTTAAAAATAAATAATTTGCAATTCGACATAGGGACTGTTTTGTGTAATTATGAGGTGAAAGAGTCCAAATGAACAAAAACTCATAGGGTGCTTAAATATGTATCCATTCTTAAAAGTGAGCAAATATCGATTCATCGGTATTTTAGATGATTAACAAACTAGGATTGAGCCAAAAAGACAAATATGTTTTATGTTGGTTCATGGTTACTTTCTCTCTCATTAATAGATCAGGGCATTTTCAAAGTCGATTTTTTTTTGTAGTAGATGAAAAAAGCAAGATGATATGTTTATTTTCATAACAACATACACGTGTTGCTCACAATCATCAGTTCTAAAGGTCAATCTTATTCTTGGCTTCTATTAATCCAATGCACGCTAGTTGTATCTTAAATAGGGCAGTCCTTGACACCTAATATAATAATAAGGAGCACAACCACGTAACGAATAATTCAAGCCTTTTTTAATTGATAAATTAATTAATTAAGATATTTAAGATGGGGTTAGCTACCACGTGGTACTAAAATAATAATAATGAGCCCAATCACGTAACAGATAATTCAAGTGGGAAATATATATATATATATATATATTCTTATTGATAAACTGGGGCTAAAGGGACCCCACCTTCAAAACACTACTAACGAGTGTAGGTACAGATTAAGTCTTCCTCAACAATTGTCAAAAGTTCTTGAGGAACATTACATATATTTTCAATAACGAAAAAATCATCTGAATAAATACCCAATTTCGTTAAATAATCCGCTGCTCGATTTGTTTCTCTCTACAAAAATTCAAATGAACAACTCACAAAATTTTGGCTCTGTTCTGTAATTTCAAGCAACATTTCCTCATATTTCCATGATGAAACGATTTCATTCTTTATGCATTTAAGAGAGTATAACGAATCAGAGGAAATCAGAATACGATCCAATCCCCTCGCTCTTGCATATCTCATAGCTTTTAATATTGCTTGCAACTCAATTTGGATAATGTCATCTACAGAAATATTGCTCTAGCCTACAAAAAGTAATGTACCATCACTATTTCTGCCAATAAACCCCAAACCCGAGCCTTGCATTAATCGAACTCCATCAGTATTAATTTTCACCACGTCCTCTTCTGGTTTTGACCAAGAAATGAGCTTTAAATCTGAATTAACAATGGAGTAGCAGCAGCTCCAATTGTTTAAAATCTGCCCATATACATGATTAAATCTTTCCTCAATTGATAAGCCATCAAATCGGTTTTGTGTCACCTCTCCAACCTATTTCAAAACAACTTCCTTTGGGGAATTAATTTCTACAAAAACTCTCTGATTTCTTTCCTTCCAACAATAGTAAACCACTACATAAAAAGAAGCATAAAGCAATTGCTTTATCTATTTACATTGAAATCGCACACTCTTAATCACTTGAATTTCCGCCTCTATTGAGTCCACTCCTACTCGCAAAATTCCAAACTTCTTTAAACATTGAATCCAGATCCATCTAGTATATGGACATCGAAAGAACAAATGGTCATTTGTCTCTTGATGGCTATAACAGAAAGAGCATCGAAACACCCATTTGAATCCCCTCTTATTTAGATTTTCCACTGTAAAAAGCCTCTTTTGAACTGCTAACCACGCAATAAAAGAAAATCTTGGAATACAATTACTCCAAATAATTTTCTTCCAACCCATTGACTCTTGCCTTTCACATAGCGCCTCATGAGCCGATTTAGACGAAAATTGGCCATTTGATGTAAGTTTTCAAATTACTCTATCTCTCATCAGTATCTTAGGGAAATATTCTTTTAAACAAATAAAAAGAAACCATTGTAATGTAGAAACCAGTTGTGATTCTCCTATCTTCAATCCTAAAGCTTATATCTGTTCTCAAAGTCCAACTCCATTTGTCCCTGGAACTGCATTCTAATGGTCTGTTTAGTTAAAAAAAATTGATAAAATAACAAATTTGTATTCCATTTAATTGTTTACATTTGTCTTTAGTTATTCTATTTATATTGCTTTTGCAAATCTCTAATCATTTTTTATGTTTTGTATTTATCATATTTAATGATTATAACAAGTCTTATCTTGAATATTTCATGTAAAATCTTTGATACATGATGGTCATATGTATGGTATTTAGATATAACGTTGTAATTGATCAGTTATCAATCAAATCAAATGCTGTTTGCATCATAATCAAGGTTCTCGTCTTGGACTCTAGGTTATAACATATATATACTTTTTGAGGATAATCCCAAGAATGTTAGGATTACGCCATTCCGACTTTAGGGTCATGAATATAGATTATATATATTTATTAAAAATAACTGTGTAACAAAACTTGAAATATATTGTTAGTATTACAAAATTATGTAGTAGTTAGAAACCTCAAATTATTAAAAACAAATTGTTGAAACATTTGTTTCTTTCTACAAATGATATTGATCAAGGATTATTTGTTAGGGTTGTGTACTAGTTGGTACTAGTTTGAACATATCAAAGTACGTAAGGATTCAATGAAGCTGTTATGTTAGTGCCTGGTGTTCAATTGGTCAATTGGTAAAAGGATCTATACATGGAGTGGAGTGGATGTAATGGGTCTAGCTCCACATTAAGCTCTTGCAAAAGGAAGGGGGTTTGGAGTCGATCCCCCATCTGAATTTTTTGGGTTAACTTTTTTCCAAAAGAATGATTTGATCTTTGTTTAAGCTAATTAATTATCCATAGATAAGTGGTATAATGATTTAAATGAGGATTATTTTCTTAAGAGACAATGAGACTGAGAAATTATAACCTTCGTTTTCACGAAAATAGTAAAAGGATCTCATCATGACTCTTGGAGGTAGGTGATTTTATACACAAAATTCATCGTGATTGGCAACTATAAACTCGAGACGCAAAATATAAGCCATCCAACTTGATAGAATGATTTACATCATTGCCCAACTAATTTTTTATCCATGGAGATTTCAAGACCAAGACCCACACAAATATTATATAAGGGAGAAAATTCCAATTGCTAAATAGGTAAAAAGTAGTAAACTCCGACCTTAAGAATATCATATGAAGATTGATACCATAAAAAGCAAGAAGGAAACTTGTTCCATCCAAGACTATAAATAAAAGAAATAAACTAGAGATAGATATAAATGAAGAGAGCTAACAAGATTTATAACTAGTTGTTTTTCCTTCTGATATCTATATCTTGTTTTCGACTTGGGCGTTGAAGTATTATTGATTTGTATTTTACCAAATTGAAAATTTAATCGACACAAATCTCAAGGTGTAAGAAAACAAAAAATCCCCCATCCTCCCAAAACCCCACCAATATGCTTACCTTGATATATCCTTGACCTAAGAGCAATTCTAACGCACTCGAATTTTGCATCCCTTCCCAACTACCATTTTGGAGAGCTAAAAGGCTCTGAAGAGACTCCAAAGCACTCTCCATCTAACTTTCTATTTTAAAATATTTTAGAAAGAATCTTTTTCGATGGGCAAAAGATCAAAGTGAGAGGGTGGCAAATGAAGATGACTATTACCCACAAGTGTAGGTTGGAAAGTCATTTTAGATAACACGACTATAGTGCATGTCTCTTGAATATCCAAAATGACTTTTTATAATGAAATGCCTAGTGATTATGAAAAATCCTATTGGAATTGCTATAACATGATATAATCCAAGTTGGATTTGTCTTAAGAATTTCAAAGTATAAGGTAAAAATTTTTTGGAATTGGATTGTTCCCTAACCCATTATTGTTATTATCTTATCTAATCAAGTAATTCTCTCCAAAGCTTTCATTTATTTTCTCGTCAACCATTTGTACATCTCATCCCTCCCCTTTGTCATCATTGTTGCTATCTTATCTCAAGTGATTCTCTCCATAGCTTAATTTCATTTATTCCCTCGTCAACCCTTGGTGCCTCTCATCCTTCACATCCTCGCCTTTGTATAAAGTTGAAAAGAGGCAACACATACACTCCGACCAATTAGTGGTCAAAAACTATACCACCCCATAATGCCCTTAACTTACTATTGAAGCAAAGCAAAAGGGGAAAAAATCTCTAATTTTCTCTCTCGTAGTCAAAAGATTCCACCCCATAATCCTTTACCTTACTTAGAGAAACACAAAACCAAACAAGATATTTCTCCCTTTTTCTCTCTCAGCAAAGACCACCCCATATTCCCTTATCTTGCTGGTGAAGCAAAACCAAAGGAGAAATCATTTTTTCTCCCTCCTATGTACTAAGTCCATCTCTTTTATACACATCTCTTTCTGAGAAAAGTTTCACCACATCTTTTTTTTTTCATTTATTTACTTATATTTTTTCTTACTTTTAATATATTTTGTATACTTTTTTAACTAGAAATTCGATTATGTAAAATTTGAATAATTAGACTAGATGTAACAATTAGGCATTTCGAAATGCGAAACCCTTTTCCTTACTAATATAGTAAGATTTTAAGTCTATGGGTCCTTTTACTCAATCCAACACCACAATCCTCTAAGTTTCATCCAAAAACTGATTCAAAAAACATCTTTTGAATTAGATCCAAGGTTTTGAAAAATGAACAATTACCGAACTTCCACATAACGCTCAAACTTAAAAATGAAATTCAATGATGAAAAATAACTTTTTTGAATTTTTTTTTCAAAATTCATAGAATTCCATCCTCTACAACCCTGAAGCGTCGGATCATGATTTTGGATGTCAAAAGGAGAGCCCGCAACGACCCTTAATAAGGGTGAAATCCTTACTTACTTAGTAATGCTAGAGGGACTCTTTCAAATTTTATTTTTTATTTTTTATTTTTTTCACCTTTTTTTCTTTTTTATTGGCTAAACAAGCAAGTGAATTTTATTAAAAGATCTAAAGATATCAAATTGTGACGTTGGTTAAAATCTGATTGTCCATTCAAAGCCCACTTTAATCGATTAAATACTAATCACTAACCAATTTTCATCTTTACTATTATAATGAGAGAAGGCAAAGTAGAAGTGGTTTGACATCAAAATTTGGATTCTAGAAATACCTCCAACTTAAAATTTAAACTTAATAAAACCAGGGTAAAAAATTGCATCCTCAAGTCCCTAAAATTAGTTGGCTAGTTTTTAAAATTACAAAAATATTCTTGTTATCATGCAATCATCAAAATCACCCTTTAATAATATTTTAAATAGCAAATAAGCCCTTTAGACACATGTGCATTTGCTCATATCACCTAGTATTAACATGATCAGAACAATTGGACATCTACATATTATTCTTTTTGTTCCTTGTTGAAATAGGAACTTATTATATTCTCTGGAATTATACAAATATGAATATTTATCTTTTCAATGAGAATTTGTACACAACATAGGATAAACATCTCTTTATTCTTTATATATGAATATTTAATATTTATAATTGAAGAAAGGGTTCCATCAAATCATAGTCATGATGGGGGTGATACAGGATCTACTGTGATTCTCACAATTCTGACGTGGACATGCATATATAACCGTTTGCTCATATCGTGAGGAAACACATCTATAGTTATATGCACATCCACGTCATAGTTGTGAGAATCACAGTAAATACTTTTGTCAGTTCAGCATTTTCCAATCATATACGGCGAAGTCGCATGTTTTCCCAATTCCTAACAAAAAGAATTACTTCTTTTAAGACTAATGATAAACTGACGCAATCGACTAACACAGTTGACATGCAATGTGCACAGAACCATAGAAGTTTCTATTTTTAGATTATCAAGTCAAGACTCAAGACAAGGAAAATAGTAGAAAAAAAAAAACAAGGTGTTAGTGTCTTAGAGACTTCTATTGTGCTAAAGTGCAAGATCGTGTATGAGAGATATTTCTCTTGGATTCATCACGATTTATTGAATGTTCTCATCAAGAATGGAAAGTACTACTTTGTGGTGAGATTTGTTTGTTGTTGAAGTTCAAAAAAGATAACTCTTGTATTTCTTCAATTTATTGTAATAACTCGAGCTTTGGACAAGTTCTTGAGAAGAAACCTTTGTACCATTATGTTTTGAAAAATGACGATTGTTCGAAGTTGTCTTGTTGTCTCTTTGAATTCTTTGTTTGATTATTTTGTGATTTAACATAGTAATTGCATTTTTCCCATTTGATTGATTTCTCTTTGCTACACGCATAGTTGAGAAAGTTCTCATCCTTCCCCAACATAAACTCATTTGAATTTTTTTGGATAAAAATTTAATTTTTTATGATGAGTTTAACAAGTTTTTTGCCAACCGAACATTGTCAACTGTTGACATGGTCTGATTTTCAATGAAATTACAACAATAATACATATTGTCGATAATAAGAAAGAGAGTGTTGAACGATCTGATAGATTCAAAGTTGAGAAAGAGAGAATAAAAGAGTTAAACACGAGAGAGAGAGAGAGAGAGAGAGATCGATCTTAAAAAATCCTAAATGAAAGAGCGTTAGAGAATGATAAGTCTACTCTGTGTCTCTGTGTCTGTCTCACTTTAAAAAGTCATAGCTTTAATGTTATTTTGTTATATTAAGTTGGGAGGCTATTTGGCACCACAACTTTTACTTATTATACTCCAATTTCTTAAATGATTTATCACACCATGATTAAACATTAAACCGCACCTTTCAAACATGAAAACAGCTTGGTCCAAGTTATTATTTGTACATAACAAAGTGTTGTAACACATTGAAACAACTTTAACAGTTGTTTCCAATTAGGATTGGGCCCGTATAGAATGCTAAATCCAACTAATAGAAATCTGAGAAATAAAGAGAGAGTTTCTATTGACACCCCAACTTTTACTTGATGGATGGATATACATAGAGATGCCTATCAATCATAGTTAGCCTATAAACCTTATTGCCTTCATTTCCCTTTGAACAAGGATGAAAATTAATAAGTAAAAGTTGGAGTGTCAGTGGTAACTATATGAATATAGAGATAAAATGCATGCTACAAAACTTTTTTCATTTAATCCATAATACACACCTTTTATCTCATTAATATTACCATAGAAAACATATGTTCTTAAGAAAAAAAATTGCACAAACCTTTTCCTCAAAGATCTCAAGGGATCTAGGATTGACCAATCACTTGGATCAGGGGCTGATTTACAATGGGGGCACTTGCCCCACAAGAAGTTTCAAAATCTATAGATTAATGAACTATTGCGACAGATAAAGAAATCCATCATTATTTCCCTCACAAAAAAACAAAAAAAATTCACTTTTAATTGTCCCCACAAAAATGTTGTTTCATTCTAAGTTGCCCCCCACACAAAAATTTCTACTCTCAATTACCCCCACATGGGCAAAATCTTGGTTCCGCCCCTACTAGATTATTAGGATCATCTGGTCTTTGTAGATGATGGAGAAGGGTGACTCAACCAAAGGAAGAAGAGGCCATAAAAACTTAAGAGTTGGGTTGAAATATTTGTTGAGGAGTCCTAAATTTTATAAGGTTTAAATTATTTGACTCACATTAAAAAGGAGATTTTAATTAATAAAATGTTTGTCTTTAATCTTTTAGAAATGGCTTTGTGCTATTATTTCTCTTATTCACTTTAGGTCCCACAACAACTGAGCTACGTGTTTCTTCCGTAAGCAGGAGAATGAAAGAATTAGACGTTGAAAAGGTTTTTATATTAAATTTATAAATATAATAATATAAGGTCGGTGCAATATAACCATATTGTCTCTAAATTAAATATTAGAGAAGTAGATAATTTATTTTATTTATTTTTAATTAGTTTCTTTTTATCTTCTTTGGTGGAGGGGTTGATCGAATGATACTTAGTGATCGCATATCATCTTGTAAAGATCACTCAATCACTTTAAAAAATCTCCCTTACCATTGGTTAGATCGCACACCCAAATAAAAAACGTTGCAGTGTTAGAAATACATACAAATAGTCTATTTTTTGTAGAAGTCCAAATCTTCTTCTTAAGATTTGTAGGAGAAATAGAATTATTGAAACAAGGTATATCTGATAAAAAAATAAAAAAAAGTAAATAGAGTAAAATGGTTATTATTATCATTTTAAAGATTAGGGTGGAGGTATGATTGTGATGTGCAAGTAGTTGCTCCACATATGTTCTAGTGTTATTTCTTTTCTTTTATAGCAGACACAATCCATGTAGGATAGTATTTGGTAGCTAACATGAAATCAACGTTTTTTCCTATATAGATTAGAAGTTTTGGATTGGTCAAACTAATTTTTTGTGATGATGATCTCCATGGTGAGGAGATCATCCTCTCCAAAAATCAGCCCATTCCGAAACTTCTAATCCCATCAAAAGTGATTTACAAGTTGAAGTTAACGATTAAAATTGATGGTCCACAATTTTTCAACTTGTAAATCAATTTTAATAGGGTTAGAAGTTTCGCAATTGGCAAAATTTTTGTGAGAATGATCTCCTCACCATAAAGATCACCCTCAAAAAAAAAAAAAAAATCAACACATTTCGAAATTTCTAACCCATATAGGACAAAACGTTGGCTTCGTCTCAACTTCCTAACTTTGGCCAACGAATAGGACCCATCCATGTACTTGTCATCTTAAGATAAATATTATTTGAGATCCAAATTTCATAAATATGATCATATTTACTTTTTTTTTTAAATTGATAAGTAAGCAGGGGCTGTGAAGGGCCCTGATTTACTTAAACTTAATCAAAATTATTAGAGATTTTGTAATTACACTCAATAACTGGCCGAAATCAAAATGTAGGATGATTAATTAAATCTCTAAAACCTTGAAGATGATTCAAGGATAAGAATCCCAAAACATCAAAAAATATATGAGTCATGATAAATTGACCTAGCAAAACATACGTGGTTTGTACGTGATTGACGTGGCAAGGGCATAGAATTATAGATCTTTTTCTTTGGGATACACAATGAAAGATCAACAGTTTAGTGCCATGGCCACATGAGCCGTGTAGTGATCGTTTATGTTTTATCGTGTCGATTTATCATTAGTCGAGAAATATTCCATGAAATCTATAAATAAAGAGAAAAAAATTCTTTAAAAACAAACGTGTAAAAAATAACTAGGGTTGAGAAGCTCTCCATCAAACCAACCAATGGCTGAGATGGAAAGATTAGATGCTCAATAATGGATCCTTAGAAACTGTGTTTTTCCCGTGGTTTAGGTTCGAAAAATCATTAATGATACTCCGCAAGGTTTCCCTAAAGTAAAATATTCTAAACGGCAAAACAACAGCCACAAAAACTTAAAGCACCATAGTTCTTATTTGATGGAATGAAAAGAGAGTTGCTATTGGCACCAAAACTTTTACTTATTACATCTCGATTATAAAAATAAAATAAATGATTGAGAAATAGTTAAAGTTGGAGTGCCATTATTATCTCTCTCTCTCTCTCTTTCTCGTTCGACCTCTATTTTCAAATTTATATGAATCTAATATTTATTGTAATCTACTGAAATTACTTAAATGAGTATTCTAATATTTTGAGTCATGTTGGAATGACTCAAGATTGTACGAACCTCATATTGTACATCCAGACCTAAAAGTATATGTAAGAATTGATGTCTTTTGACTCATATCTTAATGAAAAGCATATATGCTTCTTACACACTTTCACGTTTAGATGTGCGATATGAGGTGCAATCTTCAGACCACTTCAATATGAGGAACAATCTTAAGACCACTTCAACATTATTCTATTTTGTAATGTCCAGCTGATTACTTGAGTCAAAACTTTGTAATGTTTTGAATGATATGTTTTAATATATCTTTGGGATATGATAAATAATTTAAGAAATTGTGGGTATAATAAGTAAAATTTGGGGTGCCAATAGCAGTTATTCATAACGAAGGGTATTTCTGTCATTAGAATATTCTCTACTTTGTACCGCTGTAGTCCCACCGTAGCATCATAAAATGCGACCAACTCGCCTCTCTCAACGTTAGCTGCACAAAACAACGGAACACCAACACAAATGAAAATTTCAGCCGGTGTGTCAGATTCCGGCCAAAAGACCGTTTCAGATTGTCTTCTTTCTCACTATTTCGCAGCCTGATCTTTTATTACTCTGAAATCTTCTTCAAATCTTTTTTTTTTTTTTTTCCATTTTTCGCCGGATATCTGCCACACTTTCCGGTGGCCGAAACCATTGTTAACGTTATGGGATTTTGTATCTGTCCATTAGAGACTTCGACAAAGTTGCTGTGGAGTAGTAGTTTTTTCCGTCATAAGCCCATGATTTGCTGAGAATCAATCAAAGAGTTCTTTCTCCAGTGAATTTTTGTCGGAGAAATCAACGTGGACGTATCAGGAACTCATCATAATCAAGGTTGTCGTCTTGGACTCTAGGTTATAACGTATATATACTTTTTGAGGATAATCCCAAGAATGTTAGGGTTACACCATTCCAACTTTAGGGTCATGAATAGTGATTATATATATTTATTAAAAATAACTGTGTAACAAAACTTGAAATATGTTGCTAGTATTGCAAAATTATGCAGTAGTTGGAAACCTCAAATTATAAAATAAAAATTGTTGAAACATTTGTTTCTTTCTACAAATGATATTGATCAAGGTTTATTTGTTAGGGTTGTGTACTGGTTGGTACTAGTTTGAACATATCAAGGTACATAGGGAATTCAATGAAGCTGTTATATTCGTGCCTGGTGTTTCGATTGGTAGAAGGATCTATACATGGAATGGAGTGGATGTCATGGGTCTAGCTCCGCATTAAGCTCTTGCAAAAGGATGGGGGTTTGGAGTCGATCCCCCATCTGAATTTTTAGGGTTAACTCATTGTTAGCTCGGTGGTGATGCCCGTTTGAGGGAGCATTATCGACGACCATTTCTAACAAGCGTTACCACCACCTTTAGAAGGAGAATTTTTTGGGTTAACTTTTTCCAAAAGGGTGATTTGATCTTTGTGTAAGCGAATTAATTATCCATAGATAGGTGGTGTTATGATTTAAATGAGGGGTTTATTTTCTTAAGAGACAATGAGACTGAGAAATTATAATCTTCGTTTTCACAAAAATAGTAAAAGGATCTCATTATGACTCTCGGAGGTAGGTGATTTTATACACAAAATTCAAACTAAAAAATGATCATTCATTGTGATTGGCAACTATAAACTCGAGACGCAACATATAAGCGATCCAACTTGATAGAATGATTTACGTCATTGCCCAACTAATTTTTTATCCAGGGAGATTTCAAGACCGAGAACCACACAAATATTATATAAGAGAGAAAATTCCAATTGCTAAGTAGGTAAAAAGTAGTAAACTCCGACCTTAAGACTATCATATGAAGATTGATACCATAAAAAGCAAGAAGGAAACTTGTTCCATCCTAGACTGTAAATAAAAGAAATAAACTAGAGATAGAGATAAATGAAGAGAACTAAGAAGATTTATAACTAGTTTTTCCTTCAAATATCTATATCTTGTTTTTGACTTGGGTGTTGAAGTATTATTGATTTGTACTTTACCAAACTGAAAATTTAATCATCAAAAATCTCAAGGTGTAAGAAAACAAAAATCCCCCATCCTCCCAAAACCCCACCAATATGCCTACCTTAATGTATCCCTGACCTAAGAGCAACTCTAACGCACTTGAATTTTGCATCCCTTCCCAACTACCATTTTGGACAGCTAGAGGGCTCTGAAATGACTCAAAAGCACTTTGCATCTAACTTTCTATTTTAAAATATTTTAGAAAGAATCTTTTTCGATGGGCAAAAGATTAAAATGAGAGGGTGGCAAATGAAGATGACCGTTGCCCACAAGTGTAGGTTGGAGAGTCATTTTAGATAACACGACTAGAATGCATACCTCTTGAATATCCAAAATGACTTTCTATAATAAAATGCTTAGTAATCATGAAGAGTCCAATTGGAGTTGCTATAACATGATATAATCTAAGTTGAATTTGTCTTAAGAATCTCAAAGTATGAGGTAAAAATTTGTTTGGAATTGGATTGTTCCCTAACCCATTATTGTTATTATCTTATCTAGTCAAGTGATTCTCTCCAAAGCTTTCATTTTTTTTCTGGTCAACCATTTGTACGTCTCATCCCTCCCCTTTGTCATCATTGTTGCTATCTTATCTCAAGTGATTCTCTCCAAAGTTTAATTTCATTTATTCCCTCATCAACCCTTGGTGCATCTCATCCTTCACATCCTCACCTTTGTATAAAGTTGAAAGGAGGCAACACATACACTCCAATCCATTAGTAGTCAAAAATTATACCACCCCATAATGCCCTTAACTTACTATTGAAGCAAAGCAAAAGGGGAAAAAATCTCTACTTTTCTCTCTCTTAGTCAAAAGATTCCACCCCATATTCCCGTACCTTGCTGGTGAAGCAAAACCAAAGGAGAAATCCTTTTTTTTTCCCCTATGTACTAAGTTCATCTCTTTTATACACATCTCTTTCTCAGAAAAGTTTCACATCTTTTTTTCTTCATTTGTTTACTTATATTTTTTCTTACTTTTAATATATTTTGCATACTTTTTTAACTAGAAATTCAATTATGTAAATTTTGAATAATTAGACCAGATGTAACAAGTAGGCATTTCAAAATGGGAAACCCTTTCCTTACTAATAAAATAAGATTTTAAGTCTATGGGTCTTTTTACTCAAATGGATTACCACATCAGAAATCCAACACCACAATCCTCTAATGTTCTGTTTGGAAAAATTGTATGTAAAGTTGCTGATGTTGAATTAAGTTGCTGAAGCTGAGAGAAAGTTGTTGTTGCTATTGCTAAAACAACTTGCTGAATTGAGTATATTGTTTGGTAACATGTTGTCTAATTGTATTGTTAAGATGTTAAACTGTTTGGTAACCTGTTGTCTAGAATTTGCTGGATGAAATTTAAAAAAAAAAAAAAAGATTATTTATCTTATATAAGTACTAATATGTTAATATTAAGTATAAACATAGGATTTAATATTACAAAATAAAAAAGCGAAATTAAACTTAAATTAGATTGTTTAATCATCTCAGTTAAGAAAATTCAAAACACCATCAAAATTATAAAAGAAAAACATGAAAAGAAACACAAAAGAAGAAATTTACAACAAAAAAAATGACCACCCCAAAAAATTTAAATCAAGATATCAGAGAAAAAACTATCAAATTCTTGAATTATAATTTTATAATATCTTGTTCAAGAAAACCCAAACAACCATCAAAGGGGTCATAGATAATAATATGACTATAATTATATTAGAGAGCCACTAACTTATTACATCCACTTTCTTAAATTATTTATCACACCCCAATTAAAGATTAATACACACGTTTCAAACATTACAAAGGTTCAGCTTAAATTATAATCTCAACATTAAAAAACATTATAATACTTGTTGAATAGTTGTTTACAAATATGATTAGGCTCTAAAAATCCTAAACCCAAAAAATAGAAATCTAACAACAACAAAAAAAATGAATTTATATTGGCACCCCAACTTTTACTTATTCTAAACCATTCATTTATTTTCTTTATTAATTGGGGTGTAGCAAGTAAAAGTTAGGTTGCCAATAGCATATCTCTTACCCGCACTAATTATTTTCTTGGAAAAATTATTTTCTTATGATTACTTTCATGTGGAATTAGTATTTTCAAAAATATTTATTTTAAAAATATACACATTTTACCTGTATTAATGCACCGAATTCCATCAGAATCCCGTCATTTAACATGTTTGGATTAGAGTAATAATAAGATGGATGACTGAAAAGTCCTCCATATTGTATCCTTCCTCCTCTTTACTTATTGAATAATAAAGAAACATATTCTAAGAAAATCCATTTTCTACTGATTACTTTTATGTGGAATTGATTTTTCAAAGAATATTTACCCTCCAAATATACACAACCTTAGAAAATAGTTCAGCATGCTTGTTAATTAAACTCCTCGTTAAATAATGTCGGAATTATTTATTCTCAACCATTCACCTATTTTCTTTATTTATTACTAAGGGTTACCTCAAATTACAATCTCAACATAATAAAATATTGCAACACTTATTCAAATAATTTTACTAGTTTTTTACTATTAAAAAAAGGTTCATATAAAAAATAAAAAAATCTAAGCAAAAGAAAAGAAAAAATGAGAGTCTCTATTGGCACCCCAACTTTTACTTATTCTCAATCATTCACCTAGTTTCTTTATTTATTACTAAGGATTACCTTAAATTACAATCTCAACATAATAAAATATTATAATACTCATTCAAATAACTTTACTAGGTTTTTACTATTAAAAAAATTTCATATAAAAAACAAAATAATCTAAGCAAAAGAAAAGAAAAAAAAATGAGAGAATTTCTATTGGCACCTCAACTTTTACTTATTCTCAACCATTCACCTATTTTCTTTATTTTTATTTGGGGTGTAATAAGCCAAAGTTAGAGTGCCAATAACACCTATTTCAATTGAAAAATCAGAGAGACATTTTTTCATTCAAGATACGAGGAGTTATTAGAGCGTTGGGAGGTTGTTGTTTCCTTCTCCATCTTGCAATCCAAACCCGGAACGACCTTCGCAGGTATGTCTTCTTTCTCTTTCCTTCCTCTCTCTACAGTCCACTTGTTCTCTACCAATCTTTTGGGCAGAAGTTAATGGATGGACAAAAGTTTGGGCTCTCAACTTCAAAGAACTTTATTCAGCTCTATTTCATATTTCTTCTAAGAAGAATTTTCCAATCAGTAGTATATAACTTCAATCCATCTATGCAAATGTCGATTGGAAATTTAAAACACAAACATTGGAAAAAAAAAACAGTGGAACAAAATTTGGAGATGGTTGATTGTAAGATTAGAGAGAGAGAGAGAGAGAGGGTGCCAACTCTGTTTTATCATCTATTTTTGTAGAGGCATGTTGAATCATGCGTTGTGATTTTGCGGAGGCTCGTTAAGGGGTTGGTAGTCGAGAGAATCAGCTGTTTGTTTTCGAATGAATCCGCAACTTAAAAGAGTTCTATTTGACCCCAAACACTGAAGTTCGAAAAACAGATGGATTTCGGCATGATTTTAGCCGTGAGAAAAATTTTCCAAATAGACTATAAGTTTCATCCAAAAACTGATTAAAAAAATGTCTTTTGAATTAGATTCAAGGTTTTGAAAAATGACAATTACCTAACTTCCACATAACTTTCAAACTTAAAAATGAAATTCAATGATGAAAAATAATTTTTTATGAATTTTTTTTTTCAAAGTTCATAGAATTCCATCCTCTACAACCCTAAAGCGTCGGATGATGTCAAGAGGTGAGTCCGCAACAACCCTTACTAAGGGTGAAATCCTTACTTAGTAATGCTAGCGGGCTCTTTCAAATTTCATTTTTTATTTTTATTTTCCCCTTTTTTTTTTGGTTTTTTGTTGGTTAAACAAGCAAGTGAATTTTATTAAAAGATCTAAAGATGACAAATTGCGAAGTTGGTTAAAATCTGATTGTCCATTCAAAGCCCACTTTAATCTATTAAATACTAATCGCTAACTAGTTTTCATCTTTACTATTATAATAAGAGAAGGTGAAGTAGAAGTGGCTCGACACAAAATTCTGGATTCTAGAAATACCTCCAACTTCACATTTAAACTTAATAAAATCAGGGTAAAAAAATTGCATCCGTAGGTCCTTAAAATTAGTTAGTTTTTAAAATTACAAAAATATTCTTTTTACCATGTAATCATCAAAATCACCTTTTAATAATATTTTAACTAGCAAATAAGCCCTTTAGACACATGTACATTTGCTCATGCCACCTTCTAGTATTAAAAAGATCAGTAAAGTACAATTGGACAAAAGCATATTCTCCATGTATGCATATTACGAAAATGAAAATTAGGAAGGCCAATAATTTTTCCCGAATAGTATATTAAAAAAAAATTCATTAATAAAGATTTACCATTGTGATTGCGGTAGAGTTTGGAGCATCTACATATTATTCTCTTTGTTCTGTGTTGTAATAGAAATTTACTATATTCTTCGGAATTATACAAATATGAATATTTATCTTTCAATGAGAATTTGTATACAACATATGATAAACATCTCTTTATTCTTTATATATGAATATTTGATATTTATAATTGAAGAAAGGGTTCCATCAAATCATATACGGTAAAGTCGCATGTTTTCCCAATTCCTACCAAAGAGAATTATTTCTTTTAAGACTAATGATAAACGGACGCAATCGACTGACACAGTTGACATGGCATGTGCACATAGCGTCATAACCATAGAAGTTTCTATTTTTGGATTATCAAGTCAAGACTCAAGACAAAGAAAATAGTAGAAAAAAAAAAAGAGGGAGAAAAGAACAAGGTGCTAGGGTTTTGTCTTTGGAGACTTCTATTGTGCTAAGGTGCAAGATTGTGTATGAGAGAGATTTCTCTTGGATTCGTCACGATTTATTGAAGGTTCCCATCAAGAATGGAAAGTACTGCTTTGTGGTGAGATTTGTTTGTTGTTGAAGCTCAAAAAAGATAACTCTTGTATTTCTTCAATTTATTGTAATACCTTGAGCTTTGGACAAGAGCTTGAGAAGAAATATTTGTACCATTATCTTTTGAATGATGAAGATTGTTCGAAGTTGTCTCGTGGTTTTTTTTTTTTTTCTTTCACATTAAGAGGGATTTTCATGTAAAACGTTGGTGTCTTGTGACTTGACTTCTATGTGTTTGATTAATTTTCTCTTTGAATTCTTTGTTTGATTAGTTTGTGATTTGACATAGTAATTACATTTTTCCTATTTGATTGATTTCTCTTTGCTACACGCATAGTTGAGAAAGTTCTCATCCTTCCCCAACATAAACTCATTTGAATTTTTTTTTAATACAAATTTAATTTTTTATGATGAGTTTAACAAGTTTTTTGCCAACCGAACATTGTCAACTGTCGACATGGTCTGATTTTCAATGAAATTACAATAATAATACATATTGTCGATAATAAGAAAGGGAGTGTTGAACGATCCGATAGATTCAAGGTTGAGAAAGAGAGAATAAAAGAGTTAAACATGAGAGAGAGATCTTACAAAATCCTAAATGAAAGAGCGTTAGAGAACGATAAGTCTACAACTCTGTGTCTGTCTCACTTTAAAAAGTCATAGCTTTAATGTTATTTTGTTATATTAAGTTGGGAGGCCATTTTAATTAGAGAGCTTCATTGGCACAACTTTTACTTAGTATACTCCAATTTCTTAAATGATTTATCACACCATGATTAAACATTAAAACACACCCTTCAAACACGAAAAAGTTGGGTCCAAGTTATTATTTGGATATTGCAAAGCGTTGTAACACGTTGAAACTAGTTTACAATTAGGATTGGACTCATATAAAATGCTAAATCCAACTAATAGAAATCTGATAAATAAAGAGAGAATTTCTATTGATACCCCAACTTTTACTTGATGGATGGATACAGAGATGCTGATCAATCATAACTAGCCTATCAACCTTACTGCCTTCATTTCCCTTGCAACAAGGATGAAAATTAATACCTAAAAGCTGGAGTGTCAATAGTAGCTATATGAATATAGAAATAAAATGCATGCAACAAAACTTTTTTCATTTAATCCATACATACCTTTTATCTCATTAATATTACCATAGAAAAGATATGCTCTTAGGGAAAAAAAATTTACTTTGGCCCATAGAATCTTCATATTTACATAACTACCCTCGTTAGTTAGGTTGCACATGTCATGAGAAGGAGAGCATGTGAGCAAACAATTTAATTGTTTATATGCTCTTCAAAATGTTAGGTAGTTAAGGCAATACTACAGCTATTCGATCATTATTATAAACTAAGAAAGTGGGATTAGGGGCAGATTTACAATGGGGGCACTTGCCCCATAAGAATTTACAAAGTCTATAGATTAATGAACTATTGTGATAGATAAAGAAATCTGTCATTATTGCCCCCTAAAAAATAAAAAAAAAATTCATTCTTAGTTGTCCCCACAAAAATGTCTACTCTCAATTACCCCCACATGGGTAAAATTATTAGGATCATCCAATCTTTGTAGATGATAGAGAAGGATGACCCAATCAAAG
This sequence comes from Akebia trifoliata, assembly GCF_017979445.1. Lineage (NCBI taxonomy): Eukaryota > Viridiplantae > Streptophyta > Magnoliopsida > Ranunculales > Lardizabalaceae > Akebia > Akebia trifoliata. Next base: position 29,600,414 of record NC_141381.1, read on the forward strand.
GAAGAAGAGGCCATAAAAACTTAAGAGTTGGGTTGAAATATTTGTAGAGGAGTCCTTAATTTTATAAGGTTTAAATTATTTGACTCACAATAAATAGGAAATTTTAATTAATAAAATGTCTTTAATCTTTTAGAAATGGCTTTGTGCTATTATTTCTCTTATTCACTTTAGGTCCCACAACAACTGAGCTACGTGTTTCGTCCGTAAGGAGGAGAATGAAAGAATAGGACGTTGAAAAGGTTTTTATATTAAATTTATAAATATAATAATACAAGGTCGGTGCAATGTAAATATATTGTCTGTGAATTAAATATTAGAGAAGTAGATAATTTATTTTATTTATTTTTAATTAGTTTCTTTTTATCTTCTTTGGTGAAGGGGTTGATCAATATGATCATTAGGATTTGAGAAAAAATACAAATTTTCTAAAAATTAATTTCTAGTGTTTTTTTCCTTACAAACCAAGATCTTGATCTTCTCTCTTCTTCTTTTTTCTCTCTTCGAGATTGCTATGATATATACATACAAATAGTCAACTCTCTTTAGAAGTGCAAATCTTCTTAAGATTTGCACGAGAGATAGAATTATTGAAACAAAGTATATCTGATAAAAAAAATTAAAAATAAAAATAAATAGAGTAAAATTATTATTATTATTTTAAAGATTGGGGTGGAGGAATGATTGTGATCTGCAAGTAGTTGCTCCATATATGTTCTAGTGTTATTTCTTTTCTTTTATAGCAGACACAATCCATGTAGGGTAGTATTCGGTAGTTAACATGGAACCAACATTTTTTCCTATATAGATTCGAAATTTCAGAATGATCAAACTGATTTTTTGTGATGATGATATCTATAGTGAGGAGATCATCCTCACCAAAAATGAGCTCATTCCAAAACTTCTAACCCCATCAAAAGTGATTCACAAATTGAAATTAACGATTAAAATTGATGGGGTTAGAAGTTTCAAAATTAACAGATTTTTTATGAGAAAAAAGCATTTGTTTCGTCTGAGCTCCTTAACTTTGGCTGTCGAATAGGACCCATCCATGTACTTGTCGTCTTAAAATAAGTATTATTTGAGATCCTAATTTCATAAATATGATCAATTTTACTTAACCTTTTTTTATTATCAGTAAATGGAAGTTGTAAAGGACCTCTGATTTATTTAAACTTAATCAAAATTAGTAGAGATTTTGTAATTAGACTCAATAATTGGTCAAAATCAAAATGTAGGATGATAAATTAAATCTCTAAAACCTTGAAGATGATTAAAGGGTAAGAATCCCAAAACAACAAAGAAATAAGAGCCATGATAAATCAACCTGACAAAACATACGCAGTCTGTACGTGACTGACATGGCAAGGGCATGGAACTATAAATCTTTTTCTTTGGGATACACAAGGAAAAGATCAACAGTTTAGTGCCATTGCCACATGAACTGTGTACAGATTGCTTATGTTTTGCCACATCGATTTATCATTAGTCAAGAAATATTCCATGAAATCTATAAATAAAGAGAAAATTTTTTTAAAAAACAAACTTGTAAAAAATAACTAGGGTTGAGGCTGTCCACTAAACTAACCAACGGCTGAGATGGAAAGATTAGATGCTCAATAATGGGTCCTTTGAAACTGTGTTTTTCCCGTGTTTTAGGTTCGAAAAGTCGATAATAACAATACTCCGCAAGGTTTCCCTAAAGTAAAATATTCTAGGCGGCAAAACATCAGCCACAAAAACTTATATTACCGTAGTTCTTACTTGCAAAGATGGAATGAAAAGAGAGTTACTAGTGGCACCCACACTTTTACTTATTACATCTCAATTAAAAAAATAAAAATAAATGATTGAGAATAAGTAAAAGTTGGAGTGCCTTAAAAACTCTCTCTTCTTTTTTGGTTTGATTTCTATTTTATTTTCAAATTTATATGAGTCTAATATTTATTATAAACTACTGAAATTATTTAAATGAGTATTCTAATATTTTGAGTCATGTTGGAGTGACTCAAGATTGTACGAACCTCATATTGTACATGCAGACGTAAAAGTATGTAGGAATAGATGCCTTTTAACTCGTATCTTAATGAAAAGCATATATGATTCTTACACGTTTTCACGTTAGGATGTGCGATATGAGATACAATCTTAAGACCACTTCAACATTATTCTATTTTGTAATGTCCTACTTGAGTCAAAACTTTGTAATGTTTGAATAATATGTTTTAATCTTTACTTTGGATGTGATAAATAATTTAAGAAATTGTGGGTATAACAAGTAAAATTTGAGGTGCCAATAGCAGTTCTCAATAACAAAGGGTATTTTTGTCATTAGAATATTCTCTACTTTGTACCTCTGTAGTCCCACCGTAGCATTATAAAATGCGACCGCCTCGCCTCTCTCAACGTTAGCTGCACAAAACAACGTAACACCAACACAAATGAAAATTTCAGCCGGTGTGTCAGATTCCGGCCAAAAGACCGTTTCAGATTGTCTTCTTTCTCACTATTTCGCATCCTGATCTTTTATTACTCTGAAATCTTCTACAAATCTTTTTTTTTTTTTTCCATTTTTCGCCGGATATCTGACACACTTTTCGGTGGCCGGAACCCTTGTTATCGTTATGGGATTTTGTATCTGTCCATTAGAGACTTCGACAAGATTGCTGTGGAGTAGTAGTTTTTTCCGTCATAAGCCCATGATTTGCTGAGAATCAATCAAAGAGTTCTTTCTCCAGTGAATTTTGTCGGAGAAATCAACGTGGACGTCTCAGGAACTCTCGGACGATCTGACACACAATCACACACGAACACTATGAATAACGGACGCCTTTTCTTCGATTCTTCTCGCCACGGAAACATGTTGGTTCTGGGGAACGGAGATCCCTTTTCTCATGGTGACTTTTTCTTTCCCGTTTTAACCCCGATACTTGATCGTTTGTTCTTCTTGTAGAAAGATAGATATTTTAATTTTCAATCTTAGCTCTTTAAATCTCACTTATAAATTAAATTTCAAGAAGTGGATCGTTTGGATCTTATGCAATTAACTTGTAAAAGCTGTTCGTTTCTTGAAGATCTGATTTTTCTCATTTTTTTTTTTTGGCGATCTATCTCACTAGTCCCATATTTACCAGAATAATTTACCAAAACAGATTTAGATTTTAATTTATTATGAAAAAAATATAAGAATCAAAAAGTTTTTGGAAATTTTTTTTTGAATTTGATCTCGTGTTCAGGTTCAAGATCATTTCTGAACATGGGAGAAACCTCGAAGAGACTTCCCTTTTTCTACTCCTCCAATGATCTGCTCGAAGAAGAATTTTATGACGAGCAATCACCAGAAAAGAAGCGCCGCCTCACTTCTGAGCAGGTTAGTAACTCATCCATGGTTTGACGTCCATTAATGGACGAGACCAAGTTGTCTCAGACCTGTAAATCATTTAACTCGATTTATATATTTATATAAATATACTTCATGGGGATGTTATCATTCTCCAACACTTTGTTTTTCAATAATACCCCTAATCATTTTTATCTTTTAGTGAAAAAGATAAAAGAGTATATTGATATTTTACATACGAGTCGTGCTGGGGTGACACAGTATTTACTGTGACTCTCACAATTCTGACATGGACATATATACATAATCGTAGATGATTTTTACTCGTATCATGAGGTAACACATCTATGGTCATATGCACATCCCACGTCAGACTTGTGAGAATTGCAGTAAATACTTTGTGTCATTTTAACATTTTCCTTTACATAATAAATGTTTGTTTGTATTGATTGTCAGATCATTTATTGTACATAAGATATTTAATTCTAAAGATTAAATGCCCTTAGCATTTATTATGTGAGAGTCATGTATTTATTATGCAAATAAACATTTGTTATATAAAAAAACTCATATACCCTCATCTTTTTCATTAAAAGAAAAAATAAATAGGGTTATTATTGAAAAATAAAAGTGTTGGAGAATACTAATGCACCCATGAGGTCTTGGACGTTAGCATTCCCCTATAAATAATTATAATTTTTTTTTAGACTAATGATTTTGTAACTCAACTTTACAGCGTGGCTCGAAAACTCACCAACGTGTTATGCGCAAAGATTTGTAGATTCTTTTGCTCGGGATACATAACTATATCCCCATGATACACAATTGCAGGTGGCAGGTCAGTTGTGTATCCCAAGGGAAAGAATCTATGATTCTTTGCCCATGCCACGTTGGTGAGGTTTTGAGTCACCCTGTCAAATTGATTTACAAAATCAGCACTCTTTTTTTTTTATATATATATAAAATAAGGTAGCTTATAAGATGTACTCGGCCGAAACTTGAGATGAGTTACTGGTAATCAATCCACAATTGCACAACCAATAATTCTTATTCGTTAATAATATTTATAGTAATTTTATGTGGTAGAAACATTGTTTTTATTTTGGCGAACATTGTTGCACAAATGACACATCAATGAGGATCATGGTTTCAAAATTCGGTTTTGACGTCCTGTCTCATCCATGGACGAGACCAAGTTGTCTCAGACAAGCCAATCCATCTCGGACAAGATAAATCTTTTAATCAATTTAAAATGATTTATTTATACAATAATGATTTTCTAACTAAAAAGTCTTCACTCAGTCAATATTTGGCTGACGTTGCATTGATACAGATTTATATATCTTTTTTACTCGGATACACAACTGCACATCTTGGTTCTGTGTCCATGCCACGTCAGCCAAGTATTGACCGAGTGAAGATTTTCTAGTTAGAAAATCACCACTCTTATTTATATACATTTAAATGAAAAAAACTTATAATTTTTTTAATAAAATAAGGGAGATTAGAAGATATTTGTCATAAAATTATGTTTTGTTAATGTAATAAATAGTTAAATTCTATAATATTAAAAAAAATTAGTTATTTTAATCAAAATCTACAAAATCCCGATCGACTCAGTAGAGATTTTTAAAATATCGTTTGAACATCTCGTGAGATGGTGTGAATGGTGAGATACCGCGTATATCCATCTCGGAGGAGATTTAAAACCATGGTGTGGATACATGGATATACGATGGTTTTAAAACTTGTTTTGACGTCCCGTATCATTCGTGAACGAGACTGAGTCGTCTCAAATGAGTTTTCTGAAACGTTTGATACGTTCCATTCAACAATGAGAAAATGAACATGGCAAGTTTTAAATCTCCTTCGAGACATTGACTTGTCCGTCTATCTTGTTGTTGGACGATATCGAGACAACTTGGGTGATATGGCTCGGTCTCGAACGAATTTGAAACCATGAGATGCACTCAATCATGAGGAAACTACGTAAATCTTTGTGTCGTGTGCTTGCATCTTCAATTTCTTTTTTTCTCTTATTATTGCGGGCAATTATTATTTCATTACAATTTGATATTGAGTTTTTTTTTTCCATTATTTGAGATTCATACGTTGGAAAAGAGTTTCGATGAGGAGAACAAGCTGGAACCAGAGCGAAAGACGGAGCTGGCGAAGAAGTTGGGGCTGCAGCCGAGACAAGTTGCGGTGTGGTTTCAGAATAGGAGAGCTCGTTCGAAGACAAAACAGCTAGAGAGAGAATATGATCTTCTCAAGGCCTCTTACGACTCTCTCTTCTCGAACTACGACACCATTGTCAAGGAGAACGAAAAGCTCAAATCCCAAGTAAGAAGCCGAGATCATTTTATAATGAATTGTGATAATCTAACTACCCCACATGGCAAACTCAATTGACTACCTTGACGTGACAAGTTCGGGAACCGTAGATCTATGCTCCTCGACATACAAGGATGAACTTTCTCATAAATAGGTGTATCTCGAGGGATTTGTGTATCCCGAGGAACACATATCTACAGTTCCAAACTTGTCACATTAGGTAGTCAATTGAGTATGCTACGTGCAATAGTCAGATTATGACGACTCTTTTATAATTGATTAGGACTCTATTTTAAGAATATTTTAATTTACTTCCTTCAATTTAAAAAAAAAATAGACTTACCCACTTTAACAAAGAGTTCGATGAGAAAGAACTGATTCGTTTGAGTACCCATCAAAGGAAAAAGACTCGTCAAACGATGTTTGAAACAGAGCATCCAACTGCTGATCTCTAGGAACCTTTAAAGATCTTTATCAAAAAAGCCATATATCCTTTTTTGTATTTATTTATTATTTTATCAATGATTAACCTCAAATATAGGTCCATATTTTTTTATAGGGTCTTGTTTAACGGGTGCCCCAAAATCGTTTTTTATATTTATAAAATTAAAATTACAAAAAGACCATAAATAAATTTAACGTTTATGATTTATTTCAGATTGAAAATAAAGGTGAATTCAGGTAAATGGGTATGTTTTGGAAAAAAAAATCACTTCATGTCATGGTTTCAAGTCTAGTCTGAGACCGAGAAGTCATCTCGGTATCGTCTATAAACGAGGTGGATAGATATGGCGTCTCAACTATGACATATCTAGGGAGGTAAACGAGATGACTTGGAAATCTCGACCAAGTTAATAAAACTCGGTTGAGTCGTCAATTGGAATTTTGTATATTTTACTTAAAATGATTATTTTTTTAGCATTTAAATTCATATTATCTAAATATATTTGAATAAATAATTATAAATTGAGTTAAATGGTTTATCTCGTATGAGACGAGTCGATCTCGTCCATGAACAAGATGAGTGTCAAACCGAGTTTTAAAACCATGGTTATGTGTGTGAATTTGAAAGAAAAAAAAAAGGGTATGAAGATAAATTCATATACTCATTTGGTAAAAATAAATAAATACCAAAACATGACCTTTTTAATAAATATTTTAAAAATGAAATGCATGACCGTTTTGGTAAAATCCCCTTTCATTAAAGCATAACTCAATAGAAATATACATTATTTTACAATGGGTTTAAGTGTTGGATGAGTGCAGGTGGTTTCCCTAGAGGAGAAGTTGCAGGCTAAGGAGGAGATCGGGATGACGATGATGGTGGTGAGTCAGAAATCTGACCCACCACTTCTGGCCAATGATTATGCTGAATTTGCAGCCATTCAAGTCAATGTAAAGGCCGAAGACCACCTAAGCACGGTCAGTGGTCGGAGCGTCATCGTGGACGAGGATGGTTTACAGTTGGTGGATAGTGGCAATTCATATTTTTCCAATGAGGAATATGGGCCATGCATGGTGGGACCCATAGAAGAGTATGGGCAGCAGCACCAGGAAGAGGAGACTGAGCTAATGGGCTGGTGCGTCTGGTCTTAAAAGCTTCTATCTTCAATCCTTTTTATGTTGTATTCTATGGTAAATAATACTTTGTGAGTCACATTTCATTCCCATAAAGGACTATATATATTTGTGAATTTATGATGAGATTTGCCTATATAGGGATATGTTGATTAATTAATTATAATTGGTAGTTTGGGCAATATTGTCCTTTTATCTTAATTTGTATTGGGTAAGTGAGAGAGTTGCCCCTTAAGATTTTGGTGAAAATTATATCAATAGGGTTTTAAACTTAAATGACTTATCCATCAAGGTCTTCCGACAGGCTAAAATGACCCAAATACCCACCTATTTCCCAAGAAGGCCTTATGTCTTTTCAACCTCTAGTTCAAGATTCTATCTACTTCAACCTTTGAAATTAATTATGAATAGGACAAGGATCAGTTTTTAAGATGAAAAATCAAGGGCTTTGGGTGAGAAGTTGAAGACAAGATTGAAGAGGTTGAATAGTTTACAAGAAATTTAGTTATCCTAGAGGTTTGAAGAAGCTGAAGATGATGGGTTTTGGTATAATCTCTTATTGTCCGAGACGTCAATTATTTGAGGCCTCAAAGATTATCGTGGTAATATCTTTGTTGTTGATATGGTCTCCTTTGTGAACAATTATAAAAGAGTAATTCCAATTAATTCTTATAAAAAACAAGAAGATTGGATAATCATAAGGATGAAGAGACATTTAGTAAACATTTGGGACATACATTTTTTCAAACTAAGGACATGCCCCTTATACTCAATCCTTCTTATAGATTATTGAAAAATGACTTGAATGCCATCATCAATCTCTTGTCAAACCCTTCATTTTTCTCTAAAAAAAATTTATCATCTTCAAACTCTTCAATTTATATGGGAATTTATTTTTGATCTATTGGTAACACCAAAAATTATTACCGACTGTATGTAGGTTTTTATTTTTTTTAAATTAGTTTTACTTTGAAAACATAGGTATCAGAAACAATCACCAAAACATGGAAGGGTATGAGTACCTCTAAATCATCCAAAATAAACCAATAAAATAAGAAGCAGTGGTTGGGTGGGGGTAGTGGGACCAGAATATGGTTTTTTCTTTATTGGTATATAAAGAATGAGGGAGGATCATGGGAGACATTAACACATCACCTGAAAGAGATATGTATGCTTCTCTATCCTTACTTCTGTCTTCTCTCTCTCTCTCTCTCGGTGGGGGTGGGACCCATTACATGGTGGGCACGATGACACCTTGGGCTGTGGATTCCAGCCTGTGCTCGGGACCTCATAGTGCACAGCCATCGTTTTCTAACATGAGACCGAGTAGCAATAGCAATAGCTGTCAAAATTCTCTCGAGAAAAAAAACGATATTGATCGCTAGGATCGGATGTCTTGTTGTCTCGACTCCCAGAAATATTTCGGTAATTTTGAGGTACCCCTCTGGGTTCTTATGTTCGAGCCCTTAACTGAAAAATTCTTTGAACCAACCCCTTCCCTTCCCTTCCCTTCCCTTCTCTCCCCCCCTAAAAAATTAAAAAAACAAAAAAATACCCATTTAACTCCAGGGTTAAAAAATTATCATATTCAACTTCAAGACTCGTCTACGATATTCAGACCTGACAAGGTTGAAAAGTCGAGATCTGAAAAAAAACAGGTCTAAAAGTGATCAAATTAAAAAAAGTTGCCCAACCTAAAGCCAACGGGCCTTGTGAGGAGAAAATATTCAAGGGTTTTTGGCAAAAGATTGAAGAGGAGATTTCATCATCCTTTGTAAGGAGTCAAGGGGGTAAGATGAGTTTGAAAACAGTTAAGAGGGGATCTCTAATTTCCACCAAAAGCTGGAGTGGTACTCAAAATTACCCAAATGTTACAGAGATACCAAATGGTGGGGATACCATCCAATCTTCATGCTCCCTCTTCCTTTGCCAAAGGGTTGTGCCACTCTGGGTTCAAGACCAATTTACCCACCCACCAATAAAACGAAGCCTTCTATCATGAAAAATAATCGGATGCTCCAAAAAACACCATCACACAACCATCAAGATAGAACCTATATGCGTGATTGCCGCCTACATGTTCGAGGATGCATGAATACACATGGAGAAAATACCTACTGAGCCAAGACATCAAAGAAAACCTGTTTTTTTTTTTTTTTTTTTTTTTTTTTTAATATGAACTAATGCTTATCCAAAAAAAGAAAAAGTAAAGAAAAAAGGAGAGAAGGGGACCATGTATAATGAATGAAATATAATTTTGACTACACCTGCTGCTCAGCTTCAATTTTTTTTTTTTTTCTTCTTTTTTTTCTAAATTGATTCCTTTTTCTTCTTTTTTTGTTTAACGTAGAGAAGATGCCTACTTTCTTCTATCTATCACTCTCTCTATCCCAGTCTTCACAAAGCAGCACTCCTGCTGAGGAAGTAAATGTTCAAAATGGGAAACATTCTCACACCCCTCTCTCCTCTTCTTCCCTCCTTGCACTTCTTCTTCTTCAACTCTCCATGAAAACCTCCAAAATGAACAATGCTTCTCAATCCAACATCTGTGTCAGCACGTCAGCTTTATATATACACATGTGGAGGCAGCAACTTTCCATCAATGTCTCCTTCCATCCATCATACATCATCCTCTACACCAGATGGACGAATGCAACACCACAACAGAGTCAGACTACAGAGGGTCACTTTAGTATTTTACAGGATAAGTCGAGCTGTTTCTTCCTGGCATTGCCACCAGGATTGGAACTGATATTTGATTAGATTCCTCACAAAATTGGAGATGCATTCATTCAAAGATCAACTCTCAGTGTCCTTCCTTTTCTTGCCTGATTTTGTATTGTTGTCTGTTGGATGACTTGCATCCAAACCTGGTGGAGTCTTTTCGTAAATTATAGAGGCATCCAATGTGTATATGCGGAGGGCTAAGGAGGAGATGGTGGAGGTCCTGACCGCAGCTGATAATGATGACCAGTACCACCATCCATTCCTCAAGTATTCCGTCTTGATCATGTCTTCGAATACGATTGCTGCTTTAATCATCTGAAAGAACATAGAAAGAAACTGATGAGTTATTAAACAATTATAATTCACAAACAGAAATACTAATAAAAAGTCTGAAATTAGTTATCAATTGCTTGTTAATTTCCATTGAGCACATTTTCTACACAAAGTACGTTAGCCAAGTAAAAGTAGGCAGCAAAGCCATGGTCACTATACGATATATCACAACAAAGGGTGCATTAGACAATAGATTGATGGTTGTAATCATGCAATCAGGTTGAGTTTCTAGCAAGATCTATTTTTTTATTTTTTTTTATGGGTAAGCTGGACTTGAACCCAAGACCTCAAAGTTCTTTGCAATGTGTCCAACCAACTGAGCTATGGATCTAAGCCCTCTACCTAGATCTCTCTAAGAACCCATTGATGGTAGCTTGGTTTACCAGCATGTGTCCCATATTCTTGTATTCTAGTTACAGAGTGTAATCTCTATTTACAAAAATTTGTAACAAAGTGCTCTTCTAAATTTATATGGAAGTGTGAGATTTGATTCCAATTCCTTTACAATGGCAGATAATGTATTTATTATCACAGATTTAATTATAGAAGTGTGCTTTCATGAATATTCAATTCAACCCTGTTGAAGAAGAAATAGAAATTATTTGAAGGCTGAAGGGTACCAAAACCAACTCACCTCCAATAATGACTCGGCAGATTTAACGGAGGCACGCCAGGCACATCTGTTTGAAGAGTGGGCCTTTGATGGTCTAAGTGCTTCTTCAGGGAGTGCAGCATCGATATCAAGTAAATTAATCTTGAGCCGCCTTAGAATTTGTGAAACCTTCCCCACCAGTGGCCTCAATGAAGACCCAGGCACTATGCTGCAGGTACCAAATTCCAGTTCTGGAGTTCTATTATTTAAAGAAGATATTGCATCTCCATTGTACATACATGCTGAATTGGGTACCACAGTTTTTGATGCCTCCTCATCGATGCCACCCCCCACACGTCTTTTGTGTGAGTTATCCATAATATTATTATGATTCAAATTGGTTGCAACCCCGTCTGCTTGCAGCGAGACTACTTCCAGATTGGTGGCCACAACACCAGGTTCAGCATCAACTTTTCGCTTGGTGTCTAAAATTAGTGTCGGGTCATGGAGATAAGGAGACATGGATGGAACAAAGGATGGAATCCCATTTGAACCAATAAGTCCAATTTCTCGCACCAATTCCTTGTTAGAATCTTTTATGATGAACTTGCTGCTGATATCCTCAACGTTAAATGGACACACCAATTCCTTCTTTTGAAATTTACTCAATCTAGAATTGATGTCGAATTTCCCACTGGTATCCACTTCCATGATGTAGTCTCGAGTGGCTTCAGACCTCGTCACTCCCTTCCCTTTTGATGGTTCATCAATTTCTTTGCTGTCATCAGCGGCTAGTGGGCCTGAATTGCATTTTCCATCGTTGTGCCCCTCAAGTTCCACACTAGTGGAAAAGGTTTGGTGACACATGAGGCAATGGTGTCTTGAAGGCCATACAGGTTCCAAGCATTCACACCTGTACATCCGATCTTCATGGGTTAACTTTGCCTTCCTCACTCGCTTCTTCGGGATGTCAGTGGTTTCCGTCTCCAAGCATGGACCATACTTCTTCTCCAGAAAAATGGCAGCCTTAGTGGCAAGAGAACTAGGAGTTACTGTTTTTTCACTATTAGAGGACTTCAACATACTCACTTGTGAGTTGTCATGAGCATGGTTTCCAGCTTGTTGGGAGTATTGGGACCTCAGTCTCTGCAACTGCAAAATGGATTCCTTCAATTCTTTCTCTCTCGCATCACTCTCTCTCAACCATCCAACAAGTTCTTGAATCTCTTCATCAGATTCATAGAGAACACATGAAGAAAAACCATTGCTCGGCTCATATCCATATGAACTGCAATCAGGGGACCCTCCTGGAATCTCACTGCTACCTGGAACAGAACACCTCGAAGTCAAACTGTCTGAAAAGGGATCCTTTCGCTCATTCACTCTCCTCTTTTTCTGAAATGGCATACTCCCATCAGCAACTAAACAAGGACATTTTCCTGGTCTAACCAAAACCCAGTACAGCTGACCATAAGAATCCCTCCCCAAAAAATCCCTCCGCATGGATACTTTCAGAAGTTGTGATTCTATACTAGCAATTGAATCCTGCATAAGTGAAATCTCATTCTTTAGGGAGTTTGCCTCGAGGTTGTAGGCCTGTGACTCATTAACATCAGGTTGAATATTAGAGTTATGGCCAGGGACTAGATGATCGAAGTTTGTAGACCTGACAGGTACATGAAAGGGCAAAGGAGTTTGCGTGTTGTCTGCTGAGAGACAAGAACCCCGATCTTCGGGAGGCAGCACAGAACCATTTTCCACATCAAATTTGTGTTTTCCATTCGAATTACCCCGGATAATGACTTCTCTGCTCGAGTCATCAACTTCTTTTACCTGGGTAGTTTTCATAGGCTGCTCAGTTTGTCTGTTGGATTCATCTCGCCTTAAAGAAACCATACGGGAAAATAGATTCTCGAGTACTAGACTATCATCCGCAACTGAGGACGCAACTTTTGTTTGACTTCCAGAATCAGAAAGCTTCACATTTTCACTTCGATTACCATTCCAATGTTTCTCTGAAATGCTTCTAAAATCAGACCAGCACGGATGCCTATTCTCCTCAGGAATGTCCTCTAGCTGTAGCACATTACCAGAGAAAGCCATGTGATTGTTGTGTTTGCTATTCAAAGTCTGCCGCTGCCCTGTCCACCTACTATGGTTTGTAGGCACAGTAGCTGTCTTGTCTCTTCCAGCCTCTCCAAATCCATCAAGCAAGATTATGTTGTCCTTTGTGGTTCTTGTGGCCAAGAAATCTTCTTTGAACTTTAGATTTCTCAATTCTGTAGCAAGGGAACGTAATTTCTGCTGTAAATCAGCTGAAGTTTCAGCACATTGGTCAAGGTGTTCACGAATGATGGCCGAGTTCAGCACCTCATCACAGAGAAACTTAAGCAAGAAGATCCTCTGCGATCAAGATAGAAAGAAAAATCATTCAACTTGATAAGGAAAATAAAATTCTAATCAGAAAGAGCTCAAAAGCAAGATTATTTCTGGCACTTTCATCCAAAAAGAAAAAGAAATCTAAGGGCATTCACTATAATGAGAATGTCCTTCGATGTTTCTGAACAATTAATAGAAATTCAAGAAAGAACTTATATAATACTAATTATGTGAAACCAATCCTCGTAGTTATAACAAGTTTATCTAACCACCCAAAAAACAAAACAAAAAATTTAATAATAAATAAATAATAACAATAATAAATAATTAAAAAAAACAACAACAACAACAATAATAATAATAAAAAAATAAAGTCCCATCTTTCCAAACACCATAGTTCCTCTACAGAATGAACGTGTAGGGAGATATTATCACCATTCAGAATTTATGGGATGATGCCAATCTCCAATAGTTGGGATTGAGATAAGACTTTAAGGACTACATGAGGTTGTATAAAATTATTGTGAGACCTACGGTATTGAGCTAGCAACAATTAACCAAGTTTAGCAATTATTTGTATCATGAATGAGAATGGAAGAAAAGAATCCAAGTAATGAGGTAACAAAAAAATGAGTTTCTGAGAGATCTAGCACTACATATCATCACCATCATCGGTCCTAAAAATATGAGGCGCCATAAACATAAGAATATGGTGATTGTCAATGTTATATCATGGTGGACTACAAACCAAATGAAGGTATTGGATCATAATCGACATATTGGCTAAATAAAATTTCACCATGCAACCAGAGAGCAGTACAAAAAATAAGAGAAAATGACTGCAAAAACCTAAATTTTGAAAATATGTACCAAAAAGTCCCTTCTGAAAAAATATGGACTCTTTAGTACTCACTTTATCAAATATTAATCTAAAAAGGATTTTTGAATCAAAAATGTCGTAACTACCCTTTCAAGGATTTTTGAGGTTTAAAGTAACGTGTTTACTTGAGAATATTTGAGGTACTCCTGTGTTTTAAAATTAATGACATGCCCCTTGACTATGGTCATCTCTTACATACCAATGAAAAAAAAATCCTTGTTATCTCTTCCCAAAACTAATCTTTAACTCACATAGATGATGATGATGACTACAACAATGACGATGATAATAGAGATCAGTATGGTCATCATCATCATCAAACTGATTTGGTCTATGTATATTAGATTCATTAAAATATATAAATAATTTTAAATAAGTAAAACATAATTTTAAAACTCAACTTCAATGTTCATCGAATTGATCAACTAAAAAAGCAAGTCGACTCAAATGAATTGAATAAAATTATATTGAATTTATGAATAGCTTTTAATAAATAAATAAAATTATTTTTATTTTTCACAAAAATATTAATAAAAAAAAAAATTGGTCAAGTTTTTTATTTGACTCTATTTTTATATCAAACCACTTTGCAAAGTTTTTAAAAGGGTATTTCTGGTATTTTTCTAAAAAAACTTCAATAAAGACGCTCAAGAACACTTGAAACATCTTTTATTCTTTACTAGGGGACTAATCGGTACATATTTTCAATAAAGAGTCCTTTAGAGTCATTTTCCCAAAAAATAAGGAGGTGAGGATGAAAAAGACGCTCAAGAACACTTAAAACATGGTTGGAGTTTAAGTTTCAGTGTATAGAGAATATATGCTGACAAAGAGGAGCCAATAGACATACCTCCTCTACACTGAACTCCCAATACTCTTTTACTTCCATTGTGGTTGCTAACCGGTTTAGCGCCTCTGAGAAAACAAGACTTTCCTCTCCCTGATATCTCTTTCGCCGACGTCGGTTAATGACTTGAGTGCGTTTTGATGCATCTTGGGTCTTACCTTGACCAGTAACACATGAAGGACAATACCAGTTTCCTTCCGGGATCCTTGCAAGTGGAGGATTCAAGCAATAAGTATGATACTCAGAATCACAAGTATCACATAACAGAACACTTTCATCATCTTTATCGATGCCACACACTTTGCAGACACCGTCATCCCAAGGAGCTTTGGGAATCTCATTTTCACAAACAATAACATCCTTCAGTTCCTTCTTCACTCCTTCACTCTCAGAATTAACATGCTCCCTACACTTCTGGACAAGAGCAAGCACCTGCATTGGAAAATGTCCCAAGTTAATTCTCAAGCCAAGTACACGGGGAATGCTACAAGATTAAAGGGCAATTGATGAACAGGACTGCATTAGCAATTTCAAGCTTGGTGAAGTATTTTTAACCATAATGAAAATGATGCTTTACATTTCAGTTGCTACTAATCCACAGTTAAATACAGGATACCAAATGGATAAAACTACTAGGATTGTTGGTAACCCTTCACAATTATGGAGCCCAGGTCCACATAAGAACTGTCTTCAAGGCCAGGTTCTATTGCCCTTGGTGTTGAAAACCTGTTCCTTTATTATATTAATTCTATGAAAACCAGGGTTTGTAGTTTTCACTTTCCCCCCACATAGCCTCACAAATTTGAACAGCTAAAATCTACTTTCAAAGCCAATCGGACTAAAACAAAGTACAATCCTCCTTCCCTTAGTTTTTACGTGACCTGTGTCACCTCTAGTGCACACGTTAGGAATGCAAGCTCAGCAAAGATGTGAGAAAAGAATTTAGGACACGGTTAGATAAGCCAAAGGTGAACATGTTTTCAACCTTATTTTCTTGAAAGCTAACTAAATCTCTTCTCACTTTCATTTTTCAAGTTCTGACTACCTTCATATCCTCAGAACACATTACCAATAATAAAGCAAAGAAAATAGGGGTAACAAGACATTCACTAGTGAGGACTCTCAAGTCCTAACAACCAAGCTCAATGATAATCATCGAAGTAGACATGAACGATGGGCACCGTCCTATAAATTGAAGGCATCAACTTCATCCCACCTCACTAGACCAATAAATAGAATTGAAGTCCAAAAGGCCAAGTAAGTTCTGAACAGTAAATGATGATGCACCTCAGATGTAACCACATGGATATAAAGCCTTTAATATAAATAGCACGCACAACATCACCTGACCTTGAGATGATCCCTTCTAAATAAAGTTAATGAGGCCATGGATATAATGCCCATCAGATTAATTGTGCCTACATTTTAATGAGTAAATGACAAGGTAAACAAAGCCATGACTTTGGGTTGATTCCTTATATCAACAGCTAATAATTATAGCGTAGAACCTCCCAGCCTAGAGATGACCAGTGAATGTTCCAAGCAAATAAACGACCAATATTCTTAGCGGTGAGACCTACTTTGTTTGTGGGAGCAAATTATAAATCCTCTATCCTGATGATCCTTTTTAAGATAAGCTAGCTTTGATAGAGGCCTCCACTTTTATCAAATACTTCTATAGATTGCTTAATTCTTTCTTTTCTTGTTTTAACCTTGGAATATTACTTCTTTTCTTTTCTTTTCTTTTGTTTTTTAATTTGATCGATGATTCAATGAGTAAACAGTCCGTTGAACATTCCTTCATTCAAGATTAGATAGCAATGAAATGATTTAATTATCATATCATTAAAGAATAATTGGATTCTGGGATTTTGTATTTAGATGTGAATATTACTTCAGGTTGGGCCCATTTCAAATTATCAAAAGCCAAGCTGGGTCCTATTCCATTGACAACCCTAATTGTATATAAGCTGGTGTTGCCGAGATAGTGTTGTACTCTTTTTTTTAAGTGTTATAGTGAGGCTTTTCTGTTTAAGAGAAGGTCCGTGGTCAATGCTATTTGCAAATGACAGTCAGTTGATGAGGCTAGAGAAAGGGAGTGCAGAACTAGAATTCTAGAGACCTATTTCAGAGTCAGAGGGATTTAAAACAAGAATCATTTAATTACAACTTCAAAGCTCTTCAGCTCCCAAATTTAAATGCATGTTGACTAAATGTCAGATTGTACAGTATTTTAAGATCACATAAAGTCTGAACTGCACACATGTTTGTAGGACAATTATATCCATTGGATAGTATGTATACATAAATGAACCCTGCTTACACATGAGAAGTTTCCATCCAATCCAAAGAGGAGGTGGGCTTCTAGAGTGCTATGTGACCGACTTGTCCCAATCAAATTAAAAGGAAAATTCTACATGACGTCAGTAAGTTATGGTTTATGGAACTTTATGTTGGGCAATTCAAAAACAATATATTCATAGATTGACTGCAGCACACATCGGGATAATGAGATGGATGACAGGAAAACTAAGAAAGAAAAATATGAATGCATTGGTTGAAAAGGTAAGTAACCCATAAAAGAAGGAAAGTCAATTGCGATAGTTATAAATTATAAAAGGGTAATCAGAGAACAAAAAGGACGTGGATTGAGGCATTGAAAGAAGATATCGCGCACCTAAATTAACAAAGACACAGTTTCAGACATAATTAAATGGAAGAACATGATTCATACAGCAAACCCCAAAAAATGTAGGATAAGGCTTTGACAGTGTTGTAACAGCAATATTAGGGCACTGTTACATCAATTAAACCAGGAAACTGTATTAAAAAGTCATATCTACAAGCATCACCATCCAAGCCATGTAAGAACTAACAAATATGTTAGCATTGAACCCCAAAATATGTAGACCAGAGGATGATTGTTCATGCAATCTAACTTTAGGTTTAAAAAGTATCCAGTGTGTAGACCCCAAATTGGATGATAATCAAACATTGGATTAACATAATATGCTGTCTCTCTAACACACTATTTGCTTTCTGCTTGTAAAACACATATACGACCTAATACTTATGCATCACATTTATCAACTCGCATGCATGCCTGAGCAAGCAAGACATTTTTATGTGCATCCAAAACACTTCTAAATTCTATCATATGTAAAGTCATCAAAATAAAAACTAGAAAATGAAGTATTTATGAAGTTTGAGAAAATCAGACCCATAGGTATACGATTTTCCTAAAGTTGATACCATTTCCACAGAACACCAAATGTAGACGCATATCATACATAAATTTATGCAACATTACAAGTACTACCCATATCTAACTAGTTGATGTAACTACATAACAAGAACATTACAACAGGACACTGAAAAAAAGGAGGAAAGATTACAAGTAATATGAAACAAACCTCCTTTTCATACAACAATTCGAAATTCTGGGATAATGTTTCAGCCAACTCCATTAATTCAGGTCGATCCTTATAAGCAGTGCGTATATTATGCCAAACCTACCAAAGGGAAGTAAGAGTAAGCAATCTATAATGGATTCCAACCTTTCAACTTTTCATCCACAAGCAATTCTCATGAGAAAACATCAAATTTATGAAGCTAACTACAGGACAGAAGGGAAAAAAATGCAGTACACAAAGAAATGAAGCAACAATTTGAACAAAAGCACTAACAAGAGGACGCAAGCAAGGTTATTATTTTTTTTCTTCTTTTGCTAGGCAAGGTTGTTTTTGAGAAGGAAAAGAAAATGGGGATGGGAACAGGAAGAGGTCTGAAATGAGAATGAGCTCATTTTAATCAAGAAAAAATCCATCATGTGGAATTCTAAAAACCAAATTTAGAAGCTGGTCAATCACAGACAGAGATGGCACACCATTAAACTCATGCTAAGTAAATTTAGTTAAGGGCTAAGGCTACACAATATATGCATCTTTCTAATAATGTTTGGAGTCAAGGGTTGGTCTACATAATGAATATCTCAGAATATCAATGAAGTTCTATGGTTCCGTTTTTTTTTTTTTTTTTTTTTTTCCAATTTGGTGCATAACAAGAATTTTTAGTAAGAAGAAAGAAGGGGCACACCCTGCATGAAAACCCTGTTAACAAAAGTTATTCCTTAGAACTTTTTGAGAATGCTGGCCGATAGTTGAGAGACAACATTGCATTACAACTACCTTATCGAAGGTGCCATACTTGTGTCAAAGCAGGGTTTGTAAATTCAAGGACATGAGAGAGACCAATCCAATGCCAAATAGAAGAACCTGGCATTGAACATACCATTATCATTCCTCAACCACAACCACCTATCATCAATTAAGGGAAGTTTATGATATAAGCAATCGAAATAGCAACAGAATCTATCTCCCAATCGTTAAGATTTCACATGAAGCTAAGTTCCGATGATAACTTGCTGCCATTAAATCCCGCACCAGATGGGTTCTTGCTACTAGATAGAGCGAACAGACATGAGGATAAATCCCCCAGGGGAACCCATTGCTAACCATCCATAACTTAAGTGTTAAGTAATCAGCCCATTCTAAACCTTCTCCGACACCTTTTTTCTCCTTTTTAATAGCAAATACGACATGACAGGAAAATAGTGGATAACCTTGTCAAAACCCCCTTGAAATCACAATGAAATTGGATGAAGACCTACTCACTTGCCTCATACTATTTTTTTTAATAAGTCAATTGCCTGCAGTATATGACCAAACATCTAGAGCCCATGGGATGGGCTTTGGAATAACAAACCCGCATCAGTTACATCCAGCGCCTATAGGAGATCTTTTTTATTGTGGTATCCATAAACTTTTCTAGAAGTGGTCTTCCTATAGCTTTAGTTTCTTTTGTTTACTATAGTCTTCAAGAAGTTTTGTTTAAGTTTCTTATTTAAATAAAACAGTAACAGTGTCTTATCCAGAGGGGTACTATTTTTAAATTTTGAACTGTGTTAGAAGTTTTATTTTAAAGGAAAAAAGAGGCGGTGTCCAATACTGTCATGAATACATGCGACCTCTTCAATTCCAGTAGAGAAGTTTGTTGTTCCTATTGCTGCTGTTATTTTAAAGAGATCCGACTCCCTTTTGTTGGTCGGTGAGGCTCCAACTAAAATAACAATTGCTGGTGTAGTTATACCAGGGAGACTTCTAGCCAGTGTGAGAAATTATATACCATTCTTTATTGCATATACAGTAAGTTTTTAGAGCTCTCATTGAGTTTTCACCAAAAAATTCCTGGACCTCCCACCATCTATTATAGCTTATTTTAACGTTCCTTGGTGAACACTACCCCCAATTTTTGTTCTACCCTATAAATCATTAATCTTAGATAATGCTACAGTCCCATCCAACATATTTTCAATCATAACCTCCAGCCATTGCGTAATACATTGAACCCAAAATTCGGCACAATAAGAGTCCAAAGTCACATAATCTTCAATAAACCATACCATCGAAACATTACTGCTGCCCAAAGGAAAATCTTAAAATGCATTAGCCTAGGCCAGTAGAAAAGGCACTGACCACATATGCTTAAAAGCGAATGATATTGGGCAAGGGAATGGATATTCACCTTCTCCATCTGCTTAGAAGCATAAATGATATTGGACTCCATTGCCAAAGCAGAATAAATAGATTCTGTTCTTGGAAACTCTCCTTGCAGAAGCTTATACATGTTTCCACTAGTATAATTTTGCTACTTACCAAAAAAAAATGAATGAGATGTTCTTTCAGCATTTTAGGATTTTTTTTTAACCATGTTTAGGACGGTTTTCAAAGTCATATTTTTCCTCTCAATGGCAACTGCTATGGAAATTCCTCCCTTTCACGGTTCATGGGGGCATTTGGAAGGAAGGAAAAAAAAAAGTGAGCCTTTAATTAGGCCCTCTCAGATGTTATTCAAGTCAAAAATAGGTATATCCGACCTTGAATCTGAAAGAATATTTGATATCTGAACTCAAATTTGAAATCCGACGAATGTTATAAATCAATATTTGAATTCGAATCTGATAACCTTATCACATATCCAATTATATCTGATTCGTCTGAGTTGTAAATTGGACATGAGATTCGAATTGAAGACATGCCCCCCTTGAGCTCAGTCTTCTATGTTAGACTAATAAAAATGACATGAATGCCCTCATCTTCAACCATAGCCAAAAACCCTTGATTTTTTTTTTTTTTCTCAAAAACAAGTCCTCTTCAATCATATTCAACCCTGACATCCTATCTACTGCAACCATCAAACCTCAAGGCAAAAAAGGAATTTTAGGGGAAGTAGAAAACAATGAAATTTTGGGCAAAAGGAATGAAGAATGCCCTCGTCTTCAATCGTAGACGAAGACCCTTGATTTTTTCTTCTCAAACCAGTCTTCTTCAATCATTTCATCTTCAAAACTAGTCAACTTCAACCTTAAAATTCTATCTACTTCAACCTTCAAACCTCAAGGCAAGATAAGATTTTTGGGAAAAGTATAAGCCAATGAAAGTTTGGATAAAACCTGAAAAGGTTTCTATGAAAGGGGCTAGCAGGTTGAAAATGATGGACTCAAGATAACGATGAATAGATTGAAAATAATTTACCATGGAGGTTTAAGAGTTTCAAGTTGACAGGCTTTGAGACAAAAATCAAGGATTTTCTAGCTCAAGGTTGAAGATGAGGGAGAGAGAGAGAGGACTTACCTGGAGTGATCGGCGGGACAGTCACGAGAGAAGATGACGTTAGAAATGGTAGCTTATGCCTAATTCTCAAGCCCCAGGTGGAGACTCGTAAACCTAAGAGTGAAGAGACTTAAAGGGGAAAAATTCTTACGTTTTATTTTACATATATAATAAGATAATATTTATGTGTTATTACAGATCAGATATAATTGGATTTGATATATCGATATCTGAATTCGGTTCTGATGAGCATTCAACTATCTATAATTACACTTATCAAAAAATATATAAAATTATCCGAATCCGATATCCAAAATTTTTGGACAACATCCGATTTTTCGAATTTGAATCTTCAACTATCCATTGACACTCCTATAATGGAAAGAGGCAGATTTCTTGATATTGGGTTTCCATCAAAGAGCTTTTCATTAAGTGGTCCTCAATCTCTAGAAAGTTTATTTTTCAATCGATTTGATCCCCTGAGAGATCAGAGGATTGCTATTTCAGAACTTCGTGTAACTGATCTTTTTATTTTTTATTTTATCTAGTCTATCCTTGAAAGGTCATTTTGACCACGTACAGTATCTCTCAAGTATTCCCTTTGATTTCTTCCAACAATATCTCTATATTTATCACCGATTACATGAATCTAACCTACTAGTGTTGTTATTTCTATGAAAAAAAATTGATGTTGCCTTCCACAAGCAGTCTTTCTTCTACAAACTGGTTGATCACATCACAAACAAAAGGAATTTATCTCATGTGTTTCACATGATTCTAGGTCGTCGTTTCAACTTCAAAGCTAGTTTAATGGCAAATATGAAAACTTCAATAAAATATATGGGAATACAAAAAAGTATGCCTGAAGAAAAAGCTTAGGGGCAACTAAAAATTAATATACCTTATATAAACCGTACAAGGTCTAAAACGGAAAAAAATAATAAAAATAAAAAAGGGAAAACTTCATGGTCATGGAAAAACCTCTCCCAGATGAACCTAACAGAAATAGCCACATACCTCACGAACATCTTCAAGGAAAGCCTCGTGAGATCCACCATAGACACCAACAGATAATCTCAAATCAATGGTCCTAAAATCCAATGGACGAGAAACCATGCCAGGAGATCCAAGAATACCCTCATCATCATTATCATTAGGGTTCAATGATGTCGTTCCCAACAAATTGCAGAAAACTCGGTTTTCATCTGCAGCAACAGCATGACGTAATACACTACGACACTGTTTCATAATTATATCAGATATAGTGTTAACAGTCTTTCCCTTCCTAACTTTGTCAGGTTTCTGTTGCAGACCTTCTCCACACACATCTGCCAGAACCGAAATAACAGCTTTCTGTACCCAATAAAAAGAAATCAGAATTCAGCTCAGGCCAACTATAACAGAACTCAGTTACCCAAAAGAAAATAACTAAGTTTGATGAGTAAAATAATACAAATTCGCAACTGCAACTTACATAGTGCATTAAAGGTACAGAACAATTCCAAGAAAGAATTGAATGTTCATATTTCACAGAAAGTAAAGAACTAATACAAGACTGCTTGAAAGTTACATAATTGATGATCATGGAGAGCAACCAATGAGGTAAAAATGAGTGGTGAGTTTTGACCAAAAATAAAAAAAGCAATAAAACAAATGTTGTTACATCATCTCTAGTACTTAAAATAAATGAATTACCAGATGTAATTTTATCGACTAGGTAGAATAGGCTAACAATTTACTAGCATTAAACTTAAAGAAACCAAATAATAGCAATAAACATCATTAAAAAAAAAACATTTCATGTTTGAGAAAATCAGACTACATAAAAAGTTAATGCATGCCAGTAGTCCAAATTTTTAAATCTAACGCAGGACATTATTATGTTTCACTTAAAAAAAGGGTCACCTATTTTTTTTTTTTTATAGGTTAAAAAGTGGCACCTATTTGAAATCTAAGAGAAAGTAAATATGCAAAGACACTTCACAATAGAGAGTGTCAGTGATCAACCACTTAAAGACAACATCGTGATCGTGGTCGTCATCACCACTGTCATCCAAACCTAGTACCAAACCGTTGCATCCACTACTCTGATGGAATTCCGCCATTCAATTCCATTAACAGCTTGGCTTTTCGCTGGGGTTTGTACGTTTAGATCATTTCTCAATACCTCAACCACCATCCTCCTTTTAAAGCTAGACCTCCACCCATGTACTACTTTCTTACCGGAGCCTTCAATGGATTATAAAATTTCCAACTTCCAAACAATAGCATAATTTAACATGCTTTAACAAAAGGTGTGCCTTATAAATTACCGAGAACAAATAAACAAAAGAAATGTTAGAAGTGAGGTGCAGTTTTTGGATGAGTGCACTCCAATATTCTCGAAAGCTGCGAAGGTCTGAGAATACGGATGATGCCATAGTATCAAACAATGGTACCGTTCAGTATATTCAACAAAAAAAAACATTGCATATCAATAAAGAATGATAATTGTTATGCTTTGCTACACATCAATACAACCTAAAAACAGAATGTTAAAGCAGTTAAACTGCTTCTATAACCATGTACTGAAAGGGAACACAACTTCGCTTTCACTGATACCAATATGCTATGATAAATCATGGAAAACCATACATGCTTAAATAAGCTAAACATATCATTTTTTTTTGCAATAATACTAACTTTTCTAGCATATCCTTACTATTATAATTAGAGAAGGCGGAGTAAAAGTGGTTCAACACCAAATTTCTGAATCCCAACATTGCCCCCACCTTTATACCAAACTTCACTATTATCAAAGTCAATTGCGTCAAAACAAATGAAATTACAATCCCTCAACCCACTTAACCACATTAGTTTTCTAAAATTACAACATTCTTTTATCATGTTACCTTCAAAATCACCTTAGTTAATATTTTAATATTTTAAATTACCTAGAAGCCGTTAATATATAAAATTAAAACCCTACAACTTTAGTTTTTTTTTAAATATAAAAATTATTCCTTTAGGATGTTATCTTCAAAATCACCTTAGTTAATATTTTAAATTACAAAAAGGCCCTTACAAGTTACAATATATTTATTAAGGTCCATGGGCCTAACTCAACCTCAAAACCATGGTCATATGGTGAGGGTTGCCTTCTCCTTATATGCCACACGGATTGGGCTCCCATAGGCGATGTGAGACTATCGTTCTAACAATATTAAATGATAAATATGGTATGAAATTAGATTATCTATTTGAAATTTTTTATAATTACTTTAAAATTTAAACATCCACAAATCCTAATTTGTGTAATGCATATATGTTTGCACATGCCACCCACTAGCATAGTATAAAAATAGTTAAATAAGAAGATCAAAGAAGCCAAATTTGAAGGATGTGAGGCCTGCACAAACATATTTCAGAGTGGTGTACCACCAAGGAGTATAAACATGTCTACCATCACCAGAGTTAACAATAAATCAGATGGCACATTTACTATCACCAGTAAGTATAAGCAACCAAAAATAAGAATATTTCCCATATTTATTTAGAAGGAAACTTTCACAAACCAGTTTAGCACACAATAAATTCAATACAAAAAGCACCTTGGTAGGCCCTGATGCATTGCCCTTGTACACTTCCTTACTGATCGAATGTTCCAGGATCTTCCTTGCCCACTCCGGTGGATCCTTCTCCAAAGCATCATATATACACTTCCTAATCCTGGTTCCCACATTAGTGGGTAGCTTTCTCACAGGTTCCAGCAGCTGTGCCCACTCCGGAACACTGGTTCCATTCCCACCAGTTGTTTCACATGCACCAATTGCATCGGAGTCTTCGTATTCCATAGGCCAAACAACATTTTCTCTCTTCAAAGAACCACAAATTTGCTTCGTAGCCTCTGCAAGCAGCTGAGAGACACATAAATTAGTACACCTCTATTCAGTATAGGTTTTTTTGTTAGACATGACCAGAGTTCTAACTACAACTAGAAGTGACAAACAAATATAGTCATTATAAATCTGAAATCTCATCCAAGATCAATATGGATTTATTTTAAAAAATATAGAGGAACTACTAATCAAAAAAATATGAAGGGAATCTGGCAACTGGATAAGGTACAAAAAGGAGCTTTTAGACATATACAAGCCAAAGTAAATAATAAAAAAGACCTTTATGCTTCCCTCAGACACATGAACTGCAATATTTTGGATCCAAATGGAATAGATAATGTAAAAGAACATAGAAGCAAATTGAAAAAGGTGAACTTGGGGTTTGCACGAAATCGGATATATGAAAGGAAAACAGATTCTAAAACCTGACACAGTACACAATAAATATGAATAGAAATGAGTGTCAAGACACACATAAACATTCAGGGCAAGTACTTGCATAAATCCCTTTCCTTCATTAAATACATAAAATCCATCATTCCTTTTTTCCATGGAAAATGCAATGACAAATATAGAGAAATTTTGACAAAAAGGTGGACCAAAAGGAATAAACATGCCACACTGATATGTCGACCTCAATTGAAAACAAGTCCTTCCATGCAGAGAGGGACATGAGGGGCGAGGACGAAGTGATCTCCATTACTGAGAAAATTTTCTACCATTTTTTATGTTTTAGAATTTTCAAAAAATACAGGAGAAATTTCCCTTTAAGAAAATGGTTTTTTGGAAAAATTCAAAGCTTCGATACAGGACCTAATAATAAAATAGAGCAGAATAAAAGAAGTGGCCCAATCTTACCAAGGCATCTGCTTCCATTCCAGCCACTCCAGTTAGTGAGCCACAGAGCACCCCACCATCACCTTGTAAGCAACGAAACACTTTTCCACCTTCACGACTAGTAATCTCTGCAGAATCAAGGTTATTGTCCATTGATGAGATGGCTAAAATGTATCTGCGAGCTAATTCGGGCCAAGTCAATTCATTAATGGGGAGCATATCAATCTTTGACTTTTTCATAGAAACTGAGTTTTCAACATCTTTCTTTCTCCCTCGCCTCGATTTTGATTCTCCAGCATCAAAATTAGGATCTACAAATGCAGCAACCCTGGTTTGTAGCTCACCTACTAACACTTTCAACAGCGAGCTATGAGCCTTTGTTAAAGCCACACCTGTGCATCGACTGTAAGTACGAGATGCCAACCTAGCCTGTGAGGCTTCCTTCACAGATTCTGTTTCTATATTAATGAATCTAGGTAGATTTTCCCCAGGAACCGTTGAATATGATTCGCCACTTGGAGATAAGGTATGACCAATTGTGGCATCACTTCCTTCTGAAGTAAGGTCTCTATTTTCCTGAATTTCTTTCTCCATTTTCTTGAGGAAATTTGAACCGTCAAACCAAGGATTCATAAGTTCCTCTTCAAGTTCCTCGAATGATACAGGTTCCTTCATACCCAAAATCTCATAGAAACGCCATAAAAACTCCCATACCTAATAGATATAACAAAAACAATAATATTATCGAACCAAAGCATATACTAATAATAGATGAGATCAGCATGCACATACCTGAAGAACATCGCCAACCAGCTCCGTGGAAAGCCTGGAACTCAAAGGCTTTCCGGGAGGAGGGCAACGCACATCCATTTCATGGCCTTGAACCACATCCTGCTTCCTGGGTCTTTTAGATCCTTTGAACAAACCATATAAGGATGCGCCTTCCTCACCTCGTACTCCACTCTTCCGTTTAGCCAGAAGAAGCCCACTTCCAACAGTTAGTGAAGTTGAAACCTCACTTCTCTTATTCAAAAATGTGTATTTTGAACAAGCTTTGCCTCCTGGAAGCTGTTCGATTAGTTCCTGTACAAATTCCATATCTAGTCCAAACCTATCCTGATTCAACCATTTTTCCAGTGCTTTGCACGATGTTTCAAGTTCATTAACACTCTGAACAAGACGCGGAATGTCAATAGATCCAGATGAGCTGCAGAATTTGGCTAACGGTTCAAGATTATCTTTACTTTGGGCATCCAGAAAATCTGAGTGTGAGGAATACATCCCATCTAACTCATGCTTGCAATAGAACTGAAGACTACCTGACTGCTTGTAAATTTCACAGAAAGCATCAACAAGTTTCTCAGACACTTTAGCCCAAACAAAAGAAGAGGATCTCCCTTCTACAAGGAACTCGCCAATTCCATCCCTCAACTCTGTACTCTCTGGTAAGAGTCCGGTAGATCTTTCTGGAAGGCAAATGGATTTGGGTGGAAGACCATCCTTTGCTTGAACATGACATGTTGAATCACTTTGAAAACATGATAAGAGATCTTGTTCTAATGGACAAGGATCCAAAAGATACATCATAATATTATCATCCTCATAAGAACCAATATCAGAATTAATGATAGAATCACATCCTAATTTGTCTTTAGCATCCGAAAGGACAAGGTTTGGTCTCGAGAGGACAGTTGATCCATTAGGGATGAGTGATATGGAACAAGGACATCTTCTGACCTTGAAGACGGGTCCAGAATCACCACCATCCAGGACGTCACACATAAAAAGAGACCCAGTAATCTTGTCATGCCAACTGGATCTATAACCTATAGGCCATATCTGGGTACTGTTGTGATATGATGGTCGCACGTCAATCTCCCCTAACCAGAGAATAAAGAAATCTTCATATTGAACTGGAAATCCATCCTGGCAAAGCAGTGAAACATAAGAATTTATGTAAAAAATAACCTCGAAGATCATGATAATTGCACAAAATAAGACTCAAGGAATACATAGACCCAAAATGAACTATGAAAAAAAATTTACAATTAGATTGCTTATCAAAGCCAGAAAGGGTAAATGTATCTTACCTTAAATTGCCGACACTCACTGCCATCATTTCCCTCTGACCCAGCTTCTGCAACTCTGAAATTAATCCCAACATTGCAAGTGCCGGGTTCCACAATCTCAACCTCGGAGAAGAACTCCTCACCGCAACCAATTCTTGAAACTTCTTGATTCTCTGTGAAACTATTTGCTCTTGAAAGTCTTACAAACTCCTTTTTTCTTAGTGTTGTATTAGTATTATTATTCCTAGGCCTTCCTCTAAGATTGAGGCTTGAATCCGCCTCCTCAAAACTTCTATTCATAGTCAATCTCTGATGTGTCAACCCTTCAAAACCTGATTTGACATGGTGACTCATCATGCCAGATCCCCTTTGTAAAACAAATCCATTCTCATGCCACAAGTTTGAATATATCAGTGGGGCACTGAATGGAGTGCCAGTAAGAGATTGTTCACCCAGAGTGTGCATTCTACAAGTCAAGAAAAATATTAGTACCAATGGTTACAGCTAACTTGCATTTCAAGTACCATAACAACATAAACCAAAAATAATCTGTAGAAAAACATTAAGAAACTCGATGGAATGAGAAAACAGACAAAAAGAAAATTAAATATAAGAAATCAAAGGAAGATATTTTTTGTTAATAGTCAAAGAAAAATATTGTTGTTCTCCTAACTACTAGAATCAGGTGTCCTAAAAAAAACATGCCTATAGAAAACAAGATTTGCAGTTCGGTTCCAAATTTTACCATCAACAATTCAATATGTTCATTGTCATTACACCTTGTAGTTTTTATTGATCAATTAACAAAAAAAAGGACAATATCATGGGCTGACTTGGTAGCTCAAGACCCACCAATATTAAATAGTAGAAGTTCCATAACTGTTGATACCAAGTCCTTTATTTTTTAACCATGATGACATAAGCAATATAACTTTTGGTAGTCATGTCGACAAAATTCAATCACTGAGCATGCACACTGAAGCTTAACATAACAATCTAATAAAGTGTCTCGAAAGTCAATCTATGTTTCACGGGCAAAGTGTAAGAGGAGTAAATATGAAGGCCTGTTAGGTGCAACTCTGCTTTAACCGAAATGCCTTTATGTAATCACTTTGAATTGTGATTGTGACATTGATTCCTTAGTGGCAGTATTCGGATGGTGCTTTTTGGAGTCTAGAAGCTCAGAAGCTATGGGACGTTCGGAAAAATCAACTAAAAAGTAGCTGTCAAAAGTGTAAAGAATGAAGATGAGTCGAGAAAGAAAGTTGGAAATAATCCAAGACATTTTTATCATAACCTAAAAAAATGGAGAGATTTCGTCCTTAAATCTCATTATTTTCGTCCCGCATAAGTGAGATGCCAAAAGCCAGTCAAGCAAGTTCAGTGTCAAACCCATTGTTGACCCTTAGCTTTTGCAGGAATCCTAAAGTTCAACTGTTAGATAATCATAGTCGGTGATAACATCAGTATTCAGCTCCATACAGGTCCTCGATGGCCACAGATAAATCTAAGGCCTGGGTAACTATCATCTATATATGTTGTAAGAACGATCCCAAGTTAGACCAATGCAATTTTGTCTGTTATAATACAATAATAACCAATAAAATGTGCTTAGAATTTGATCATATTCTTTATAATTTAAATTTGTATTTGTTCACTATTAACTTGGTCCTTCAATAAAATATCCATTCTATCAATAGATATTTCAAAGGTATCATCTTTCATTTGGCTGGTGGCATCTGGTAAAATTCTTTCTTTTGATAATCTTATGATTAGGGGTTTTGTTAGGCCGAATGTTTGTTCCTTGTGTATTTGAAGTGGGGAATCGATTCCTCATATTTTGATCCACTGTCCCTTGGTGCATAGAATTTGGTTTCATTTCTTGTATCATTCCAATTGTTCTTGGGTGTTTCCTTTTTCGATCTTGTCTCTATTCCAAGTTTGAAACCATAATGTGTTTGCGGGTAAGAAGAGGTACCTATGATCTATTACCCTTTTTGTCGTGTGCTAGGTAATTTGGCGAGAAAGAAATCAAAGAGTTTTCGAAGGGAAAGCTTTGAAGTTTCAAGATATTATTATGGAGGTACTAAGTTGCATGTTTTGCATGTTCTTTTGGAGTAAATTGGAACCGAATTTCAAAGGAGTGTTCTTTGATGATTTTGTATTTAGATAGGATTCTTTTTGCGATACTTAGTTGTGTAAATTTACTTTTGTGATGTATGTATTTTGGTGTATTGTGGCTGGTTATCTCAACCGGTCTTTTTCTTATTAATACAATTAATCTACTTATCAAAAATATATATATATATTTCGACCCATACCTTCAATTTTGAAAAAGATTTAGACTCACTACAAATAAATATACATATAGCAAGGATATCAAAAGTGCTAGGTGTGCCTAGGTGATGTGGGGTTGCTTTGCCTAGACAATTTTTCCTAAAATGTGCATACCAGATTCATTTATATTTTATTCTAATTTTCATAGCTTTAGTGAATAAAAAAATCGACATACTTTTATAGCTGTGAATTCTTCAATTGTATGGGTGCAAGTCTTTTAGAAACCTTTTTGTACTTCACTTTTGAAAAATAATTTCTAACTGATTTCTTTCTTAACTTTATAATGATTGTTTTTACAAAAGGAGGTAAAAAGGATTTTTTTTTTTTTTAGACCAAGATACCCCTAAGAGGGTGTAAAAAAGTTGATTGTAAAAGACATGGTAAAAAATTCAATAGGGGGATTAGAATGGTTGGATGAAATTTGGAATTTAAAAAATAAGAATAGTAATCCACAAAAAATTAAGGGTTTGGGAGTGTTGTGGTTTTCAAAAGGGGTTGTATAAGGGTTTGTTTCTTGTTTTTAGGCTTTATATGGCTAATCCTAAAAGACTGAAATCAATAAAGAGAAGAATGAATGATTGTGTTATGCGAGGGGCAGTCGAGGCATCGCCATTTGGCACCTTGGTATTTCAATGCCTAATGGAGCACCTAGCAACACCTAGGCAAGAGCCTTTTGTGCCTTTGATAACATTGATATACATACATTTTGTATTAATAATTAGTTATTGGTTCATGCATCATGATAATAAGAAATCTATTTGGCAAAAAAAAAAATTTGTAGGTGCCCACCAAACATGTTTTTCACTTAAGAAAGCTTCCAAAGTTCTGCTACACCTCCATTACAAACAAAATATCCAACATGCTTGAAGTGTTCAAATTTTATGATATTGAAATCCTTCAACATAGTCGGCCCTACTTTCAAAAGCTTTCCTATATCCACATGCATCTTCTCCACAATTCAACTCTGATCTTCAAAAAAAAAAAAAATTTGATAATTTTTTTTTTAAAGCGAAAATAATAGAACAAGATGGCCCCTTACAAAGCAAAAAAGACCAAAGAGAAAACACCAACAAAGGAGGAAAAACAGCAACACCCACCCAAAACTACATATTACATAACTCTCTTTCCACTTGAACACAAATTCTTCGAAAAACACTCCATGAAATTCTTTGTTCAGCTTGCTCCAATAAAAAGCAAGCCCAAAATCTCTATAATCACATCATTAGGATTCTTTTCTTCACCCTAAAACACTCTCCAGCTCCTCTCTTTCCAAAATCCACAACACACCGCAAAAGGAAGGATAGCTCAAAGGTATCCTTTCCTGCAGGCGAATAAATTTAGAAACTACCCATGAAAGAAGGTCAACACCAAATTTGGGAACATCCACTTCACATGAAAGAGTGAGATAAAATGACCGCAAATGTAAGAAGAAAAGGGACAATGAAGAATATGGGACCCAGGCTTACCACTTTTTTTTTCTTGCAAAGGAAGCAATAATTTGGGAAATACCAACCCCTTTTTAAAAGATTATCCCAAGTCAGAATTATCCCGAGGAAAGCTAACCAAACAAAAAATGCCACTTTGGAAGGAACATGGGGAGACCAAATGGAAGACTCCAAGAACTTTAACTCCAAGGGCAGTTATACTGCCTGACGGAAAGACCGAACAGAGGAACTCTTGTCCTTGCTTTTGCTCCACTCCCTTCTATCCTCCTTTGTCCCCATCAATTGGAAGAAATTAAGGAAATCTAGAAGAGATGTCACCTCGTTGATTTCCCAATTACTAAACAGAGTCATTCAATAAGGAGATCTTAAAAAATATCACGACGAGACTCCTTTCAAACTCAAAAATCCCATTGGCAATAACTTCCATAGGGTTCTCCCCTAGAATGAAATTCCTTACAATTCCAAGAGAGGTAGATGTTTCAAATATCTTTGAGAACTATCAACTCCAGCCAAATAATAATACAAACTTCATAACACTTGGCTGTTTTAGTGTCTTTTTCTGTTGCGTGTTTTTGCTTTTCTCTTATGGTTATTGGACTGTCTTCTCAACCTTCTTTCCTTATGTTCTTCTTTTTTCTTTTAATGTAATTCATTACCAATAAAAAAATGAATATGGAAGAACTTGTCATTCTTCCATGGATAAGGTGATTAAATTGTAGATTATGCTCTACTACAAATTCTCTCTTCATTTTGGTAAGATCACAAGGAATCTTTCCAAATGTCCACTAAATCTTCATATAGAACCTTACAATCAACAAATTGTGCAAAAGGAATGATTTTTCACATTTAAAAAAAAAAAAAACCGTTCCTCTCAGCGAACTGAATCAAGTTACAACTAACTAAATTAACTAAAATGTCCTATAGAATATTCAAACTGGACAAGAAAACTCGTTCAAAGCTATCTAATGAACTAAACATACCTCTAAAAAACCAAACTTTAAACGACTATCAAACCAAAAAAAAGGTACTGAATTTGAAAACTAAAGAACCATACCTCGGGTTCGCTACTTCCTCCACGTCGTCACCTTCGCCGTCACTAACCGGCAAGGCATTGATGTCAAGTAGCCGAATTCCACTCTTTTTCGGCCCCGAACACACTGCCCCCAATGGCCACCGCTTGCTCCCAACCCCACTCGTCAAGCAAACCCCACACAACCAATCTTCCAAAATTACAGCTTGACGAGATCGCATTCCAGCACAACTAATGTGGAACCACCTCTCACAACCGTCACAGACGACAACCCCTCCTCTCGCCTCTACTCGGCCACAGACGACACACGGCACGTTACGGACCTCACAAGGCAATTCCGCAGGTGGTCCTTGTGCAGGCGTAGGGTTACTGTGTACGCTACGAACAACTTCGTAGGCGTCGAGGGCAGAAGATTGGAGGGCTTCGCTGTACGGGGAGGATGGGATCTCGTTCAGATCGATTCCAAAGAGAAACGTACGAGTCGACTCAGTAGGCTTGACATCGCTGGTGGTACTACTGCTCGAATCCTTGGACGCCATTAGAGAACTGTAATCGATTTCGATTTCGATTTTTTTACCTTCTCCGTTCTTCGAAGCATTTTTATTTCTGAATCCGCGAAGATTTCGAAGTTTAGATGACAAATGTGAAGAGAAATCTGCAGATCGAACAGGTTTCGAGCTTCGATTGAGAATCCAAAGTCGGCTCAACAACCGCTTTTGAGGTTGAACGCCAGGTTGCGAAGAGAGAGGGAAACAAACGAAGCGAAATGAACGAAACGCCCAAAAAAAAAAAAAAAAAAACTACGGACCGAACCGAAGCGAACCCTCTCTCTCGCGCACTTTGTAGATAAAAACCAGTGCATCGGACCAGCTTTTGAGAACTAGATTCTTATATTAATTTTTTTGTTTTATGAAATTACGTAATTACCCATAGATGGGAATTCTGTCTGTCTGGGATTTTAAGGTACCATAGAGATGATAATTAAGAACACTGAAAGTGGTCAAAAGGGGTAGTCTTGGAAGTAGATATCTCGTTTTTATTTTTATTTTTCCTTTTCTGGAATATAAGCCCGCATCACTATGCATGAGTATTATAGTACGTGATTTGGACATGTGGCACATGGAAAGACATTGAGTATCGAGATTCATCAGGGATGATTGTGACCGTTTGATGTTTAGACTTTTTGGCATTTTGTATGTTAGTAAAGGTAGCGAAGAGTATATGGACTAGTTTGGAGAAGTGGATAATCTCGTTTCTCTTTCTTATTCTTAATTAAGGTATGATCTAGTGTGGTTGTGTTGTTTTAGTTCGTGTTTGATGTCGGAAATAATCGCAACAGGAATGATTGCAACCCTTAGATGCGTTGACTTTTTTCTTTTGTATCACTTAAGTCGTTGCTAGCGTGAAGGGAAAGAATGGGTAGTTAGTTCTCGTTTATCATTCTTGCCTATAAACTGTTTAAGGTTCTACGTTGAGCAGTGGATCAAATCTCTTGTGTGTTCCACTATGTTCCATGATTTTACTATAGTTTATCATTTTTCGTAAGTTGGTGTGATAAGGAGTTGAACGTGGGATGCACGTGTTGCTTTTAGTTATGTTATTTAGTTTTTTTTTGTTTTTTTTAATATAAGTAATGATAATTTTTTTAAGAAAATCAATAAAAATTAAATGATAAAAAAATGGTTTTGTAGAAATAAATTGATTATATTGTTTTTTCATACATCTTTGTTGATTTGGAAAAAAAAAGTTTAGGAATATATATATAAGACTTGAACTATTAGGTTTGGAACGTGTCGTGTGTATGTAGTCAAGTTGAAGCAAGAAGCCATGATGTTGCTAGTGACAATTGCGAGTGATGGTTTCATATTAGTTATGTTGAGATGCATTCTTGTCGAGGCATTGTCTTGGAGGATTGGCTATGTGGTGTCTGCTTGACAAGTCGTATTGGGACTAAACAATTGTCATTGAGAGAAATATGTCAGAGCCGAATGAGAGTGGAATTCGGCTCCCTGACACCAATGCATCGCCAACTAGCGATGGCGAAGATGACGAAATGGAAGAACTAGCAAACCCAAGGTCAGGTTATTTACATTTTGTTTGGTTTTTAAATTCGGTATCAGAAATTGTATAATTTTGAGTTTGTGAATAATTCAACATTTGTTTGTTTTTATAGCAATGTTTAGTCGTTATGGAACTCTAAATGTGTTTTCCTCTCTAATTTGAATATTCTAGAGTACATTTTAGTTAATTTAGTTAGTTGGAACTAGATTCAGTTCTATGAGGGAATGATTTTTTATGTGAAAAATCATTATCTTGATTGTAAAGTTCTAAATAAAAACTAAGCAAAAAATTTGCTTAGAACATTGACTATCCATACAAAATAAAGAGGGAGAGAGTTTGTAGTAGAGCATACAAACAATGTGAACATCACATTGATTTAGGAACTCATACACTAAGAGGAAATCAAGTATACTAAATGTGGACTCAAATCTTGTCCATCAACCAAATGTTGTACTTCTTCGTATTTTTATTTTTTTATGATAATGCAAGATATCTCATATCCCTTCTGGGATGGATTAGTCCCTAAAATCATATATCCCAACCCCACAAGAATTTCCCAAAGTGCAACAGGACAAGTTAAGAGGTCATCCAAATTCAAACCAACGTCGCTAGTTTTACCACTAAGCCAATCTCCTAGGTGTAAAATCTCTTCATATCTCATTGATCGTGAAGAATACTTTTCGATGCAATCCATCGATATTTTGGTTACATCTAGAATACAAGAAGTCAATTGAACATTATATTGAACTCAATCGGATGTAAGAAGGTGTGTATAGGTGGATAATTAAGATTACTATCTGTATGTTGTAGTAATAATGAGTAATGGGTAAAGCTAGTGAGGTGGCCCATACTCATGCATAAAGCAAACCAACATGGGAGCTCAATGATGGCATGAATGGTAAATTTCCTTTTAATTATCTCTAGTGCAAGATTGTAAAGTTAGGACTATCAATGGATGCTTATCAGTTCAGATGCAATAATATCTGAATCCGAATCCAAAATTTTTATCTAATATCCAAATTCAAATTTGAATCCAACGGAAGTTATAAAACTCTATTCGAATTCAAATAATTTATATCTATATATATATATATATAATAAACATAATTTTTCCTTATCCAACTAATTTTTCATTATTACAAAAATTATTATATATTATATTATTTATATAATAAATAAATAAATAAAATAATATGTATTATATTATTTATATAAAAAATTAATCAAATAAAATAATATATATTATATATTAT
The DNA here is from genome assembly GCF_017979445.1 of Akebia trifoliata. Lineage (NCBI taxonomy): Eukaryota > Viridiplantae > Streptophyta > Magnoliopsida > Ranunculales > Lardizabalaceae > Akebia > Akebia trifoliata. Next base: position 29,637,002 of record NC_141381.1, read on the forward strand.
TTCGAATCAGATATTATCGAATTTGAAATGTTAATATCCGAATCTATATCCGATAAGGATTCAAATTTATAAAACTATCCGAATTTGAATTCGATATCCAAATTTTTTGGATAATATCCGATTTTTTAAATTCAAATTTAAATCAGATTCGAATTTTCGACTATCTATTGACACCCCCTCTATGTAAAGTAGTCAAATGGTACACTACCATTTGGTAGTCCTAATGGTTGGGTGGAGCCATGAGCCCCCACATTGGATAACTCGTAGAATGAGCTACCTCGTGTGAAGAGCGTGACATACATGGGATGCATGATAGCGTCCAAGCTAACATTTGGTGGTATGAACATAGACCCATCAATAGTACATCAAGTATTTTCCCATGGGCGCATGTGATGTGTCCATGTATTATATAATACATGCATCATATACACAAGGACACTCCAATGTTGCTTGGTCCATTGCTAAGGAAAGTTACAATGCATTTGGGAAAATCATTTTTAACCCAAAAAGATTTAAGAATTGCAACAAGAAAATGACTGCAAATCATGTAAATATTGGTATATCTTACGGTACCCATGTTTGCCCCCTTCCCCTCCCTCTCAGCGCCCACCACTACCATCACCCCCTCCACCCCTTTTATGTTTCACCCCTTATATATATATATATATATGCACCACTAGAGTTTGATGGATTTTTCAATTATACCTTTTTTTATTTTTGATCAATTTGAATAAGAAATTGTGATGTTAATCATTTTTTTTTTTATATTATCGCAAGACATCCCCACTCTTTGGGATGAGACTAGACCTTGTAGCATCACACATTGACTCCCTGAAGTTTTCCAACATGCAATAACGTTAGTCAGGACTCCACCTACTTTTGAACAAACGACTAGTGGGAGTCAGGGCGGAGTTAGTAAGGAGGCAGTGGGGGCACTTGCCTCCACAGAACTTTGAGATACCCCTTATTTCAACTAATTACATGTCTTATTATTTGCCCCCACTTCCTCATCTTCCCCCCCTCCCCCTCCCCCGTTTGCCCCCACTTCATTACATCCCTCCAATTTTTGTCCTCTCCCCCTTCAACATGTTGAAGATGAAATTGCATCTTGAATGGGTCTTCTCTCGTAGACTTCTTGAAAATGACTGAAATATTATTTTCTTCAAACTTCTAACAAAAAATCTTTGAAGTTCTCCTCAAAACTATTCATCTTTAAGCTCTTCAAGTCTACCATTAACGATAATTTTCCCCCACTACAAAATAAAATCTTAACTTCGCCCCTAGAAGAAGCAAACCCCTATCGTTAGTTTTATCGCTGAGTCACCCCACTGGAGTGTTAATCATGGTATTATTATGTCATGTCAAATGTAAAATTGACAATACAAATATTTATTTATATGTTTTGTTTCAAACTATTATCAATATATTCAAATATAATGTCATCGGTCCCTAAGTTTGATTTTTATTATTATTATTATTATGCTAAGCAAGTAAAAGAATACATATTTCTAAAAAACAAGGAACACGAGGTAAAGTGATGATTCCCTAATTTGCAAACTCTGGATTTTTGGACGGCCAGTTACATTGCCATGAAGTTTCCTTCTATTATTATTATTGTTGTTGTTGTTGCAACAAATCATGATAATAATACCCTTTGTAATATCAATCAAAGCCCCCCACCCCCACCTTTTATTTTTTATTTTTTTAAAATGCAAAGATGATCTAAAAAGAAGAAAAAAAAATGAATACGTAAGCATATTAAAACTAAATTTCACAAAATTAAGTTTTTATTTACTTTAATTACTTTGAATGCACTATATTATGCTTATTCATACTTAATTACATGATTTGGGGTAAAACTGAGTATATCATCTAAGCTATTCAACTTGGGTTTATATTGTTCAAAGAATATGATGTCATAATTCACATAAATTGCAAGATTACACAAACAAGAGCAAAAAATATGAACAAAGATGAATAAATCTTTTGATGATAATAATAAATAATAAAAATATAAACATTAATATCATAACTAACTATATAAATGAAATTCAAAATTCAGAATTCAACTTCATATAATCAAAATCATTCCCAACCCACTTGTCCAATTCAAGTAAGAAATATGGTATAGATTTCCATTAAAGGATCATGCATCACGATCGAGCATGGTCATAAAAATTAAATAAACGTATAAGAAAATAATAGTTGATACTTGAAACACATTTCATTTAAGAACCCATTATATGCCCTTCTACCAAAGATACAATAGTTTTTCTCATTCATGCAGATGACCTCTAGAGGAAAATGGTATAAAAAGAGATCCTTATTTTTCTTTTTTCAATCTAATTTTAGCAGTCGCTCAAAATGAAGTCATGTAGTCTTTTGATTGAAAATAAACATGTAGATGATATTTTAACAGTAAAATTAAGAATTTTTTTAAGTAAGGATATAATATCAATTCATTTTGGGGGGGGAGCATGACACAAGGAGCGGATCCTCTGTAGTAGCTTTTCCAGCAATTCCTTGTAGTACTTTTGAATGATTGAGATATCGCCATACCAACAAAAGACTAAATCTACACTCTTTAAATTTAAGAGTTTAAGGACCCTTCAATTTTTTTTAAATCTGATTTATGCTCGATAAACTAGAGGATGTTGGTGTTATTGAGTTTAAAAGTGATTGATTCAAGATTGTAAAAAAATAAAAAATAAAAAATAAAAAAAACTACATAGGAGAAAAATACTATAGAGGATTCGCTCCTGAAAACACAAGGAACATTGACAAAAATTTACTAAATAAAATCCCTAATAGACTCACCAAGTTCCAGGAATGTTTAGATGATGACCTTGATGAGGCTTTTGCTTCTTTGCGCAGTTGAGATCCATATTGACCACCATTTTGGAACGAGAATGGTCCCTCAAATGCCAAAATAAACCATGTGAACTTTTACGGCGAGGGATCTCCTGAAATTAAACTCATACAAAAGAATTGAGGCGAAGATGAATCAACTATATAGATTGAGATCAAGGAACAAGGCATTCGATGAGCTATGAAAATAGAACATTTATATTATTTTTAGTAAGAAATTTCTTGGTAGCGATGTACCCGAGGTTATTGTGAAGCGTTTTTCACCGACTTGCCAATTTCACTAAATGTTTTAAATGGAAAGAAATAATGCAAGTTGTCATGCGCTTGTGCCAACGATGCACTCACGGTTATTGGCACGTGCGATTCACCAATTAACAAATTTAGACTGGTATCCTTGAATATAAAGGCATCACGCAAGTTGTCAAAGCCTTCAAGTGCATGCACCGGTGATTCACTCGAGGTTATTGTAACACATGTTTCACTAACTCGAAAATTTTGACTGGTGTCTGAAATGCTAAGGCACAAGAAAAAGTTGTCATGAACTTTAGGCATGTGCCCTAATGATGCACTCGAGGCTATTGTCACACATGTCTCACCAACCCAAGTGCATGCACCAGTCAAGGCCTTTTTTATGCACTTGGGATTATTGTAACTGTAGACGCCCCAAATTGTACAAGCCCACTTACAAAAGAGGCCCACAACCCATTGTTTTAGCCCATGAATCATCCTAAGAAGCTATTTGACATTCTCCACATATTCCTTTACTTTGCTTTCCAAACCCTCATAGCCTTAAGTACCCAAACCCATGATCAAGTTCCTAACCTAAGCCCATTCTTAATCCAAGCCCCCCTTTAAAGCCTATGTTCAAATCCCTAACACAAGCCTTCTCCTAATCCTAGCCAATGTCAAAAAAACCCAAATTCCTAATCCAAACCTACGCCCATGCCTAACCCAAACCCATGTCCAAATTCCCCATCTAAGCTCATTCCCTCTAAAGCTCGTGTTCAAATCTAAAACGTAAGCCCATTCCTAATCCAAGCCTATGTCAAAGAAGTCCAAACAATTTTTTATTTGACCTATGGGTCTCACTTTTTCAAAAGATGACATATGCTTCATTCTAAGTGCCCAATCTTATTTATACCTCTACTCATGCTTCTTGAGTTATTTACAAGAGAACCTAAGGGTATGTTTGATTGCATGGAAAGTCACTTTCCATGGAATTTGAAATCCATGGAAAATTAGTTGTGAAAAATAGATAGGGTTGGAAAATCAAATTCCATTGTTTGATTTCACTTGGATAAAATCATGGAAAAATATGAGAAAAAAGAAGAAGAGAAGGAGAAAGAAGATGAGAGGAGGGGGAGAGGAAGAAGAAGATGACAAGGAAGGGGAGGGGGGAGGATGTGGCGACGAAGGTGGCAACGGCGACGATGACGACGGTGGAGCGGCAACAGTGACGGCGGCGACGACGAAGACGGTAAGTGAGGAAGATGGAGGGAGAACGTGGTGGTGGTGGTGGTGGCGGAGGAGGTGAGGGATGGAGAAGAAGGAGAAGAAGAAAAAGAAAAAAAAGAAGAAGAGAGAGAGAAGGTGGTCAGAAAAGGAGCCAACGGCGATGGTGACGACAGGGATGGCGACGACGGCGAGGTTAGTGTAATGGTGGTGGTGGTGGTGGTAGGGAATAATTGAAGATGAAAAATATGGGTGGATTTCATTTTCCCACCCATATGGGTGGGAAAGTGAAATCCATGATTTAGTGGACTTTTTGAATGGGGTGGAAAATGAATTTCCATTTCCATGTGCAATCAAACACTTGAAAAATGTCATTTTCCATGGAAATTGATTTTCCACCCTATTTTCCGTGTGCAATCAAACATACCCTAAGTCTATTTTCAACAATCATCTCACATTTTCACTTGCCACCACCACATTCATCCCCAAGGGCATACCCTTACATTCCATCTCATCTCACCAAATGTCATCATCTCTTCAAACTACTATCTTTACTTTTACTCCATCTTAAAAAATGGATCACATAATACTATAGACACCCCAATTTTGCACTCGTCCAATTAATCAATTTGTTAACCTGATTGTGACAGTTTCTTAATGATGGATGAATATTCCAATGTTTTTTATTTTTACTAGATATGTTTTAAAAATTCAAATGAGATATTATGCCACATTGGAAAAATATGACCCAAAAACATAGAAATCATCATTTTGAGACAAAAAGAAGTTTTACGAGAAAAAATTATAAAAATTGACCAAATTATCAAAATATCCTTAGAGCCTACATTACGATTAAAAAAATCCTTTCGAGTACATAAAAAAATAAATTAAAATCAAATAAACTGTTTTACCACTTTTTACCAAATTCAATAAAATTACAAAAATACCCCTATTAGGATTCACAATCATTTTGCGCTAAAAACTCATAAGTGACAAAAATCGATACCTTCATTAAATTCCTTACGAAAAACTAATTTCAAAACATCGAAAAACAACATCTCAACTCAAAAGTCCTCTTTGAGGGCAAAATGGTAATTTTCCAACCCTAAAAATTTAAAATTTCAAAAATAGTAATTAAAACATTAATTAAGTGAAATCTTAATAAATTAAATTAAAATTTTGAACAAATAAAATCAACCAATCAAGTCCACAGGTCAAATTTTAAGTGGGGCCTACATAATATTTATTAAAAGAACCCTCCATCGGGGATCTCAAATAATTAAAATATAATAAAAAATCCTTCATTAGGGGATTCTTTAAAAATTAAAAAATATTCTCATTCTATGTAAAAATTAAAATCCTAATTCAAAACCCTAATTAAACAACTTAAAGAGACCTAGTCAAACTAAAAAACTTCCAAAAAGCTCTATAAAAAAGAGCCTCCACAATCTAAATTCGCACGTTAAGAAAAATCATAGGAAAGAGAGGTCAAAAACTCTCCCAAGGCTTCCCAAAACCCATAATTTGAAGACGCAGGTCTATACTTAATACCCAAACCTCATTTTTTTTACTTTAAAAATACCTAAAAACCCTCAAAACACCTAGAAAAATTAGAAAATATTTAAATTTATGAAGAAAATACCTCATCTCGAAGATCAGAAGTGGATCTTGTAACGGAGACAAAAGTGAGAAGACTCACACAAGAAACGCTCTTTGCTAATTTTGAAGAAATTAACCATCGTAGTCACCCAGGTAAAAAAAATGTATTATTTTTATTTTAATTTTTAGGTCATTTTTTTACAATATAATTTTTTTTGGAAAAGTAGAGATCGACATTCGCTAGGGTAGGAGTAGTGCCTAACACTTTCAAATCCCGTAACTCGTTTTTTTTCATAAATCAGTGCTTTTTTATTTGTTTTGAGTCATGTTTCGATTTCTATATCATAAAACTAGGTGACGACTCCCAAAACACCAAAAAACATATCCGTACACCCGGATCGATGGTGCTTTTAGGTACAACCCACATGGGCTTAAAAAACATGGCTCAAGAGGCACACTTTCTTCCCTTTTATGCCCTTGAAAACGTGGAACTTCCAAAAGAAAGTCCATAAAATCTTATGTCTTTTTAATTGTATTTAGGATTAGACACTTTTAACCCTAAAAATGCTCTAAAAAAATCTATAAAAAGAGGATTTCCCTTTTGAGGAGGTGCTTGAACATCATTCTCTAACCCTCAAACCTATTCTCATATATCTTTAAACCTTTCCCATTTCTACAATTTTTAACTTCCTACTCTCTCTTCCACTTTCAAAATCTCCATTAAAAGATCTTCAAAAAAGATGAAGAAAAAGAAGAGAAGAAAATAACAAAACCCTTAAGGGAGGGTTAGGTTTAGATTTAATTAAAGTATAGCATTCACCATGTGAAAAAGCCCAAATTTAACTGCCTTGGGTTGTTAAATTTCATAAAATTCGATAGGCCAAGAGGTCTAATTGGCGTCGATTTTTTATTGTCAAATTTATTTTTTCAACGGACCGAAATTATCAAATCAATGAAGCATGAGAGCCGTCAAATCTAGGAACATCAAGAATTTTGATGGTCCTAGACCATCAAAATTCAGTTTCTAAAATTTATGGGTCTTGGCCCGTCAATTTTTTTTGTCAAATTGTTTAGTTTTCAAGTAGTGATTCCCCCCTCTCCCCTCCTCTCTTTACTTTGCTTTCCACTTGAAATTTGGGTACAAGTCGAATGCAAATATCCTTTAAAAAGTTGGATACAAATATTCTTAACAAAATCGAATTAAAAAAAAAAAAAAACAGATACAAATATTCAGATGTAGAGTCAGATACGGATACAGATTTATAAATTTTGAATAATAAAGTGATGAGTAAAGGAAAAAAAATACATAATTGTAAGAACATCTACAAAAGAATAATATGAGTAATATTAATTTGAAAATGGATATTGTGTATGACTACAAGATTTATAAAAAAATGTATAATTATTGGCACATGTACAAAAAATATATATAAACAATATAAATGATTTAACAATCACATGAATCCCAAATGAAACTATAAGAATGATAATTTGATATTTAAGAAAATTAATACGAATCAGAATAAATGCAAAAAACAAAGAATGAATCAAATATTTCATAGTATTTATATGTTGATTTACAGTTGATCAGTAACTAAAAGAAAAACAGGGTTGCATCTCTTTGTACAAGTATTTTTTTTGATAACCAACTAAAAGAAAAACAGGGTTGCATCTCTTTGTACAAGTATTTTTTTTGATAACCGGGTATCCCCATAAACAGCAGACCGGGGCCATATTTGGACCTTGCCCAGTCCATAAACATGGTGTTGTCCAAGGACTAGTCTTGGAGCACATGCAATGCCCGCACATCACACGCACCAGGTAAGTAAGGGTACACCCTCGCAGGTGGCCCTTAAGGAATTAATGCTCATACTGAGTATCGATTTCACAACTTGACGAATGTGGACTAACCTCCAAAGAAAATGCACGGTGGATCTTAACTTTTCCTCTTTCCGAAGTCCGTGTACTTTGGTCCTATTTATAAAGAGGTGGAGAACTCAAGAGGGTGTAGGATCTTTTAGCCTTCCATCCTCTTATATTACAAGCTTCCAACTTTGCTAGATATACATACTATTTTATTTAATTCAAAATATATTCATTAATTCGGACTGAAGTTCTATCATACCAGGCAAGTCTGTGATATAATAGTATTTCAGTCTACTATATAATATCTCCTTAAAGTTTTCAAGAATAAATTATTGACTAACGCCCCAATTCTAAATACACACACATAGCCAAATGGGCTTGTGAGGTTAGTTCGGTTGGACCCTAGTTTGGGTTCAGCCAAGCATAGAGGCCTCAAGCACCAATCTTTGGGCTTAAACTTACGGTTCCATTAAGAACGTAGATGGGATCCATCGTCTTCATCAATCCCCTTCATTTTTTCTCGATAATTTTCAAAATCAATAAACGATCAGATGCACATTCTTTCAATAATATCATCGTACACACGTTCTTGCTTCTGCCAACTGTCGAATGCATCTATTTTAAAAAACTATAAGAAGAACATGAATTTTCAATTACAAATTCGTTCTGAATGATTTCAAGGTGAATGGTGGAATCTTTCCCACAAAGTCCCATTAAATTAAAGGGAGTGTCTATCTATCTGGACACAACAAATACTCTATGTACCCACTTACTCAACATACACACCTAAAAAAGTAAAAAATTTCCAATGCACGCTCTTAATTAAATGAAATTCTCATGCATACATCCCATGAACTATCAAATGAAATAAATTTGTATTCTTTATGTAGACATCCACAAAACTAATCTCTACTTATTCTTTGACTCAATAAAAGATTTCAATGAGGATTTTAAACTTTAATCTTACTTGTTTTTTATATCTTAATAACTCCAATCGAGTTGAAGTCATTTACATGCGAAAATTCTTTTTTGATCTGTTTTGTAATGTTTGATAGGTACCTACTACTGAATCGACTTTGTAATATACAGTAGAAAATTTTGTTTGGTGGGTACCTATTGATAGGGTTGTTAATGGAACAAATCAAATCCGAAATCTGATCCGATAGCTTCGGGTTTGGATCGATGTTTTGGGTTCCGATAAGGATCTCATCCGATATCTTATTGGATCGAATCTAGATCAACCATGTCTCAATCCGATAATAGTTTAGAATGTATATTAATTATATTATATATTTGTAGAGATGTACGACACTTAGATTTGTATATAAAATCGAGTTTGGCCCAATCCAATTGTTAATGGGTCTGGTCTAGATCTTATTATTGAGTTTTGATAATAAATTTGATCCGATACTTATCAGATCAGTATCGGATCCCATCCGAGCCTTATTGGATAAAAAACAAATCAACCCTGATCCGATCCAGACCCGATCCATTGACAACCTTACCTACTGAACATGTTTAGTAATATTCGGTATGTACCTATCAAATTTTTTAAAGCAAGTTCGATTTAAACCTATTGAACAAATCAGTCAAAAAATCTTTGAGTTTTTTCATTCAAAATTGTAGTTTTGAAGATTTTAAAAGTGATTTTTCCATCTTTCTGTATGATTAAAAGCACCAAAAAAAAAAAAAAAGATAACTTGAAGAAAAAAACCCTTAAAACCTAATCTTCATTGATTCAATCTCTTATAAAATTAAAAAAGAGTTGAATATGAAGAGAGAAAAAGTATGTGGAAGAAACGGTGGTCGCCGTAGAAAAAAGAAGAAAAAGGTGGTCGGTACTCGGTAGGGAAGGGAATTGAGAATTTTAGAAAAGGGTAAAAATGTAAATTTGATTAATTTATTTCTATTTTATGATCAGGTGCCATAGTCAAGCCCTAAACACAGACGCCCAGAAAGAACTCCATCTCCTCTGTTCTCAGATTTTTCATCCGAAATCGAAATACAACCTAATTACCTGGAGTTTGAGTGTTATCTCTTGCAGAAGAATCGTTGCTTATAGATCCCAAAAGAGGAAGAGGAAGAGGAAGAGGAAGAGATCCCAGCACCAGCGTTGTCTCTCAATATTGCTCTCTAGTACAACCAGGTATTGATTCATTCAGACAAAGTCCATTGATTTGAAGGCATGCATAAAATTTTACTATTATGATTTCATCTCATTAACTTGCTGCATTTTTTTTTTTAATACTTTGCATTAAGTCATGAAGTTCCATTTATTTATTATTTTTGCAATTCTTATATAATTACTTGTTCCGGAGTCTTGAGGAGGGTAAAAACCACAATGCAATTGTGTTCCCAAAATAAGATGGAGTTAGTTTTTCTTGATGGAAAATTTCATGCAGCAAGGTCTATACATAGTGTTGCCCAACTTGTTTTATTATAGAGTAAAGTGGTTTATAGAGATTGAAGTGCTTTACCACTTTAGAATGAATGATGTTCTAATGAGTGTAATTTGATTTATTTATTTTTTACATCCATATTTGAAGTGCTTTACCACTTGATTCCAGCAGGTCAGTTAGTTTTCACTATGTCAAAAAGAGGCACTTAACAACACAAGTAATTCAAGTTATGTTTTGTATTTAGTTTGTTGACTTGAACCTAATCATGAACTAATATGTTTTTTTTTTTTTTTTAATTTTAAATATAGGATATGGAAGGGTTATCGCCGACCGATAAAGGAAAAGAAAAAGAAATGGATGAGTTTGAAGAAAGTCCACGAAATATGGGTGAAGATGATGATAATATGGGTGAAGATAATTTAGAACCAAAAAAAGGAATGATGTTCAATTCAATGGATGAGGTTTATAATTTTTATAAAGCCTATGCTAGAACAATAGGATTTGGTATTAAATATAGAGGCACATGGAGTGATAAAGACACCAAAAAAGTGAGAAGATGTACGATATGTTGCGTTAGGGAGGGTAAATATATTTCACCAAACGATTGTACGAATTCAACACGAGTTTCATCAAGAATAGGATGTGAAGCTAAGGTTAATTCGTCACTACAGAAAGATGGTCGATGGCGTTTAACAAAAGTTGATCTCATACATAATCATATGATTAGTCCAAAAAAATGGAGATTTTTTAAGTGCAATAAAGAATTGGATGAACGGGTGAAAAAACAACTTGAATTGAATGATACAGTTGGGATACCAATAAGCAAATCGTTCCTTTCATTTGCTACACGAGCGGGGGACATCGATAACTTATTCTTTGGTGAAAGAGATGCTAGAAATCATGTTGATAGTGCAAGGTGTCTAAGACTTGGTGACGGTGATGCTGAAGCAATTCGACAGTATTTTATGCGCATGCAAAAACAAAATTCAAATTTCTACCATTTGATGGACATTGATGGTGAGGGACGTCTAAGACATGTGTTTTGGGCCGATGCAAGATCTCGGGCATCTTATCAGTATTTTGGTGATGTCATTTCATTTGACATAACGTATCTAACGAATAGAAACGACATGCCATTTGCACAATTTTTCGGAGTCAATCAGCATGGACAATCAATTTTCTTGGGTTGTGGGTTACTTTCTAATGGATCAATGGAAAGCTATATATGGTTGTTTACCATTTGGTTATCGTGCATGTCAGGCCGACCACCTAATGCAATAATTACTAATCAGTGCAAATCTATTCAAGGAGCTGTGTCTGAGGTGTTCCCTATGGCTCGACATTGTCTATGTTTATGGCACATAATGGAGAAGATTCTCGAGAAATTGGGTGCTTACAAAGAACGTGAAGCTATCGTCTTTAAGTTAAAAAAGACAGTGTATGACTCACTAAAAGTGGAAGAATTTGAGTTGGCATGGGGAGAGATGATTGAAGAATTTGCATTGCAGGATAATCAATTGTTTCAGTCCTTATATGAGATTCGACAAAAATGGGTACCGGTGTTTTTGAAAGATCAATTTTGGGCAGGAATGTCTGCAACTCAACGTGGTGAAAGTATGAATGCGTTTTTTGATGGATATGTAAGCTCAAGGACTTCTTTGAAGCATTTTCTTAGTCAGTACGAAGTTGCATTGGAAAGAAAGTATGAAAATGAAGCTATAGCCGATTTTCATTCATTTTATAAGGATCGCGAATTAGTCTCAACTATGCCTTTGGAGAAGCAATTACGTTCACTTTACACGAGCAACATTTTTTCAAAATTTCAAGAAGAGGTAAAGAAGGTTGTGAATTGTCGATACAAATTTTTATCTCAAAATGGATCTTTTCATTTCTATGAAGTAAAAGAAAGGATGATCATTGAGGGGCTTAGTCAGGCTATCTTGAGAAATTATGAAGTTTGTTTCAATGTAGAAAAGCATGAAGTGCAATGTATATGTCGTTTATTTGAGTCTCGAGGTATTTTATGCAAGCATGCAATTTGTATACTTGAACTTCATGATGTCATAGAGCTTCCATCCCAATACATCTTACAACGATGGAGAAAAGACTTTAAGCGTGTGCATGGTCTCGAGAGTTCGAAGGAAGTTGGTATATTTGCATGTTCCCCGATAGATCGTTATGATGACATTTACATGCATTGTCATAAAATTGCAGAGTTTGGGTCGAAATCAGATAGGAAATACAAGTTTGCCTTGAATGTAATTAAAAGAATGAATGAAGAATGCTTAGCTTTTCATGACGAAGATTCCAACAGTCACCCAAGTGGAAGTGTTGGGAATAACGAAACAGATGCTAGCAAGATTATTGATCCCATTCAAGTAAAGCGTAAAGGCCGACCACCTAAAAGGTTGAAGTCAACAATTGAGAAAATAGTTAATGCCAAAAAGAAAAAGATGGTTAGTAATTTTTTTTTTTTTTAATATGTTAACTATAAGATTCTGATCTAAACTTTGATAACAGGCACAAAACAATTCAAAGAAAAATTCGAGTGTTTGCCATGAGACGAATAATAACCAACATGTTAGTTTTTGCCGTGTTTCGCAAATATAACTTTTATCTAAATACAAGTTATTTACTAACTGTACTTTTAAATGAATATGGTGTGTATAGGTATTGGGGGAGAACTGAACAATTTCAATCAACGTGAGAAATCTTTTACGCAACTGACCGTTGGAACACAAGAAAGCTATAATATAGCAGTGAGTGTACTATATGTAGTGGATATTTTTTGTTGAGTATAATATATGTTTAAAAATTTGTAGGAACATTCGGAGTCGGTAAGTATCTTTTTGGCTAACAAAATCGATTTGTTACAGGAAATGTGTAGTCTTGGTGATGCAACTCAAGAGGTCTTTGCAACCTTCCGATCATCTTCCTTTCATGTTTCTCACTTGATCTTTTGTGAGAGCCATTGATTATGGAGATTTTTTGTGCAAGCAAAAGATGGACTATTTGCTTTGTAAATTTTGATTCCTATCCACTCCTTTTTCTTTCTTTTTTAGTTGTTTTGCACTTTGTTAATGTGGGATTCACCAAGAACAAATACCCATTTGTATTCCAATTTTTTTACTTTCTTATTAAGCTGATGGGTTTTTGTTTGAGAAAAGAGGCAATTCAGATATTTTCTTTTGGTTGGTTTGTGAGGTGTTGGGGTGAGGTGGATTATTTGGAAAAAAAAAAAAAACTGATAAGGAATGGTGGTTTGGGTGGACAGTGAATTGGAAATTTAAAATCTGAAATTCTGTTGGAATTGTATTGGTGAGTAATAATAAGTTCATGTTACTTGAAGCATGTGTACTGCGTATGACTCCAAATGTATAGGTAACATGACTCCTTCCCTTTGACAATCTAAGCAGTTTCTTGAAACCATAAAGCTTACAAATCAGTGAATCCAAATGTATAGAGTCCAATTCCACAGGACCAACAAAGATGGTGTTTTAATTATCAACTTAGGGCATAAGTAATGGCAGAGGATTTAGCCTCTTTCTATTATTGTCGATTATTATTTTTTGTTTTGTTTATCTGAACCCAAAAGGTATCTCTACCACATTTTTATTGAATTATTGCTTCCTTTTATTCCTATTGATCTTTTGATGTTTCTAATATTGGTTCTCATATTGTGTTGTTGGTGTGTGCAGACTGTAGTTTTATGCCAACGCTAGAAGCTACCCGTGGTTAGATAATCTTAGTGTAGAGGAAGAGTGGTTTGGGGTTATATTTACTCATTGTTATGTATTTTGTTTAGGATAATGCTGAAGTAACATTGTGGGGAACTTTCTGATGTGGATATGTATTGTACCCGTAGATGTTTTTCATTGAGATTCGAGTGAGATTTCGATGAAAAACATCAATGGTTATGACACATCCATGTCAGAAATGTCCTCCACGATGTTACTCCAGCACGACTCTTCTGTATATTGTGTGGAACGTTTGTCATTTTTATGATGGTGGCTCTGGGTTTTGTGAGTGTGGTGAAACAAAGTTATGGAGTTGTGCCAATACAAGGGAAGAGCCCATCTAAAGTGAGAGGTTGGGGATTCCTTTTGGTGTTTGATAAATATATTTATTGAAGGTCAACATATTCAGAAGAATCACCCTGTGGTGAAAGAAAAAAAAAAAAGAAATTCAGGGTTTTCAACACAATTTGTAAACAAGTTTGATATACTAATCATTTTTATTACATTCTTGAATTTGCTTATTTTAACTGTATTTCTGTTTAAATTTTATTTCTATCAATTCTTGGCGTGATTTGCTAATAAATGATTGGGTTTTTTTTATCAACAAGGGCGAACACGGGGGTTTAAGACCCATGCTTCTTAACTTACAATTACAATGGTAAGTTTGCATTTGAATCTCTCAGACCATAAATAAAAGAATAATGCTGAAGTGACCTCAGGCTGGAACCTTATGTTGCACTTCTTGACGTGAAAGTATATGTGAATCATATATAGTTTTCATCGAGATGCGAGTGAAAAAGCATCTATGGTTACTATCCACTTTCACATTAAGAAGTGCGATATGAGGTTTGAGCTTGAGGTCACCAGCATGACTCTGAATAAAAACAGACATGTTATTCCTCTTGATCAAGGGTACATGAATCTCTCAGACGATAAAATGATGCCCAATGTGGCGAAGTTCTGACCAGAAAATTGAAATGGAATATTAATTTATACATCCCATGCACTAAAGAACAACAAGAACCATTAGAGTTTGAACTGTTAACTATGGGTTGAAAGGAAAAGAAAAAAAGAAGACTTACTTTTCTTCGCTTCGATCAATTATCTCAATCCTCAAAGAGTTAAACTTAAAGAGTACATACATGATAATAAATAAACTATATATTTATTACATCACTTCTTTAAAAAAAAAATTTCTACAAAATTAACACAAAAATCATTGACATCCATATTTACGGTTTTTTTAATTTTCCCTGCTCTTGTTGAACTTGCAGAGTTACTACTAGCGTTTTCCTTCGAAGACGGCCCTGAAGAAGCTAAAAGACTTCGTACTCGTAGTAGGAGGATTCACTACATCGTTCAACCACTCGAAATCTTGACAGAGTTGGCATTTAAATTTTTTTTGACTGAAACTGTGTGGTTGTTTTGATGTTAATAGCTTCTGAATATTCGAACATCTGATATTTCTGCACAGGAGACCAACTCAAGGGCAATCTTTTACTCAATGTCTATTGACCGCAAGCAAAACACTAAGGGTATGTTTGATTGCACATGAAAAATAAGGTGAAAAATCAATTTCCATGGAAAATGACATTTTTCAAGTATTTGATTGCACATGGAAATGGAATTCATTTTCCACCCCATTCAAAAAGTCTACTAAATCATGGATTTCACTTTCCCACCCATATGGGTGGGAAAATGAAATCCACCCATGTTTTCCATCATCAATTATTCCCTACCACCACCACTACCACCACCACCATTACATTAACCTTGCCGTCGTCGTCACCATTGCCGTCGCCGTCGACTCCATTTCCGACCACCTTCTCTCTCTCTCTTCTTATTTTTCTTCTTCTCCATCCCTCACCTCCTCCGCCACCACCACCACCAAGTTCTCCCCCCATTTTCCTCACTTACCTTCATCGTCGCCGCCGTTACCGTCGTCGTCGCCGCCACCGCCACCGTCGTCGTCGCTGTCGCCGTCGTCGCCGCCACCGTCGTCGTCGCTGTCGCCGTCGTCGCCGCCACCGACGCCCTCGTCGTCGCCACATCCTCCTTCTCCTCTTCTTATTTTTTCTCATATTTTTTCCATGATTTTATCCAAGTGAAATCAAACAATGGAATTTGATTTTCCAACCCTACCTATTTTCCACAACTAATTTTCCATGGATTTCAAATTCCATGGAAAGTGACTTTCCATGCAATCAAACATACCCTAAATAAAAACAAGAAAATATATATATATATATAAATCTCTCTTATACCAACAAAAATCAAAATCTTATATAAAATGAAACTCACCTCTAATTTATTCCCTCCATCCATGGTTGCTTTGGTGATAGCTTAAACAAACAAACAAGCAAACAAAATAGATGCAAGAGGGAGAAGGTGTGTGTGAAACCAACTATTTAAGAAATCCATTCAAAATGGATCGAATCATTTGACAACAGTCTTTAACAGCTAATCTAAGTAAAGGAATGTGTGCTTGGATCGATATATTATGTTACTCATCAATAGACGTTTGAATACAGAAATCTAAGGTATATCTACGTGCAAAAGCAAATGATAGTTTGTGAGTCGTTATTTGAGGTTGATTACTGGTTGGAAGTTGGAACCTCTCACCTTTCAAAAAAAGGTCTTGTAGTTATAAAATCAATTCAAAGATAGTCCAATTTTATTGAGTTGAGCACTTCTAATGCATTACTGGGATTCAGAATACACACAAAGCTTAACAATATGTAAAATTGTATGATTATTGTGCCTATCAAGCTAAGGTACATAAATTAAGTGCCTTCGACATATTGGTAGATTTCATATCATTGTTCTCTTTGCATTAACCCCATTTTTAAACTAGGCCATCCACAGCCAAGTTAAGAATGCTAATGATGCATCCAAACAAGGTTCTTTGATATTATGAGACCTTCATTTTTTTAAGCAAATTCAATGGCCGACTCACAAATCTGTTCGTACCTGGTTCACTGCCTTTCCATACCAATCTGTAAATGTAAACTAATTTTGATTAAAAAAGAAAAAGAAAAAAACTGAACAGTGAACTGTTCACGACGAGAGATTGTTTGTTCTGGATACATAACGTTCAATGCTAATGATATTTAAGTAAGGACTAATACCAAAAAAGCCCAGCTCACACTACTACAGTCTACATACCCAGTCCCATCTCTCCCCATAAAATCATCAAGAAAGATCCCTTTGAATTCGTCAATACATATGAATATCATTATGACCTTTTCAAGAAAAAAAAGGATAACCGTCCATGTGTATGGTATGGTGTGGAATCTAACAGAAACAAAAACATTGTTCTCTCAAACACAACTCACAGAATTTTAAAAAGATAGAAACAAAAACAAATTAGCAAAACCCTTTTCTGCTTTGATGAGTTCTCAATGTGGGTATCTACCAAATTGACTGATTTGAACAAAAACCCTAGAATTTGTGGATTTTGCACCCATTATTGTTTTATGCCAAGAGGTTAAAATGAATGAGGCAAAATTACTATGAGAGAGAGAGAGAGAATCTGCTTTCGAGAGAGTTGCTTGCCGGAAGAGATTGAAATCAATTTTGTTTTTCGAGTTAGATAGAGCCAATGTGATACCGGAGGGAGGAGATGGAGTAAAACAGCCTCATTTTTTTTACTTTACATTTTTTTAAAACTTAACAGCAGAGAAGCTGAGAATGGAGAAGGAGCTCTGTTTTGGGAACGGAGGAGATGGAGATGGAGTTCTGTTTTGGGTGCTGGGATCTCTTCAGAGAAAATAAAAGGTGAGAAAGTTGGACTCTTCCTTTCCCTATGAGCAGCGATTCTTCAGCAAGAGATAATACTCAAACACCCAGCAATGAAGTTGTCTGAATAGCTTTCAATCAGATGAAAATCTGAGAATGGAGATGGAGCTATATTTTGGGAACAGAGGAGATGAAGATGGAGATAGAGTTCTGTTTTGGGCGTCTGTTTGAGGGCTTGAAGGAGTAAAAAAGGGTTTTAAAATTTATTTTACTTAACAGCTGACATGGCAATGAGAAAGTGAATCACAACTTGGCATCCACATCAGGGGGCATTAGGGGCGTGCGCCAAAAGAGCGTTATATTATCAACACTCTTTTTGGTATGTGCAAATAGATGCTCCCTAAATTAAAACCCTACACTTTTAAGAGCATCAAGGAGGGAACAAGCCATAACTGCTACTTCTATGGGGTCCTTTCATATTGAATTTTGTGCAATATCTCCTCTGTAACACTCGGACCAAATGAGGACAACAAATCCAAGCATAAAATTAAAAAAAAAAAAAGAAGATAAATTCAAGCGAGGAGAAGCATCTTCTTTTAACAAGATACCATCAAAACAAAATAAGAATGCATCTTAATGTTCCATGGAATATCATGGAATCAACTTCTAAGAACCCTCAAATAAAGTCTCTAGATTTCCAAGCAAAAGTTCAACTGCACCAAACACACACATTGTATTTGAGGGAACCCAATTCACTATATAGATGGGTTCATTGTATTAAATGATAGGTATCAGCATGATCATAATTTTGAAAATCATCCCAGACTGAGATGACTTGTGTCGTACACAAGAAGCTTTCTTCTTCTTCTTCAATCTCTTCTACAATTCTTGGTCCACAGATCGTAAAAAAAAAGCTTCAAAATCATCTGAAATACTTGAGATGGCTTGGCCAATTCATCTCAGTATCATTCACAAATGAGACCCGAAAGAATATTTAAAACAATGAGAGCAATAAATGCAACATTTTTGTGATTCAAAGTGTCAGTAGTACCATTCTAACATTATGCATTGCTAGATCCTCTAAAGTGAAACCAACATACCACTTAGTATTTCTGTTTGATGTTCCCGCTTGGGACAGAACATAAATGAAAACACAAAGTGTTCAAGGATTTTGATATGCCAAGACTTACAGACAAGAACAAACTTTTCAGTTTTATGTTAGATCTCCGCAAACAAGAAGAATGGATTTAAGCTTCTGAAATCTACCTAAGTTTTCAGAGCAGTCATTATCAAAAAGAAGTTTTTCACAGTAGACGAGTCATATAAGGGGTATTGAGTTGATATGCCAATCTTAACTCTTCTCAGAGTTGCTCTCCAGTTCCCTCTTCAGCTGCAGAGAGAAGTCATCATTGACATCATCGTCATCCCACTCATCTTCCCACTGATGAGTCACTTCTGTTCCATCTTCCTTGTCATCCCACTCTGTGAATGTCAACAGAACAGAAAAAGCATGTCAAAAGGGAACAATAGAGCTTCTACCACCTCATGCCCATAAAATTACGGATGGTTGGTCCATGTGGTTGAAACTTTTGAAGTGCAACGCAACCAATGAATATGGTATAAATTAGGAGAAAATTTTTCACATTCACAAGACATTAAGACCGATTATGATTTGTTTTTAGCATAATGGTGGAAATGAGTGTTCAAAAAGGATATAATAAAACGAAGAAGTTGATACTGACATGTCAAAAAACTATAACAAAGCAAATAAAAATTGAGTAAATTTAAAGTAGTTTCAAGTGGTCCCATAAGAGAATAATTTAAGGAAAGTTGATTGAGTTTATTTGAAAATAAACCACAAAAAATCAAAGAGCAATGATACACAAAGGGGGAGTGCTTTGCTATAGGTTGAAGGTGATGATGATATAGAATGAGGTAGTCAAAAAAGAAAAAAAAAAAAAAAAATCCTGAAGATACATGCTCTAACAAAAGATATGGCCCTAGATAGAGCAAGATGGCATGACAGGATATGTGTTAACAGATCCTAAATAGTTGGGATAATATTTCTTCATTACTGATATTCAAACTTCAAAGGTCAACAATTACATATTTTCATGAACAATTTTCTGGTACTCAATTGTTAAAATTTAAGTCAGATGTTTCTCTTTTTTAATCACACAATCTTCAGCTCTAGTACAAAAGATTAAAAACTTAGCTTGAAAAAAGACCCTAGTATCCTATCAAAACCCAAAGCATTTTCACATTCATGATTTGTGTAGCCTCTTCACATGTACAATCTTTAAGCATCATCGGGCTTGTGTCTTTGGAAGCTTTTGAAAAGTTGGTAGACAAGGTGAGTATGATATAGGTGTGGAACCTGGAGGAGTAAATGGGGCACGGGCATCACAAAATTAATGTAGATTGGGTGGTGAATCCAATGCCCTACCCAAGTCCTATATGGCTAACATGAAATCTTCAGAGGCATCAAAATCTACAAACTTGCTGTTGTGCAATCTAAAAACTGTAAAGTCTAATTCTTCCAAGTCAGAGCCGTGAAATTCTGGTTCAATAGTAAAAGATTCATCATCATTTCCTGCTATTTGCATTATTCCACTACATTTCCTTGCATATCATGCTGACATAGTACTCAAATAGTTTGGTTAGCAAAACCTATTCAAGAGTAGAGAGAGAGAGAGAGAGAAAAAAAAAAAAAAAACAATTTGACTGTAAGGTGAAAAATGCTATAAACTTGCTACTAAATTACAGTTCTTGATCCAACTGACGCAACAATTACTTGGCAACAATTTAGTAGCAAAGGTTTGTTTTTATGATCTCACACTATGACTGATAGAGCAACATGAGTGAAGTATCTTGGAAGGGTTATACTAAAAAAAGTAACAGAATGTGTTCATCGACAATGAAGCTATTATCTGGAAATTCTCCCTTCTTGCATTGAGTAGTCTTGAGCAATTTCACAGTTTCATGTGTAAAGAAGAACACATTTAATGCAGACCTGACCAAAAATCAATTTATGTGCAATACAATCAAAGAACATTGTTTACCAATTCAGAGTTGAACAGCATGATCAACTTTATCGTGACTCAGTTCGACTTTATGACATGGGTTCTACTTGTTCTGAAAGGGCTTTTAACTCTCTATAACTTGACTCCTAGTTGATTCTGCTTGAATCAACCTGAATATTTAATGGAAACAGACAAGAGCAGAATTGAGCTAGAAAAGATGCATCAACGATTTGGATCGATCCATAGAGACTATTATTACACTAATCTGACCTATTGAAAAGGTTCTCAACCAATGTGGTTGGAGCCAAAAGATCCAAACTTTTGAATTTATGGCCTATGGGTTACAACAAAAACTTAGCTACAACACGTGCTCTAAAGAAATGTAGGAGATTATGACCCACAAACATGAGTGGAGCATATAGGAATGGCATGGAGAAAATATCAAGTAAAACATCAAAATAGCACAATAAGCACAAAAAACTTACCTTTAATTTATTTTTTATGCATAGAAATACATCAACAGGTAGAAAGATTGTGAACCTCCCCATTATGATTAAGAGAATGAAAAATCTTTCTATTTGTCCTTTTAAAATTGGTTAATTAATACTCAATTCATGGAGGCAAAACAAAATTCTCATCCACTTGAGCAAACTCATGTTCTGATCCAATCATGAAAATCAAGTTCAATATGGAAAAAATCTATCAAACTTTAGACCAACTAAATTTCCTAACTACTAAACTAAAAAATGCCATTAAAACATTAAAAATACATAATATAGTAATACATTGCAATTCTATTGGGGGTTCAAGGATCCAATTACTTAGATTCCTAAGACAAGGAATTAGGGATTTCACATGAAGTTAGTAAATTAAGCTCTCGTATTTAGGATTAAGCCGTTAAGAAATCTAAATTTAAAGGAAAGATCTCCAAATTACCTCCATCGATTTCAAATTCTTCAAAATCATCATCGTTGTCGAATAGATCAACCTTGGCATCTTCAGTCACAACCTTCGATTCGGTTGCCGCCATTTGTCAAAATCTGCAACAATGGCAGAATTATTTCTCAGATAATATATTTCTTCCGTGCAATTAAACTAAAAGAATCCCACTGAAAAACTCTTAAACCCTAAATTTCCTCGATACTTCAAAATAAAAATAAAGAACAAGTAAAACATATAAACCCTCGAAGCAAACCCAGAAACAAAACCCTAGAGTTAAACCTCAAACCCTAACCCACCTATTGTTTAATAGCTATATCTGCTCCCGAAATCCTTTTATCTTGAAAGCAAAACCCTAACTTTCGTTGCACGAAGAACAGAGCTTATAGAAGTGTAAAGAAAACGAGAGTTGCTATTGACACCCCAGCTTTTACTTATTACACTCTATAAGTAAATGGTTGAGAATAAGTAAAAGTTGGGGTGCTGATAGAAGTTTTCTCTTGCTTTTTATTTTTATTATATATATTTTCTAATGTTACTTGAGATTATAATTTGAGCCAAACCTTCGTAATGTTTAAATGACATGTTTTAATCTTTAATTAAGGTGTAATAAGTAAAAGTTGAGATTGTTCCGACAAGGATCCAATTTAATAACTTGATGATTCAAGGCGGGATTGTTTCCAAATCCACCTTGAACCCATCTTGGGGAATTTGACAATATATGAACTTAATCATTCTCAATTGAATCTCTCTTGACACGAATACCGTGGTAAAATTATCCCTCCTCAATTAAACAACTGGTTCAAGTAAGTGTATACAAAGTAAATAAAAAAAATAAAGAACATTATATAAGAAAAGAATACACAATCATAAGATCATACAAACGAATGTATAGATTCATTAAGACATTCATGGTGAGAACACCAAAGTCAATAATCAGCATATTTCACATTAAAGGTTAATAGCATCCATGGTTTATAATCTAGTCCGAGACAAAATGACTCGCCTGACTCATTTCGGTCTCATTCAGCAATGATATAGATATAAGCGGTGTCTCAACATTCACTTCATTTCGCGAGGTAAACGAAATGTCTCAGGCAATATTTTGAAAATCTCGATCGAGGCAACCAGGATTTTGTAGATTTTGATCAAAATAATTATTTTTTTAGGTTTTAAATATTTATTATATAAATTAAATATGATTTTATGACTAAATAGTTCTTAATCTATCTTATTTTATTACAAAATTAGAATTATTTTAATTTAAATATATGTAAATCAATCAAAATAAATCGAGATTAATGGACTGTCTTATCCAAGACAACTAAATCATCCATGTAAGAGATGAGACATAAAACCAAGTTTTGAAACCAAGATAGCATCGGTGTTTGCAAATTAATTAGACTGCAAAAAGATGGAAAAATATATCGATAGATACATCTCACCTCACCTATACAATTAAGCAACACATTCTTGATCATGGCAGAAAGAATCTATAGAGAAAGAAAATAAAATTGAGGGAGAGAATAAATGAATTCTTGAGTTTCAAGTTTCAACGATTGGGCTTTTATGTTAAAATAAAAGAAAACAGATATCTTGTAGTTCTAGTCATGAAGTTCTCTTTAGAAACATAACTAGAAACACAAACCATCATGAAACGAGTGGGTGTTTTTGAACTGGCCCAGGGGCTTGATCATTAGATGGGTTGGCCTGGGGTAAGTATTTTGAGGCCCAAATTAATATTGGGCAATTTACAGTCTATCCAAAAACTAAACTGGCCCTTTATACTTCATATGCATGCATTTAGCATATTATGTTTAAAAAACCATTTTTAAATCTCGAAAAATTGATGTTTAAAACATGTCAGTCGACTTGGATTAGTTTAAAATAGTATATTAAATTTAGAAATAGCTTTTAATAATTTTTTTAAAACATAAATATTTGAGTCATTGATAATATGACTCACCAGGTGGCATACTCAAATGACTCCATGACGTGATAAGTTCGGGTACCGTACATCTGTATGCCTTGGGATACATGATTGCACTTTCCCCATAAAAAATATATCTCGAGGGAATCATGTATCCCGAGACGTACGTTGATCGATTGTAAAGCTTGCAATAGAGATGCAGAGATTAAGATTAAGAAATGGACTTTGGGTAAGTCGAATTCGTTCCACAGGGACAATGAGGATTCAAGGATTCATTCGGATAAAAGTGCCAAAACAGAATTGGAAAACAGATTTTTCTTAAAAAACAAAACAGATTTGTTGCACAAATGAAATGGAAATTAACTTGCAATTTGAAATAAAAACAGAAAGTAGAGATTGAAGATATAAGAAAGGAGGTTTAGAGAAATCAAATCAGCTTTTGCAAACTATCCATAATGCAGATCAATTCCAAGAATAACTCAATCCATGTAGCAAGTCATTGCTCATGGATCGGAAGGTGGAGCGGTTTAATTATTAAAGGTAACCAAGAGACATTCATGAAAATTCAGATTTAATTAAGATTGCCTAGCTTATATTCAGATTCTTCACAAAGCATAGCCGTTCTTGAACTTATCTAAGTAATGGCTATCAAAGTTTGAATCAGAAATATAAGTAGATCATCTAATCAAAGTAGAATTTCTAGAATAGTAAACATGTAAGCAAAATAAGGAATTAAAACTACATTAGAGGGATAAACTTGTTTCGGCATCATTGATCTCTCTAAAGAGGATCTAGCCACTCATTGCAAGATTCATAATTGCAACAATTAATAAAATGTAAAGAATATGGGTGAAGAAGATGAAGACGATGATCGATCCGAAATTCTCCTTTTATAGCTCTTCCAACAATTACATAAACAATGAGTGGTTCCTCTTGATGTTCTCACTACACTCAAGATCTCACTCAAAGGAAAATTGTAGAGAATTACAAAGAGGAGAAATCAAAACTTAGAGAAGAAGAGAGCAAGGAGAAGGACCATTCTCTAAAATCAACCCTCAAATTTATAATGTTCGTATTCGGGCAATCGGGTTGACTTTTCGGATGATTCGCTTCAAACTACCCATTCAGTTACAACCACCGAAGCTTCTGTGAAAATCTCGAGGGCAAATTCCTTGAGATGACCGCGGCGCGGTCATGCCTAGCCGCGGCGCGGTGACGTGGCGCCCAAATCCTTCGAGGTTTTTCTGGATGCTTCCTTTCGGCTCGTGTATTGTAACTGTAATTGTTTCGCGATTTGTTAGCTTCTACGTGCGCTATAATTAACACTAATATATCATTAGCTCTATTAATTTTGATAAATAAAATAATTTTGCAATTATTTAAAGGAACTAACATTTATGCAATGGTAATCTTAATGCAATTAAGGTCCCAAAATCGAATAATTGGGATCTTATCATACGTATCTATGGCTCTTGAATTAGTCCATGTCATGGAGTCATTTGAGTATGACACCTTGCGAGTCATATTATCAGGACTTTAAATATTTTTATATTTTGTTCTACATAAAATATTATCAGGTTTCTCATCCGACTTGGATGTTTTGATGAACTAACTTAATAATTTTTCAAAATGACTCGGTGAGTTGGTCCCATGAAATTTTGCACATGAGTTACCTCCAAATCCAATCCAGTTGAGTTAACTCAAATCAAGGAGGCTGTCTATAGAAGGGTTTGTCCAAACCTATGTTACCTAATTCGCTCCTAACATGCCAAACATGGTTTTAAAACTCGTTTTGAAGTCTCGTCTCGTCGTGAATGAGACAGAGTTGTCTTGGACAAGTTTTTCGATACGTTTGAGATGTCTCGTTCAACAATGAGAAAAACAAACGTGGGTTTTAAATTTTGTCTGATGCATTGACTTGTCCATCCATCCCTCTCATCCATGCCTGATGCCGAGACAAGTAGGTCTCGGGCAAGTTTTGAACTCATGATGCCAAATGGTGAAACAATACTAACTGAGCCAGTTTGCTGTCAATTCATACTGGGCTCGTGGAAAATAGTGATCCCTCTTGTCTATACCCAACTTTTGGTGAATATTAGGATACCCCCCATGTTTTGGTCGATATTAGAGATACTTTTGTTTTGGTCAATATTAGAGAGACCCCCATGTTTTTAGACGGATGACTTTCATCCACCCTTGTCCTAAGTCTTGTGTTCTATGACTAACATAAATGAACTAAAAGTTGGAATTCGTTTTAGAGTACCAAACACCAAATTGGAATTTGAATCGATGAACCAAGTAACAGAGATTCAAACCATGGAGCATTCATCTTGATTAGGTTTATTTATTCCCTTTTAGTACTTGGGTAGAGATTGAAGAGGATCATGACCTGCCTTCCTCTTTCCTTATACATGAACCTCCTCAACTTTTGAGATTATCTTGAATACTGATCTAAAATCTCCAATTATTTTAACTTGATTTTGTAATTTTCAAAATCAATTATGATGAGATATATGAGGGAGTGTAGGGAATTATAAATTTAGGATTTTGGTTTATTTACATTGTCATTTAGAGCAATCAAAGAGTATTTTATCTTGTTTAAACATATTTCCACCATTGATGTCATGCATGCAAGTAGAAAGGGCAAAAATTTACGAAAGATATGTAATTCTTCAAGGTTAGAATTTTAAAAATAAATCGAAGTCAAAGTTTGTAATTATACATGTGCAATGCACGTGCACTTTACTAGCATGGAAAGTGTGTAAGATTTGGCATTTGGTAGACTATGGAGGACAATTATTTTTTACAAAGCCCAGATGCCGTCCATTTCACAAGGTTCTATGACACCTGATCATATTGTAAAATAACATTGAAAAAATGGACGACATCCAGGTGCATGTCGTTGTAAAAATATTGTAACAAATAGTTGTCCTGGGACAACTATGTTCAATGAGTTGTTGAGTTTGGAAATCTATTTTGCTGAGATTTGGCATTAGAAGGAATGCTCATCATTGGATTTTTCTAAATACAGATTATAATTATGCGGTTAAAGCGATTCAAGGTGAGATTGAAATTTGTTGGAAATATGAGTTCTTACCGAGGGAAATTAGAGAACTAATGAAGCAGTTTGAAAATTTCACCATTGAATTTTTCTAGAGGGAAACAAAATAGGGTGGTAAACTATCTAGCAAAATGTTGAGCAATCGATCGATTTTTTGTTTTTGTTTTGCTTGACTATTTAAATTTTCCAAATGAGTTGCCAAGCGTTTTGCTTGATGATGTATCTTGCAACTATGTAAGATGATTGAGCCTGATGTCAGGGTGGGTACCCGTTAACACCTCAGCTTATCGATAAAAAAAGTGGTGGAAATTGAATTCAAACCGGAACATTTTGGTTCAGGTTCGGGTTTGGTTCAATCCATTCAGGTTTCGATTTGGGTTTAGTTCCGATTTTTAGGATCAATTTTGACTCGATTTTCGGGTAATAGGTAATTTGTACATCCCTAGTAGTTGAACACTACCCTACACTTATTTTGAGGATAAATCTCAACTATTGGAGTTTCAATTTAAATGGTTGGGATCATGTGTTTTTCCCTTGAGTCATTCTTCAAGGGTCATTGGATCCCAACCCATATTTATATACACTAAAATTTTCCCATGCTTGTTTGGGTTATAGGATAAAAAAGGAAAGATGACAAAATTGAATAAAGGGGGGAGAAGAGTAAAGATAATATAGTTGAAGGGTACTATTGAAAATTAAGGAAAATAGAAAAAAATATATAAAAATTTGAAGTGATATTCTTGGAAATGGGTAGAAGAGGAAATGTAATAAAATTGGAGATCTTGAAAGAAGATAAAAAAAGGCAATAAAATTAAAAATTGATCTCGAGTTTATATCCCAAACCCTATTTATGGGAGGGATAAATTGAGATAAAACAACCATATTGTGTTGTTTTATTTTATGCTAAGAGTTTGCTTGTGCCTATGACACTTCTTTGGGATTAAGGGGTAAAAGAGGAAAGAAAATAAAGTTGGGAGTATTATTATTTTAATAGAGGAGAGAGGAAAGATAATGTATAAAGTTGAAAAGATATTCTTGGAAATTGGGGTAGAAGGGAATGGCAATAATGTTGGAAGTATTATTTGAAAAGGGAGAAGAGAGAAGGAAATAAAATTGAAAATTTTCCTCGAGATCCTAATGGGGATAAAGATTGAGACAAAGGTAGGGAAGATAACTTTCCTATTTTATTATATAGATATATTAGTGTTTGAGTGTGCCTACGACACGAGCATCCTCTTTGAGGTTAAGGGAGTAAAATAGGAAAATAATTAAATTGAAGGGAGTATTATAATAATATATTTGGAGTTAAGGGTGTAAAAGATGAAAAATAATAAAATTGGAGAAGTATTATTAAGAAATGGGGGAGAAGAGGAAAGACGATAAATTTGGAGGGGTAAAATTGGAAAATGGTAGAAGAAGAATGGGAATAAAGCTAGGGTTATTTTCAGAAAGAGGAAGAAAAAATAAAACATATTCTTGAGATACATTGTTTATGGGTATAAATCTTAAGACAAAGCGAGTGGGATCTAACGCTAGGTTTTATTATATAAACTAGGGGTGCAACTTGGTCTAGTTCGAACCGAGAACCGAATCAAATCAATAGCTTTGGGGTGGTTTGGTTTTCTTTGGAACAAGATGTGATTCGGTTTCGGATTACGAAAATGAAGAATCGATTAATTTTGTTCAGTTCTCGAATCAAGCTTTAATAGAACCGTACCAAACCGAGAACGGAAGCTCTATACAATAAATAAATATATAAGTATATAATAATTATTATGAATTATTTTAGGAGTTAGAACATAGATTAGTGATCTTTAATGAATAAACTAATGAATTTTTATAGATAGATTTGTGATTTATTGTCTAAAAATTTGTGTTTATTTTATGTTTGTTTTTCATTAAAAAATATTACTTATAAAATTTATAGAATATTGGAAATCTGTAGAACTGAACCAAATCAAAGTAACTTTAATTCGGTTTGGGTTGATTTGATTCCAGTGGAATTTGGTTCAGTTTTGATTTTTATTTAGTGGAACCAACCTATGTTGGTCCGGTACCAATTTGACCTCAAACTGAACCAAGTTGCATCCCTAATATAAAATGGAGTTTGCTCATATCATAAAAGGGACAAAGAATAAAAACAATAAATTGGAGGAATATTATTAAAAAAAATCTTTGGGATTAAGAAGATAAAAGAGGAAAAATATTAAAGTTTGACCAGTACTATCAAGAAAAGGAGAGAAGAATGAAGGGATAATATTGGAAAGAGGAAGAAGAAAAAAAAGGTTAAAATAAAACTGTTTTCGAGACACGTTGTATATGAAGTATGCATTTGGAGACAAAAGGAGTGGGACCCACAAGTCCTACAAACTTTTCAAGTATAAAGGTATAACCATACTGTATCAAATGCCAAATCTTAAGCATTTTCCATATTAGAGGAAATTATACCAGATGACAATCCTTGCAAAGTCTCCATATTAAAGGAAAATTATAATTTACTAAAACAGTTGTACCAATTACCATATATATGTCAAATCTTACGAACTTTCCATATTAATGAATAATTATATCTCACACACCATCAAACTTACTCCTTAGAAAGACGATATTCTTTGTGAAATTTACCTATTTGTGGGAAAGTCTTCATCAAAATTAAAGGAGCAACACAACCATAGTCCTATAGAGCAACGTCAACAATGGGTAGTTTGAAGCTTGGTCTAGTGATGGTGGGGTTGGCGTTATTGGCATTGTCCCAATATTCTTCTAGTACCAGTGGCACCGACAACTTGTTTACGCCTAAAATACATGTATATGTGATGAATAATTTAACTACTAGGGAGCTGACCATCCATTGCAAATCCAAGGATGACGATCTGGGTAAGCATGTACTTGCTCAAAGAGAATATTTCACTTGGACTTTTAAGGTTAATATCTGGACAACCACACTTTTCTGGTGCTCCATGGAGTGGATCGATCCTTATAATAACCACCTCGTACAAGGAAGTTTCGATATATTCAAAGCTCAGAGGGATGTGGATGCATGTAGAGATTGCTATTGGATGATAAGAGAGGATGCCTGGTATTTGCTTCCAGATGGTACTGAACCTATATTGATGTATACTTGGCCAAAGTATGATAGAATCCAAACCAAGCCAAACCTAATCTAAAGGAATTATTTTAGATTTGTAATAACTGGTTTGGTGTTTCCTTAGTTTCTTTCAAAAACTATTATGAAATAAAAGGCTTTTGAGTACTTTTTTGGAAGTCTCTATTGTCGTAATGTGTTTTCTTAATCGAAGTCTGCAAATTGAAATAATTTACGTTCAACGCACTTGCATCCATGGTTTGAAAACTCAATCCAGACCGAGATATATTGCCCGAGTTGTCTCAGAATCACCCAGCAATGAGACGGACAGACAAGTCAATGTATCGGACAAGATTTAAAATCCATGTTCATTTTTCTCATCTTTGAACAAGATGTCTCAAATATACTGGAAAACTCGTCTGAGACGACTCTGTCTCGTTCACAGACGAGATGTCAAAACGAGTTTTAAAACCATGCTTTGATCTTAATAGTAATGAAAAAGACGTAAAGAGGGAAGCACCCACTTGAATCTCTCCCTCGAAGAAAAATTCTTGGCCCAGATTGCGATTTAATCCAAATGTAGTCGGGTCAGTATCGGGTTCACCAATTTTACTAAAGGGTTTAATAAATGGAATGGGATAGGACTTGATTTTTAGACAAGATAAAAAATGATCCACTTATAATTTGATCAACACCCCTAATTATAAACATCTTATGGAATTTAATTATGACTCTTTTGAGTCCAGACGTTCTTCAATCCATTCAAATGAATGGTGGACCAACTCAATGGCCTAGACCGCTATCAGGTATTACGTAAAAATTTTAGTGACGGATTATAAATTTATTAGGCAACACAATAAATTATATTTTAGGATTAGATCAAACAATGAGAGATTAGTATTACATCTAATGGTCATGGCTTTGATATTTATAGAATATAGACAAAGAGGGATTTTTAACTATGTTGCTTCTTTGACATACTTTTATTAATTTGTCGAAGGGTCACTCATGCCAATTTTTGTAATTTTAGGAGATTTTTGACTGATTCAGCATGGTAGGGGAAAATTCGATAACACGGATTTTGACAAACCAAGTATTCGACCGCCTCGTTGAGTTGACTCAATTAGATTTAATTTTGAGGTGACTCATTTGCAAAATTCCATGGAACCAACTCACCAAGTCAATTTGAAAAATTATTAAGTTAGTGTACATTTGATTGCACGGAAAATTGGGCAGAAAATGAAATTCCGTGGAAAACTGTTATTTTCAAGTGTTTGATGCTTCAAAAATTAGAAAATTGCAGGCAAAATGATTTGTCAATACATGCAATTTTCCTTCATAAATCATATCTTACCCCTCCCACCTAGGAAAATGATTTGCTATCACACGTAGTATTAAAATTTTAAAATAATGAATTATTTTAAATAGTTAAAAAATTATTTTTTATTTGTAAAATAAACATTTAAATTGGGTGGTTAGAAAAATGAAAAAAAAACAAGATCATAATTTTATTTGTAAAATAAATATTTAAATTGTTAAAAATAAAATAAAATTATCTTAGTTAATCACTTTTTTTTTTTTGTAAATTTTTTTATTAAATTATTTCAATATTTGTTTTGTAAATAAAAATAGAGAGTTACCATGGGCACCCAACTTTTATTGATTACACCCAAATAAAAAAAAATCATAAAGAAAAGTTTTGGGGCCAATAGAAACTCTCTTAGATTTTTTGTTACATTATTATCTATTTTTTGGTTTAGGATTTTATATGAGCTTAATCATAATTGTAAACAGCTACTAAAATTGTTTTAACAAGTGTTATAATGTTAAAATTATAATTTGTGCCAAACCTTTGTAATTTTTGAAGAGTGTGTTTTAATCTTTAATTGGATGTGATAAATAATTTAAGAAATTGGCGTGTAATAATTCAATATTTTCACAAAATAATGATTTTATCTTGATTTTTTTATATAGTTATCACAAAAGTCAAATTAAAATAGTAATTTTTTATTTTTATTTTTATACAACTCTTAAAACAAAAACAATTTTCCGTAAAAATTTTCGTTGTGCTCAAATAGTAGAACATGATTTGCGTGACTAATCATTTGCCTAGCAAATGATTTTCCAAGTAATATTTTCTCTACAATTAAGCACACCCAATCAAGTCAGCTCGAAAATGCATCAAGTTAGATGAGAAACCCAACCAAGTTATTTGATCATACATAATTTTTCCTTTCTGTAAAATAAAAATAAATATTTTTTAGTTTTTAAAAATTGAAATATTAACCTACTTTTAAAATATTTCTAAATTTAATATATTATATATGTAACAAATCCAAGTCGACACACATGTTTCAAACATCAAGTTCTTGAGATTAAAAAATGGTTTCTAAACATAATATGCTAAACGTATGAAGACGAGAATTAATTAAACATTGATGGTCTATCCCATATATGGCTGCCTATGGTCGGATGAAGTCATTTCCAACAGGCATCCTCTTTGAAGTTAAAGGGGTAAAAGAGGAATATAATAAAATTTGAATAGTATTATTAAAAATCTTTGTAAATAAGAGGGTATAAAAGAGAAAAAAATAATAAAATTAGAGATGTACTAATAAGAAATGGGGGAGAAGAGGGAAGACAATATAGTTGGAAGGGTACTATTGGAAAATGATAGTAAAAAAAAAAAAAGAATTTTTAAAGTTTGGGATATTTTTGAAAAGAGGAAGAAGAGAAAGGTAAAATCATCCCTGAGATACATTATTTACAATATAAATATTGAGACAAATGAAAGTGGCACCCAAATTGGCCCCAAAGATTGCTATCAAAATGAAAAATTTGACAAATTAAGGACTAAGATTTCAATCTTATAACAATAATTTTGAAAAGAAAACATAAAACCATCAAATTAGTCACCCAACTTTATGACAAATCTAAAACAAATCCTTTATTTATATATAGTTCCATTAATCAATTTCCAACACAAGCATCATCTCTTTTGAAATTCCTAGCTCTTGAGGTCTGTTTTGGTTTGGGCATCAATTCTTTACCCAAAGATACATCAGCTCACTTCTTGAATCAGGAGGAAGGTGAATCATATACCACGCATCATTTTCGATAGACCAATGGCATTCGATGTTACACTTTTTCATATCCCTTTTAGCTCTGTATACATCATGAGTTCCATCTACGAGGCGACCATTATAAGGATCAGTATACCACATGCGGCACCAGAAGAGAGTTGTTGCCCATAAATTTACTCGAAACCTCCAATTGAATGTTTGACCAGTTGCAAGTACATGTTGTCCTAGATCGTCGTCTTTGGATTTGCAATGCATTTTCAGCTTCGCTCCCAATGGTAGATTGTTATAAATAATTACGTCTACTGGATACAACATTGGGTTTGGAAGATCAAAAGCGACAGACGAACACACGCAAATTGCGACAGCGACCACCACAATTAGAGCAAGTTTGAAGGCAGTACAGCTGAAACTACTCATCGTTGCTTCTGCTGCTGTTGCTAATGCTATTGTTGTTTTTGAAAGTGTTTGTTGGTCTCTTAAATAATTAAAAGTCTCTTAGCAAAATGAGAGAATGGGGTGTGTTTCAAGTTCATTAAAAAGGCAATTAAATTCATTAAAGAGGTCCAATTCAGCGTGGCACATACATAGTGACAAGTGTAATGATTTTTGTAACTCAACCTGACATGGGGACTCAAAAATTCAACTGACTTTGTACCTTGCAAGGGCCTTGGATTTCCCCTCTGAATACACATCCCCATAAAATATGTGCAGTTGTGTATCCCGAAAAAAAAATTCTACGGTTCTTGTAGTCTTAAAAAAATTTAATTTATATATGTTATAAACAAAATAAAATTGATCTTTTGAGTTTTGTCCCACATCGGACACTCATTGCCTTGTCTCTCTTATTATAAGCTCTTGCACCTCTTCACTTATTATCAATTGATTTTGAATTGGAATTCCAATCCATTTTTTTGTATTGTCGTCTCCTTCTTATCTTTGTCTGACAAGTTGTGAAATCTTTATAAAAATCATCATTGTATCTCATTCTCGGAGCTTCACAACCACCACCCATTTCCAAGTCCACCTTGAGCCATCTCGAGGAATTGGACAGCATATATGGACTTAATCATTCTGAATTTGATCCACCTTGCTAGGAACTCGATGCAAAGTTATCCTTCCACTGTTATACAACTCATTCAAGTAAATTATATACAAATGAAAATTAAAGAAAAAAAAAGATTATATAAGAGAACCATACACAATTGCAATACATAACATAAGATCATATAAAAATTACACTCATAAAATCCCTTGATTTATATACCAAATCAATTTTATTACAAAATAAGTTAGGTCCCAACCGGGCCACCCGTTTGGTAAGGTTTGAAGGGAGTAGTCATTTTTGCTGTCCTTTTTATGGGTTGATCATCAAATAGCCAAATATCTCTTCCGACAGGGATGAGTGGGCCACTTTTATGGAGATGTACATTTTTGTATCCTAAGGAGTACAGAGCTAGAGCTACGGTTCTCACACAGGTCATGAGAGTCAACTGAGTATGCCACGTGGGGTACTCTTAAATTTTTTTTTTTTTCCTTATAGTAAGATTTGACCAGTTGCAACATCATTGAAATATTTTGTAATTATTGTCCCTTTACGTATAGCCTTAGAAATAGGGTCAGTGTATGTTATAAATCCAAGTCCTTTTCACACCACAAAGCATGAAGTGTGATAAGAAAACCAATTTTTTGATCCGATATGATCCTCATTAGAATTACGTGAAAATTGGAAAATTCGACATAAAAAATTGACGGGCCAAGGCCCACGAATTTTAGAAACTGAATTTTGACGGTCTAGGACCGTTGAAATTCTTGATGTTCCTAGATTTGATGGTTTAGAGCTGTTGAATTTCTCTCATCCTTCATTAATTTGACAATTTCAGCTTGTTGAAAAAAAAATTTGACAATAAAAAATTCGACGCCAATTCGTTCTCTTGGTCTGTCGAATTTTATTAAATTTGACTGCCCAAGGCCGTCAAATTTGGGCTTTTTTCACATTGTGTAGATCGGTCCCAGATTGACCTTTATCAAGAAATGTTGTTTGTTATTTTGTGGATGGAAAAAATATGTCTGAACTCATTTGATGATGACTTCAAAATCTACGTAAAAATGCGCTGGGGTGTATCTGTACAAAAACTCTCTGACATCCTTTTCCACACTTTTTATCTTTTCTTTACTATTATAACAAGAGAAGGCGGAGTAGAATTAATTCAATGAAAATTTTACATACCTTTTCCACACTTTTATCTTTTCTTTACTATTATAACAAGAGAAGGCGGAGTAGAATACACCAAAATTAGGATTCCAAAAATACCCCCATTTAACATTTAAATTATATATAATAAGGGTTATTTTGGTCAAAATGAAGAAAAATGTCAAAATGTTCCCTGGATGTTATCGATTAAGTTATGCATATGATGAGAAGGTCAAAGTAACATAACCTCATATTCCATAATAAAGATTCATAGCAATAGAGTAAGAAAATTAAATAAATATTAGACTGAAAAATATGAAAAAACACAGAGTAATTAAACTAGTTATCATCTTCAAAGATGAGAAAATTAAGAATCCAAAATGTGGAAACAGGAGTGCATACATACCATAGATACATATCACCTCACCTATACAATTACAAAACATAATTAATCTCGATGACCGATTTTGATTTTGGCACCTCAACTACATTACAGTTTAAGCGGCAGAAAAGCCTAATCGCACAAGAGAATATCATATATATTATTATTATACGTACGAAGGTCGGCCTTTCTGCAACGCAAACTGTGATGTGGTAGATATGCTTTAGAATTAGAACAAATCTATCAAAGAAAGAACATAAAATTTAGGGAGAGATTAATGAATGGATTTTTGAGTTCTAAGTTTCAACATTGGGCTTTTATTAAAACAAAATAGAAACATGACTTGACACTTAACTATCATGAGTGGGTGTTTCTGACCCGCCCAGCCCGACTTTTAGATGGGTTGGGCCGCAGTCAGTGTTTCAGGCCTGAAGTAATATTGGGCAATTTACAGTCCATTCAAAAACTAAACTGGACCTTGCTAGTAATTCAGAATACGGCAAAAATTCAATAAATGGAAAATATGCCGCATATGCTTCATACATGTGTATTATCTATTTCATTTTAAAAGTTTGGGGTGATGGTGGTGATAATGAAGACATTGAGGTTACTGTTCCATTGATTTTTTAAAAGAAGACTAAAGTTAAGGGACAAATCATCAATTTGAAAAATTAAGGTATAATCTCAAATAAATGTAGAGGGTCATGCCATTATTTTTTTTAAGATAAAATGGACGTTTGTCACGTAAAAATGTGGATTCCTCCAAAATTTTGAAGCATGACCACTTCAAAGTCAACTTGTGTTACACGTCACAACTTACAAGTTCGTACTTTGCAACATACAACAAGTTATAGTAGCATTTTTTTCACCAAGTTTTATAAAAATTCGTGTAATTTGTAGAAGTCGTAAAATTCGTAAAATTGCGTTTTATCTTTTCAAACTTAAAATCAGCAAATTATATTCAGAATAGTTCAGTATTCCGGAGTATAATACTTCCATTAAAAGAAAAAAAAAACCAAAAAATTCTTGAATTTTTCAAGAATTCCACGGGAGATTGCTAGCAAGGAACTAGACTAGCTAGCCCATTGATAGGCCTACATGGGACAGACCGAAATCAATGTTTAATTAATTCTCATCTTCGTACTTCTAGTCCATATGCATTTTAAACTTTGGATTTTGTTAACGGGTGCCCCCAAGGGCACAAGTTAAAGTGCATTAAATACATCTTGGGATCTGATTTTTGTACTAAAATTGCCCTCATTTTTTTTTGCTTTTAACCAAAAATACCCCCAGTTACTTGTTCATAAGGTGCATTTAATGCATTTTAACGTGTGCCCTTTGGGTACATGTTAACAAGACCCTTAAACTTTTACCATATTATGTTTCGAAACCATTTTTAAATCTGGAGAACTTGATGTTTGAAACATGTGAGTCGACTTGGATTAGTTAAAAGTAGATTTTAATATTTAAATTTTTAAAAAGTAAAAAATATTTATTATTGTTCTACTGATAAGAAAATATTATGTATAATAAAATAACTCGGTCAGGTTTCCTATCTGACTTGATGCATTTTTGAGCTGACTTGGTTGTTTTGATGAACTAAATAAATATTTTGAATTGACTTGGTTCCATGGTATTTTGCAAATGAGTCACTTCAAAATCAAATCTAATTGAGTCAACTCAATGAGGCGGTTGAATATTAGGTTTGTCAAAACCCGTGTCACCGAATTTGCTCCTACCATGCTGAATTGTGAAAACTAGTACTAAGTGAACCAGTTCGACGTCGATTCCTACTGGTTATGGAACACAACAAATCCACTCATATACCTCGCTTGCATTGCAAAAAATTGGTCAGAGCTTGATTGAAACAAGTTAAAATATCTATATTTTCTTGTTTGACTATAGTTTGAATTGATAAAGAAGAATTAGCCAAAAAAATAGGATACATTCTGGGAAAATAAAACTTTCATGAAAGAGAAACAAATGAAATGCTTTCTTAAAATTTTCTTGTAGAATCAATATTGAAGTTTTCATTTGAGTACATGTTAGATCATGAATTATTAACTGCATCCAATCTCCATAAAATTCGAAATTGTTCTGAACTTCCTATTTTTGGATAGGGATTACAAAATCTGGTAGGATCCAATAGAATTGAGCCACCAGTTTGGTATGGTTTGATGGTAGGAATAGCCATTTTTTTTGCTACTCCTATCGATGATTTGATCATTAACTAGTCAAAATCTCTTCGAAAAGAACAATAATTTTTTTAGGACTTTTGTAGGGCCCAACCCTGTTGGGTAGTTCCTATATAACATGGATGAGATTGAAATATCCTTCAATGTCATCTGATTATGAGAAAGAAAAATTCTAATGCTAATGGAGGCCAAGATTTATTTTTAGGTTCATTTAGATACGATCATTAAGGTTGTTTAAGATTTTCTAATGATTTGTTCAGCCAAATAATTAAAATCAGTATCTAATTTATTTGTAATATCGAATTATTTGATATAATCCTAAAACATGATTTGATATATCATAGTACATTTTATTATAATTTTCTATCTCTAACACTCTTAATAGGTTCCATGTTGTGGAATTAAATCCATAATACGTAATAAACCTACATAGATAGGCAAACTTGGCGGCTGTCCAAGCTCAAGTTGGTCAAACATTCATTGGGATGGGTTCGAGGATGTCTTGGTTCGGCTGCATTTGGATTAATTTGCAACCCAATTTTAGCCCCAATACAATTGGATTCATTTACTAGCTTGGTCTGGGTTTTTTTTTTTGAGGGAGAAAGTGAAGTGTTCTCTCTTTTAACTGTTTTTCAGTACTAGTAAAATACATGTACATTAGACGTGAATTATTTAAGAGTCATAATAATATGACTCACCAGGTGGACCGCTTAATCGACTCCTTGACGTGACAAGTTCGGGAATCGTAGATCTGTACGTCTCGGGATACACAATTCCACTTCCCTATAAAAAGTATATCCTGAGGCATACAAATTTATGGTTCCCGAGCTTGTGCAAGTCAGGGAGTCGATTGAGTATGCCACTTGACGAGTCATACTATTAGGACTCATTATTTAAAGGGCCAGACTATTTGCACCTACCATTTGTACGCTCATTGAACTCACTTAAAGCAAATTTTGGGTGCGAGTTATATAGGCAAATAGGTATCTTGAGCATAAATTGTTGGTACAAATAGAATGGCCCTAATTTTAATAGAGACTTGGATGTGTAAAGTATGGATTATTACAATGGATAAAAGTACTAAAATGTTTTTATTTCATAATAACTAATTTTGAAAGAAAAACCAATCCAACAAACTTTTCTGCAAATCTAAAACAATCCCTTTAAGTTAGCTTTGGTTTGGATTCTCTCACTTTCCCCAAGTATACCTCAATTCAGGTCCTTCACCATACTGGCTCGACTACATTTGGATCAAAAATTGCAATCTGGGCCTAGAATTTTTCTTCGAGGGAGAGAGTGAAGTGTATGCTTCTCTGTTTTCATCTTTTTCGTTGCTAGTAAAATGCACCCGTGTTGAACACGAGAATATGAATTATTTCAATTCGCAGATCTACGATAAAGAACGAATTAATTCAATGGAGATTTCGAAATAGTACTCAAAGTCTTTTATTTCATTATAAATTTTGAAAGAAACTAAGAAAACACCAAACCAATTATTACAATCTAAAACAATTCCTTGGTATCAATTCTCTCTCAGTCTGGCCAAGTATACATCAATTTAGGTTGGCCATCCTTTTCGAGAAAATACCAGGCATCCTCTCTTATCATCCAATAGCAATCTGTACATTTACCCACATCCCTCTCAGCTTTGTATACATCGTAACTTCCCTGTATCAGGCCGCCACCATAAGGATCGATCCACTCCATGGAGCACCAGAAGAGTGTGGTTCCCCAAACATTATCCCTAAAATTCCAAGTGAAATATTCTCTTGAAGCAAGTACATGCTTACCCAGATCGTTGTCCTTGGATTTGCAATGGATGGTCAGCTCCCTAGTAGTTAAATTATTCATCACATATACATGTATTTTAGGAAATATGAAGTTTTCAGGGCGAATGGTACCAGACGAATATTGGCAGAATGCCAATACCACCATCACCACCATCACTGGACCATGCTTCAATCTACCCATTGTTGATGTTCCTGTTTCTCTATAGGATTATGGTTGTGTTGCTCTTTTAAATTGATGAAGACTCTCTCACAAAAGGCAAGTACACAATGGGAATAGGTTGGCTTCAACTATTGATTAAATTCATTAAAGTGGTTCAATTAATGTGGGAATACAACAAGAAGGGAAATGCTGAAATGACAAAAAGAATTTACTGCGTTTCCATACAAGTATGACGTGGGATGTGCACATAATCATAGATGTGTTTCCTCGTGATACGAGTAAAAATCATCTATGATTATGTATGCATGTCCACGTCAGAATTGTGAGAATCACAGTAAATACTATGTCACCCCAGCACGGCTCAAAAAAGAATTCCAAGAAATTAATATGCACATATCACCAAGAAGCCTAAATACTTTTCTCGCATCTCGGCCTTATGATTTATGGTCCACCTCAAGCATATGTTCCTTGGTACTATAATACTTCAATTTTCCTTTAATATGGAAAGTTGGCAAGATTTGTCATCTGGTACATTATTGGTTTTACTATTAAGGTTATTCTTCCTCTAATATGGAAAGTGCTTAAGATTTGGCATTATGTACATTATGGATATCCTTTTAAATTTGGAAAGTATGTAAGACTTGGGGTAATATTTCCATATATATTATATATATATATAATAAAACGCAATTGTAAGACTCACTTTACCATAATTTTATTTGGGGGAGGGGATGAACATACGGGTGGCAATGGGTCAGGTCGAGTTGTGTCGTGTTGAGGTAAATGTATTATAAAAATTTACCAAACCCAAACCCAATCCATTTAATAATTGTGTAAAAAACTTAAACTCAAACCCAAACCCAAACCCAACCTATTTATAAATAATTATACTTGACCCAACTCTTATATATAACCTATTTAATAAAATTCTAATCTTTATTAAAAAAAATAAGTTTTATTTCCACAACAAAAAATTGTTAGAAATTTTTTACCTAATTTTGATTTATTATATTTATTTATGTAAAAGTAATTTATTTGTTCATGATTTATTTTAAAATTTCTAAAAGTTTGAAATACAAAAAAGGTTTGTTTAAAAGTAGTCATACCATCAAACTACTTTTGTATTTTTATAAATTTTAAATATTTGGAGGGAATTCAAATTTATTTGAAAAATTTAGTATTGTGGAGACTTAACTTTACACATATATTTTTTTAGTCCCACATAGAATAATGATAAGGTCCCAATAATATCATTTTGGGACCGTAATTTCACCGAGATTACCATCATATAAATACTAGTTCCCTTAAAATAATAATAAATTTTATTAAATCCCAAATTAATGTGACTAACAATAGTTTGTTACTAATTTCAGGTGAAAAGGGCACATTCGGAAACCAACAAAAGAAATAACAATTATGGTTACAATACGCGGGCCGAAAGGAAGTTTCTAGAAAAATATCGATCGATTTGGGCGCCACGTCACCGCGCCGCGGTCATTTCGAGGAATTTATCCTCGAGATTTTTACAGAAGCTTCTAGAAGCTTTGGTGGTTGTAACTGATTGGGTCATTTGAATCGAATTATCCGCTAAATCACCCCGATTACCCGAATAAGAACATTATAAATTTGAGGGTTGATTTCAAAGAAGGGTCCCCTCTTGGGTCCCTCTTAGGCTCTCTTCTTCTTTAATTGTCTTTAGTTTCTTCTTAGAATTCTTTGTAATTTTCTGTTGAGAGACCTCTTGAGTGTAGTGAGAACTTCAAAAGTGATCCATTCATACTTCTTGTAATCCTTTGGAGAGCTATTAAAGGAGCATTACTAATCAATCATCATCTTCTTCACCCATTCTCTCTTTTCTCTTTTATTAATTTTTGCAATTTTAGTTCTTGCGATGATTGGCTAAATTCTCATTAGAGAAGTTAAGGAAGCCATAGCAAATTAATCCCTCTAGTGTAGATTTAAATTCTTGTTTTGTTTACATGTTCTAAATCTGAAAACTCTCTTCTGATTAAGGTAATCCAACTTATAATTCTGATCCAACTTAGATAACCATTACTTAGATGAGTTCAAGAATGGCTATGCTATGTGAAAAATTAGAAGATAAGTTGGGCAATCTCAATCATGCTAGTGTTTTCATGATTATCTTTTAATTACTTTCAAGGATTTAATTGTTCCACCATCCGATCCATGAGCAATGACTTGCTCCATGCATTGAGTTATATTTCGAATTTATCTACATTATGGATTAATTGCAAAGGTTTGATTAACTTCTCTAATCTCTCTTTCTTAGATTTTCAATCTTTCTTTTCTGTTTAGATTTCAATTTAGTTTCTACTACAACTTTGTTTTGTTTTTAAAACTAATCTGTTTTTGTTTCTAAATTCTGTTTTGGCATTTTTATCCGAATGAATCCTTAAATCCTCATTGTCCCTGTGGAACGAATTCGACTTACCCAAAGTCCATTTCTTAATCTTAATCTCTATCTCTGCATCTCTATTGCAAGTTTTACAACCGATCAAATAAGAGTAAAACTCAACTCAATCTTATAAAGGACTCATCACTTATAATATTTATTATTTTAGTAGAAAGACTTTATTATATGTAGCGGTGACTCGTTGTTGTACTCGCGCACGACGTCCAAAAGGATGATTCGATGTTTAGAGCGTTTTAGATGCGCACTTTACACGTACGCATCATCAACAAGATTTATGCAATTATTGGTATCTATTCCAAAATTGTGTGATTATCTAACAGGAATCCTTAACAGTCATGGTGCCTATTCAAAAAGACACAATCACTCTTTAAATTCAGATTTTAAAATCCTTTTTATGAACATTGAAAAATCACAAATTTCTTGTAATTTTAAAATCTCTCTCTCTCTCTCTCTCTCTCTCATCTTCTTGGGCATAATATCTTAGTGTTCAGATATTTTTCTGTTAGTGCAAAAACAATGAGAGATAACAGAGAGACCGGGCTTCGTTGTATCTTGGGAACGTGTTGGTTAGAACCTTTTTTTGCATTCTTAATTTAATTTCGGAAAGGGCAAATAATATTTAAAGAAAGTATTGTCAAAGCATGCCTCGAAGAACAATTGATCTTCTTTTATTGCCTTCATACAATTTTTTCTAACAAAAAATAAAATATCATTACTAAAAATAAAGTCATACAGTCGTAAACTAACTTCAATGGTGAAAAATAATTTTCTTTTGAGTTTTTTTTTTTTTTAAGTTTGTAAAATTTTATCATTTACAACCATGTGTGATGGAGGGCCATGATCACTTGAAACTTCAACTGCTCAAAGGGACATTTCAGATTCTCAAGACATGAGTATTTCCAAGAGAAGGTCAAAGAGAGATGTGAAAAAGCTAGGGGCTGGGGTCAAATTGAGCTTTTGTAAGGATTTGAAATATATACATAAAGGAAAATGCTAGAATTCAACTGTTAAAATTACCAATCAAGCCAACCGAGGAAAATGGATTACACTTTATGGGGCTATGGGCGCGAGAGAGTAATCTATTTTATCACATTTATTTAAAAAATGATCACGAAACCAGCCAATTTAACTAGCAAACTTTACTGCAAATCTATAACAATTCCTTTATTCATAGTTCCATCCATGACAGAAATATTACCTATGAGGTACGTACTGTTCCCAGAGTGCATTTTAGCTAACCACCAGCCCTTTAAGTTTGGCCGATTTGGGCTTTGAGCTCATGTCTTTTGCCAAGCATGCATCAAGAGACTTCCTTCATAGTTATTCAAATACCACCCATAATTTTCGATTGTCCAATAACAAAAAGGCTCCACACATTTTAATATGGGTTAATTACCATTTTGTGAGCTGAAAATGAGTTATTTACGATTCCGGCTGACTGTTCATTTTAATTACCAAAACGTGAACAATCACGTTTTCATTAAAAAAATGTTCAGAACAAAGTGGCTATTTCGTAGGTTTAAAGTGACAATTTCACAGATTTAAAATGAAATTGTCACTTTAAACCTGCGAAATAGTCACTTTCAAAACCCCTGAATTTTTTGGGAAAGCAAAGCAACAATCAAAACCCCTGAATTCGTTATCGTTCACATTTTGATAATTAAAATGAACAGTGAATTGGAATTGTAAATTCGTCAAAAGTTGATCGCTTTTTTGTAAATATCTCTTTTAATATCCCTTTTGTATATATCAGAACTTTCCTGTACAAGACGGTCATTATAAGGATTGGTATACCACATGTTGCACCAGAAGAGAGTCGTTATCCATATATTTACGTGAAATTGCCAGTAGAATGTTTTATCAGTTGAACTTTATGATAACCTAGATCGTCGTCTTTAATTGGATTTGCAATGGAGGTTCAGCTTCACTCAGAATGGTAGTTTGTTAACCACGTGCTTCCTTACTGGGAATATGTAAGGGCTTAAACCATCAACAGGTGAACACCTGAACATTGTGATACATTGCAACCACCACCATTAGCATAGGTTTGAAGCCATGGGTATAACTACTGCAGAAACTACCTATTATTATTGTTGTTGTTGTTGTGCTATTGTTGTTTTTAAAATAAGTTTTGATCTCTTAAATAATTATAATCTCTTTACCAAATGATGTGTACATGAGAAAATGGGGTGGGTTTTTATGTTAAATGCATTAAATATCCTGTTTAATTCTTTAAGTAGGTCCAACTCAGGGTGGCATATATATGGTAACAAATGTCATGTTTT
This sequence comes from Akebia trifoliata, assembly GCF_017979445.1. NCBI lineage: Eukaryota > Viridiplantae > Streptophyta > Magnoliopsida > Ranunculales > Lardizabalaceae > Akebia > Akebia trifoliata. The sequence continues at coordinate 29,681,219 of NC_141381.1, forward strand.
TTAGTAAAATACTAATGTTAAATTCAACAGTGGACCCACTCCCTTATCACCATATAAAAAGTTAAGATTAGGGGTGTCAACGAAGTCTTCGGCGGGCCAAATAAAATGATTGAAAAAAAAATTAAATGAAAAAATACATTTTCAAATATTTTTGGTGTGTGTGTATCTGAAGATTATCCAACTAAATATTAAATTAAATTAGACAATATATTTTACTTTTACTAGAAGATTATTCATCTAATTAAATATATTACATTTAGTTCTATGTGATTTAGTTGCGGGCCAGACAAGGCCGGATGGGCACTATAAGGCCTAATTAAACCAACTTGGATTTGACGGGCAGAAAATTATTGAGCACGCCCCGACCTTTGTGGGCTCATTATGAAGGCCCAAACCCATGTTTTCTTGGGCGGGCTGTGAGGCTAGTAGGCTGGAAGGGCTCAGTTGACACCCTAAGTAATGATTTAATCTCGCTGTGATTCTCAAGGCAAACTTTTAACTTTTTTGTCTTTCCTTTTCTTTCCTGTCCAATTTTATTATCTTTTCTATTCTAGCTCCCTTTCTAAAATTACACCTCCAAGTTTATTATCTTTCATCAACTACTCCTATACGGATGATACCCCTACAATTTTATTGCCTTCCTCTTGTACCCTTTAACCCTCGGGATCATGTTTTCGAGATGAGTCAATAGATCCCTACCCATATATTACATAGGCTAACACTATCCTAACCAAGTTAGTAAGGAAAAAAGGACTTACCAAGGCTTATCCACTATCAAAACAAAGCATCAAGATTTGTACCCTTAACCCTTGGGATCTTGTATTTTCTCATGTGTCAATAGAACTCAATCCATATATTACACAGGCTGACACTTTCCTGACTAACTTAATAAGGCAAAAAAAGGCCTAAGTAAGGCATTTTTGTTTTTTTAAGGAATTGGTTACAGGTTAGTAAGGTTTTTTTCCCTTACTAAGTAGTGCCAGTCGGACTCATAAATATAGAGAGACTAATAGTCACCATGCACCTATCTTAACCTTATTGCTTTGTTTATATTGATTTCAATTGTGATTGGTGCTCAAACTACAACTATGACAGACTAGGCCCAATTCATGTTTAAGTTTGGGGTTCAGGATTGGGAGCTAGGCCCTTTGGGCGGTCTAGCCAAGACTGCTTTAGTGAGGGGTTGAGATTTAATCTTGATACAAATCTCAAGGACAATTTTTAAAAATTTTTCATCTTCTCTTCCTTCCAACTTTATCTTCTTTCCTATTCTATTCCCCTTCCCAAGAATATCTTTCCAACTCTGTTTTATTTCTTTTACTACCCATTTTCCAATAATACCCCATATTTTTTTTAGGGATGGACTAGTTGCACATTGCTAGTTGTTGGTTGCACTCTAACCTTAAAAAAATGCATTTTTTTAAACCTTGATTTTAACCTACAAATTGCACTTCATTAAGGTAATCTTATGATTTTAGGGGTTTATTTATTTTCCCATGGCCTTTTCTCTATTTGTGTTATATTTTTCTTGTGATTGATTTTGCTTATGTTCTCTTTGACACTAATTGAAGGGATTGATTTTCCAATCTCTATTTATGCTTTATTTAAAATTGATAAAAAACTATGCTTGGATCTTATCTCTTAGAATTCCATGGACATGAATCTATCCGATGTGTTAACATGGATTCCAACGAGTTTCTTAAGTCTCACAATGAATTTAAAATCATCAAAAAATAAAATTTTCTTTGGTTTGTCAATCCTAATACATAGTGATTATTACAAAAGATTAATTTGTGATGTTTGCACATAGATTAAAGCAGACTACACAAAAATGATTGAACCACCAATAATTTATGTGGGTATGGTTAGGGAAGAAGAAGGTGTGCAATATTTTTTCTATAAATTTTGAAGTGTAATCATTCAAATGGAGTGCAAAGGAGAATTTTTAGGTAATGGAGTGCAATTGGTAATGGGTCATGTACTACTAGTCGGTCCATATTTTATTTTATGAATGCTATCTTTTGTATAAAAGAAAATTAAAATAATGGTAATTTGGGATGGGACTAATCCTTACAAATAAAGAGGCAACCCTGTTTTGAACATCATAGAGTGTTCAAGTCCACAAAATGGAGAACAACATAAAAAAATTAGACTTCTATTACAAAATAAAAACTTTTAAAAGGAAATAAGAAAACGCTGATCAAAAAAAAAAAAAAAAAAAAAAAAGAAAAAAAAGGAAATAAGAAAACAACATACCAGCCAACTCCATTGCCAATCTAAAATACTTCCTTTATTCATATATAGGTCTATTCCATCCAATACAAGTACTACCATGGTGCATGTGAGCAAACCACCCACCCCTTAGGTTTGGGCTTTGGGTTCACCTAAGTCTTTACCCATTCGTACATCAATTCAGATCCTGAACCATAAGGAAAGTACATAAAATACCACCCATTATTTTGGATAGACCAAAAGCAATGAGTACTACACTTTTTTCGAAAATGTTTAGCACTGTATATATCATGACTTCCCTGTACGACGCGTCCATTATAAGGATCGATATACGACATGTAGCACCAAAAGAGTGTCGTCCTCCAAAAATTTACACGAAAATCCCAAGTGTACGTTTGATTGAAACCAAGTACATGGTTGCCCAAATCGTCGTTTTTGGATTTGCAGTGGACGTTCAGCTTCGCATCCAACGGTAGATCATTAGTGATATACACATGTACGTTGTCCCCCCAAACGCTTTGACCATCAACGGACGAAAACCTAAACATTGCAATTACAACCACTACCATTAGAGCAAGTTTGAAGTCATGGGTAATACTACCGCTGAAACTACCCATTGCTGCTGCTAGTGCTGATGTTACCATTGTTTTTGGGAATAAGTGTGTTGTTCACTTAAATAATAAAATATTTTTTTGCAAAATAATGTGTGCGATGTAGGTAGGTCCTAATAGGAAGAAAGTATTTTCCCCACAAAGAAAGTCAATCTTAGATTTCACAGAATCTAAGATCGACCAACACGGTTTTTAAACTTGGTATCACATCTCGTCTCATTCAGTTTCGATATCGAGTTGACTCAGATGATACGTCTCATCTCGTTCGACATTGAGACAATGGTTTTAAACCATTAAAAAAATCTAAATTTTTTTATAAAAATTCAGAAATGACTTCTATTAAAAAATAAACCCAAAAAAATATAAAACTAAAAAAAATCGATTTGGAGGTGGAAGAATAGAGGGTTGAGGCTTTAACTCGTTTGTCTCGGTTAACTCGGACGAGATTTTGAAAATCTCGTCTAATAAGTCCCGTTTAATTCGTGAGTTAATCATTTTCTGTGCTGTCTTGTTTGTATCGCCCGAGATATTGGAAAATATCGTCTGAGATGACTCACTTATCTCACGATACGCGATCGTCTCAAAATACTTTGAGTTCGTCTCGTTTAGCTCTGATACCGAGTTAACTCGAGTGATACGTCTCGATCTCGGACGAGTTTAAAAACTTGTCGACCAATCACACGAAACTGCATTTATTGAGGGCATCCCCCATACTAATGGTGTAATCCAGGGATGAACTGTATAACATAATTACCAACAATTTCTAAATGGAAAGTTTATAAATATTTTTCATTTTTTCATTTTTCATTTTGGTTATTTTTTTCTTCCCTTTTTTGTGAATGTTGCCTTTTTTATTTATGTGTGCTGTTAAAATGTGCCCCAAGGACACATGTTAAAATGCATTAAGTACACTGCCAAAATTAATTTTCCTACCAAAAATGCTCTTAATTTTTTTTTCTACCAAAACTACCCTCAAATGCTTATTTTCAAGATGTTTTTTATGCATCTTAACATGTGCCCATAGGTTGACAAATTAAACCCTTAATAAATAAATAAATATAAGTGAATGAAGTGATGAAAAAAATGAGTAGTTCTAGAGTGGCTTCAAGATTGACCTCAATTTGCATTTTGTTGACGTGGAGGTGTATACAGAACCAAAGATGCTTTTCACTCGTATCTCGATGAAAATCATCTATGGTTCCGTACACACCTCCACCTTAGCAAAGTATGAATTGAGGTCACTCCAACATTATTAGAAAGGGGAATGCTAACGTCCAATATCTCATGGAGATGTTAACATTGTCCATCACATATATTTTTCAATAATACCCTTTCCCATTTTGTATTTTAGAGAAAAAGAGAGGAGTGCATTAGTCTTTTACATAATAAATGCTATGGGTATTTAAGTATTTTAAATTATATATATATTTGTAATAAATGCTTTGACAATCAATACTAATATAATAAATACATTTATTATATAAAAAACTAACATATCATTATCTTTTTCATTAAAAGACAAAATAAGGAAGGGTATTATTGAAATAAAAAAGTGTTGGACAATGTTAACGTCCTCATGAGACTTTGGACGTTAACATTCCCCTAAAAAAATACATATTTTTTAGGGTTTTGTTAACATATGCCTTAAGTGCACATGGTAAGATGCCTTAAATACACGTCCAAACATAATTTTCCTTTCGAATATGTCTTCAAATTTATTTCTATCAACAATACCCTGTAATGCTTATTTCCAAGGTGTATTTGATGCATTTTACATGTTAAAACCCATTTTTTTGTGAGATGTAAATTGATTCGACAAAATTTGACCATGGTTCACCAACCACGGTTGTACTAATTTGAATTTTTGGTCTACTAATTGGTCTAGTTGTTTTAACTTTTAAAGCATTAAGTTTTTCTAATAATATATATTTATTATATCCTAAATAGTGGGATTTATATGGCCAAGTAGTAGATTGGATGGCAAAATAGTCAAACAAAATTTTGGTAAGGGACATTGCCAAAAAAATAAAAAATAAAAAATAAAAAACTATTGGTCAGTTTGTGGTCAGATTCTTCATCATCATGACCTCAAGGTGGATTTATGGAAAAAATAATGTTTATTCTAAAGGCTCGGTAATTTAATAATCCACTTAGAAAAAATTTCAACCAAACATGCCCATATCTGTAATACCCAAAATACCGATAATGCCACATTTTATCTACATTTCCTAATATCAGTACCAATGCAAGGGCCAATAATATTGTGGAGGATGATAGCATCCCAATGAAGCATTAGATGTTGACATTCTTAGTTCTGTGATAATAATCTACGAAGATCTGAGTGTGCCGTGGGTGGATATTTTCGCAATAATGGAATGCACACATTCTATGTTGGGTAGCAACTTGGGCAGGTTGGCCCGAACTCAACCCTGACTCAACCCGATTGATGGGCTAGGTTGGGCTTGAGTTACATAGAAGATAAGCTGAGCCTGGGTTTGAAAAATCTCAACTCAAATTCAATTTGGGTTGAGGGTACGAGCAACTTGACTCAACCCAAACCTACGCTATATAATAATATATATAAAAAAAATTAGATTTTTTATTCTATCTTAATATTATCACTTGTGAAAAATTAGTAAATATCAATGTGAAATTTTGTTTTGTATGGTTTCTCTACATATTTTCCCAATGATGAATTTGAAGGTCGTGTGCAATTTTATTTATTAGTAGATTTGTTTTTGATGTATATTTTTTAAATATTAAATTTATTTGCTAAAAATTAAAAAATTAAGGTTAGTCAATGAGGCCAACCCACCCAACCTGACCGAACCACCCAAAATTATCTTACTCGGGCTAACACGAACTTAACCCGGTTTTTGAAGATCAACCTTGGGTTGAGTTTGGGTTAGTAAGCTTAAGTCCAATGGCCGGGTTGAGTTGAACTTGAGTTGAGGGTTCTGCTACTTGGGTTGAGTCTGGGTTTACCCTCCCACTCGGCCACTTGCAGCCCTAATGATTGTGGGATGAGAAATCTCCATGCCATCAATGGTGTCTCATGTCAAATAGGGTTTTGGCTGAGGGATCCAAGTTACTATCCTAGGGTGGTACGCCCAATATCTATTAGCATTTTGGACAACCCGACTTAAGAAATCATATCAGGATTGTCTCATGCTCTCTAGAAATAAATAAGGGCATCATACCAAAAAAAACAAAATAAAGGTACGCATTTTCTAACCTAAAAATCCCTCAGGAAGTTTTGGTATTGATGCGAAGGGTATGTGGTGCAGGATTCAGGAACACCCAAGAGCTCATGGGAGGAGCAGTATCCATTCAATTTTGGACTCACTCACGTTGTTGGTAGGAACAGACCAGGGAAACACGTGAAACCACGTTTAACGACTCAACCAAGAGGAAACACACAACTAGGAAGGCGTTGCTAATCAAGGAAAGGTGCTGCGTCGTGCATACTCGTGAGCAGGAAAAATTGCTGTGCAAGGTTGATGCGAAATAATGGAGAGGATATCAACATGCCTGTTACAATAAAATCAGGTTTATGTAGGGGAGAGTACTTCACATCGGCAGGGATGAGTCTCAGGCAACGATATTGTTAGGTTTATTATGATATGTCCAGAATCTGGAACAGAAAAGTATTGTCCAGAATGCATAGCAATAGATCTTGTATTAAGAACAAATGAGAGATAGTTGCAGCTTGAAAATCTTGCCTCAATACGTTGTTCATTTTAATTCTGAAAAACAGTAAGGGAATATTTGATTGCATGGAAAGTTAGGGGGGAATTGAAGTTCCATGGAAAATGACAACTTTCCAGTGTTTGATGCCTCAAAGACTCTAAATTTGCATGGAAAATGATTTGCCAACACCCTCAATTTTCCTTCATTAATGGCACATTATTTTCTTACCCCCTCCCCTTGGAAAACTATTTGCTAGCACACGGCAAATCAAACAAACTCAATATTTGTTTTATAAATAAAGTTAAATAAAACAAAACACACACACACACACACACACACAAAATATATATATATATAAAACAAAACATTTAAATTATTAAAAATTAATTATTTTTATAAAAATTAAAATTATCTAAATCAATCCACTTTTTGTAAATTTCTAATTAAATAATTAATTTTAAATTATATCAATATTTTTTTTATAAATAAAGTTAGAGAAGTGTGTGGCACCCCAAATTTTCTTGATTACACCCCCCAAAAAAGTTAAAAAGTAAAGGTTGTGGTGCCAAAAGAAGCTATCTCATTGTTTGATTGACTTGATCTATTTTTTTTAGTTTAGGATTTTATGAGCCTAATCATAATGGTAAACTACTACTTAAATTGTTTGAGCAAGTGTTATAATGTTGAGGTTATAATTTGAGCCAAACCTTTGTGATGTTTGAAGAATGCGTTTTAATCTTTAATTGGGATGTGATAAATAATTTAAGAAATTGGGATGGAATAATTAAAACGTAAGTGCCAATACTAATAGTAGTTCTCTAATAATTTAAGAAATTGGGGTGTAATAATTCAAAGCTTTTCCAAAAAAATGATTTTATCATTATTTTTTAAATAGTTATAATAAAAATCAAATTAAAATAATAATAATTTTTTTTATGCAAGTCAAACAACAAAAATAATTTTTCACTAAATTTTCAATGTTGTGCCCAAATAGTAGAAAATATTTACCAACTAATATTTTCTCTGCAATCAAACAAGTCCTAAATTCCAATTTTTTGAATTAAAATTTTCACTAAAAAAATTTAGGATATTTTAGAAACACCCCCTTGTAAAGTTGGTGATATTAGGTTTACCCCCTTCACAATTCAAGATTAGGCTTATCGATCCCCCTTGACCTTAAGTCAACATTGCATGTTCTTGATGATTTAGTGGTGAAATTTTAATTTTTTTTTCCTGAAGTACTCTTTAAATACTTAAATTACTAAATGAAATTTTGGGAAGATCAAAATTTCACTGTTAAATCCTCAAGAAAAGTAATGTTGACTAACGGTCAAGGAGGTAAGCCTAATCTTGCATTTTGCAAGGGGGTAAACTTAAATTTTTAAGTTAAATTATACAAATACCTTTCTCAAAATGTGCTTCTTAATAATAAATACTAAGGGATTTAATAATTTAAATTAATTTTTTTCCCTAGGAGGTGAAAAAAAGTAATTCTGAAAACGATGGTTTATAGTTTTTAGAATTAAAATGAATAGCATCAGGGGCCAAGCTAGAAGATTGGCCATGTGGGGGCAATTAAGAGTGAAAAAAATAGTTGTGGCTGCAACTAAGAGTGGAAACTTTTTATGAGGGTAATAGTGGCAGATTTTTTTACCTGCTCCTAAAATCTGTTGAAATAATAAACTTGATTTATCATAGTTTGTCTCTAGAGTTTCTAGAATTTTCTTGTAATTGGTAGAGTTTCTAGAATTATCTTGTAATTGCTAGAGTTTCTAGAATTTTCTTTTATTTACTAGAGTCACTAGAAATACTCTTGTATTTTCTAGAAACACTCATTTATTAATTGGTATGTAGGAAGTATCTAGAATAATCTAAGTTATGGTGTATCTAGAATTGTCCATAGAGTCCTATAAATAGAGATGTTCTCCCACCATTTTGTATCATCCAAAAAAGATCAAGTTGAGTTCAATAATAAAAAAACCTCTTCCATCCAAAATTATTCTCTCCAATTTTCTCTTTAATTCCCAACAAAGTGGTATCAGAGCAGCCAGGTTCGTGAAGAAAAATGGCAAGTGGAGGAATGGTCCCCTTCCAAGTTCCAATGCTCACCAAGAGCAACTATGACAATTGGAGTATTAAGATGAAGGCGTTACTAGGAGCTCAAGATGTGTGGGAAGTTGTCGAGAAAGGCCATAAGGAGCAAGACGATGTTGCTCTTTCCCAAACCCAGCGGGAAGCCTTGAGGGATTCAAGAAAGAGAGACAAGAAAGCTCTCTATCTCATCTATCAAGCAGTAGATGAAGATGCATTCGAGAAGATCTCAAATGCAACTACGGCCAAAGAAGCGTGGGAGAAGCTTCAAACTTGCAACAAAGGAGTCGAGCAAGTTAAAAAGATTCGTCTTCAAACTCTTAGAGGTGAGTTTGAACTTTTATTTATGGAGGAATCTGAATTAATTTCTGATTATTTTGCTAGAGTATTGGCCATTGTTAATCAACTAAGAAGAAATGGTGAAGATATTAGTGAAGTGAAAGTTATGGAGAAAATTCTTCGTACTTTGAATCCAAATTTTGAATTCATTGCTACGAACATTGAAGAAAATAAAAATTTAGAAACCATGACAGTTGAGCAACTCATGGGTTCTTTACAAGCCTATGAGGAAAAACAAAAGAGGAAAAAGAAGCAAAAGGAGACTATAGAGCAACTACTACAACTCAACTTGAAGGAAGAAAATTTTGGAAATAATAGAAATCAAAGAGGAAGAGGACGTGGCCAAGGACGTGGACGTGGACGAGGAAAAGAAGGAAGGGGCGGCTTCAACAACAACTTCAACAATTCCAACAACTCTAATTACTTCAACAACGGAGAAAGAAGTCGAAATCCACAAGCAACAAGAGGGCACGGAAGAAGCAACTCATGGTCAAGGAACGACAAATCTCACATCAAATGCTATAATTGCAATAAGTTCGGTCACTATGCCTCCGAGTGTAGATTGCCAAGCAAGGTCGAAGAAAAGGCCAATTTCATCGAAGATAAAGGTAGAGAAGAAGGTACGTTGCTGCTAGCTTGCAAAGACAAAGATGAAGGCCAAGAAAATAAATGGTATCTTGACACCGGCGCTAGCAATCACATGTGTGGACAAAGAAAAATGTTCGTGGAGCTCAATGAAGCGATAGGAGGGAATGTCTCCTTTGGAGATGAATCAAAAATACCCGTGAAAGGCAAAGGTAAAATTCTCATACGCTTAAAAAATGGAGGCCATCAATTCATCTCAAATGTTTATTTTGTGCCCAACATGAAGAATAATATTTTGAGCTTGGGTCAATTGCTAGAGAAAGGGTATGATATTCACTTAAAAGAAAATAACCTTTTCTTAAGAGACAGTAAAAGTAATTTGATTGCCAAGGTGCCCATGTCAAAAAATAGAATGTTCCTCTTGAACATTCAATACGATGTTCCAATGTGTCTAAAAGCTTGCTATAATGACTCGTCATGGTTATGGCATTTACGCTTTGGACACCTCAATTTTGGCGGGCTCGAACTTTTGGAAAAGAAGGAGATGGTAAGAGGTCTACCATGCATCAACCAACCCGATCAGCTTTGCGAAGGATGTTTGCTTGGGAAGCAATCCCGGAGAAGCTTTCCGAAGGAGTCATCATCAAGAGCTACAAAGCCGCTCGAGCTCGTACACACCGATGTTTGTGGACCAATTAAACCAAACTCTTTTGGTAAGAGCAAATACTTTCTCCTTTTCATTGATGATTTTTCAAGGAAAACGTGGGTTTACTTCCTAAAGGAGAAGTCGGAGGTGTTCGAGAATTTCAAGAAGTTCAAAGTCCTTGTTGAGAAAGAAAGCGGTCTTGCTATTAAGGCCATGAGATCTGACCGAGGAGGAGAATTCACATCAAACGAGTTCCAAAAGTACTGCGAAGATCATGGAATTCGTCGTCCCTTAACGGTGCCGAGATCCCCCCAACAAAATGGAGTGGCAGAGAGGAAGAATCGAACCATACTCAACATGGCTCGCAGCATGCTCAAGAGCAAAAGAATGCCCAAGGAGTTTTGGGCCGAAGCGGTGGCTTGTGCAGTCTACTTGGCAAATCGCTCTCCAACAAGAAGTGTGTATGAGAAGACACCACAAGAAGCATGGAGTGGAAGAAAGCCCGGAATTTCTCACCTCAAAGTCTTTGGAAGTGTTGCTTATGTTCATGTGCCTGATGAAAAGAGAACCAAGCTCGACGACAAAAGTGAGAAGTACGTATTCATTGGCTATGACTCAAGATCCAAAGGCTACAAGTTGTACAACCCAATTACCCGGAAAATTCTCATTAGTCGTGATGTAGAGTTCAATGAAGAAGATTCTTGGGATTGGAACACACAAGAAGACGAGTATGATTTTCTTCCTTACTTTGAAGAAGAAGAAGAAATGGAGCAACCGAGGATAGAAGAAACAAGACAAGAACTTCGAGAGCCTACTACTCCACCGATCTCACCAATCGGAAACCTGCATGAAGATTCGTCATCAAGTGAAAGTTCTAATGAGAAGACGCCACGCTTAAGAAGCTTACAAGAACTTTATGAGGTAACCGAAAATCAAAATGATATCACTCTTTTGTGTCTCTTTGGTGATTGTGAACCTCTAAGCTACCAAGAAGCGGTAGAAAACAAGAAATGGAAAGACGCTATGGATGAAGAAATCAATTCAATCACAAAGAACAACACATGGGAGCTAGCTACACTTCCACAAGAACACAAAGCGATTGGAGTAAAATGGGTGTACAAGACGAAGAAGAATGCTAAAGGAGACGTGGAGAGATACAAAGCAAGATTAGTGGCTAAAGGCTATAGTCAAAGAGAAGGCATCGACTATGATGAGGTATTTGCTCCTGTTGCTCGTCTTGAAACCGTTAGATTAATAATTTCTTTGGCAGCTCAAAATAGATGGAAGATCTACCAAATGGATGTAAAGTCCGCCTTCTTAAATGGTTTCCTTGAAGAAGAAGTCTACATCGAGCAACCATTGGGCTATGAAGTAAAAGGACATGAAGATAAAGTTTTGAGGTTGAAGAAGGCTTTATATGGCCTAAAGCAAGCGCCGAGAGCTTGGAATACTCGAATTGACAAGTACTTTCAAGATAAGAATTTCACCAAGTGTCCATATGAGCATGCACTCTATATCAAAGTTAAAAATGGAGATATTTTGATTGTATGCTTGTATGTGGATGACTTGATCTTCACAGGTAGCAACCCGAGTATGTTTGAGGAGTTCAAGAAAGAAATGGCGAAAGAGTTCGAGATGACAGACCTTGGGCTCATGTCTTACTACCTCGGCATTGAAGTAAAGCAAAAGGACAAAGGCATCTTCATTACTCAAGAAGGCTATGCTAAGGAAGTGCTTAAGAAGTTCAAGATGAATGACTCTAATCCAGTTGGCACGCCGATGGAATGTGGAATCAAGTTGTCAAAGCATGATGAAGGAGAAAAGGTGGACCCAACTCTCTATAAAAGTCTTATTGGAAGTTTGCGCTACCTAACTTGTACTAGGCCGGATATTCTCTATGCCGTTGGAATCGTTAGTCGCTACCTGGAAGCTCCAACAACAACCCACTTCAAGACTGCAAAGAGAATACTTCGATACATCAAAGGTACAACCAACTATGGCTTGTTTTATTCATCTTCTAACAATTATGAGATAGTTGGATATAGTGATAGCGATTGGGGTGGAGACTTGGATGATAGAAAGAGCACCACCGGATTTGTGTTCTTTATGGGAAACACTGCTTTCACTTGGATGTCAAAGAAGCAACCAATCGTCACACTATCAACTTGTGAAGCCGAATATGTTGCTGCAACATCATGTGTTTGTCATGCTATCTGGCTAAGAAACTTGTTGAAAGAATTAAATTTACCACAAGAAAAGCCTGTCGAGATTCGTGTTGACAACAAGTCAGCACTCGCACTAGCAAAGAATCCTGTCTTTCATGAAAGAAGTAAGCATATCGACACTCGTTATCATTATATACGAGAATGCATTGGAAGAAAGGAAGTAAGGTTGGAATTCGTGAAATCTCAAGATCAAGTAGCAGACATATTTACCAAGCCACTCAAGAGAGAAGCTTTTACCAAATTACAAGGTATTCTTGGAGTCACAAATCAAGTTTAAGGGGGGGTGTTGAAATAATAAACTTGATTTATCATAGTTTGTCTCTAGAGTTTCTAGAATTTTCTTGTAATTGGTAGAGTTTCTAGAATTATCTTGTAATTGCTAGAGTTTCTAGAATTTTCTTTTATTTACTAGAGTCACTAGAAATACTCTTGTATTTTCTAGAAACACTCATTTATTAATTGGTATGTAGGAAGTATCTAGAATAATCTAAGTTATGGTGTATCTAGAATTGTCCATAGAGTCCTATAAATAGAGATGTTCTCCCACCATTTTGTATCATCCAAAAAAGATCAAGTTGAGTTCAATAAAAAAAACCTCTTCCATCCAAAATTATTCTCTCCAATTTTCTCTTTAATTCCCAACTGTCCCAATAGCCGCTAATCCATAGACTTTGAAAATTCTTCTAGGGGCAAGTGCCCCCACTGTAAATCCGCCCCCTGAATAGTGTGCTGAAACGAGAATTCCACTATTTTCTCTACGTTTTAATAATTTTCCCTTAACAATTTACGGGTCAGTGTCAATAGACATGAAATAGTGCTAAAGTTTGCAAAATGAAGAACAAAATAACTCGAGTCAAGACTTTTATTTTATAATGATTATTAATAACATTGAAAAGGAAACAATGAACCAACATACAAGGAAACTTTATTACAAATCTAAAAAAATTCCTTTCTTCATAGTTCCATCCCACACAAATACTTCCATGGTGCATATTAACACATTAGACCAAACCCCTTTTTTATTTGGTTTGGTTTGATTTGGGCTTTGTGTTCACTCACCCTTTTTTCCAAGTATACCTCAATTCATATCCTTCATCATCAGGGAGCTTGAAATACCACCCATAATTTGGGATAGACCAATTGCAATGTTTACTGCATTTTTTTATGGTCTTTTTTTGGCCTTGTATATAGTAGAACTTCCCTGTACAAAGTGGCCACTATCATAAGGATCGAAATATGACATCCAGCACCAAAAGAGTGTCATCCCAAAAAAATTTATGTGAAAAGACCAAGTGAAAGTTTCATTAGAAGCAAGTAAATGGTAACCCAGATCGTCGTCCTTGGATTTGCAATGTACTCCCAGCTTTGTATCCAACGGTAGATTGTTCGTCGCGTATACATGTACTTTGCCCATGAAAATGCCTTGACTGTCACTATATGAATACCCACACATTGCAAGTGCCACCACCACCATTAGAGCAAGTTTGAAGTTATGGGTATTAGTGCTGAAATTACCCATTGTAGTTGGCTTGCTTCTTCAGATGTTGCTGCTGTTGGTCTCTTAAATACAAAGGTTGGGGTGCGTATCTGCTAAATTTATAAAAGAGGTTATTAAATTCATTAGTTAGATCCAACTCAACGTGGGCTAACTGTAACAAATGTGATGTTTGCAGTTACTATTGGTATATTCCTCGGATTGTACTTCACCACACAGCCAATGGTTTATAGATGGAAAGTTGATGAAGAATTTTAATGTCCAACGAAGGTGGACACTCATGTCCAAAGAAACACAGCTATGTTATCAGGTTCGTTCAGTTCAAATTTGGGTTCGTGATTCGCCAATCAAAAATGGACTCGATTCGAATAAACAGAGCTATGTTACCTGGTTTGTTAGGTTCAAATTCAGGTTAATGATTCATGGGAATATTAAATCTCAACTCCAACTTATGTGGGGCATAAATATTGGGAAGAGAACACAAGCTGTGTTTTATTATATATAATAGAGATGGTATGTGCAAATGCACTTGTTACTTGTATTAATAGGGTATAGCTGTAATTTAACACATTGATTAAAGGGTTTTGGCATATTATATGGTATAAGAGATATTTTTACAAGTTTGAAAATTAACCGACGTGATCCTAAAATTGCGGGTTGCAATTTTCTTGGTGTTTACCAAAATGACTTGATTTATATTAAATTTGAATGTAAAGGTGGGGGCATTTTTGGGATCCAAATTTTAGTGTTGACCCACTTCTAATTCACCTCTTCTCATTATATATTTTTATAGTAAAACACATCGGTGGATCCCACTCTCTTTATACCCTACAAAACTGTAGTTGTTACTGTCACGACCTCATCAGTACACCACTAGTAAGATGTAGAAAGGGAGAAGTGTAATTAGTTCTACATTGGGAATGAAAAGATTTAAAGCATGGGTTATAAGGACAAATTAGATCCAATATGATACAATACGTTTTAAAGCCGTGCGAGCTTTTGTCCTAGATGGACAAAATTGTATTGTTTGGGCCTGGGGCGTTATAATTACAATTTTATGAGGTATAGAAATTGAGACAAAGGAATAGGATCCACACTACCTCACTTTATTGCCTTTCCTCTTATCCCCCCTTCAATTTTATTGTCTTTCATCTTCTATCTCCTTCTTTCATTAATACCCATCTATCTTTAATATCTTTCATCTTTTACTACTTTAACCCTAAAGAAGATGCTCGTGTCGTAGGCATATGCAAGCTCTAATATATAATAAAATACAATGGTGAATTCCACTTTCTGAGTCTCGATATTTATACCCCATAAACAATGTATCTTGATGATAAGATTTATCTTTTCTCTTCTTCATCTTTATAAAAATAATTAACTTTATTTTCTTTCTTCTTCTACCTTTTTTCAATATTACACCTCCAACTTTATTGCCTTCCCTCTTGTCCTTTGATCCCTTTCTTAATAATGCTTTTTCAACTTATTATTTTTCCTCTTTTACTGCATTAACCCCCAACATTTTTTAATGATGCCACTCCACTATTTCTCTTCTTCCTCTTTCTAAAAATATCTCTAATTTTATTCTTTTAATTCTTCTCCTCTTTTCAATATATATATACATACACGTCCCAACCGTTTAGATGTTAAATTCAACATTTGAGATTTATCCGTATCTTGATAATACATATCTTGAAGATGCTTATCTAAAAGGATAAATCTCAACCATTGGATTTTATGTTTAAATAGTTGGGATCATGTGTTTTTTTTTCCATTGATCATTCTTCATGATTTAAGGGATCCTAACCCATATGTGTGTGTAACGTGTTTAGGGGACATCTAAAACTTACAACTATTTTTGCACAACCACCTTGATGTTGCCCATTTCTCAATGCTTTTTCTACAACACCACTAGATATCGTTGGATCCTTCACAACTGAGCCATTGGTTGGATGCCAAATACAACATGAGAAAAGCCCATACGGCTTAAGGCCATCTAATTTAATAAATTCAACAGACCAAGGCTTCAAACTTTTTATTGTCAATTTTTTTCTTTTTTGACAAGCCAAAACTGTCAAATTAATTGAGGATGGGAGAAATTCGATGGTTCTAGGCCATCTAATCTATGGAAATAAAAAAATTTCAACAGCCCTAGTGCATTGAAATTCAGTTTCTAAAATTTGTGGGCCGTAGCCTATATAATTTTCCTATCGAAATTTTCAATGTTCACATATTGAAAAAATACATAGGGAAGTCGGTTGCTTCATTAAAGAACTGTAAAGCTTATATAGAGATGAAGACATTTCATGCACCCATTTTTTGTGATTTTCATTCCATACTAATAAAGAAAGCGTATACAACAGATTTAGTTGCAAACTACAATTAAGGAGAGGTTTGTTATGTATTTGTATAAAAACTTGGCAAAATTTTTTTTGCTCGCAGAATTTTGCTCACAGAACTCACAGAAATCTGGGATCCACCAATCACATGTACCCACATGTATTGAATGGAATTCCTAATTTACTAAAATACCTTTGTTAGTTACAAAACTACCCTTATATTGTTGACGTGGCAAGCGCTAAGGAGTCTGTGAGCACTCCGAGCAAAAATTCTGTGAGGAAAAAACGACTCAAAACTTGACTAGCTACATGACTATAAAATAAGAATAATCTTCTTCTCAATATGTTCATGCTCTTGATGAGATTTAGATCCCATCTCTATATTCATGAGAAAATCCTCTGTTGTAGGCTTGTAGTTGTTGTTGATCTAGCTAGATGGGAATCAGACAAGTATTTATTTTAATATATTAAATTTCTATTTAATTTCTGAATTTAAATACATGGGGAAATATTATGTTAATATGGTAAGTATGCTTAGACAAAAAGAAAAAAATTGGTAAATGTCTCTACTTTTATAAGTAGGGAGGAAACTCAATATATTAATTTAACTCCAATGGGTTGGCGAGATGGCCAATAAAATACAATACTATAGAAGCTATTTTTGTTTTACCTCAATGTACTCTGCTCTGTTACTCTAAGAAAGGGTTCCTTGCACCTCCATGATGGCATTGATGTGGTACCTGTCAATAATCCTCCGATAGACAAGTTAGAGCCTTAGAAATGATAAGCAAGTCTCAGTTCGAATCAAGAGGAAGTCCAAAAAAAAAAAAAGATCCTCCACTTTGGGTAATCCCCTTAAATATATATATATATATATATATATATATGATTTTCCTAAGGGTTTTTCCCCTTTATTCGGGATTTGATCATGGGGAATCCCATGATCACAGGGATCCTAAATCGAATTGGAATCTTCCTTATCGTACTCCAGAATCTTAGAGCTTGATACGTGGGTTATCGGGTTGTACCAATATATTGACTTAGTCTGCCCTGCCAGGAGGGCAAACCTTTATTTGTGCACTGCCCTTTTGCTGCGTAGAGCTGAATTATTGGCCTTCGCCAAGTACAATTTATCCTCAATAGTTGCTATGCTGCTCTTCAATTCGTGCTTTCATCAGGACACGTGTAGGGTCATGATGAATACTAATTTTATCCTTTACAATTACCCTTTCTCAAGAAGGCGCGCAACTTTGTCGTATAAAAAAAAATGTATGATTTTATTCGATAATCAAGACACCTTGATTATTTAAATTATTTAAGATATAAAAAAAATATATGTATGATTTTATTCGATAATTGAGACACCTCGATATAGTGCGTTCTCTAAGTTGTTAGATTCTCAACTTAATATATTTTTCATAAAAAAAATATAATACTTACAAGTTATAGAAGAAAATTTTAGAAAAAGTTAATAAATGTGTGTTGTCCCACTGTGGACAAATAGACCCATTTTAAAGAAATGGTTGTTGGGGACTACAAGATCAATATTTGCGAGAACGGTCGGTGGGGTTAGTAAATGTGTGTTGTCCCATTGTGGACAAAATAGACCCATTTTAAAGAAATGGTCGTTGCGGACTACACTCTCAGTATTTTCGAGAACGGTCAGTGGGGTTGGAAAGCTAATACATAAAACTAAAAGTTTTGTGTTTTGATCATTTCTAGAAAAAGAATATTTACAGGAGAAAAATTGGCCGAAATAGAACCCATTTGTAAAGATGGCAGAAATTCAGATTTCAATGATATATATATATATATATATATATATATATAATTTAATATTCATCAAATTTCGATGCTTTTACCCATTTTAGAAAGATATTTTCGATATCCATCAAATCATAATGGTGGAATAGTTTAAAATTAATAATTTATTTCATGAAATTTAATTTATATTTAATCTACTTTAAACTCGAAAATACATAGTAATAAAACATAATCTCATTCCATTATTTAAATAAATTAATAAGATCAACCTAACATTCTCATTGGATGACTCATCACATAGAGTTCAAAAATAAAATAAAATAAAAATTAATAAATAAACCACTATGTGTTTATCAATGTTTCCACCCCTTATTTCGACATAAAACAAAACTGAAATATGAAGAAAGTAAAAATGAGTTTTTTTGAAAATCTAACTAAGGCACCTCCTCATGATGAGCATCTGCAATTTTTTTGAATAAACAACATGAGAAATATCCTAATAGGTACTACCATACTCATCTGTGATTTATTCGAGATAATTATCATATCGAGTAAATGAAGAATATTGTAAATCTTCTATTATTCAATTAATATTACAATTAATTAAATGAATAAAATATATCATACAATGATAATTCATGCAAAGATCTCACCCACATAACATTGGGCATATATGCACTAGGTCCTACACCTACATAACACGGAGTCTACCACAGGATATTTGAGGCCTTTTACCATAGGACACTTTGACTCCTTACTCAATTAGGGTTTTACCAATCCATTATGTCAATGCAATAATATAATTTTTCAAACCTTATTATCATAATCCATTTATTATTAATGATTCTTCTTTCATAAATAATATATTAAAAGAAACACATAATTTTTCTTACATAAAAAAAATGATGTACAAAAAACTTCAGTAAAACAAGATAATACTATTCTAACGAAAAGATTAAGAAAAAAGTATAAGTGTGCACCTACTTTATATTTTGATCTGAGAATGAAATATGTTCTAAACCTTGATTAGATGGAAAATTTTTATGTTTCGTCCAAGTGCAAGAGACTTTAGCAGATATAAGTTTCAGGACTTCTCTAGTAGTGTTTTTGTAGCAATAATGGTATTTCTCTAATTTCCTTGAAGTGAAGGTGAGGTGTGTACGAATTGGGGGGGCCTTTAAGGGTTTTTCAAAAACTTCAAAACTTTGTTTTGTTAATCCCTCAATAGTAGCATATGACTTTAACAAAATTAATGTGATCTCTCAATCCTACAGTCAAGATTTTTGGGATTACCAAAATTTATTTAGGTTTGTTTTTCTTTTCCAATGTATCTTTTTAATTTCTATGATATAGTAAATATGGGTTTCCACATGGCAACTCACTGTTTGCTAGTTTCCAAAATCCTAAATCTTTCTACCTTATCTCTTTGAGATATGTAGGAAAAAATCAGCGATTTTTTTTGTTGTTGTCTTTTTTATTTTATATATACTATTATTATTTTTTGACTTACACGTACAAGATTTTTTCTTCCCTTTAATCGATAACAATTGATTTAGACTTGATCCAATGGTAGAAAGCATTTTTAGCAAAGAGTTTCAAAATTTGAAAATTATTCCAACCATCTCCACTTTTTTTTAGCAACTTTTAAAGATTTATCTCTCCTAGATTTTCTCTACCAATTTCCACTACTCCCACTTCATTATGCACAATCTAAATACTTGTTAAAACATAAATAAAATAAAACACAAGTACAAATTTCAGCCCCCATACGTCCTTGATCTTGACCAAAGTCTAACGGGTCTTCTAAACCCTAATATGTTGAAAATATTGACTTGCCTTTATAAGAATATGAGAATACTATTTAGGGTATATATTATCCTAATAAAATAAATAAAAGTAAATATACACATTCAATCCATGATCGGGTATATCTGATGCACTAAAAATCCTAAGATATTGTAAAATCTTAGAAGGGCAAAACTATCCAAAAGTTTTCTGTCTCCTAAAATTTATGAAATTTGATATGTTGTATAAAATTATATTCTAAGCATATTTTGTATTTCGGCCAAAGTGAAGTTTTAACAATTGAGTGCCGAACATGCAAATTATTCAAATGTAAATGACGATTATGTCCCTAATGTAAAGAGATTCTTACTTTATGACTAAGTTCTGATCTTAGGACTATAAGGATTCGTCAAAAATCAAGTTAAAGGATAAATATCTTTGAAGGTGACATTTTCAAAGTGCCCAAATTAGTTCAGGGTAAAATTACCTTCTTACCCCTAATCAGAGAATGGTGGAAAATAATAAATTATATATAAACTATTATATTTAATCGAACACCTCTATATTCAAAGATTATTATTATTATTATCATCATCATATATTTATATTTATTTTCAAGTTATTACATACATCTTTTCCCTGTGTATCCTGATGAAAACCATCTATAGTTCCGTGCCCTTGCCACGTCAGCGGTGTATCAAGATTATGTGCATTCATCACGACTATTCAAACATTGTTTAGTAGTACTATTGCCACTGCTGTGTGATTATTCATCATCCATTTGTGCATGCATATTATCCAAAGTACATGTATATGTTGCCAATTACTTATCCTCGAGCAGGATGATGAGCCTCCATTACGTATATGTGTTGAACCAGATTACATGTACATAATTTTTTTAACTGTTTTACTGAAATTAAAACAGGGAAAGTATTTGCTGTTTAAAGAATAGTAAAATAAATTTGCTATTCATTTCCACAAATTTATCATTTCAGTGAAAATTTTTATTTCTGAAAATGGTAAATTATCTATTTCAGAATTAAATGAATAGTACGATGTTTTGGTAATTTTTTAATATTACTGTGCCGTTTTAGTAATTGTCTCAAGAAAATGTACAAGGCTAAAAAAGGGATATGTTTAGGTGTGGTGATATGCGTGGGATTGCCCCAACCTGATTTTTGAGGTCCATGCATTTTGGTCTTAATTTTAGATAGTCTAGTTTCACCTTTAAAAGAAATAAAATAAGAAAAAGAAAAAAAAAATTGATCTTGTAGTATTTAAAAAAAAAAATAACTTTTGGATTTGATCAAAGGTTTTGATATTGAACTTGTCCCAATCGACTCCTCAGTACTTGACATGTCAAGCATACGAGGGTAGTTTTGTAACCAGTAATGAAACTTTTGTAAATTAGGAATGCCATTCAATGCACATGGGTACATGTTTGTTGGTACTGTTGTGCGCCCCGGGATTAATCGGGTGCTCTAAAAGATAGGTTGATTTTTTTAGAAAGAAAATAAAAAAAAGCAAAACAAACTAAATATATTTATTTTTTGAGTTGTGCTGGAGTGACCTCAGCCGAGAACCTCATATCACACTTCTTGACTTGAAAGTGGATAGGAATCATAGATGTTTTTTCACTGGTATCTCAATGAAATGCATCTATATGGTTCCCCTACACTTTCGAATCAAGAAGTGCGATATGAGGTTACAGGCTGAGGTCACTTCAGCATTCTTGTTATTTTACATATGAGAAAAGAAAAACAAGACAAACATCAAACTAACAAACTTTATTTATTAATAAATTCACCAAACCAACAAGGAAAGAGGCTGCCTACATTTGGGTTTAGGTTTACTCTAATTTTTTGTTTGTCCAGTCATAGACCTTCTCGGCTGACCGAGTGTCTGCAAACACATAATATATCCCATCCCTTCTTACAGACCAAAGGCACTTTCTACACTTATCATAATCCCTACCGACACTGTACATTTTAAAACTTCCACTTGTCTCATGGCCGTTTTCAACAAAACTCATTGCACACCAGAATAATGTTGTTCCCCAGAAATTGGGGCGGAAAGCCCAGTTGTAATTTTGAGTCTGAAGCAGCGTGTGCTCCCCGAGATCATTGTCCTTTGATTTGCAATGGATGACCAACGGGATGTTATTGCCTATGTTATTTGTCACATATACATGTACTTTTTGATAGACGCCGATGCTGCAGACGAGAGACAAACATTCACAAAATGCGAATATGAGAAGAGCAAGCTTGAAGCCATGACTACTATCCATTGTTGCTGTTGTTGTTGTTGTTGTTGTTGTGGTTTCTTATTCTTGGTCCTTATATAATGAATTAATGAAGATAACATTTAATTCATTTAAAGGTCCTACTCAGCATTGTTTGATTGTGGTCAATATGTTTTATTATTTTGGCAATAATATAAATGGTAAAGGACTTTTGTAACCCTGAATGTACGGTTGAGATGGAAGGAAAAGCATAGGTTTTTTTAGAGATAAAAGAAAATATCTAGATGATATATCTTTCTAGGAAATTGTTAAATATATTTCTTATTTTGATAGATTCCATATCTTAATCATATCGTTGACTTTGATGAGATTTTTTTTTCCTTAAAAGAATGAGTGGGAATTGAGGATCCCAATGTGGGTCTTGTTGGTCAAAAGGTGGGGACTCAGGCATGGTTTTTAAACTTGATTTTGCATCGTGTCTCGTCCAGGCTCGATACCGAGTCGTCTCGAACTAGTTTTTCGATACGTTTGAGACTTCTCGTGAGATAAATCAAAATATTCAACATGAATCCTAAATCTCAGTCAAAAAATGACTTTGTGAGTTAGTCTCATTCAGCTTCGATACCAAGTTAACTCGGGTGATACGTCTAGGACGAGTTTAAAAACCATGGATTCAGGTGCTCCAATATTTTGCTTATTTTCTACCTCTTCTAAAGAGTGTTAAAATTCGAACCAAACTGGATGCCGACCCGATCCAATTGGATTTTTTATTGATTCAGTTAGTGAACCATTGGTTTCTACCGGCTTTCATAATTTACGGATTTTTATTACATTTGGAAATCAAGAACAAAAATCTACTAGAATTTCCTTTATTTATGGATTTTATGATCTTTCTCTCTCAACACACACACACACGCACACTCACTTTGGCCATTTATACATCAATTCAGCTCCTCCCCCATTAGGGTGGTAAAAATAGACGCCATCCCATTGAGCAGACCAAACGCATTGGGTAGAACATCTTTTTTCATCCCTTTTTTGATTGTATATATCAAAACTTCCTCTTATCCAAGTGCCCTGGTCGTTCACCCATTCCATGGAGCACCAAAAGAGAGTGAAATAAAACCAAGCACCCTTAAAGCTCCAGGTGAAATACTGATTGGGTCGAACAATTTGTGGACCCAGATCATCGTCCTTTGATTTGCACTGGAGGTACAACAATGTGTGGTTTGATAAGTAGTTGTTCACATATACATGTGTTTTGCTTAAAACCGATGGACGCCACAACAATGCCAAAATTGCTACCAACAAAATAACATTGTTACACTTGAAACCACCCATTGTTGTTGTAGTTGTTGGTGGTGGTGGTGTTGTGTTGGTCTCTTAAATAGCCAAGCCTCACTAGTTTCCACCGAGTTCAATGAACCAATTACCACCCAAGAAACAAAATAGGTAAGTTTTACATCTCAGCCTTTGATTGGACCTTCCAAGAAAGTACTTATGGACGTTTTGTGCTCCCACTTAATTAATTTAGGGATCTAGCACAATAAAAACCAAGTGTGATCGCTCGACAAGGTATGTTTTTAATTTGTGCACAAATTGTAGAAAGAGTTGTGCTGGAGTGGTTACTCGATTATGACATTTTGGTGTGGTGATGCACACATAACCATAGATGCTTTTCAATTATATCTCGATGAAAAGCATCTATGGTTGTGTGTGTACCACCACATCAGAATGTACAATCGATGTACATTTTAATGTTACTTCAGTATTATCCTTGTAGAAATAGGGAATACAATCTTTACTACTATAATGAAAGAAGGTTGAGTAAAAGGTAGTTCGACCTCAAAATTTGGATTCCAAAAATTCCCCCACCTTAACATTTAAACCTAATATAATCGGCTCATTTTGGGCAAAACCTAGAAATTTGAAATTGGATGTCCCTCGATCATGTTGATTAGTTTTTGAAATTACAAAAAATATCCATGTAATGTTCAAAACACTCTTTAAATAATTTTTAAATTACAAATAAGCCCTTTAGAAAAATGTGCACTTGCAAATACCACCTTCTAGGGATGAATATTGATAAATTGACTTAAAAAAAAAATTAAAGGATAATGTTAAAAGGTATTATCAAGTGCACATTTTTGTCTTTTAGTGAAAAATATAAAGATATATTGGTCTCTTACATAATAAATATTTTTTTGTATTGATTGTCAAAGCATTTATTACAATCAAGATATTTAAATCTAAAAAATAAATGTCAAGGCATTTAAGTTACAAAGGACAAGCATTTTTTATGTAAAAAAGATTAATATACCCTTATATTTTTCACTAAATGATAAAATAGGAAAGGGTATTATTGAAAAAAAAAGTGGTGGAGAATCTTAACATCCACATGAGGCGTGTGTTGGGATCCATTGACTCTTAAGAATGACTAATAAAAAAAATCTCATGATCCCAACCCTTTAAATGCAAAATCCAATGGTTGAGATTTATTTTCAGAATAAGTATCTCCGAGATTTGTGTTATGAAGATACTCTTAAATCTCAACCATTAGATTTTGTGTTTAAAGAGTTGGGATCATGTGTTTTTTTCATGAGTCATTCTTAGGAGTCAACGGATCCTAACACATATATTAAACATAAGTTAAGGTAAGGTCTATACTCCAATTTTTGTCATTATTAAATATAATATTATCCAAAATTATGAATTTTCATTTTAGATTTTTAAAGCTGTAAGCTGAGGTCTATACTCCAATTCTTGTCATTATTTTTAAATTTATATTTATTACTTGCAAAGTTAGTTTGGGGAAAAAAAAAAAGAGAGAGAGGAGATATCACCTTTTGAATTGACTGACCATTCATTTAAACTATTCAACTCCTATTAAGGACCATGGACGATTCATCCAAGCATACTAGCATGTCCAAAAATCAGGGAGTTACAGTTTCGTAACAAAGTTTGGATTTGATAATTATTTGGTAATAAGTGTGCAACTTGGTTAATCGGATAAATTCCTGAGTTTTGTTAAAAAATCGAGAAAATTCTAAGAATGCATAAATAATGTTTTTTAGGTTTCTTACCACAATATCTATCAATAGGGGCAGACCCAGGATTTTATCTACATGGGGGTAATTTAGCCTCTTATGAATTTTAAAAATTCTATCAGTGGATTTTATTTCCCAGGACAAGTGTGATTGTTGCCTCCACAGTATATCCACCCTTGCCCATCATTTTCAACCTCCCTAAAAATCTCTTTTTGTTCTTGAGATTTGAATGTTGAAGAAAATAAAATTGTAAGGGGGAATTGAAAAGGATAAAAATGTAGAGGACCATTTTAATTCGTAGTAACCTCAAACATTGTTTGATTATATAAGAGACCAATTAAAATTTTCTAGTGTTACATGGATTCCTTAGAAAATATCTACCCATCTCAGTCATGTATATTATTCTTTCACCCAAAAGGATGGAAATCTAATATAATTCCTTTATTTTATGGATTTTATGATATCTCTCTCTCTCACTTTGCCCCTTGGGTATCTCAATGGTTTTGTGCATATGTCACGTCTGTTGAGTGTATATGTTTTTTTCGATTAAGTTTATCATTACTCATAATTATTTGTGTAACAAAGTCTTTTACTGGGTAGACCAGCTTCCCAAATATTATTTATATATTAGGCTTGGGATATGTTGATTGATAACGAAATAGGAAATCCTGACTATTAAAAGCACAAGATCCATTTTTGTCTTGATAATTGAATTTTATGCTTTAAGATTGGAATTTCGTGTGTTTTATGACTAATCTTGAACCTATATAATTTCCCCCAAATTGAGAAAGCATCTCTTATAAGTAAGCTTTACTTTTTATTTTTATTTTAAGGATATGTTTAAATCCTTTTGAAGTCTGTAGTTTCATCAAACTTCAAAATCTGGAAATTAGAAATCAAACTTCAAAAGTTTCATCTAACATACCCCGTCACTGGTTCAAAACTTCTGAATTTTGATTATTAAGTCTGAAATCTAAAATAAAACAAACAAAAATAAGGATTCTGAAGTCTGAATTTTAAAGGTGCACTACCTCCATTCAGACTTCATAAGTGTTACCAGATACACACTACGTCATAAAGTGCAAAAAATGACGGCCTGTGATAGTTGTTTTTGAATAAAACAACTACTCTATCCATCGCAGCAGTTGTTGTTTTAAAAGGAATGGTTTTTTATTTGCGAATAACTAAAGATGTCGGGAGAAACGACTATTTTAGATAATCAAGAAAATGACTATTTTTGGACAATCATTGTTTTTTTTTTTTTTTTTTCTGGATTTATAATATATAAAAAAAAATTGGAATTAGCTCTGAATTCATAGCTTCTTTGTTTTATAGGTAAAAAGCATTATTAATGGGAGGATGAAAATGAATTTAACACTAAAACAAGATAGATTAGCCATTTCAAATAAGGTCCCATCTAAAGAGAATATCCTCAAAATTCTCAAAATTATTTATACTAAAATAAAACCAATCCCAAAACAACCTAGCAATCACCAGTTAACAAGCTGTCATCCACTGACATATTAGCGCCAAGCTGGTAAACTTGAGGTGGCAGTGTTGTAATAGACTGATTATGTTGCTTCTGGATGTCTGCTGCTATTGTTGTTGCATGTTCTTTGAAACAGAAAATCTATGAGAGTTCCTAATACCACCATCACCGCCACCACTTTATAGCTGCTGATACTTCTGCGATGATGAAGATACACTCTGACGTGCTTGTGTTGGGATGCCCTTGTTGTGGTTGAGAGTGAGATTGTAGAGGTTGTTATTGTTGTTGTTGTTGCTGTTGTTGTTGTTGCTGTTGTTGAAGCTGTGAAGGATGGGGCATCTGAGAAGGATAAAAAGTCCCATTGAAGAATGAAATCACCTAAGGATGGGGGGACTCTCCTCTATAAGGTAGTGGAGCAGCAATGGAAAAAGGGAATGGATACCCATTGTTTTGTAATATTGCCAAGTACCGAGCTTCATTGGGAGGAAAATTCTGGTAATTGAAACTCACAGTCGGGGCTGCCACTGTTGCTGTTGAAGAAGAGCTACTTGAAGCTGAATTAGCTGCAATTGATGAAACTACACGCGCAATGGCTGAAATAGATTTTACAGATCCAGATTGGTTGCTAGCCACTGCAATGGCTGCCACCACCTACAGGTAGTTCATAAGGAAGATAAAAGTAAAGGTGGGCTGACATAATAATAATAATAATAATAATAAATAAACGAAAACTTAAACTCCATGTCGGCATGAGTAATTCAACAAATGAATATATCTCTCAGAGAATCGGACAATACCATTAAATTACCGTTGGCAGTGGCACTTGTTGAAGAACAAGTTGCTTCCTCTGAACAACATCAACGAAGTTGATCGAGGCCACAGAGCTTTTTTCATTTCCCACATTTCCTGAAAAAGTCACTTCAACTTGTCCTGTGTCTTGCAAGGAGCTGAAATTCCTCCCAGAATGGCTTCCTTGAGACTTATTGCCAATAACTATAGTTTTTGTTGGCGGCACAACATTGAGATTGTAGGCTTTGGTACCATATAGATCGAGATGCAGAAACAAGTGCCAAGGGCCAGAAAGAGTTCATCCTTGTGAATTGTTGGTGATAGTGGATGTTTCGAGCAATGAGGAAATGAGAGAGGAGAAATTATAGTGGCTTTAAATTTTCAACAACAAATCCCAAAAGTACAATTAGAGATCTTCCATATGGTTAAAGAGTTTATGTGCTTGACGGAGTAGAAAAACTAGTAATACCTATAAAATAAGATAAGCACTAGCATTCCCGTCCAATGGCACAATTCCTTGAAGCGGTTGAACTTGACCGATGCTGTATTTGCGGATGAAGATCCAGTTATTTAGCCATTGAAAAAGATCAATTGCACCATTATACCAATAATCCTTGAGGTAATTGAAATCACACCCAAGAGGAGGAAGTACGCCAGGCCAGCCAGCAATAGTCATTGATAAAGGCAAAGAGGTGGATTGAACTAAAGTTAAAAAAAAAAAAAAAAAAAAAAATCCAATCAAATTAAACAAATATAACGTATTTTGCAGTACAGAAAATAAGAGATTAATGT
Source organism: Akebia trifoliata (assembly GCF_017979445.1). NCBI lineage: Eukaryota > Viridiplantae > Streptophyta > Magnoliopsida > Ranunculales > Lardizabalaceae > Akebia > Akebia trifoliata. The sequence goes on from NC_141381.1 coordinate 29,709,380, forward strand.
TCAATTACCAGCTTTTTTCGATTTTGCCTCATTTCTAGATTGTTGTTGCTGTTGTTTCTGATTTTGTTGGTTGTTGGTGCCACCCACACTATCTTTGTTCTGCTTCTCTAAATTGATTTGCATATCAAGAATCCTCTGGGATCAAGCAATCGATTTCTGGGATTCAAAATCAAGGACCATCACATCCATCTTTTCTGCCAAACTAGGCTCCCTTGCATCCTACTTTGCATTTTTCTCCGGCTTTTCTTCTTCATTTGGCACAATCTCCATCTTCTCCACCCCACCAAAAAAAGAGAGAAAAATAACTAGATAAAAAAATTTAGTAACCAAGCTACCTATTATCAAAGGAGAATAAAAAAAATGAAGGAGATTGCATCTCACCATTTCCACATCTAGAGCCACAGACTTAGAATCTGACACAGAATCAATCACACCATGTCTAGAAAACGAGGAGACAGATCCATGCAGAAGGTCTCCCACAGAATTTTGCAACTCAAAGTGATGTCTTCGTTGCTTATCTTCACATGGAGGCATGTATGCTTGAAGAGTAAAATCTGGTGGATGAAAAGATCCAACGCTTGATTTATTCGCTTTGTCCTTCTACTCCAAATGGCTGACTAGGAGGGCAATTTGAACATCATTTTCCTCCATTATTTTTGTCAACCTATTGATGGTGTCTGTCATTTGGGCTATTTGTTCTTCCATCGTTAATGCTTCAACTATCATTACCACTCTAATGGAAGCGTGAGCCTGTGATGTGGAAATGGTTGATAGAGATCCAGATGATCCCTTGCTTTACTTCGAATCAAATTTAGAATCTATTGAGCTGTGTTTCGCAACGTTTGCCCACCATGTATTTGTTGTAAGTGTCGTTTTTGTGGCACTCTTCTTAGAGTGATGCTGGAGAGGTTTAACCAGTTGGAAACCACTCGATTTTATCATTGTTCGTGTTACAGGATGATCGCGTCTAGTAACCTGAGTAGATTCAGATTTTGAAGAGGTGACTTTCTTGCATTTCTCCACAGTAGTGATAACGTTGGCATTGCGAGATGTCATCATTGTTGTTGTTGGTGTTTTTGCAATTGATTGAAAGATGAGAAACTGAGATAATCTTACTGAGTGTGCTAAAAATTTGTCAACAATAAATTTTATAGTATCTACCTAGAGATTTGTGAAATAAGATCGCAAATGATTTTATTGATTTTGATGAAAATGAAAGTACAAATCTTAGTGTTTTCCTCTGATTAACAGTCAAGTACACAAATAGTGGTGACACATGTGCAACTTTATTCTCTTCGAGCTTCTCGCGTGATCGACTGAGAATGTTGTTTAGACGATGGCTTTGTTTGTGTTTAATTTTCAGTCGAGGCTTCTGTAGATTTTTCTTTTCTTTAGGCTTCACACTTTATCGACTAAAAATGATTTCTTGACTTTTGAAGAATGACTTTTGAGTTTGATCTTCTGTAGAAGCTTGTGTAGATTTTCTTCTCTTCAAGCTTCACGCTTTATCTGCAAAAACCCAAATCCAATCTTTAAAAATCATATTCCAACTAGTGGGACTCAATTTGGACACATGAATCCATTTCCAACTTTTAGGAGCCTTACTTTGATTTACAAAATTTGTAAGGGCCTTCTCAAAATTTCGACATCTACAACAAGTATTCAACAAAACACTGGGATGTATATCTAACTAAATAAGTGGGGACACTTTAGAAAAGGAGGTAAATTTGTTGCTAAGGTCCATTGAATTTACCCCTTTTTCATGTAGTATTTTTTTAAAACGTTAAAAATCAATTTTGTTGGGAAATAGAAAGAAATGTATAGTTTTATATTTTATTTATTTTTGATTGGTAAGCTTGTTCTAACTACTTACAAGATTCATGTTGTGTTTAAAAGGGTCGCGTGGAATTCACCCCTTCTTTCGCATAATGGGACCTATGTCTAAATCAACCAAAAGCATGCCTTTTTTTTTTTTTTAATTTTTTTTTATAAAAAAATCGTAAATATTTATCAAAGGGACAGACTAGTTGCACACCAATCTTTAAAAAAAAAAAATTCTCTATTTTAACCTATTGCTGGCACTCCAATGGATAAACTTTTAAGGTTTAATCATTATTTTAACTTGTATTTTTATATTCTCTACACATGCTCTATTTTGCTCATGTTTTGTTTTTTATTTTGCTGGTGTTCTCTTTGGTTTAACTTCATTAAGGTATTGGTTTTCTAGTCTTTGTTTAGAAATTAATGTGACCTTGTGTATTTCAAGGGAATGCAATTTTGTAAACATGGTTCCAAAATGATGAAATATTTCTTGCAAAAATTATTGAACCAGTAATAATAGAAGGAGTGCAACATTTTTTAAATTATTTTTAGAGCGTAATCATCCGAAAGGAGCGCAAAGGGGAATTTTAATTGATGGAGTGCAATTGGTAATGTGTGGTGTGCAACTAGTCGATCCCTTTATCAAATCTTCAAAAAAAATTAACTTGGTAAATAATTTAGAATGTGTGATTTCTAACATGAGTACAAGAGAAAAAACGTTTTTTAATATATATATTTTTTCTAAATCATGAGTACAAGAGGATTGAGTTTTTATTTTTCTTTAGTGTGATGTTCTATGGACTGTAAAACAAGAGCTACAGGAAAAAGATGCTACAGACGGTGTTTCCAAAATTTATTTTAAAATTTCACCTCAAAAAGTAGGGCATAAAAATGGGTCGAATTTGATTCAAAATCTGTAGATTGAATTTTAAAGCATTTGAACCCTTGGAGTATATTCAAATAAAAAATGGTGGAATATGGTTCAATGTCCCTTGTCTTTACATTACCTGACTTGCCCTGATTGACCCAAATCTAGGGATTATTTCTTTGAATTTAGGGATGTTTCTAATGTGAAATGCATTTCAACTCTACTATTTGATCCAACGTTTTCAGATATGATCATAACTATTATCCGAGTTGGATCTGGATCTGAATTTTATACAAATTTGAATCTGAATATGGATATGCTAAATCTGACCTAGGTCTGAATAATTTTATACCCCATTGACAAACATGGTCATCACCCACTCTGAGGTAGTAATTGAAGAAACAACGAGTCCCAGCCACAAGCATTGAATGAGCTACCATGGTAGGACTGCTACTCATTGACACATTTGTGAACAATATTGGTAATTGGGTACTATACCATGGACAGCCCACACGACACCTTAGATTGTTGTAGGAATTTAAAAGTGATTTTGGGGCAGACCTATCTTTTGCATTTTTATAACAAAAACTGCTTAGGAGCTCTCAGAATTTTATTACTCAACAAGCCTCGGCGTGGATTGACATCATTCTAAAAGATAAAATATTTATAATAGCCTCCAATATTTAAATCAAATACTTATTATATCCTCTCTAATAAAAATCATTGGCTCACAGAACCATGTTGGCAATCCAAGCCCACAACCCTCCAAATAATTTCAAGGTAAACTTTAGATTTAAAAAAAGAAAAAAGAAAAAAGAAAAAAGAAAAAAGAAAAACAATTTTGAACTTGATCCCATGACTTTGGGAAGGAGAATATATGTTGAAAGGAGAATATATAATAAGTATTCAATTTAAATAAATAAATAAAACTATAGATATTTAATCTTTTAAAATGATGTGGACCCACGTTAAGGTTTTTTGAATTCTTTTGTTGTTGTCAGGACTCTAAGGGACTTATGCCCCAAAGGCACACATTTAATTGCATTAAATACACTTTGGAAATTGAATTTTCTATTAAAAAAAATTCCTTTTTATTATTGGAAATACCCTCAAATACTTATTTCCAAGGTGTATTTAACGCACCTTAGCATGTGCCTTTAGGGGACATGTTAACAAAACTCTTTAGGGCATGTTTGATTGCATGACAAACTACAAGAAAAATGGTTGGCCGTAGAAAACTTGAATTTAACGGTTTTTTATTGGAAAATAAAGACAAATAGCAGGACAAATCATTTGTCACACGAGACTTGCCCCTAATGTGTTAAATCTTTTCTCACCACTCCTCCTAAGAAAAATGATTTCCACATGACATTAAATTTGGATATCATAACTACCCTCACTTTTACTTTTGAACTTGATGTAAACAAGGTAATTTGGTCAAACATTACGACCCCATAATCAAGGTAGTTAGTTTTTAGAACTTCAAAAATGTTCTTTTTTTACTTAATCCAAGGTTTTGAAAATGGACAACTACCAAACTCCCTAATTTAAAATTAAAATTTAATGGTGAAAAATAATATTTTTTTAACTTTTTTTTTTAAGTTGTAGAATTTTATCCTTTACAACATCTCTATGGCATCAGATCATGGTTTTGGATGCCACAAGGTGAGCACAATGACCCTTGTAAGATTTGAGATCTTACCAAGTTAGTAAGGCTAGACTTACTATATAAAAATTAATTAAACAAAATAAACCTATACGACCCAATTTAAATGAAAGGGCACAAAGAGATTTTCAACGTGATTTTCAAAGCTGTGCTCAACTGAAAAAGGATTTGTTGTATAACATTTGCCAGGTAAATTTTGTTCTGCAATCAAACACACCCTAAATTTAAAAAAAAAAAAAAAAAAAACAAACGTCGACAAATATCTCTTTAAAAAAATGAAGACACGTAAAGTTGCTTTCTTTGTGCCATAATGGAGATGTTTCCTTTCCACACGTCTCAATTTAGGGGTCGAAAGTGCCAAGTAAAGTTGCCTTCTTCACATGAATGGTGTTTTTAGGAAGGATTCAAACAATAGACTTTTTGATGCGGTGTGGGATGTGCGGGGCAAGTTACTGTGTGCTTTGTATAGATAATGGAGAATCATCGGACCATCTACTTCTACATTGTAAATTTGCGCATGGTGTTTGGGCTCACTTCTTTAAGCTATTTGGAGTAATAACTTGTTTACCGAAAACAGTAAAGGACCTCTTCACGTGTTGGTCGTCAATTGGTTTCTCGTTTGGTGGAGCGATAAGGTTGTTGTGGAGTATTACACCATTTGCAATTTGTTGGGGGGTGTGGATGGAGAGACATAGGCGTATTTTTTAAGGGAAACATGAAGATTGTATGACAACAATTATGTCCATCTTGGATCTTATCATTTGTTGGTCCAAAGTCTATAAGGAGTTTAGGGGGATTTTCTTTGAAGACTTTATCTTCAATTGAGATGGGATTCGATGTATTTCTAGTGAGTAGTGTCATATCTGTAAGGCTTTGCTAGGTTGGTCACCTCGACTGGCCTAGTGTTGTTATTAATAAAATACTACTTATCAAAAAAAAAAAAAAAAATGAAGACACATACCATTTTAAGACTGAAAAAAATTAAACTTACTATGACAACATTTGGTCATATTGAGTTGGACCTTTAAGTTAATCATTTGGTGTTTAATGGACGACAAAGAAGAGAAGAGAAATACAGGCTTATTTGTGATTAGTACCAGTTTTCTAGTGGTTGTGTTTCGAAGGAATCCTTAAAAATATTTTCCCATCTCAGCTGTCCATTTATGTTGGACACTTAAAATTTTCTATTTAATCATTTGATACAAAACCTTGATCGGCTACTTAAGAGATCAACACCCTCATCCCAAGAAAAAAACATCAGTAGGAACAACAATCACTATGGGATGCCTTCAAACTTGGTCTAGCCGTACAATTGGCACTGTTGTGTGGGTGTTCATCATCCATTCTTGCAGGTCTATCCTCCAGAGTACATGTTTATTTTCACTTGCTTGATGGTCAAGGACCTCAATTCATGTATAAGTGGCCAAAGTGAGTGAGAGAGAGGGATCATATCTGAATGTAATTTTTCAATAAATTAAACAAAGGAATAATTGTAGATTTCCATCCATAAAGTTTACTGTTGCTTTGTTTTTTCTTCTAGCTAGAACAAATAATTCCTTGTCGGCCGAAGGTTGTATATCTGATTTTGGAAATTTGTGTTTCTACTTTTTAGTTTCCATTTCCAGGGGTGGATCTAAGTAAGGGGTCAGTTGCCCCAACTCAATTTTTTGGGTGATTTTAGATTTCCTTGCATTTTGGTGTTAAATTTGAGATACCCTGTGTTTTCAACCAATGACAAACCCAAGGCTCATCCTTTGGATTGTTGAGTTTAGTCCCACCTCGGACACTCACTGCCTAGTCTCTCTCTTTATAAGTTCCTGGGCCATTGCACTCATAGCCAATTGGTTTTGAGTCAGACCCCAAATTTATCGTGGATGACCTAAAATCCCCCCCAAAAAAATGTTTTATACCTGATCTCTAATTATTATTTGACTCCACGCATGCAATATTGCTGCGGAGAGGGAAAATACTCCAAGCTAGGGATGACCCAAAAAAATGGATCACTAGAAAATCTGTTCTGATCCCTAAAAATAAGTAACATTTTTCCTCCCATCTCAGCCATGCATTAGGTTGGATGCTGTGATAAGGGGAAAAGCCCAAGTTTCCCAGAGATCAACATAATTTTCAATGGAAGCAAATATTCTCCTTCTCTAAAGAAAACTGTAGCAATCTAATTCAATGATTCCTTTATTTGTCTAACATTTGGATACAGACTTATTTTGGCCACTTAAACATCAAATTAGGACTTTTACCATTAGGATAATAAAAATATATACCATCGACTTGGGCAGATCGAACGCATTCTCCACCACATTCATACATATCCCTTTTAGCTTGGTATATCAAGAACTTTCCTTGTACTGGTTGGTCTTTAGAGTTCATCCACTCCATGGTGCACCAGAAGACGGTGGTTTTGAAAAAGTTAATGCGAAAACCCCAATTGAAATTTTGATTTGGAGCAAGTAAGTGGCGACCCAGATCATCGTCTTTGGATATGCAATGGATGCCCATCGTCCTATTTAAGTAATTGTTCACATATACATGTACCTTGGTGAGAGGTTGACCCGAAATGGATGAGCACGAGCACAATGCCACCAAAATCGCCACCAGACCAAGTTTAAGAACAGTCTTGAGACCCACCATTGTTGTCGTTGTCATCATCGTTATTGCTGCTGCTGCTGCTACTGATATTATTGTGGATGATGATGCTGGTCTATTAAAAATAACAAGGGATTTCTACCAAAATGGAAAATGCATTGGTTGGTGGGATGCCCCCAATTAATTACTCTGACTATATTAATTAGGCTCTCACCATGTGCCCAAACAAACATGTCTAGGCGCGCCACATGGTGAAGGAACTGGCTATAGCTAGTTAGCTGATTATCTCATAAGTGAGGTAATCGGCTATAGCCAGTTTTCTCCTCATGCAGTGCACCCAGAGGTGTTGGTCACGATGGGAGAAAACAAGTGATCCTGCAGTGTAAACATTAAATCCAACGGTGGGAATTTATATGAATCCGGATACTATACATCTCAAAGATACTTATCCCAAGGATAAATCTCAACTATTGGATTTTGTGCTTAAAGAGTTGGGATGATGTGTTTTTTCCATGAGTCAACAGTATTTCATGAGGCATTGGAACTTGACCATACACTTACCATTGTTTAGGAGAAGTGGTTTAAGATTGATGGTCCAAACCGTGGTTTCTTGCCTTGTTTTGTTCTCCACCTTAGTCTAGTTGATGGTCTGTCTCATCTCAAGTCAAATTAATTATTTAATGGAAAAATTACTTAAAAGGACCCCGATAGAGGGATTTCTTTCTAAATACTACCTATAAAAGAATGAGATATTATTAATTCTCTTAGATAATAATTACACCAACTCTGATAAGATTTTATAAAAATCAAATCATATCTAGAGATAAACTTTATCCCTAATAAATCTCAATCAAATCAATTTAACCTTATCTTAATCTCAATAGATATGGTACGGTGTACCGTAATATATCTTATTACAATGCAACATAACAAATTATTCCAATACTACCAAAGTTTTGGGACCTCTCTTAATAGTCCATTTAGTAAAACTTTTATTTCTATTTTGTCCTTGAACCTCATTTCCCACATTTCTCACGATTGAATGCCTTGACCATTCGAACTCATGTTTTCATCCAAAAAATTAGATTGTTGGCATCTCAATCGAGTTTAGAGACTACATTCCATTGAAAAGGATTTAAGAAGCAAAAAAAAAAAAGCCATTTTCAAGGGTTTTTTTTTTTTCCATTTTTGGATGAAAATCGATCAAGAATTGTTCTTTTGGGTTGAAATCATCTAAACACGCCATTATCTCAAGTTTTTAGTCGATCTTTCCATGTAGTTCAGTTAAAAAAACTTGAAAATCGAAAATGAGTGGGTTTTACCAATGTTGAGTTCACCATGTTTTATCTATTGTCGAGTTCGCCAACAAATAAAATGTGGTGAACTCGACAATAATAAGTAGTGAGTTCGATGATAAATAAAAAGCAATGAGTTAGCCAATAATGAGGGGCCATTAAGAAATAAAAAGTTTACTAACTGGACTATCAGACTACCACTCAAAACTAAAGAACTATTTAGAAAGAAATCCATCCATCCGGATCCTTTAAATAAGTTTCCTTTATTTAAATTTAATTAAAATTATTTATAGGGTCTTCTTAAGATGCATTAAATACACCTCAAGAACATAAAATTTTACTGCCTAACATTCCCTCAAAACAAGTTCCTATAAAAAATACCCTCAAATGCTTATTTTCAAGGAATGTTAATGCATCATAACAAGTACCTCAGGGTACACATTAACAAAACCTATATATAAATAATAAAACATTGTGGTCGGTGAATCTCACTCTTTGTTTCGAGAATTATACCCATAAAGAAAGTATCCCAAGGACAGATTTTTTTTTGCTTCTTTCTTTTTTTATAAATACCCTTGACTTAGTTCTCTTTCTTCTTCTACCCTTTTCCATGATATCACCGGTCTTACTTCATTTTCTTTCCTCTTCTTCCCTTTTTTTAATAATATATCTCCAATTTCTTATTTATCCACTTTTACACTTTAATACAATTTTTTTTAATAATATCCCTCTAACTTTATTTTTATTTTTTTACCCCCTTAACTCAAAGAGGATGAGCGTGTTGTAGGCATGGGCAAACTCTAGTACATTCATATTTAAAAAATTATGATTTTTTATTATTTATATAAGTAGCACTTGATGTTAGAGTATTATGTATGATGCATGATAATAAAGTGTACTACAATACATTAAATCATTTTTCATAGAGATAAAGGCTAGGATTGGAATTTGGGATAGGATTGGTATCCGGATAAGATTTGTTAGAGATAGAGATTGTTTCTAATTATGATTTGCTTTATTATTTTTTAGAAAAATGTTAGAGTGACTTCATACAACTCTGTGTTTGATAAAGAGCTAATGTGGCGGTGTGCACAAAATCATAGTTTTTCCTCGAGAAACAAATCTAAAACATCTATGATTATGTGCACATCACGTCAGCTTAGCGTGGAACACGGTGGCCTGCACAGGTACTCCAACATCACCTATTTTCTATATAAACCCAAAATCTCATTTTCATAAAGGTAAAAAATATTTATATCATTAAAATTAATATTTTTTTTTATTAAAAAACACCAATTAAATCAACCAACTCTTCATAAAATCGACCATTAATATTTTCAAAATACCGAACAAGTCATAGTGGATGTTGACTCGTTCAAGTCATCTTGATATTGACAAAGTCAAGTAGTGGATGATTCACATTGCTCGCTCATTGCCTTGGAGAATGAGATGACTCACTTGATCTCAAGTCTAATTGTAAAGGGTCATGATGAATGCACGTGGTTTTTGTAAGCAGCTGATGTGGCAAGGGCACAGAACCATAGATCTTTTTCTTTGGGATACACAAGAAAAATATTTGCGATTTTGTGCCTTTGAAGCGTAATAAAAATCCCGTGCATTCATCATTATTCAATTTTAAAGCCCATACCCATCAATTGGGGTCTTCGTTTGATGTCTCTTTATCCTCAAACAATTAGAAGTCTATCATACACGGTCTGTACGCGGTTGACGTGGCAAGGGCACATAACCATAGATCTTTTTCTTTAAGATACACAAGGAAAAAATCTTTGGATCTTTGGTTCTGTGCCCTTGCCACATCAACCGTGTATGATTTACCGCGTGCATTCATCATTATTCATTAGAAAACACTTGTCTAGATTGGCGTTTCAGACTCCTTTTTTCCCATTCCTATCCTTATTTACTACTAGTGTGCCATATTTCAAATCTCAGTTTGAAACGATTGAGACCAATTCTGATCCTCTCAGACGGGTCAAGTCATCTCAGATTACATGAACCATTTAACTTTTTTATTTTTGATAACCTATAAACAATTTAACTTGATCTACAATATGTTCGGTCTGTCAGAATATTGTAGAGTTGCAAAACATACTACGAAACATACCAATAAATAAGGGTGAATTACCATTTCGTGAGCTGAAAATGAGTTATTTACGATTCCAGCTCACTGTTCATTTTAATTACCAAAATATGAACAGTCACGTTTTCGTTAAAAAAAATTCAGAACAAAGTGACTATTTCACAGGTTTAAAATGAAATTGTCACTTTAAACTTGCAAATAGTCACTTTAAAAATCTTCGAATTCGTTATCGTTCATGTTTTGGTAATTAAAATGAACAGTAAGATGGAATTGTAAATTTGTCAAAAGTTGATCACTTGTTCGTAAATATCTCTATAAATAACTCAAACATATTTATTTTATATTTCTGAAAATGAAAAAAAGACAAACACCAAACCAACAAACTTTATTTTCTCATGATTTCACCAAACCAACAAGGAAATCCTAGCCCTCTACCCCACATTGTAGGCCTGCATTTGCATTTGGGTTTGGGTTTTCTCTCATTTTCTCAATTTGATGGCCAATTGAACATTTTCACAGACGATCGACTGTCTGGATACACATAATATATTCCATCCCTTCTTACAGACCAAAGGCATTTATCTTGGCACTTATTTATATCTCTCTTAGCATAGTATATTTTAAAACTTCCACTAATATCGTGCCCATTCTCAGTAAACCTCATCGAGCACCAGAATAGTGTAGTTTTCCAGATATTGACATGGAATCTCCAACTGAAATACTCACCTTGATACAGCTTGTGCTCCCCAAGATCATTGTCTTTGGATTTGCAATGGACGAATAATTGCGTCTTGTTGCCTATATTATTGGTCACATATACTCGAACTTTTGCTTCGACGGACAAGAACCCACACAATGCGAATACTAGAAGAGCAAGTTTGAAGGTGGCATGAGTAGTGCTGTTGAAATTAGCCATTGTAGCTGTTGTTGTTCTTCCCTGGTTCCTTAGAGGAAAAGTAAGTACTGAAAGAAATATAACTCTTCAAATTTATTACTTCATTTAAAGGTCCAATTCATTAACATTGTCTGATTGTGGTCACCAAATTTTATTTTATTTTATTTTTTACGGGTTTACTGATTGTGGTCAAAGCTTTGCAATGTGTCAAACCAACAAATCTATGAGTCTAAGACCAGATTTTATTGTTTTCCGTTTAGGACTTGTCTATCTAGCCTCAACAAATGGCTGAGGATTTGAGGGGAAACATAGATTTCCTAGAGATTAGTTTCAATCTTCTAGGGATCTTTTTCTTAGGGATACATTTAACCTAGGAATTCCTAACATCCCAATGGTCATGCTGATGGAGATCTCAACCCATGGGTTGTGGTTAAAATTTTCCTTCGGCTACAGTTTTGTTAATGTCTGTCCCAAGGGCACATGTTAAGATGCATTTAAAACAATTTGGAAATAAGCATTGGAGGGTACTTTTGGTAGGAAAAAGATTTTGAGAGTATTTAAGGAAGTAAAATAAATTTTGGAGGTGTGTTTAATGCATCTTAATGTGTTAATAAAGGAAATGCTAGCCTCAATACACGGGCCAAGGATCTCCATCAACTTGACCATTTGGATGTTAGGGATTTTAAAGAAACATGTATCCCTAGAAAAAAAAAGTGGATTAACTTTGGAAGATTGGAGCTGATCTCTAAGAAATCAGTGTTTTTCCTAAATCTAACGGTTACGTTGATAGAACCTAACCATGGGGGTTGAGATGGTGAGGGTAGGGAAGTCCTATAGTAAAAGACTTCTCTAGCCTCGATTAGAGACAGCATCAAAGATATGGTAGAGATGGAGGAAAAAATATAGATTTCCTAGGGATAAATAGTTTGTTGATGATACATGCATTGGAGACTAGAGTTTTCCGCAAAAGGACTGAGGGGGAATTGAGGACCTCATTGTTGTTTTAAGATGGTTGAAAGGTGGGGAAGAGGATTTTCGGAGGTGTTTTACAAGCAAAAAATGAGAATGAACTTTGTAAAAATTATAGAATGAAAAGAAATAGTAATTAATTACAAACAGGGTGTAAAATACAAATAACGCCAATTAAATTCATTCTTAAGAAAAATATTATGCCATGAACTACATTTTTTTGTATCCCCCTATGAATTAATCTTAATAAACATAATTATATATATATATATATATATATATATATATATATATATATATATAACAAAAATAAAAATCTAACTACAATTTGCATAAAGTCACCCATGTTTGACCCCTCCCCCTTTTACCCTTTGTCCACCTATTCAACCTTGCCCAAAATCCATCACTTATATTCCAGTCACCCTCCCAAAAAATCAAACTTTTATTAGTAAGGTTTGAAGGTTGAAGGAAAAAAGAATTGACGTTGAAGATAAAAAAATTTACCCTAAAAGTTGAGCAGGATAGGTTTTTAAGGAAAAATAAAAAAGATTTATTAAAAAGAGGTTAAAGATGAGGAATGTCTTGTTTTCAGGTTGGTGGTTTTTTTTTTTTTTTTTGAATATCTTGGGTGTCCCCACCATTCGGATGAGACTATTCCCACGGTCACGCACACCGTCCTCTCAGAAAATCCTACATGCAATATGTTGAGTCAAGGGTCAACATGACCCTAGAGGGTGGCCCCAAGAAATTCATAGCTTCATGTGGGGTTTCCAACACATGACCAACCTCAATGGTTTGTCAAGCGCACAGCTTGCCACTAGGCCAACCACAACCCCTTGGGGTTTGAGGAATGACTTAAATCTTTTCTTAAGTGGGAGTATCCTTAAATAATGAATTAGTCTATGCTTAGTACTTCACATTATTATTCCATGCTCATACTAAAGATGAGGAATAGGGAATTAGGGATGACCGAACTAAAATCCGGTTGAAGATGTCTTTAACCAAAAAATATTGGAACCAAATCATAATGACCACCATGGAACTTACCCAAAATCCTACCAAATCTCAATGATTTTTCTGAATTCCTTAGTCAAAATACCGAGTTATAAATTGAGACTTAGATTATATGGTACAGATCAATTTCTAGATTGTCACTCAATTGTAATTATTTGATGAGGATCCTCTAGTCTAGGTATTGAAGAAACGGGAGATCTCAGATCTCACTTCAGCTTTACTAGCCATTGGATCACAATATAGTGTACTAGCCATTGATAAGCTTGGTAACAAAGAAGATATCAAGTAGTTACAGCAGCTCTTAGATCTACTGCTCTGATATAAAGAAGCAAAATAATTGATTTGATTTAAAAATGGGATAGACTAGTTGCACACCAATAGTTGTTGGTTGCACTCTACATAAAAAAATTCCTTTTTTTTAAACCTCACTTTTAACCCACTAATTGCACTTCATTATGACAATCTTACGATTTATTGGCTTATTCATCTTCCCATGGCTTCTTTCATGTTTGTCCTCTATTTTTCTTGAGATTGATTTTGCACCTGTTCTCTTTGGCACCAATTAAAAGTATTTGTTTGCAATCTGTCGACATGGATTCCAAAGAGTTTCTTAAGTCTCACAATGGATTTAAAATTGTCAAAACCAGCCCTTTATTGATTTGTCAAATCGGATATATAGTGATTACAAAGCATTTGTGAAGTTTGCTAATAGATTAGACTATACAAACATGATTGAACCAACAATAATTCATTATGTGGACTTGATTGGGGAACAAGAAGAAAAGGAGTGCATTATACACAACGTGAAAAAAGCTTATATTTGACGGCCCAAGACCGACGAATTTCATAAAATTTGATGGACCAAGGCATCAAAATTTTTATCATCAATTTTTTTTTTCGACGGATTGAAATAATTAAATTAATGGAGGATGCAAGAAATTTGATGACTCTTAGCCATCAAATTGGGGAACATAAAAAATTTCAACGGCCACAAGCCGTCGAAATTTGGTTTCGAAAATTTCTAGGCTTTGACCCATTGAATGTTCTTGTCAAAATTTCTAGTAGTCACATAGTGATTTTTATTTTTATTTTTATTTTTGAAGTGTAATCATCCAAATGAAGTGCAAAGGAAATTTTTTAGAGAGAATGACCCTGAAGGACTCTTTATTGAAAATATGTTTCGAATAGTCCCCTAGTAAAGAAAATGGACCATTAAGTCTCAGTTAATAAAATATTAGTCTATTAAGGATCTTTTGAAGAATTTTTTAAGAAAAATATTTGAAATACCCTTTTAACAACTTTACAAAGTGTTTGATCTAAAAATATAAGGAGTCAAAAAAAAACTTGACCAATTTATTTAGTTATTAATATTTCTGTGAAAAAAAAATATATTTTATTTATTAAAAACTAAATTCAATATAATTTTATTTGACTTATTTGTGTCGACTTGCTAATTTTTGAGTTGAATCAATTTGATGAACATTCAAGTCGAGTTTTAAAATTATATTTTAATTATTTAAAATTATTTATATATTTTAATAAATCTAATATGTATAAACCAAATCAGTTTGATATGATCATACCCATCTCATCATCATTGGTGTAGTCATCATCATCTTTGTGATTTAAAGACTACTAATTTTGATTAGAGAACCAAGTTTTTATTTTTAATTGATCTATATGAGATGATCATAATTAAGGAGCATGCTATTAATAATAAAACATAGGAGTAGCTCAAATACTCTGAAATAAACATGTTTCTTTAAACTTTAAAAATCATTGAAAGGGTAATTAAAGTAATTTCGTTAAAAAAATCTTTTTTTTGACTAATATATGAGAAATTGGGTACTAAAGAGTCCATATTTTTTTAAAAGGGATTTTTTGGTACATATTTTCAAAAAATAGGTCTTTGTGGTCATTGTCCCAAAATTTTAAGTGATGGAGTGCAATTGGCAATGTGTGGTGTGCAACTAGTCGGTCCCTTTAAATTTTCTCTCAGATTTTGCTTGACCATGAGAGAGGACAGTTGTTGTATTTATAATTAATCTTACAAGATTTTACAGAATATTACAAGAGAGTACAAGAGATATTGTCTCTCAATTAAGATAGAGCACAATGTAGATTGTATCTCAATTAAGATCATAAAGCTTAGAGAGTTTCCTTGTAAATGGAAACCTCTTTGAATTGTTTCCTATTTTATTCTACTGCTGAGGTGTTTCCAAATGTCTAGACTTGGACAGCTTAGAGAGTTCCTTTGTGATTGAAAACCTCTTTGAATTGTATCCAGTTTTATTCTACTGCTGAGGTGTATTGATATCCCATGAATCTTTAGCATTGAAATCTCTAGTTTCCAATGGCTAGTACAGCTAGATTGATATCTAATGGCTAGTACAGTTGGAGTGAGATATGAGATCCAACGACTATAGGGCAGCCTAGAGAGTTTCCTTATGAATGCAAACCTCTTTGAATTGTGTCCAATTTATTCTACTGCTGAGGTGTATTGATGATATCCCACGACACTTCAGCATTGAGATCTCTAGTTTCCAATGGCTAGTACAATTAGATTGAGATCCAATGGCTAGTACAGCTGGAGTGAGATCTGAGATCCAACGACTAGTACTAACCATCGGAAACTAGAGATCTTAATACTAGGGTACCCAAATCTAGGTCCCCATTTTTTGTTACTTCGAACATTCCTTACGGCTCATCCATAGAGATTAATCTCACAAAAAATTGGCCCATTTTGAAACTTCTAACCCATATTTTCAAAACACGTATACATGATCATCCTCTTTGGGGTAAAGTGGGTAAAAGAGGAAAGACAATAAATATGTAAGATTTTATTGGAAAGGGGGGATTAAAGGAAAGAAAATAAATTTGAATGGGTATTATTAGACAGGGGCTGAAGAATAAAGCACTCAAGTTGAAGAAATATTCTAAGACAGAAAAGAGAAATAAAAGAAATAAAACTGAAATTATTCCTCAAGATGCATGCAAAATTGACAACAATTAATGGAAGACAACACTTGTATTTTATTATTATTATTATTATTATTATTATTATTATTATTTTAAAAGGGCACAGTGACCAGAGCATTCCTACAAATAGGAAGAAATCTTGAGTTCAAACTCCCATGTTGGAGATATTTATCTCAATTTTTAAATGGTATATGTGGTTTGTAGGGTATTGCATGTACTTGAGGGGTTTTTGGGAGAGTTATGGTGCTCTAAGTTGCTTTGTCCTACCTAGTGGGGTGATAAGGTCCCAATAATCTCACTTTGGGACCATAATTTCAACGAGATTACCATTGTATAAATACTAGTTCCCTTAAAATAATAATAAATTTTATTAAATCCCAAATTAATGTGGCTAACAATAGTTTGTTACTAATTTCAGGTAAAAATGGCACATTCGAAAACCAACAAACGGTGTAACAATTACTGTTACAACATGCGAGCAAAAAGGAAGCATCCGACAAAATCTCGAGGATTTTGGGCGCCACGTCACCGCGCCGCGGCTATCCAAGACCGCGCCGCAGTCATTTCGAGGAATTTGTCTTCGAGATTTTTACAGAAGCTTCGGTGGTTGTAACTGATTGGGTCATTTGAGTCGAATTATCCGTCAAACCACCCCGATTACCCGAATACGAACATTATAAATTGGGAGGTTGATTTTAGAGAAGGGGGGGCTCTTCTCTTCTTCCATAATTTCTGATTTTTCTTCTTTCTTTCTGTGTAATTTTTCCTTTGGGTGAGCTTTTGAGTGTAGTGAGAACATCAAGAGTAAGCCATTGGCTCTATTGTAACTCTTTTGAGAGATTATCAAGAAATGAATCAAGTTGCATTTCTATTTTACATTTTCTTTCCATCTATCTTCTTGTTTAGTATTGTTGCAACTATGAATCTTGCAATGAGTGGCTAGAATCTCCTTAGAGAGTTTAATAATGCCAGAGCAAGTCCATCCATTTAATGTAGTTTCAAATTCATTATTCTTGCTTATCTTGTTAAACATTCTGTAAATTCTTCTTTGATTAGATCCCTTAGTTTATATTTCTGATTCAACTTCGATAGCCATTACTTAGATAAGTTCAAGAATGACTATGCTCTGTGAAGAATCGGAATATAGATTAAGCAATCTCAATTAGATTAGGATTTACATGAATAACTTTTAGTTACTTTCGTTGATTAAACGGCTCCACTTTCCGATCCATGAGCAATGACTTGCTACATGGATTGAGTTAGATTCAGAATTAATCTGCATTGTGGATGGTTTGCAAAAGCTACATTGAACTCTCTAATTTCTCTCTCTCTTAGATTTTCAATCTTTCTTTTTCAGTTTAATTTCTTTTACAACTTAGTTGCTACTTTCTTCTCTATTTTGTTTTTACAAATTAATTTGTTTTAAGAAAAATCTATTTTCTAATTCTATTTTTGTTTCTAATCGAATGAATCTTTGAATCTTCGTTGTCCCTGTGGAGCGAATTCGACTTGCCCAAAGTCTTAGTTCACATCTTAATCTCTGCATTTATTTAGCAAGATTTACAACCGATCAAAATGGCACCGCTGCCGGGGACAGCGAATTGATTCATTTTCCAATTCGGAAAGTATCCGAAACAGTTTCCGAAACAGAACTGAACGTGTTTTGCTTGAAACAGAAGCCAAACGAACAGAAAAAAAAATTAAAAAAAATTCATTACAATCCTCAGGATATCAGAAACCATTTCTAATTTGAAAAATCGATTTTCATCAAAATTTTACCGCGCCGCGGTTACCCATAGGTGCTCCGCGGGGACATGGCAACATTTTCTGCTGATTTTTGTTGGACAAGTTTCTGACATTATGGACATTGTAATGGTCATATTGATTTTTTTTTCTTAGTATTCTGATTTGAATAATTTTGTTTTGTTCAGGTGAAGGACTCGACGGAAGTCAACGAAAATTGATGAAAAAAGCGACACGTGGAATTTTTATCCACTGAATTGATTTCCTCACTAAGAAGATCAGCAACCTCAAATTTCTCTGCATTTTATTTAGAAACCAACTTGTATTAGGAACTTGAACTTGTATTAAATTTTAATAGTATCCGAGAGGGCTCGGATTGTAATAGATTTAGGGACGGACGATAGTGGGACGAAACTATCTCAGCCCCTCGGGTTCGTACACCAAGTTTGGTGTTGGTGGCCCGAGTCGACTCAACTCGATCATCCCCCGTCTAGAACGAGAGGTAAATTTCGAAACACTCACGCATCACTCACTAGTGAGTTTCTGTATTGCTTTTGAGTGACTAATCTGTACACATTGGATTGCACATAGTAAAAGGGCACCCTTACGAGGATGGCACCATAAGATAAGAATCAGAGTTCATTACCGATATCTTGCCCTTCTAGAAAAATCAAATTCACAGCAAATTAAGTAATTAAAATTAATTAGACTGGACTCTAGGTTCCATCGAGCTCATTAAGCAAAGCTAATCAAAAGTTGCACCAATTGCATTTCTTGATCGTGAACAGTGCCTAGCGTAATCTTGCCCTGTAGTTCTACGTGAATTCAGGGGATAGATATACGTCTATTCAAGACGAGAGGTGATCTAAGAGTGCCCTTGCTCAGCATTGTGAGCCACCTCTCCTCTGGAGATTAAACTGGCTGTTCCGATTTCAGAGATTTGGGTTGGAGGCTTTGATTAATCCTTTGAACCAGTAAGGAGCTGTCTAGTTATAGGTACCCAGTTTTCATGTGTGAATTTCTCCCTCCTATTGTGTGCAATTTGGTAATGTATGTTAGGTAGGAGATCGCAGAAAAATCCAATTATTTTTTATCCGGAGATCACAAGGTCTCACCCTCTACCTAAGGTTAGACGAGAAAGCAACACCGTTCTCACTCTACCAGTCCCAGAAATGGATCCACATCCACTTCCACCTCATCACATCCATAAGGATCAATGAACTCTCAATGAGTTGTTCGCACCTATTACTACCAACCCTCCATCATGTATAATTTTACCTACCGCTAACGTGGCACAATTTGAAATTCGGGCAGCCACCATCAATATGCTGCCCAAATTCCACGATTTCGAGAGCGAATCATCTCAATAAATTCTTGACATTATGCCAGACATTCAAAAATGGTCACCTCGATGATGAGAATGTCAAGCTTAGGTTATTCCCGCTCTCTCTCGAAGACCATGCTGCGGCTTGGTTAAATTCCTTGTCGTCCAACTCTATCACTACATGGGATGAGTT
The DNA here is from genome assembly GCF_017979445.1 of Akebia trifoliata. NCBI lineage: Eukaryota > Viridiplantae > Streptophyta > Magnoliopsida > Ranunculales > Lardizabalaceae > Akebia > Akebia trifoliata. Next base: position 29,728,843 of record NC_141381.1, read on the forward strand.
GTCGAGAAAATTCATGGTCAAATTCTTCCCTATGGCGAAGACGGAACAATTCAAAAATGCCATTCGGAACTTCAAGGGAAGACCGGATGAAGAATTCTCTCAGACTTGGGAAAGGTTCAATGACCTTCTTGTCAAGTGTCCACATCATGGGATAGACAAAGCCCAATTAGTTAATTTCTTTTACCGAGGTCTCCCAACAGCCCAGCGTATTCTTCTCGAGTCTATGCATCAGGGTAAATTCATGAATCAAACTCCTAATCAAGCTTATGAATTCTTAGTCGAATTGGTTGAGAATGCTCGAAATTGGAGCACAAACATAGGGGATTTTGATAGAGGAGATTTAGGAGTCAAGAAGCCGGACATGTATGAGGTTAAGTCTGATCCTGAACTTAAGAATGTCATGAATAGCCTTGTGAGTAGCTTACAAAGTCTCAACAAAAAGTTTGACGCTTTCAGTGTCAAAACCAACTTTCAAGAAGCCACTCCAATTCTACAAGTCGCCACAGAGACATTTTCATCATGTCAGCTGTGTGAGAATTTTAATCATTCTACGGAGAATTGTCCCACCTTGACTCTCTCGCAGTCAGAGCAAGCTAATGCTGTTGGAAATTACAACACGTATAGGAAACCCACTCCTAACTCCTATAGTCAGACGTACCATCCCGATAATAGGTTTCACCCCAATTTTTCATATCGACAAAGTGAACCTATCCAATCAGGAGGTCCTCCAGGGTTTCAGAAAAATTTCAATCGTCAAACTCATGCCAGTGCGAACCTATCTTTGGTCCCACAACCATCCTATTCTTCACCTCAAAATTCTGATCAACAGGCGATCGTTGTCGACCCTATGACCAATTACTCTCCTCCTGTTGCTCAACCAAACTCAGCATTAGAATCAATGATGGCTGAGATATTAAAGCAACAACAGCAACTTATACATCAACAAATCCAAACTACCCAGAACCAGTCTCAGACCAACCAGGTCACTGCGCAAGCAATCAAAAATTTAGAGGTTCAGATGGGTCAGTTAGCTTCATCCATAGGAGAGAAAAACAAAGGCCAGTTTCCCAGTCAAACTGTGCCAAATCCAGCAGGAACTGTTCCAAGAGGACAGTATGAAATCAATAGTCAGGCAGGTCCCTCTAATTCTGTCCAAGCCGTCCACACCTTACGATCTGACAAATTGGTGGACAATAAAGTTGAAATGCCTGAGGAGGTTCGATCCAAAGAAACAACCTCTAGTGCACCTTCCACAGAAAAAGAAGACCAGTCTAAGGAAACACCTCCTCCTCTCGAGAGTCGAGTGATCATTCCCAAAGCCCCGTTCCCTCATAGACTTCTAGACAACAAAAAGGGAAAACAATGGAAGGAATCTAGAAGTGTTCAAGAATGTTCAAATAATATTCCCTTCCTTGACGCAATTCGTCAAATTCCCTCATATGCCAAGTTTCTCAAGGATCTTACCATAGTGAAGCGAAAAACTCCTGTGCCAAGAGAGGCTGTGATGACAGCCTAGTCTTCCTGTCTGATTCAGCAGACAATTGTTCCTAAATTCAAGGACCCAGGCTGTCCTACAATTTCTGTGCACATTGGAGATACGATGATTGAGAAATATCTATTAGATCTTGGGGCTAGTGTGAATCTTCTTCCTTTCTCAGTCTACCAGCAATTAGGTTTAGGTGAACTTAAACCTACAGATATCACTCTGAGTCTAGCAGATAGATCGGTGAAGATTCCCAAGGGAATAGTGGAGGATGTGATTAAGGTGAAGGATTTCTATTTTCCTGCCGACTTCGTAGTTCTTGACACTGAACCTGTCATTAACCCGAATTCTCATGTGCCAGTCATCTTAGGAAGACCTTTCTTAGCCACTTCCGATGCAGTCATCAAGTGTCGCAATGGTATCATGACCCTATCATTTGGGGACATGAAGGTCAAAATGAATGTCTTCCAAAATAAGTTTCAATCTACTAACATGGATGATTTGGAAGAAGTCAACATGATCGACACTGAGAAATCCATCAGGGAGGTGAACTCTCTTCTTGAATCCGTCCCTATGATGGATTGACAGCCAAAAATTCAGAGTCTGTCCTCTCTCTCGTCATCCCCAATAGTGGAAGAAATTTCAAAGTTTGAGTTAAAGCAATTGCCTGATACGCTGAAATACGCATTTTTGGGTAATGCTGAAACTTTCCCTGTCATTATCTCCCCTACTTTAGAAAAATCACAAGAAAATCGTTTACTTGACGTTCTGCGCGAAAATCAAGAAGCTAATGGGTGGACCATAGCTGATATTAAAGGCATCAATCCTTCTGTGGTCATGCATCAAATTCATCTTGAGGAAAATTTCAAACCATCGAGAGAACCACAAAGGCGACTCAATCCGGTGTTACAAGAGGTAGTCCGAAAAAAAGTCATCAAACTTTTAGATGCGGGTATTATATACCCCTCGGATAGTAAATGGGTTAGTCCAATTCAGGTTGTCCCTAAAAAGTCGGGTGTCACAGTTGTAACCAATCAGGATAATGAACTTATACCTACTCGAGTCCAAGCCGGATGAAGAGTTTGTATAGACTACCGAAAACTGAATACGATGACACGTAAGGATCACTTCCCTTTTTCATTCATCGATCAGATACTTGAACGTTTAGCCGGTCATGCCTATTATTGTTTTCTTGATGGATATTCGGGATACAACCAAATCCCAATTGCTCCTAAAGACCAAGAAAAGACAACGTTTACGTGTCCATTTGGGACCTTCGACTATCGATGTATGCCCTTTGGGCTATGTAATGCTCCTGCCACCTTTCAAAGGTGCATGTTGAGTATATTTTCTGATATGGTCGAAGACTTTCTTGAAGTCTTCATGGACGATTTTTCTGTATTTGGGTCAAGTTTTGACAACTGCTTGGAACATTTGAAGTTAGTCTTGAAAAAATGTCGAGAGAAGCACCTCGTGCTAAATTGGGAGAAGTGTCACTCCATGGTTACCTCTGGGATAGTTCTAGGACACATTATCTCCCACAAAGGAATTGAGGTAGATAAAGCCAAGGTCGATCTTATAGCAAATTTGCCTCCACCTAGAATTGTGAAAGAAATCCGTTCATTCCTAGGGCATGCAGGGTTCTACAGAAGGTTCATCAAAGACTTTGAAAAAATTTCAAAACCCCTGTGTGATCTGTTAACTAAAGACATTTCTTTCGAGTTTTCTACCGCTTGTTTATCCGCCTTTGAGAGGCTGAAAACTGAGTTGACCTCAACACCTATTATCCAACCACCCAATTGGGATCTCCCATTTGAGGTGATGTGTGATGCATCCGATTACGCTATAGGTGCTGTATTGGGGCAGCGAGTTGAAAAACTCCCCCATGTCATTCAGTATGCCAGCAAGACTCTAAATGATGCCCAGCTCAATTATTCCACCACGGAGAAAGGAACTACTAGCAGTAGTTTTTGCCTTAGATAAATTCCGTTCCTATCTTATAGGGTCCAAAGTAGTCATTTTCACTGACCACGCAGCGCTGAAATACCTTCTTGCCAAGAAGGATGCGAAGGTGAGGTTGATACGATGGATCCTTCTTCTTCAAGAGTTTGATCTCGAAATTCGAGACAAAAAGGGATGCGAGAATGTGGTTGCAGACCACCTATCTAGGCTAGTAGTTGAAACTCTTTCTGACTCTCTCCCAATTTTCGAAAATTTTCCTGACGAGCAAATCATGGCAGTTTCTATTTCTGACACACCTTGGTATGCTGACATTGTCAACTACCTGGTGACAGGTCAAACTCCTACCTCATGGAGTAAACAAAGTCGTCTGCGCTTCCTCGCCCAAGTCAAATGGTTCTTCTGGGATGATCCGTATTTATTTAAATACTGTCCAGACCAGATAATTCGTCAGTGTGTTGATGAGAGAGAACAAAGTGGTATTCTCGAGTTCTGCCACAATCACGCTTGTGGTGGGCATTTTGGAGGAAAGAAAACAGCAGCTAAAATCTTACAGTGTGGTTTTTATTGGCCCACAATCTTTCGTGACGCTCATTTCTTTGCTAAATCTTGTGATAGATGTCAACGTCTAGGAAAAATCAGTCGAAGAAATGAGATGCCCAACAATCAATTTTGATCATCGAAATCTTCGATGTTTGGGGCATTGACTTCATGGGTCCCTTCCCCATTTCACACGGATTCCAATACATTTTAGTCGCAGTCGACTACGTGTCAAAATGGGTTGAAGCCACAACTTGTCGAACGAATGATCATAAGGTTGTTGTTCAATTCCTCAAAAACACAGTGTTTGCCCGATTTGGTACCCCTCGTGCTATCATTAGTGATGGAGGGAAACATTTCTATAACCGAGTTTTCGAAAGTTTGATGCGCAAATATTCAATCACTCATAAGGTAGCTACTCTGTATCACCCACAAACCAGTGGGCAAGTCGAAATTTCTAATCGTGAGATTAAAACCATTCTTGAAAAAACCGTCAATCCGACTCGTAAAGATTGGTCCTTACGATTATCTGATGCCTTGTGGACCTATAGAACAACGTTCAAAACTCCAATTGGAATGTCCCCTTATCGTTTAATCTTTGGTAGATCCTGTCATTTGCCAGTCGAACTTGAGCATCGAGCTTATTGGGCGATCAAACATTTAAATTTTGATCTAGCGAAGGCCGGAGAGCTTAGAAAACTTCAACTCACTGAGTTGGAAGAATTAAGGAACGATGCTTATGATAATGCAAAACTTTACAAAGATCGAACGAAAATCTGGCATGATAGGCACATTCAGAGAAAATCTTTCCACGTAGGGCTGATAGTGCTCCTTTATAACTCTCGCCTTCATTTATTCCCAGGGAAGTTAAAGTCCCGTTGGACTGGACCATTTCTGATCCACAATATTTACCCTCATGGAAACATCGAGGTGTTCAATCCAGCCAATGGAAATATTTTCCAAGTCAATGGCCAAAGGCTGAAGCCATTTTAGACTCTCCCTCATTCATCCGAAAAAGATTCATTTTTGAGTAATTCTGTGTACCATGATTAGCTCTAGTTCCATGTCTGGCTGAAGACATTAAACTTAGCGCTACTTCGGGAGACAACCCTTGATTTCTGTACATATTCTGTGTGACCATATAGGATTTATTTTTTCAATTCTTTCTGCATTCACTCACTTTCTTTCAGGTGTACATCCTGTGCAGTGTGCTTTTCACTTTTACACCCTGTGTGGAACACTTCTTTTGGTTGTACCCACAACTTTTGCAACGTAATGACATCCACTTTCAGGTGTACTCTAAACCTCTGCTCTTTAATCATTGAGGACAATGCTAAATTTAGGTTTGGGGGTGTGGGATAGCACATTTCAAATTTTTTTACATTGTTTTCGGCACATTTAAAAAAAAAATACCTTCATCAAAATTTTTATATGTACTGTCATCATAGGAATTTTTAAACCAGGCTCATGTCTAATTTGTTTATAAATTCTTATTCCTCAAAAACAAGATATTTTGAAAAATAAAATTCACGTCACTTCTGATTGTAGTGAAAAGGTTATTTTGGATTAAGAGTTATTTTCTTCGCTGTCTAGAATGAGAGGAAAAACTTGAAAAATACTGAACTTTGACCTCCTTGTCGTTTGATTGGCTGAATAGAAGAAAAACAGAACTGTAGTTGATATTTTTGAGATAGCAACCATAGGATTAGACTGGGTACCTTGAAAAGGGCTACCTGCTTTTTGAAAAAAAATATATATATCAAAAAAATGATAAAGCATGAAAAACGTTGAAAAGAAAAGCAGAGAGATGTGAAGGTTAGAACTGAAAAAGTGCAAATTGTGAAAAGAGTCCAATGAGACCAAAATAGTTCAATAGGGTGAAAGCCGTCAATGGTAAAAAACGCAAGTACACTGGAATATCACAGATAAAGCCCCTTAGAGGTATTAAAGTGAACATCCATACTTCTCACTATCCCAGACAGGAGGCTCAGTTTCGAGTTAGAAGTTAGGCAGACCCAACCATCTTAGAAGTTAAGAAGGGAAACCTTGTTCCGAAAAATCTATGTTACAATCAGAAAAATTTGTGCACACACTCAAGATATTTCTGAAAATGAGGAATAAAAAGAATTTCTGCTCAAATAGACCTTTGACTGGATTTTTGAAAATTGGTGTGATGGCATTATATAGAATAATTTTGAAGTTGTTATCTTTTAAAATGTTAGAATTTTGTGGGTATATTCACTGCAAACCCTCACGAGTCAAACTCGTCCACTAGGGGTAACCTAGGGGTTCAAGGGCTTACTGCATAAGCTAAATGCAATCGGGAACCTCATGAAAGAGGAGTTGTTACCATTTAAATTTTGCTCGGGACTAGCAAAATTGAGGTTTGGGGGTGTGATAAGGTCCCAATAATCTCACTTTGGGACCGTAATTTCACCGAGATTACTATCGTATAAATACTAGTTCCCTTAAAATAATAATAAATTTTATTAAATCCCAAATTAATGTGGCTAACAATAGTTTGTTACTAATTTCAGGTAAAAATGACACATTCGGAAACCAACAAACGGTGTAACAATTACTGTTACAACATGCGAGCAAAAAGGAAGCATCCGGCAAAATCTCGAGGATTTTGGGCGTCACGTCACCGCGCCACGGCTATCCAAGACCGCGCCGCGGTCATTTCGAGGAATTTGTCTTCGAGATTTTTACAGAAGCTTCGGTGGTTGTAACTGATTGGGTCATTTGAGTCGAATTATCCGCCAAACCACCCCGATTACCCGAATACGAACATTATAAATTGGGAGGTTGATTTTAGAGAAGGGGGGGCTATTCTCTTCTTCCATAATTTCTGATTTTTCTTTCTTTCTTCTCTGTAATTTTTCCTTTGGGTGAGCTTTTGAGTGTAGTGAGAACATCAAGAGTAAGCCATTGGCTCTATTGTAACTCTTTTGAGAGATTATCAATAAATGAATCAAGTTGCATTTCTATTTTACATTTTCTTTCCATCTATCTTCTTATTTTTAGTATTGTTGCAACTATGAATCTTGCAATGAGTGGCTAGAATCTCCTTAGAGAGTTTAATAATGCCAGAGCAAGTCCATCCATTTAATGTAGTTTCAAATTCATTATTCTTGCTTATCTTGTTAAACATTCTGTAAATTCTTCTTTGATTAGATCCCTTAGTTTATATTTCTGATTCAACTTTGATAGCCATTACTTAGATAAGTTCAAGAATGACTATGCTCTGTGAAGAATCGGAATATAGATTAAGCAATCTCAATCAGATTAGGATTTACATGAATAACTTTTAGTTACTTTCGTTGATTAAACGGCTCCACTTTCCGATCCATGAGCAATGACTTGCTACATGGATTGAGTTAGATTCAGAATTAATCTGTATTGTGGATGGTTTGCAAAGGCTACATTGAACTCTCTAATCTCTCTCTCTTAGATTTTTAATCTTTCTTTTTCAGTTTAAATTTCTTTTACAACTTAGTTGCTACTTTCTTCTCTATTTTGTTTTTACAAATCAATTTGTTTTAAGAAAAATCTGTTTTCTAATTCTGTTTTTGTTTCTATCCGAATGAATCTTTGAATCTTCGTTGTCCCTGTGGAACGAATTCAACTTGCCCAAAGTCTTAGTTCACATCTTAATCTCTGCATTATTTAGCAAGATTTACAACCGATCATGAGGCCTTGATTATTTCATTTCCCAACTTTTGAAACGAATGGCTATGATGCCTATCATTCACATACCATCAAAGATGCAAAAAATTTGTGTGATCATACACACTAAACAATTGATGTGCTTCAGTTTTAAATTCCATTTTTGAACGTTTTATTGGGCCCACTAATCCCCGTTATACTACATCCCCTCAAGTTAAAACTTTATAATAAAAAATAATATATATATATATATGGGAAATATTCAACACCCTACTATTTTTCAACATTAATACAACATTGAATACTACTTACAGAAAACCTTGATTTTTCAACCCAAAATTCCACTGATCTTCTACTTCTAAAAAAATTTCTTTTAAAAAACCTTCAATCTTCAAGTTATGAAACCTTAGAAATTAGAATCAACTATTTTTACCTACTCAATCTGGTCTTCAATGGACTATAGAAATCTTTGACTTTTTTGCTACCACCCTCTTCTGGTGCTCCATGGGGTGGGTCGATTCTAATGGAAATCAAGTACAAGGTAGTTTCGATATATACAAAGCTAGAAGGGATAGTCACGAGTGTGACCTGGAATGCATTCAAAATGCCCAAGCGGATGGTATCTATTTCAACACGCGCACTGATGGATATCAATTGAAGTACCAGTGGGAAAAGTGAGAATGTGTCATAATATTGAACGAATTAAATAAAAGGATGAACTCAGTTTCCTTCTTTTGGGGTAGGACTACCCCGGGTGTTGGGACATAGATTTTCTGTAGATCTACACACCAGAAGCTTATGGTGGCTTCATGTTAATTATTGGATGAATTTGACACAGAACACCCAAGCTGATGAGAGGAAAAATAAATTAAGGTTTCTTTGGGAATAGTATAATTTCATAGGCATCCATTTTTATACGGAATCGAACATATTTTTCAATCTCAACTGTACGCACATTGCACCCCATCAATTAGGTTGGACTATAATTTTCCTTTAAAAAAGATAATCAATATTTTTTATTTGATTATAATTTTTCATTCAATTTGACCATTTTTTCCATAATGAGGTAGGAACCTACCCTTACAGATCAAAGCTGATTTTTGTTTTGCAGATAGATAGTCTCAAAATTCTTCAAATTCTTTAAAAAATTTGTAAATTTCCCAGACTAAGTGATCAGCCTATTACATCAACAAATGATGAATTAGTGGATGATTTAATGCTTAAATCAATTGATTAGGTAACATTATACCCTTCTAAATTTCAATTTTTTTTCTTCTTCAACCTTCAAATTTCAAGAATAAGATATGGTTTTTAAGGAGGTTTAAGATAATTGATTTTGGAATGAACCCAAAAAAAGGCGATCATATAATCCCAAACAATCGTGATAATCTAATTCAATCGACTACCTGACATGACAAGTTAGGGAACCGTAGATCTAAGCTCCTCAGGATACATGGCTGCACTTCCCCATAAAAAAGTGCATCTCGAGGGAACAATGTATCTTGAGAAGTGCAAATCTATGGTTCCCTAACTTGTCACGTTGGGGTAGTCGATTAAGTTTGCTACATGGGATAATCAGATTATCATGACTCAATCCCAAATTGTTCACGAAACTTCCTCAAAACTTATCCTAATTAACCCAAATAATTGTTGAATTCTAACTTGGTTTCCATGAGCCAAAGATGACCTAAAACATGGCTTAGCACAAAAAAAAAAAAAAAAAAATGCAGATTTCAAAAGAGGATTTGGACTCTTAATTTACAGGAAAATTCTACTTGAAAGAAACATGATTTGGAAAATATTCCTAGGGATAACCTAGAAAATGGATCACCAGTGTTATGCTACGTGCGACAATTATGATGAATAGTATGAAAAAAAGAGAAAAACTAGAAAAAAAAAAAAAAAAAAAAAAAAAGAACACATAGATTTAATGTAGTTCGACGGTATGCCTACATCCACAGGAACGAGGGGTTGAATTTTCACTATATGTCAAATTAGGGTTACATCATATGAATTTATAGTAAACCCTAGCCATATAATAGGTATTAGAAAATTTTAATAATACCCTTGTACCGTACCGTAAGGGCGTTGCCCTCACACTCCTAACCTATTAATCATCTTTGGCAATAAAACAATAAATTACATCCCAAAAGACAGATGTCGTCATTCCGCTTTGCTCCGCTTGAAACACTACAGTCCCCTCTCTCCGTTCTGTTTCACTCTTGGCATCAGCCTATTTTCTCTATGTACGTGACCCACTCAATATGAGCCACATACTACAATTAGATTATCCAATCTCGATCATACATTAAGTTGGATGTTGTGGTTCAAGATTTGTTGGAGATTAGATATATTCTACAATGTATTTTTGGCTGAAATGGGACTCAAGGGCAGATTTAAAGTGGGGGCTGTGCCCCCACAAGAATTTTCAAAATCTATATGTTAGTGAGCTATTGTGACAAATTTTAGACACGGATAAAAAAAAAAAAATCTGTCACTAGTGTCCCCACACAAAATATATATATATATTCACTCTTAGTTGCCCTCACAATTACTTTTTCACTTGTCCCCACAAAAAACCTTTTTACTCTCAGTTGCCCCCCACATGGGCAAAATCCTAGCTCCACTCCTGGATGGGAGAAGGGAGATCAATAGAATTTTCTAAGGATACAGACATTTTCCTTATAGTAAAGAGAGCAAATCTGCAAACTCTATGGCAATCTGAAACAATTCCTTTATTTTTTCAACATTTGACTACACTCTCAGTTCAACCAATAATACATCAATTTATATGTTTCATTACTAGGAAAGAAAAAATATATGCCGTCATCTTGGGCTGATCGAATGCATTCTCCACCGCAATCATTTTTATCCCTTTTTGCGTTGTACATATCTAACCTTCCCAGTCTCATCCGGCCATCAAAGTCATCCCACTCCATCTCACACCAGAAGCGAGTGGTCATTCTAACATTAAGGCGAAAACTCCAAGTGTAATTTTGAAGGGGAGCAACTAAGTTGGGACCGAGATCATCTTCTGTGGATTTGCAATGGATGGCTAGCGTCGAATTAGTAGATAATAAATTGCTCACATACACACGCACCTTCTCAAAAGGATGAATGCCCAAAACAGATGAACAGCCATACAATGCCAACATCACTACCATACCAAGTTTGAAGGCACAATTGAGACCAGTCATTGTTGCTAATGATGTGGTTGTTGCTTCTTGTTGTGGTGGTGGAGGTGGTGGTGGATGATGTTGGTCTATAAATTGACCAAGGCATCTTAGTTCTTATTAAAAAAGGAAGGTAAAAGCTTATTAAATTCAGGTACAGTTTGCTTATTAAATTCTAGTACAGGTTCAGCTCAGCATGATAATAAGTCTTGTCATCAAATTTAATGTTTCTAGAAGAGCAACTCGAACGGGGATACCCATCTCCATCTCCATAAATGGGTATTCATGGGCTTTTGGATATCTAATTTGAATATTCACGAGATATGCACTTTAATCTTGTTACACAAAAAATATCATCCATAAATATTTTAAATTTTTTTTAATTCAGCCCAAATTCAAAATGCCAGTAATTTTAATATTTTTTAGTCAACTATCTGAAAAAAAAATTTCCTCAAAAAAATGGAGAAGTGGGGTGGAGTTGTCCATTTTGTGGGTCATAAAAATCTCATGACCCAAAATGGATACTGAGATTGGTCGTGCGTTGGAGACCCTTAATTTGGATTTCACGACCCAAAATGACAATTGTGAGGGGATGAAATGGAGTTGTTTTAACAAGATGCTTTGTGCTTTTAATTTAGTACAATAAATTATGAGAATGAAAGTTTAATATGGTAGCCGTTATGCATGCAGTCTCATCTGTAACAACTTGGGTTTTCTCTAATAATTAGGGTTAAATGACTTAAGTGCCCTCATCTTTAACATCTAAACAAAATAAAGGGGTGTCAATTGAACCTATCGACCCAACCAATCGACTTCAAGCGTAACTCCATTTAGCCCACATCCATTGAGCCCAACATGTTTATTAATCGATCAATCCCATTATGTGAGCTCTGTGAACAAAAAAAGAATTTGTCTATAAATAATCAAGGCATCTCAGTCAAAAAAAGGAAGGAAAAAAGGCTTATTAAATTCAGGTATTGGTCCAGCTTAGCATGATCAAAAGTTTTCTCATCAAAGTTAATGTTCTTAATAAGATGCTATGTGCTTTTAATTTAGAATAATAATTAGGTACCGAGAAGTTGCACACCACCCATTACCAGTTGCAGTCTATCACTTAAAAATTCTGCTTTGCACTCCATTTAGATGATTACACACCAAAAATAATTAAAAATTGTTGCACGCCTTTTTAAAAAAAAAAAAATTGTTCTTTCTCATCTATGCCCAAAGAAATTAGTGCTAGTTCAATAATTTTTGTAAGAAATATTTTTCATTTCGAAACTATGTTTACAAAATTATGTTCTCTTGAAATAGATAGATTCAATTTAAATTATATTTACATTGAAATGGATAATAGAAAAGATGATACAGCCTCAATTTGTACTTTTTACCTATTGAATTTTTTTTATTTATTTATAAATAATAATAATAATAATAAAAGACAATCATTGTATATGATGTGTACTCGTAAATAAACGACTGTCAAAGACAGTTGTTTTTTTCCGATTGTTTTGATTTGTCGCAACTAAAAAAATCACTCATTTGAAAATGACTCTCTTTTTGCGATGATAAGAACAGTCGTTTTTTGTGCATTATGATGTAGTGTTGAATGTTCGTTTATTCAAATTTAATACAATAAATTCACAATAAAATATATGAATAACCTAAAATTAAGATTTTTCCATCATCTTCACAATAAGGTATATATATCCGACTTGGATATCTGTTTGAAATTTGAGTACAAGTTATTTACAAATATCTTTTAAAAAAAAGTTGATAGGTAGTCGGATATGGATATCCTTAGCATAAGTGAGTAAAAAAAATCAGAGATGGATAATAGGATATCAAATTGGATAAGGATATGGAAATAACTTCATTTGACCCACACCTGACCCATTGTTAGCCATAATCTTGAGATGTATTTTTATGCCTAATTTGGTTGAAGTATAAATAATTTCATGAAAACACTAACATCAAACATCGTTTCGCGGCTCTCCACAAGGAAGGGTTGAGGTGGGAAAACAATCTTACGTATTTTAAGAAAATGTATTCCTAAAAATTCAATATTAAACCCCAGGAATTTAAATGATCCTCTTATCTCAATGGTATGTTTTATGGAGGTCTTAAATGAGATTTGAGGTTAAAATCACGTCTTTTGAACTTAAGAATTGCTAGATATATATGTTGTATGGGTTGATAATCTATTTTTTTTAGAGCTTCTATTGCTGCACCAACATTTATTCCAAGATGTGTGTAATTCTTTAGTGATTTCATATGAAAATTTGAGGTTTGAACAAGGCATTTTTTTCTAAACTTAAAAATACAGCTTGAACCCAGCCTATATAATTGACAGACCAAACCAATTCAGGCCAAATAATATACAATAATTAAGTTCAAGCCCATCCTAGTCGTCAAATATATTTTTGATCGGTAATAGAAAGGATATCCATCTTTTCAGTCTATATCTTAGTTTTATATAAAGGATCCCGTTGCAGTGACTCGTGAGAAAACACATGATGCCGACTGTGTAAATTCAAAATCAAACGGTCTAGATTTGTACGCTCGTCCCGAGGATAAACCATACAATAGGTTGAGAGAGCTCGGTTCTAGAATCTCTCATTGAGCTTGAAATTACGGTTTTATTCCTTTCTCTTTAACCTCTCTGAGATCATCGAGAGATTTTTTTTTTTTTCCAAATTTCATCCTTTCATAAAGAGTAGAGTCAGATCATTCTCGGTACCTAAAGATCGTTGTTTCGCATCCGAAAAGGTGAGAATCACACCTATTTTGTGCTTTTCGATCTCCTTTTTTACTAAATTCAGTTTATTTTTCTAAAGTTTATAGTTTTTCTCTTTTAATTATCTTTCAGTTATAACTATTTTTGTCATAATTTCAACATTTTTTACAGAGATTTATCTTCAATAATTAGGATTAGTGACTAAAAGAATTATACCAATTTACAGAGATTTCTCTTTTATAAGTTATATATTTTTTAAGAGATCAAATCATTTTTGTTGTTTAAGAGGTAGAATTGAACTCCAAATTCACTTGTTCTTTCAGGCATTTGAGAAGAAAGGCTTTCAATATCCTCAAAATCCATCGATTTGTGCTTGTTTTTGTCATTTTTTCAAATCTACGGATTTTAAATCCACCTTCTCATTTTCATATTAAAGTCACGACACAAGTATGCCTCATATAGAGTTTTTTTTTTTTGCTAACCAAGTGTTCGGCCAGCTTGCACGCACCACAACTAATCTCGGGGAGAACTACCACAGCAACCCACCGCATGGTCCCCAGGTAAATCATGAGAAAAACTCAAACCCAAGAGGGGAATCGAACCCGTGACGTGCGCCTAACCCACACTTCACCTGCTGGCCCTTACCACTTAGCAACCCATGGGTGGGTTACTCATATAGAGTTATGATAATAATAATAAAATAAAATAAAATTTTGAGTAAATGAAATTATTTTAATTTTGGTAGTCGAATTATGACTTCATTTACAAATCATGCTTGCATTTGCTTCGTGTGGTGATTATTTGTAATACTAGACTACAAATAATGTGCTACTTCTTTAGTTATTTGGTTTTAAATATGATTGAAAATTTTTATGTTAGGATTGCCAATGGATCAGAATTTTGGATTGGTGTTGATCTATAATTTATTTGAAAACTTATTGCATGGGGTCTTTATCAAATCCTATAAAATGAGGAAGGAGATGCCATCCCAAAGAGAAAAAAGAAAAAAGAAGAGAGAATGATAATGAAGAAGGGGAAGCCATAGACAGAGAGAACTTAAGAAAGAATGATTTCATAAATAATTTTGTGTTTTATAATAAGGATTAGTTGTTTTTTAATGGTCTGTTTATGATTGGTTGGATTTCACTTAGAATAACTTCATAAATTTTTAAGGGTAATTTACCTTCTCATTTTAGAGTTCATCCACTCCATGGTGCACCAAAAGAGGGTGGTACGGAAGACACATTCATGCGAGAAAACCCCAAATGAAATTTTCATCTGGAGCAATTAAGTGGTAAACCAGATCATCGTCTTTCAATTGGCAACAGATACCGATCATCATATTTAAGAAATTGTTCACATAGACATGTACCTTGGTGAAAACTTGGCCTGAAATGGGTGAACAACTGCTCAATGCAAACATCACGACCAAAAAATAATAATGGGTGAGACCTACCATTGTTATTGTTGTTGTTACTAGTACTTCTACTATTGTTGTGGAAGACTATAACTGCTCTATTAAATAACCAAGGCTTTCTATAGAGATCAGTAGGACGCTCCCAATAAATAGTCAGCGATCAAGTAAGGTGGTCTGTTCCTATAAATAGGAGTGGTGTCTACGTGGCATATTTTGATTGCACAATGTGAAAAAAGCCAAAATTTGACACACTTGGGCCGTCAAATTTCATAAAATTCGATGGACCAAGAGGTCAAATTGGCGTCGAATTTTTCATTGTCAAATTATTTGTTTTGACGTGCCCAAACTGTCAAATTAATGCAGGATGGGAGAAATTCAACAACTCTAAGCCATCAAATCTGAGAGCATAAAAAATTTCAACGGTCCTAGACCGGCAAAATTCAGTTTCTAAAATTCGTGGGCCTTGGCTCGTCAATTTTTTCTGTCGAATTTTCCAATTTTCACATAGTGTTGGGCTGCATGTACACCCTGGTTAGGAGCCCAAGATGCTTTAAACTCTAACTAAAGTGTGCCGCATAGAAATTGTTCCTATGTTATAGAGTTGTGATAATCTGACTTAACCACTTGGCATGTTGTGTATGTGAACACCTTTGTGAAGCTCACTCAGTAATTTGATGAAATACCTATTGGGCATTTGACCAAACACCTTATATATGCTACACCTTCCAAGACTTTTTTTGTTAAATGTTTATGAAGGATAACTCAATTAATAATAGCAAATGTAAATAAGATACATAATCATACAAAGAAAGAGTAAGAACACAATACTCACAATATGAGATTTTACGTGATTCACCCAAAGACTATATCCATGGAGATATGAGCGTTGGACATCAATTTCACTATAAAGAAAACAGAACAAATCGATACAAAAAAATACCTCTATCACTTAGCTTCACTGTCTTCTAGATCTAAATCTTCTCAAACCTCATAACCTCTTCTCTTTTGATTTTCTCTCTCTTTCTCTCTACTCTTTCTTTTAGAAAAGGCTTAAACTTACAGTTACAACAAAAGAAAATAAAACTCATTTTAAAAGCATCACAAAGTAAATCACTTACATAAGTTACAAGTCCAAACCAAATTATCTTGGATCGACCAAAAAACACATACACACACTTGGACCAGACATACTTAATTTTGAGCCATACTTCAACAATAGCATACTCAATCAACACCCCTGTCGTGGCAAGCTTGAGAATCGTAGATCTGCTCTTTTTGGGCTACAAAACTACACCTTTTTATGAGGAACCATAGTTCTGTATCCCAAAGAGAGTAGATCTACGATTCCCAACCCTGTCGCGTTAGGGGTGTCGATTGAGTATGCCATGTGGCTAAGTCAGATTATCACGATTCTATTTTATACCAATGACAAACTGTATTGATCCTCAATCGCCAATTAATAACTCTGACTAACCAGACTAGTCTGAGTTAACCAACTTTTAATAGTGAGTTGTGACAAACATATGCGCTTAAACATGCGCAATTTGTACACGGATGACGTGGCAAAGACACATAACCATAGACCTTTTTCTTCAGGATACACAAGGAAAAAAGATCTACGATTTTGTGCCCTTGCCACATCAGTCGCACATAATTCGTGTATGTGTCAGTGCATTGTTTTATCATTAGTCTTTAATAATTATAGTATAGTCATGATTTCATTCTCAAGAATGTGTTGGGAAGTTTCATTAAAGTCGACAGTTGGTCGTTTGGCGAAAACACCAATAACATGGCTGAATTTCTTGCTTTGGAGAAATCCTAAAAAACTCTGGGCGTTCTTCATGAGAAGGTGGTTATTGAAATGGATTCACTCCTCTTAGTTTATTGGCTGAAAGGAGGGTCTATTCCTTGGAAGCTTGATGGTAGTATCCATCGAATCTGCGATTTTCTTAGGAATGTAACTTGGACTGTGCAGCATAAATGGAGAGAAAGCAACACTATGGTGGATGCTCAAGCTAGATTGGGCATGCGACATAATTCTAATGTAATTTTTTCTTTGGTGAAGATCGCCTTTGTAGTGGATAGGATGGGTCCACCATCCATTCGAGTGGTAAAGTAGGGTTTTCCCATCTTTTTTCTTTTCTTAATATATTCTTACTTAGCCAAAAAAAAAAAAATAAGTAGAGTCATGCTGGAGTGACCTCAAGCTGGAATCTCATATCGCACTTCTTGACGTGAAAGTGGATAGGAACCATAACTGCTTTTTCACTTGTATCTCGATGAAAAACATTTATGGCTCCCTTGCTCTTTCACGTCAAGAAGTGCAATGTGGGGTTCCAGCTTGAAGTCACTCAGCATTATTCACTATAGTATGTTGTGGGTTGTCAAAATATATTCAGTTATAGGTTCCAGTGACTTACGAATAAGAATGCTCCTAAGAAAACGCATGATCAATCCAAGCCGTGTAAAAATGATATCCAACCATCGTGATTTACATCTTGCCAATAATATATATCACAAAGATACTTATCCTGAGGGTAAATCTCATCCGTTGAATTTTGTGTTTAAACGAATGCAATCATGTTTTTTTTTTTTTACATGGATCATTCTTCAAAAGGAACCGCAACATGAACAATCACACAATAATCAATATTTATGAGAAGTGTTTGAAGATTGACCATCAACACCGTGGCTTCAAAACCCAGTTTATGGTCCTATCTTGCGTCCAACAAGATCTAGTTGACTAGTTTGAGTCATTTCAAGTCAAATTAAGTTAAGCTTCTAAATCTTAGGTGCTGTTTGTTAAACTGAACAAATAAGTGCTGAATGCTTATAATTGCTGAAACTGTATAAGCGCTGAATTTAAGTGCTGAAATTGTTGTTTGTTTACCGATCTAAATTGTGCTGAACTGATTTAAATTAAGCACTGTAATCGCGTAAATCTGTTTGTTACTTAATGCTGAAAACTAGTAAATTGACTATATTACCCTTTTCAACAATTGTATGTTTAAGGAGAAATTATTAATAAAATTCAAAAATAAAATTTATTTATTAAAAAAATACTAAATTTAATGAAATTCGTTTTGGGAATCTAGCCAAACAAATTCTCTCTCCTCCACATCATTTAAAAAGTAAATTTTAAATTTTTTTAATTCAAATTAAAGAGAGAGAATATTAAATATAAATATTTCGATAAATATTAAATATTAAATATTCCAAAAAAATAAAAAGGAAAGAGGAAATTTCTCTCTTCTTTTATTTTTTTGAAATATTTAATATTATTTAAATGCGTGAAGGAGAGAGAAAATTTCGACCCTTTAAGGGTCAAAATTTTCTCTCTTTAATTTGAATTAATATTATTTTTTAATTTAAATTAATATTATTTAATTTGAATTAATATTATTTTTTAATTTGAATTAAAATTATTTTTTAATTTAAATTAATATTATTTAATTTGAATTAATATTATTATTTTTATTTGAATTAATATTATTTTTTAATTTGAATTAAAATTATTTTTTAATTTAAATTAATATTATTTAATTTGAATTAATATTATTTTTTATTTGAATTAATATTATTATTTAATTTAAATTAATATTATTTAAATACATAGATGAGAGAGAAAATAGGAGAGATAATATTGGTGTGGGTTGCCTTATTAATTTGTGGGGTGCTTATAGCATTATTCATAGGACATAAAAGGTAATATCATTTCAAATATAAGGGTATACTTGTCCGTGTTGAAAAAGACCGGTGCTTACTGCTTCAGCAAAATAATTAAGTGATCCAACTTCACTTAATGCTTATCACTTATTTTTCAGCAATAAGTGCTGAACATGTGGAGTAAACAAACGTACTGATTGCTGAAGCTGAATTGCATTCAGCATTAAGTGCTGAAATTAGCGGTAAACAAACACCCCCTTAGTTATCAATCTCATTGTACCCAACAGAACCTCTGAATCTACAATGATGCAGCCCTCTATCAATATAAAGTCACTGAATCCATATTTTGACGCATCGAGGACCATTCTCATTTTTGAATTTAAAATTTTTGGGGTCCTGGTCTAGTCAAGTGGTTGAGTAATATTCTACTCCTCTTTTACACATTTGGGCAATACGATTCATCATCTCTTTGCAATTAGTTACTAAACTGCATCTCATTGACAATAAAATTAGCAACGATGATGGCACATATTTGGCGCAACGGTGGTTCTTAACTTCTTATCTTACAAGACAAAGACAAAATAGTTACAAGAGCTCAAATTTTAGAAAATTCACAATAATTTTCAATTACTATACGTTTGAGAGGTGGTATTAGAATATTAAGACATTATGCATTGTAATAAGGTGTACTTGATAGACCATATCTTCTTATAGAGATTAAGGTTAGGATGAAATAAGCTTAATATAGACATGGATTAAATTTGATTTTATTAGATTGATTTGTTATTATTTAATATTATTGTTTTTTTTTTTTTCTATATAAACCATATTAGCTGGATTCCTATAATCTCATCCATGAGAATCAATCGAATCTCATAATTTTACAAGAACAATTTTATACACGACATGATTTCCGAGGAAAATTTACGTGTATTTGCCCATCTCAAAAACTTCCTTTTTTAGATTGATCATCTAAGATATGCTAGAATTTTCCCTTAAAAATGAAGAGTGGAATTGATGATCCCATTGTGCCCCATTTTCAATTTGTTTAAAATAAATTAAAGAAATTTAAAATTTAAAAAAAAAAAAAATTGATAATATTACATGTCCTTTGTTGGGTGGTTCTATTTGCACATACCTAAATGGCTTTACTTAGTTACTAGCGACACCCACCTTAAAGACAAAATATCTCATTGCACACACCTAATTCTTAATTTTTAGCGAGATCTCATCATACCATCCCAAGTCACTTGTCCTTCTTCTTCTTCTTCTTTACATCTAAAAAGGTTTTCAACGAGGGTATTAAGCTTTGATTTTACTTGTTTTGTTTTTTACTCTAACACCTCAAAAATTCAATTGAGTCAAAGCAATTTATATGAGAAATTTTATTTGCGAAATTTTATGTTCAGTATGTCAATATCAAATCATTTTTATAATGTTTGGTAGGTAACTACTGATCCTATACATAGAGATTCGATACTAGCATACTGAACGCAAAGATTTACCAAAGAAATTTTGGTTAGGTACCTATTGAATTTGCCAAAATAAGCTCGATTTGAATCTATCGAACAAAATATAGCAAAAATCTTTGAGTTCTTCAATCCAAAATTGTCGTTTTGGAGTTTTTAATAATGGTCTTCCATCTTCTTGAGTGATTAAATGCAATAAAAAATAAAAACTAAAACCTAATCTCCATTTATTCAACTTTTCACAAAACTCGAAAGGACATGAAAATGCACACAAGAGAGAGAGAGAGAGAGAAAGAAGAAAAAGTGGGTTTTTTTATGATAGGTTATGATGGGTGCACCAAGTACATAGAAAATGGTAAAATTGTATAATAATAAAAAATTACAATTTACTTCTTAAAGTGGGTACAATGAGCCATCTAGATATATGCAAACTGCAAATAGTCACTTTTTTTTTCCTTTTTCTGCCGCTTGGTTCTACTTTCAGAGCCACAAACCCTAGGTTCAGCATCTAGCTTAATTAAAATCAAAAAGAAGAAGAAAAAGAAAAAGTTCTTGATGATATCTAATTATTTGATTCGACCATTTTATTTTTCACATTGAACCCATTACACGTGTGCAGCTGAGATGGAAAATATTCATGAGGATAACTTAGATAAATTCATTATTAGAATATTAGTACCGATCAGCAAAAAGAAATTGTAACTTTCCTCCCATCTCAACCGTATTAATATTGTTAGGGATTAAAAAGTTCGCTATCATATATTTTTGAAAAATGCTGAAGTAACATTAAAATTGACATTGTTTCACATATTGCTGATGTGGGTGTGTACATAACCATAAATGCTTTTCATTGAAATTCAGGTGAGAAGAATTTATGGTTTGGTTCACACCAATGACACCAGCATGTATGACTATATTTTTTGGCTGGGATAGGAGGAAACAAACATTCACCTATTTGAAAAGAAAACAAACAAGCGAAATCTATATTAGCAGTCTGAAAAGATTCCTTTATTAATGTTCAACATTTGAATACAGACTCACTGTTGCCATTTATACACCAATTCGGGTTTTTTACCATCAGGATAATAAAAATATATGCCATCGACTTGGGCAGATCGAATGCATTCGCTATTACACGTATACATATCCCTTGAAGCGGTGTATATCTTGAAACTTCCACGTACAGTTCGGCCTTTAGAGTTCACCCAATCCATGGTGCACCAAAAGAGGGTGGTACCAAAGAAGTTAATGCGAAAACCCCAATTGAAATTTTGATTTGGAGCAAGTAAGTGACGACCAAGATCATCATCTTTGGATTGGCAACGGATGCCCATCGTCGTATTTAAGTAATTGTTCACATATACATGGACCTTGGTGAAAGGTTGGCCCGAAACTGGAGAAGACTGGCACAATGCCAACATCACCACCAAACCAAGCATAAAGACACACTTGAGACTTGCCATTGTAGTTGTTGTTGCTGCTGCTGCTGCTACACTTGTTATTGCTATGGGTGATTCAAGGTACTCGTGGATTAAATAACAAAGGTTTTCTATAAAAAAGGAAATTGGACATATAAGGTAGTGAGATGCTCCCAATTAATTACTCTGCAGACTAGCCTGACTATGTTAGCTTCCCACCTCGCACCTTGGGAGGGACTGGCTATAGCCAATTTTCTTCTCATGTGGTGCACCCAGAGGTGTTGGTCAGGATGGGAGTAAGGCTAACATTAGTTGGCTTAGAGATTCTCTTAATTTGGTAAGAGTTAACCAACTTTTAAATATATTATGTTGTGGGTTGTCAAAATATAGAGTCGTGATTATCGGACGCAGAGAAAGAAAAAAAATACTCAACTGACGCGGCTTGTGCACGATTTTTCTTCCTAATACAAAAGGAAAAAAATCTTGACACATTCTTGAATATATTTAAATATATTTATTTGAGTCAGTTATCAATATTTCAAAATATATCCCAATTACAAGTCGGGTTCAATTACTCGCGACGAATGACTCATGAGAAACACATGATCCCAACCATGTAAACAAGAAATCGGGGATTTATATGTGACCAATGATATACATCTCAAAGATATTTATCTCAAGGAAAAATCTCAACTGTTGGATTTTGTGATTAAACAGGTGGTAAGATCGTAAATCTTACTAAGGCTCGTTTTGCCCACATGGGTCACATGATAGGAATCAAACTACATGCTTCTAGATTTCAATAAAAAAAAAATATAAATACAAATAAATGAATAACTTAGTAAGGTAATAATTTTTTCTTTCCCAAACTAAAAACTTAAATTATTTGACAAATACCTTAAACCACCCTTTATATCATATATAATTTTTTTTTAAAAAGAAATGTATTATAAAAAAGTTCTAGGAAATTCTAGTAAAAAAATTTAAATAATTATTGATAGATTTAAAACTACATGTTAATAATAGAATAATTAAATATGTTAAAATGGGTTAACACCCGTAACCCGAACCCAACCCATTTAATAATCATGTTAAACATGTTGACACTATTATGACCTAAATCCGTTAATTTTGTATCATTTTTGAGTCGTGTTTGCAGATCATGTTAAGATTGCCTCCCCTAGTTTTACCCCTCAAGAATCAAATCGGGCCAAAGCTAAGCCTGAAACCGAACTACTAAAAACCCAAAAAAATCAAAAAGAAAAAATTAAAATATTCCCCCAACCCCACTTTCTATCTATATTGCTATAGAATTGGCAACAAAATATCTATTTTATAGTAGTAAATAATTATCAATGAAAGAAAAGATTCTTTGCAGAGTTGCCAAATAGAAAAAATAAAAATAAAAATTCTATCTTGATATTTTATACTTCATACCATAGATAACAAAATAATTATTTTATAGTAATAAAAATTACCAATACAAAAAAATGTTTCTATCTCTATGTTTTACATTTCATAGAATAAACAACAGCAGAATAACCATTTTTCTTTCTATATGTATGGTTTGTACAGTTGAAAATAAAGTAACTATTTTATTGTAATAAATAGTTATCAAATAAAATAAAATAAAAAGTTATATGTTTACATTTTTTTATTTTATACAATAGGCAACATAATATAGTAATAAATAATTACTAATCAAAAAATTTAGTAATAAATTTTATATTTTATACTTTAGAGAATTGGCAGCAAGTAGATAACTATTTTATGGTAATAAATTGTCATCAATCAAAATATATAATAAATATTTAAATAATAATTTAAAAAAGAAAACTATTTCTAGAGGGTTTTCTTTTGGTTTTTTTTTTTTTTTTTATAGCAAAAATACATTATTAATGGAACCAAACCCAAACTCATACCAAACCCGAAGGAAACCGAAATTTCCGGGTTAGGTTCAGTTTTGGTTTAAGATTTTGTATAAAAATCCAGACCAAACCTGAACCTGAAATTTTAAGTTTGGTTCTTATTTTGGCAAAACACAAATCAAATCCCAAAATTCGCTTCGGGCTTACCCAAATGTACATCCCTATCAGAATCGGAGCCAAATAAAATTTTGGTTTTTGTTCCAATTGATTCCGTTCTGGGTAAGAAAACCTTGGAACCAGAACGACCCTACAAATACGGTACCCGTTCGATACCTATTAAGATAGATTAAAAAAATTAATGAGAACAAAAAAATAAGTATTCAGTAAAATAGAAAATCATTTATAGATGTAATAATTTAACTTGTAATTCTTCAATTGAAAGTTAAAATCAACAATGAATTCTTTAAGCAAATCAATTTTTTAAAAATAAATCATAGAAAATTATGGTAAGGGCCATTTATTTGCTTTTAAAATTACATAATATGTGGAAAATGAATGGACTTTTTAAGGTAGAGAAAAGTTAAAATTAAACACTTCATATTTTCTTTATATTTTATTTTATTTTATTTTAGGCACATTTACTTCAAGATATCTCTTTATCGGGCTTCATGTAGTCCTAACCCAACCCTAAAGAGGCGGCTCTCCCTAAACCAGCCCCATACCCTTATTGGGCCTAAGTAGACTACGCCGTAGCCCAGCCCTAAAAGAAAAATACTAAAGTGAGCAAAAATGAACTAAACATGAAAATAGGCACTACTTAGAAGTAAAGCAGAATCAACGATACGTGATTTTGACTTCTATAAATAAAGTTATAAATAAAACAAAACAAAACAAAAAAAAAATTAAAAACCTAAAAAGGATGGTAAACGAAAGAATCGGATCCAAAAATGAAAAGTCCAAAGTATTGCTTAGATCTTGAAATTCTCAACATTTCTACTCAAGAATGGATCTTCATAAATGATTCAGACTCCATCGTCCATCCAGGTCTGTGAGCCTATGATTTTATGAGTGTATTTAGGCCTTCCACTTGAACTTTTGGCAATCCAAACCTTCCATGAATTCTTCAGCAAGTTATCCTACATCAATATAGTATCCTTCTCTCATAGAAAATTAATTTTCTAGACAAACGAGGTATTTGAGAAGAGCATCCAAGTGTAACCTTAAATCATGTACAGAAAGCTATATGACTACTATCTTAATTTAAAAATAAATAAATTGATGACCCAAATTGTATTGACCATGCCATATTCATACTACTCAAGTCAAATATTGGATGAATCGTGATAATCTTACTACCTCATGTGGCATACTTAATCGACTCCCACCCAGATGTGAGATGTGCTAGAAACTTAGAACTATATTTTAGGGATGTACAATTACATTTTTATGGGGATGTGCAGTTGTGTATCTCAAGGAGTACAAATCTACTATTCTCGCACATGTCATACTCGATATTAACTCATATGGTAACCCTACTTGCACACGTGTGATCGTGACTCGTGAGCGTGTGAGAGCAGCAAATATAGTATACGTGACAATGTGATGGTTGACATTTAATATTATATTAAAAACATGATGTTAACAAGTTTAGCAAACTAAAGGAAAGATCCATAATACGTGGCAATATATTACTATAAATAAAATAAGAATAATTGTACACTATGTTACCCGTAAAGTATTTAATATAATATATCACAAAGTGCCTACTTCTTACGTTAAGAAAGTTTGGTGAAACTGAATTATTAATATACAACATGTATAGGGAAAATTTTCAAATAATAACGTGTTCTTCCTTTATGACCAAAATGTTATCAGATTTGTCGTATTTCCAAAAGATATAGATTCAAATTCAATCAATGAAATTTGGTTTCAAATTAGTCATTTTCAACTTTTTAATCTTAAAAAATGTATTTTACCATCTTTTTTTAATTTGAAGAATCTATCTAGTTATTCAATTTTCAAAACTCACTATTAAGATATAATAAGACTTTTAAGATAGAAGAGGAAGAAATTTTGTTTGAAAATGAAAATATTTAAATTATTTTTCATTAGTTTATAAGAGAAGAACTTAGGTCAAGGGAGCATATATTCAATTTTAGAAAAATATCATGAATATTCATTGAAACATGGAGGGTAATGGTAAAAATCACAAACAAAAAAAAAAAATTAAGATCCCCTTCACATAAATGTAGTTGGGTCACCAATTAAATAGTTTGAATTGGGTGGATTGTTTGGTTTCTTAAAAATGGATTTTTCACTTGACTCAATCCAACAAGACAAACATCAAACTAACAAATTTTATTTAATAATAAATTCACCAAACCAACAGGGAAAGAGTCTGCCTACATTTGGGTTTAGGTTTACTCTGATTCTTTGTTTGTCCAATCATAGACCTTCTCGGCTGACCGAGTGTCTGCAAACACATAATATATCCCATCCTTTCTTACAGACCAAAGGCACTTTCTACACTTATCATAATCCCTATCGATACTGAACATTTTAAAACTTCCACTTGTCTCATGGCCGTTTTCAACAAAACTCATTGCACACCAGAATAATGTAGTTCCCCAGAAATTGGGGTGGAAAGCCCAGTTGTAATTTTGAGTCTGAAGCAACGTGTGCTCCCCGAGATCATTGTCCTTTGATTTGCAATGGATGACCAACGGGGTGTTATTGCCTATGTTATTTGTCACATATATATGTACTTTTTGATAGACGCCGATGCTGCAAACGAGAGACAAGCATTCACAAAATGCGAATATGAGAAGAGCAAGCTTGAAGCCATGACTACTATCCATTGTTGCTATTGTTGTTGTTGTTGTTGTGGTTTCTTATTCTTGGTCCTTATATAATGAATTAATGAAGATAACATTTAATTCATTTAAAGGTCCTACACTCCTACTCAGCATTGTTTAATTGTGGTCAATAGGTTTTATTATTTTGGCAATAATATAAATGGAAAAGGACTTTTATAAACCCGAATGTACAGTTGAGATGGAAGGAAAAGTATAGATTTTTTTAGAGATAAAAGAAAATATCTAGAGGATATATCTTTCTAGGAAATCATTTTGCCCACATGGGTCACATAATAGGAATCAAATATTACATGCTTCTAGATTTCAATAAAAAAAATATAAATACAAATAAATGAATAACTTAGTAAGGTAAAAAAATTTTATTTCTCAAACTAAAAGCTTAAATTATTTGACAAATACCTTAAACAACCCTTTATATCATATATAATTTAAACAAAGAAATGTATTATAAAAAATTTCTAGGAAATTCTAGTAAAAAAATTAGTAATTTAAAAAATTTTAAATAATTATTGATAGATTTAAAACTACATGTTAATAATAGAATAATTAAATATGTCAAAATGGGTTAACGACCGTAACCCGAGCCCAACCCATTTAATAATCATGTTAAACATGCTAACACTATTATGACCCAAACCTGTTAATTTTGTATCATTTTCGAGTCGTGTTTCCAGATCATGTTAAGATTGCCTCCCTTAATTTTTCCCCTCAAGAATCAAATCGGGCCAAAGCTAAGCCTGAAACCGAACTACTAAAAACCCAAAAAATTTAAAAAGAAAAAATTAAAATATTCCCCCAACCCCACTTTCTATCTATATTGTTATAGAATTGGCAACAAAATATCTATTTTATAGTAGTAAATAATTATCAATGAAAGAAAAGATTCTTTGCAGAGTTGCCAAATAGAAAAAATAAAAATAAAAATTCTATCTTGATATTTTATACTTCATACCATAGATAACAAAATAATTATTTTATAGTAATAAAAATTACCAATACAAAAAAATGTTTCTATCTCTATGTTTTACATTTCATAGAATAAACAACAGCAGAATAACCATTTTTCTTTCTATATGTATGGTTTGTACAGTTGAAAATAAAGTAACTATTTTATTGTAATAAATAGTTATCAAATAAAATAAAATAAAAAGTTCTATGTTTTACATTTTTTTATTTTATACAATAGGCAACATAATATAGTAATAAATAATTACTAATCAAAAAATTTAGTAATAAATTTTATATTTTATACTTTAGAGAATTGGCAGCAACTAGATAACTATTTTATGGTAATAAATTGTCATCAATCAAAATATATAATAAATATTTAAATAATAATTTAAAAAAGAAAACTATTTTTAGAGGGTTTTTTTTTTGTTTTTTTTTTTTTTATAGCAAAAATACATTATTAATGGAACCAAACCCAAACTCATACTGAACCCGAAGGAAACCGAAATTTCTGGGTTAGGTTCAGTTTTGATTTAAGATTTTGTATAAAAATCCAGACAAAACCTGAACCTGAAATTTTAGGTTTGGTTCTTTGTTTTGGCTAAACACAAATCAAAGCCCAAAATTCGCTTCGGGCTTACCCCAATGTACATCCCTATCAGAATCGGAGACAAATAAAATTTTGGTTTTTGTTCCAATTGATTCGGTTCTGGGTAAGAAAACCTTGGAACCAGAACGACCCTACAAATATGGTACCCGTTCGATACCTATTAAGATAGATTAAAAAAATTTAATGAAAACAAAAAAATAAGTATTCAGTAAAATAGAAAATCATTTATAGATGTAATAATTTAACTTGTAATTCTTTAATTGAAAGTTAAAATCAACAATGAATTCTTTAAGCAAATCAATTTTTTAAAAATAAATCATAGAAAATTATGGTAAGGGCCATTTATTTGCTGTTGAAATTATATAATATGTGGAAAATGAATGGACTTTTTAAGGTAGAGAAAAGTTAAAATTAAACACTTCATATTTTCTTTATATTTTATTTTATTTTATTTTAGGCACATTTACTTCAAGATATCTCTTTATTGGGACTTAATTAAATTATAAATTTTATTATAAATGAAAATAAATTCACTAGTCGAGTACCTGAATGAGACCCGATTCTTATCAGATCCTCAAAATAACCCAGAACCGGACCCAAAAATGATAGGTCCATTATGGTAGACCCAAAACCGACTAATTGGATACTCATTGACACCCTTAGTTTAAAACATGGGCCTGATGCAGTCCTATGTGTGTTTACTCCAAACAAAATGTGCCATGTACACACCCTGGATTGGGACTCAAGTTGAATTTAAAACACATTGGGCTCCAAGCAGTTTTCTACGTGGCACGAGCCCAATGTGGTTAATCTCCAACCAAAAACTAACATGTAGACACCGTATCTCTCTCTCTCTCTCTCTCCCACACACACAAACAATGAGGCGTAGGGCTGTAAATGGGCGGGTTCGGGCCGGGCTTCATGTAGTCCTAACCCAACCCTAAAAGAGGCGGCTCTCCCTAAACCAGCCCCATAACCTTATTGGGCCTAAGTAGACTACGCCGTAGCCCAGCCCTAAAAGGCTCGGGCTTGACTCAGGCCGGGTTCGATCAAATAAAAATGTCTAGAATTCAAATTTTTAGTGGAACAAATGTTTTATTTCAAAAATGTTTTTTTTTTTGTATTTAAGATTATCCTATTGAATTTGCAATTAATATCTTATTAACATATAATTGTAGTAAAAGATGAGAGCTAAATTCTAATTATACAACATATTTTATTTTTTTTAGAAAAATATTTATCTAATTAATATTTTATGAATATTTCTAAAATATAAAATAGTGGATCGGTAGGCATGTCCTAGAGGAAAATTGGCCATACCCACTGCCTAGCTTATTTTTGGGCTCCAAAAAAAAGGGTTTGAAGAGTCAGGCCGGGTGAACCACACTCGGGCAGGTCAGGCTAGGAACTAGAAGGTCCTAGCCCAACCCGGATTTGTCGGGTTGAAACCTATTGAGCCCAGCCTTACCCTTGCAGGCTCAACATGCATTTTTATTAATCAGAATTGTTTAAAGCTCATTTCTCCAAAAATAATAAATCAATTACAAAGTAAATCTACTTTTAAATTTCAGTTCATTTTATAGAAATTTGAAATTATATTTACTGTAAATTACACTTTGTTGGAAACAACAGGTCTAACACTCTTTTGAGACATATTTTTGTTGAAAACATTTTCAGGAAAATTTGTCTTTGTGAAATTAAACAAAACCCTCTCCATTCGTACTTTTTCTTGTTTATAAAACCATGTCTTCTATTAAATCAAGTGCAACTAACCTAAGTTTGAACAACCAGTAAAAGTGAGTGAACCCTTGATAATAATAAAAAAAAAGCTCTTGCTCTTATAATAATCCTTTTTCTGTGCTGATGCAAGGATTTAAAGAATTAAGATTGCCATTGATAGTGCTTGAGGTCTTTGTTTCTCCACACATTTAGAAACAAACTTTTAGAAATGAAAAAAAAAAAAAAAAATCATAAATCATAAACATCCATATGCAAGTATATATTTACCTGAACAAAATTAGGTTACTATACTAGAAAGAATCTTTCTAATACTACTGTTGTAGAGAAGTCGATCAAAGAACAATAAAGAAAGATGCAATCACACACAAATATAGAGATTTTTACGTGATTCCCTCAAGATTGAAGTACGTCCACAAATCACATTTATTCCACTATGAAGAGAAAAGTCACACTTACATAATACCAATGATGAACGTTACTCATTCCTGACTAGCACCATCAGGCTACATAATCCATAACAACTACGGTACCACTGGTGTAAATGAACTAGAGGAGAATCAATTGTCGAAATCAAGCAGGATACTAAGAATTGAACTGGCCTTCTTGCAACACCCCTGTGAGTGAGAGGGTCTTTTATAAGAGCAACTCCAATGAACTCAACATCCCACTCAGCATCCCTTCTTAACTACCATTTTGGAGAGCCATATCTAAAATGTCTCCCACGCACTATCCATCCTGCTCTCCAAACTGGAGAGTGAGAATTTCACTATCCATTTTAGCTAGCAAGTTTGAACTTTCCAACCCCCAACTGCTATTTTGGAGTTATTTTAAATTTTAGAGGTCTCCAATACACTAGTCATGTCCATCAAAATTAAAAGAATATTAAAATCTTCATGGACAACCATTTGAATAGCATGGTTGGAGTGCATACCCTTTGTATATCCAAAATAATTATTCATAATGACATTATGCCTTGTCATTTCGGATATTCCCCTTGGAGTTGCCCTAAGACTGCAAACATCTCTTCGCCACCATTGATGCATAGCGACATTAAAATTGAAACAAAGCACTCCTTTACCATCTCAGATGCGTAGCATACCCACTAATAAGAGGTAAAGCTTCTGGCACATAATAGAAGCTGATGGGTCAGCACCACAACCATCTAAATTCAAACATAACGCAACATCAATAGCTCGTGAAACCTGTTAAACTGCTTAGGAGCACAACCTCCCTCTCATGAACGTTTATACTCTCTAAACCAATTTCCTCATCCATGAATTTTATTTGCTTGTTATATTCATACCAGCTCCCAATTTGTCGAGTCGAGAACCTATTTCAGATCAACTAGGTTGGGAGCAACCCTGTTCTTGAATTGCTTTAAATCAAAACTAAATAATCTTCTTTACTCTTAACAAATATGCTCTACTTCTCAGACCATTTCTTCATGAAAGGAAGCAGTATGACATAATTTACTGATCCTAAACTAAAAGCAAATTACTCAAAAAGAAGCTTTCAATCTCACCTTCCATAAAAAAAATTCACATAACAGCAGAGCAATCAGCAGAGCAAATCATAACATGACTAAAGAAAGGTTCTCAACCTTGTAATTCAATTTTATAGATAAATAAAAGATAATTTCATACTGAATTTTGATGGGTCTACTTAATTGTTACACTTTTATTTTCTGTTATCCAAAAAAAACAATTGAAATACACACCAATATATATGAACATGCTTCACAATGAGAAGCTAATTTAATCGTTAGCTCTTAATAAAACCGAGCTAACTTCCTAATCTCAAAAAACAAATCAAAAACATCCATACCCAACTACATATATATGTATATATTTACATGAACAAATGCTTGAACAAAATTGTTTTACTGAACGTGAATGAATCGCTCTTGTGATACTGCAGAGGTCAACAAACCAGACAAGTTTCGATCATGGAATTCATGTAGGATACTAAGAACCGAACTGGCCTTCTTACTAGCACGAGAGGTGCCATCTGTGAGAAGAGAATACAATGATGCCATAAGCGAGGGGATCTTTTGTAAAACTGCGACCACCTCTTCACCACCATTGATGCATAGAGACAATAGAATCGAAACACAATACTCCTTCACCGTTCGAGACGTGGAGGAGTGTAGTACACCCGCTACGAGAGATAAAGCTCTTGTGCAAAGAACTGCATCTGTTCCATCGGGTTTATTCACTAGGGTCGCTAGAACTGCTAGAGCATCGGTTATAAGATCAGGTCTTTCGGAAGAATTCAAAAGATCGACCAACAAAGGGACAGTTCCAGCTTCTAGAACCCTCCTATGGTTCCCAGGGAACAAGAGAAGCGCAAAGATTGCAACGACGGCATTCTTCTTCCCACGAGGGCTTCCGTCTTTGATTAGCTCCACCAATGCTGGGATTGCTTCTTGTGTTTCTCCAATCAATTTTCGATACTCTTCGATCGAAGAAAGATAAAAGATTGTAGCTGCTGCAATCTGTCGGGATTCTGTCTTTAATCCCCTTTTTAATACATCAAGAATCAATTTCAATCCCCCATTCTCGATGATTACCGTTTTGCTCTTAGAATGCTTTGAGAGGTTTAATAGAGCTGCAATTGCGTTGTCTTGTGTCGATGGATCTGTTGAGGAAAGAAGATTTAGGAGAAATGGGATTGTACCGGCCTCCACCAAACAAGATCGGTTAAATATGTTTGATTTAGCTAATAATCGGATCTCATAAGCAGCTTTATTCCTCTCTACGCCCGTTCCAACATCAAGCCTACTTCTTAGAAAGTCGGAAACCATTCTCATTGCCTCTGCTGCAGATGGGCAACCAGCGAAAATTGTCCTCGTAATATCCTTATTCCGATTACCCGATTCCACAATTGGAACCCCATTATCAGAACAAAATTGCCGAATTAGCTTCTGCAGAGCTACATTCGGGACCAATTCCGTGTTCAATAGCTTCTCACCTGTTTTGGGGCAAATATGGTTCCCAGCCTTAAGCCACTTTTGAATCGAAGAACGATCATAGGTATGCCCAGTAGCTATTGTCACCGGATCGGTCATAATCTCGAGAGTGATCGGACATCGGAAATCGTCCGGATTTAACCAACTAAGCATCTCTGCATTGCATCTAATATCGGATGTATCAGTGCTTCGATTGCCCACAACATCAAACACCACACAACGACAATAGCTCATGAACCCCATTAATCCGCTTAGGAGCACAATCTCTCTATCGTTCCCCTTCGAGCTCTCTAACCCAATCTCTTCATCCAAGAACTTGATTTGCTTGTTACATTCATTCCAGCTCCTAATCTCAAGATGATCGAGAACCCGTTTCAGATCAATCGGGTCTGGAACAAACCCATTCTCGAATTGATTTAAAGTCGAAATTACAATACCGGCCGCTTGTTCATCATCCGAGTCGACCTCGAATTTCACCTTCTGTGCCTGTTTTGCTACCAATTGAATTATCTCCCTTACATCAGTGGGTAAATCAATCGAACACATGGGGAGAACATCAAGTGCTGTCGCGATGGTCCGTATCATGACCCGTAATTCAGTCGAAACCCGTTCCCGCTTCATCAAAATCCATAACCGAGATTCTTCACGGCTGCAATCTTCTAGTAAAAAAAGAATCTTTTGGAAAGCGAGATGGAGCTCGAAGAAGCAGAGAACTATGGACTTTGGTAGAATCGATGGACAATCTCGGATTTCTTCTAAGAAGATTAAAAGAATTCCGATTTGCCGAATCGCTTCTCTGGAATTTCG
The DNA here is from genome assembly GCF_017979445.1 of Akebia trifoliata. Classification (NCBI taxonomy): domain Eukaryota; kingdom Viridiplantae; phylum Streptophyta; class Magnoliopsida; order Ranunculales; family Lardizabalaceae; genus Akebia; species Akebia trifoliata. The sequence continues at coordinate 29,762,188 of NC_141381.1, forward strand.
CTTTTGAGTTGCGAAAACCTTCGATTTGTAATCGCGGATTCTGCGAGCGAGAGCTATCAGAGAGTTAAGAAGGGTAGCCGGAGAGATACCTTCACAGGGATGAATTGCCGGAAATGTCAGAATCCGGCGATCGGAAAGATCAGATTTTTGGATCATTGAAGAAAGAAGAACAAAAAAGGAAATTTATTGTACTTTCTATATTTTTCGATTGTTGGTTAAGTTGTTAGGGATCTAAAGATATAAAGGAATCTGGGATTGGCAGTTACTTATATAGGGAAGAAATTAAAGTAAAAAAAAAGGGACACGTGTCAGATGATAAAGATTTTTACTAAAATCGAATATTCATGAACGACACGTGTCAAATTTTATTGGGAAAGGCGGCTTCTTGGGATCCGAGGTAATTATTATCGTGAGCCATAAGAATAGGCTGTCGTTGTTATTTTAGGACCCCACGAACCGACTTTTGACACGTAAATGCATGAGGAGATGACACGTTACAAGAGAAATAGGAGGAACGAGCTCGTGCAGTCAAGGAGAGGAAAGAAGACGCGAAGCAGCGTTACCGACAGATACAAAATATGCATTATTTTACGTACAGCGTTGTACAGTTTAAGAGTAAGATTGATTAACTATTTTCCACAAGTGTAAATAAAATGTTTGAGTCGTGATAAATCAACACGCTAAAGATAGTATGTATGTACACAAATGATGTGAAAAGGACTCACAACCTTAGACCTTTTTCTTTGGGAACACAAGAAAAAAGGTCTATAATTTTGTGTCCTTATCACACCATTCGTATACACGTGTAATTATTTAGTTAGTCGATTTATCATTAGACTAAAATATTTTTTTAGGAAAAAATATCAATGGTTGGTTTCGTGTCACGTCAGCTTCTAATTAGAAAATAAGTACTCTTTTAAAAAATGCTTAAGTAAAATTAACATCATTTCACACATTGTTGACGTATATAGATGCTTTTTATTAAGATAAGAGTGAGAAATATTTATGCAATGATTTAACTTTACGACCCTACATTAACTTTTTGCCAAGTGTAAATTAAATGTTGAGTCGTGATAAATCAACGCGCTAAAGTTCGATGGTATGTTCACGAATGATGTGATTAGGATACACAATCTTAGATCTTTTTCTTTGGGAATATGAGAAAAAGATCTACGATTTTGTGCCCTTGCTACACCATCTTTGTACAAACCGTGTAGTTTTTTAACAAGTCAATTTGTCATTAGACTAAAATATCTTTTTAGGGAAAAAGATATATGATTATGTATCACGTCAACTGAGTATTGATCGAGTGAAGGCCTTCTAATTACACAATCAACACTCTTTTGAAAAATGCTCAAGTAACATTAAAATTGATTTCGTTTCACACATTACTTATGTGCGTAGATGCTTTTCATCAAGATAAGAGTGAGAAATATCTACAGTTTCATGCACACGAACATGTGAAATGATGTCAATTTCAATGTTATTCCAGCACGACTCAATGTTTTATTTCAATATTTTTTCAAGAATAATGATAAAGTGACTCAAAAAAGAGTCACCAAAAATTCATTCAATTGCACATAACCATAGATATTTTCCTTATGTATTCGAGGAAAAATCTATGAATCTATGCACATGCCACGTCAGTTGAAGGAATTTTAAGTCTCTTTTTTTTAGCTAGTTTATAAGGACTCTTTTTCCAATATAAGGCTTTGAGTTCACTCAATGACCAGCTACAAAACATTGTAAAACTACTCTCGACAATGACTAACTTTATCCAACTCTACACTATTTTATTTTTTTGTCACATGCAAGTAAAATGTTATGTTTCAACATTTTTCCAATAGTCCAACTAGCCTTACTACTAAATTTTAGATCTCTTTTTCTTCCGAAAAACATTTTCTTTTTGGCATGATCTAAGGTTTTGAAAATGGATGGCTAACAAACTTCCACTAACTCCAAAATTTAAAATAAAATTTCAACGTGAAAAATAAACTTTTTTTCATAGTTCATAGAATTTTGTCCTCTATTACTATAAAGCATCAGATCATGTTTTTGAATGTCACAAGGTGAGCCCATTCAATGAAATCTAGAGGACTGTGGTGTTGGATTGTTATTGTAGTAATCTTTTTTAGCAAAACGACCCTTAGTAAGCTTAAAATCTTTATATGCTAGTAAGGAAAATGTTTCTCTTTTTCTAATTCTAGGCTTTGCGTCCATTCAATGGCCGGTATTTTTAATCTCGTGCTATTGATCAAGGAGTTACTATTAATAATTCCATGATATTCATTGAGAGAATCACGGGTATTTTCATACTTTCATTGATATTATATCAAATCCTAATTACGTTTTTGAGAGTATATATTTATCTTAAATGAGTGAAAGGGTGTAACCTATAGCTATGTTACCTAATTCATTGGTTCACTTCATTCGTATTTAGGTTCATGGTTCGTAGTTTTTTGCTCTTGAACGAATCGATTCATAGAGTGTTGACAACAAATTTCATGATCTACTTCGAGATGAGTAAAACAAGATTGCAAATGATGTTCATTGCTTTTGATAAAAATGGATATACAAATCTCAGTATTATCCTATGATTAACAGTCAAATACAATGAAAAAAGTGTGTGTGTGTGTGTGTGTGTGTGTGTAATTTCTATTTTCTTCGAGTTTCTTGTTTGATCAGTTAAGAAGACGGCTTTTGATGTATAGATGGTTTCTTTTAATGTTTGATCTTCTGTAAAAGTTTTTGTAGATTTTTTTCTCTCTGGACTTCATGCTTGATTGGCTAAGAAAGACTTCTTAACTTTTGAAGAAGGGCTTAATCTTCTTTTAAATTGAAATTCAAGTCTCTTTTGAAGAACCTTGCTTCGTCTTAGGCAAAGGCTTGAAAGTTGTTTCTTCTCTAAAAGGAGAACTTTTGTCTTCTGAGAGAAAGTGATTCAGGTCCTCCTTAAAAAAAAAGAGGTTCTTATATTTATGGACTTAGGAAAATCTAACTTTCCAACAATGCCCTGACTTAATGAACTTTACTTAGTTGGTCTAAAGGTTAAGTTCGTCAGACTCTAATTTTAAGGATTCTATGTATTTTTGTAGACCAAATTAAACTCATTTATTTGGGTGTAGGGTCTAATATTTAACGTGGATCACTTTGATTTATTTAGATTATGAGCTTTAAATGTGAAAATCCAAAGTGTACGAAACTCGCTCCCTATCAATGGGCCCCAATTAAGATGTGTGGGCCCAACTTTTATGACTTTTAGGGACCTTTTGATAATTTAGAAAGTTGTAAGATCCCTTTAAAATTTTGATGCCTGCATAGAGATAGTTTATAGAGGTTATTTAAGTAATGTATATTAATCTCATAGAAGAAAACTCAAGTAAAAGGACAACTTATCAATTTGAAAAAATAAAGGGGTATATTGACCAAATGTTGGTATTTCCAAGAGTAGGGGGTTATCTCTTATATTGATCAGACTTTAGGGACTTCTCTAAAATTCATCAAAAGATGGGGTATTGTTAGGTTAGCTCATGTTGACGAACCCACTATAAACCAAACTCGGGAACACAGATCTATAGTAGATAATTTTCCTTTATAGTAAAATTGGTATGGATCTATGGATGTACCTCAATCTTGACGAATCACAAAAATGTGTGTTTCTTGTGTACTTGCATCTTTGTTCACTCCTTCTGTATTGTCCTTGGATCAATTTTGTTACATAAAAGTCTCTATAGATCTATGGCCAAAAAAATCATCAATCAATTTGAGTTCTATTTTTTATTGGGCCAATTAGAATGTATTAGGAGTGGTAGTGGGTCTTGTCATGTTCATATCGTGTTGAGGTAAGAGTACTCTGAAAATTTACTAAACCCAAACCCAACCCATTTATAAATAGGTATACCTAACCCAACCCCTATATGACCTATTTAATAAAATTCTAATCATTATTGGGAAAAATAAATTTCACTACCATCACCAAAAAAAAAAAAAATACTATTACTAAAAATAATGTCGAACAACCGTAAATCAAGTTCAATGGTGAAAAATAACTTTCTTTTGATTTTTTTTTCAAAGTTCATAGAATTTTGTTCTTTACAACTTGTGGCATCAGATCACGTTTTTAGATGTCATAAGGTGATGTGGTGCAAAAACTTACCTTACTTAGTAAGAAAAGTGTTTTTCAATATTATAATAATAATAATTATTATTATTATTATTATTAATGTTGTTATTATTAGCTTAAGCAAAGTGTATTTCATTATCACATGAGACATGCTAGTTTTACTATGTAAGATCTTAAATCTTCCTAGGGTCCTTTTGCCCATATTAGGATCAAACACTACATAACTCTAGATTTTAATATAAACATAAATAAATAACTTAGTAAGAAAAGTGTTTTTTTCTTTTCCAAACCAAAACTTAACCATTAATTACTTTTAAAATATCTTAAAACACTTTTTACATTTTTTAGAATTTGAAAAAAAAAAAAAAAGGTTATAATGAAAAAGTTCTAGGAAATTCTAGAAAAAATAATGAGTAATTTAATTTTTTTTAAATAATTATTGATATATTTAAAATTACATGTTAATGACATAATAACTAAGCGTGTCAAAACATGTTAAGTGAGTTGACGCCCATAACCCAGACCCGATCCATTTAATAATCGTATTAGATGGGTTGACACTATTATTACCCAAACCCAATTAAACTTGATCCAAATCCACTAATTTCATGTCATTTTCGAGTCGTGCTTGTGGGTCGCGTTGAGATTTCCACCCGTAGAATATATCACGTGGCATAAATGAAGACATTGAGTTGAGGTGCATGGAATATCAGACGCGTTTTTAAAATATCTCGTTAAATTAAACTTTCAAAGAGTCACTCGAAGTGATTGTGACAAAAGCCTTACAAGTTTTGTTGGTTATATGTTCTACTTGTTGACCCAATGAACATTATATATTGAATCGTGATTATTTGACTACCCCACGTGGCACACTCAATCGACTCTCCTAATGTAATAAGTTTGGGAACCGTAGATTTATATGCCTCGGGATACAAAACTGCATTTCCCCATATAAACAGGGTGCCACTAATATTCAAATATGTTATATTGTTAGAAAGGCGCACATTCATTGAAAATGTGCCCACTTAAAATGCATATTTGACCAAAATAAATTCGAGCAGTAACACTTATAGAATCCAAAACGTAGTACCCTTAGTATGAGCTGTGATAAATCGAGATGAAACATTTATGATTTGTACACGACGGATGTGACAAGGGCACAAAATCATAAATATTTTTCTTCTAGATACACAAGGAAAAAGATGGACGGTTTTGTGCCCTGTCACATCAACCACGTACAGACCACATATGTTTTGTCGCATCGATTTATCGTTAGTCCTTTAATACAAGAAGAAAAAAAATTATTAATATAAGTTGCGTGGATCAAAGGACAAACAATCTATGTGAACTGAACACCAATGGGCACTCAAAAAGTTGATGGGATGTCAGTGGATGCAGAGCATAAATAAAATTTTATGATTTTTAAAAATAGATAATTTTTTATATTAATTGATTTGAAATTTAATTAATATGAATTCACTGTCAAAGACCAGTAAAAAAAATATTGATTTTTTTTTAAAATGTAATCTAGATCACGAACTTTAGAGCACTAAAGGTGTAATTTAGAGTTTTGACACATAGCAGTATGAGTGACCCAAATGAGGATCTAGGCGCAAACTTTTTATTGGATGGACACAGTTGATGGTCTCAATCCAAATTATTATTAGGACACGAGGAAAAAAACACAGATTTCATATAGATCAATTTCTATATTTAGGATTGGCAATGGGTCAGATAATATCTATTTACTCTACTTATCCTATCCAAATTATTCAAGTATGGGTACAAATTGTTTATCCAATTAAAATTTTGGGTAAATTTATCTGCACTTATTTCTATCCAAATCTTTTTAGAGTCGGATATGGACATGCATCCTATCCAACCCGAATAGCCGTTTATCCGAGTTCAATATGATAAATTCAAGATAAAATATATGTATAATTCAAAATTAAATTTTTTCCATCATCTTCACTATATATCCAACTTGGACATCCACTTGAGATTTGGGTATAAGTCGGATACGAATATCCTTTAAAAATGTGGATAAATAATTGGATATGGATATCCTGAGCATAAGTGAGTAAACAATCAAATATAGATGACCGGATGTATAATTGGATAAGGATACGGAAATAGTTTCATTTGACCTACACCTAACCCGTTGCCAGCCCTACCTATATTCTATGGATTAAATTAAATAAAATTAAGCATATAAATTATGGGCTTAGACCCATAGCTGGGTTGGGTCGACACATTGCAAAACAACACTGATGCCGTGGGTTCAAGTCCAACATACCCATAAAAAAAATGATGGATTATCTCCCATTTTTCTAGGGATATATATAGTTTTGGGAATCCCTAACATCTTGCGGTTATGTTGATAGAGAGCCTCAAATCATCAAGACTAGCATTTTTTTTTTTTTAGGATAACTACTTTCGAACGCTAATAAGTGTTATATCTACTTTGAATTCGCCTACAGTCAGCTTCCCACCCGAGTTCCATCATTTTCATCTTAATAGGTTAGACTTTCTATACATATTGGGAAAAAAAATTGAGAAGTATTTATACTTAATTTTAGAGAGTTATTATTGTCGCACCAAATTTTACTAATGCCACACCAACCGTGTGCAATTCTTTGGTGATTTACATAGTAATTGGTGTGGCTTTAGTAAAAGTTGGTGTGGTAATAGCAACTCTCTAATTTTATCTTTACATTATTTTTGAAATATGCATATTATTGTAAATCGATCACCATATTGACGCATTATGAAATAATGAAGGAATAAGAAAATCTTGAATCCACAAAAAAAGAACTCTCAAAGAGAAATTTTTACTAAATTTGAAGATGATTTCTACATTGCACTTACAATCATTTTATAGAAAAGAGTTCTAATTTTAGTAAAACACAAAACTAGTAAAAAAATACTAAAGTAAGCAAAAATGAACTAAACATGAAAATAGGCACTACTTAGAAGTAAAGCAGAATCAACGATACGTGATTTTGACTTCTATAAATAAAGTTATAAATAAAACAAAACAAAACAAAAAAATTAAAAACCTAAAAAGGATGGTAAACGAAAGAATCAGATCCAAAAATGAAAAATCCAAAGTATTGCTTAGATCTTGAAATTCTCGACATTTCTACTCAAGAATGGATCTTCATAAATGATTCAGACTCCATCGTCCATCCAGGTCTGTGAGCCTATGATTTTATGAGTGTATTTAGGCCTTCCACTTGAACTTTTGGCAATCCAAACCTTCCATGAATTCTTCAGCAAGTTATCCTACATCAATATAGTATCTTTCTCTCATAGAAAATTAATTTTCTAGACAAACGAGGTATTTGAGAAGAGCATCCAAGTGTAACCTTAAATCATGTACAGAAAACTATATGACTACTATCTTAATTTAAAAATAAATAAATTGATGACCCAAATTGTATTGACCATGCCATATTCATACTACTCAAGTCAAATATTGGATGAATCGTGATAATCTGACTATCTCATGTGGCATAGTTAATCGACTCCCCCCAAGATGTGAGATGTGCTAGAAACTTAGAACTATATTTTAGGGATGTACAATTACATTTTTATGGGGATGTGCAGTTGTGTATCTCAAGGAGTACAAATCTACTATTCTCGCACATGTCATACTCGATATTAACTCATATGGTAACCCTACTTGCACACGTGTGATCGTGACTCGTGAGCGTGTGAGAGCAGCAAATATAGTATACGTGACAATATGGTGGTTGACATTTAATATTATATTAAAAACATGATGTTAACAAGTTTAGCAAACTAAAGGAAAGATCCATATAGTGTCCACGTCACCTTTGAATTATAGAAGATAAGCGTTGAACGTGGACAAATCGTGTTAAGACGGATTGTACGTGATTATTTTTCTATTTATTTCCAATTTTAATACGTGGCAATATATTACTATAAATAAAATAAGAATAATTGTACACGATGTTACCCGTAAAGTATTTAATATAATATATCACAAAGTGCCTACTTCTTACGTTAAGAAAGTTTGGTGAAACTGAACTATTAATATACAACACGTGTCTTTTTTCTTCAGACTCCTAATCTCTGTATATGGAAAATTTTCAAATAATTACGTGTTCTTCCTTTATGACCAAAATGTTATCAGATTTGTCGTATTTCCAAAAGATATAGATTCAAATTCAATCAATGAAATTTGGTTCCAAATTAGTCATTTTCAACTTTTTAATCTTAAAAAATATATTTTACCATCTTTTTTTAATTTGAAGAATCTATCTAGTTATTCAATTTTCAAAACTCACTATTAAGATATAATAAGACTTCTAAAATAGAAGATGAAGAAATTTTGTTTGAAAATGAGAATATTTAAGTTATTTTCCATTAGTTTATAAGAGAAGAACTTAGGTCAAGGGGGCATATATTTAATTTTAGAAAAATATCATGAATATTCATTAAAACATGGAGGGTAATGGTAAAAATCACAAAAAAAAAAAATAATAAATAAGATCCACTTCACATAAATGTAGTTGGGTCACCAATTAAATAATTTGAATTGGGGGGATTGTTTGGTTTCTTAAAAATGGATTTTTCACTTGCCTCAATCCAACAAGACAAACATCAAACTAACAAACTTTATTTATTAATAAATTCACCAAACCAACAGAGAAAGAGTCTGCCTACATTTGGGTTTAAGTTTACTCTAATTCTTTTTTTGTCCAGTCATAGACCTTCTCGGCTGACCGAGTGTCTGCAAACACATAATATATCCCATCTCTTCTTACAGACCAAAGGCACTTTCTACACTTATCATAATCCCTACCGACACTGAACATTTTAAAACTTCCACTTGTCTCATGGCCGTTTTCAACAAAACGCATTGCACACCAGAATAATGTAGTTCCCCAGAAATTGGGGCGGAAAGCCCAGTTGTAATTTTGAGTCTGAAGCAGCGTGTGCTCCCCGAGATCATTGTCCTTTGATTTGCAATGAATGACCAACGGGGTGTTATTGCCTATGTTATTTGTCACATATATATGTACTTTTTGATAGACGCCGATGCTGCAGACGAGAGACAAGCATTCACAAAATGCGAATATGAGAAGAGCAAGCTTGAAGCCATGACTACTATGCATTGTTGTTGTTATTGTTGTTGTGATTTCTTATTCTTGGTCCTTATATAATGAATTAATGAAGATAACATTTAATTCATTTAAAGATCCTACTCAGCATTGTTTGATTGTGGTCAATAGGTTTTATTATTTTGGTAATAATATAAATGGTAAAGGACTTTTGTAACCCCGAATGTACGGTTGAGATGGAAGGAAAAGCATAGGTTTTTTTTAGAGATAAAAGAAAATATCTAGAGGATATATCTTTCTAGGAAATCGTTAAATATATTTCTTATTTTGATAGATTCCATATCTTAATCATATCGTTGACTTTGATGAGATTTTTTTTTCCTTAAAAGAATGAGTGGGAATTGAGGATCCCAATGTGGGCCTTCACTACATGAAAATCGGTATAGCGATGGTACATTTTCATCCGTCGGTATAGAGGACTTATAGCGACGGATCAAAAATAATTTCGTCGGTAAAGAGTTGATTTTTCCGATTTTTTTTTCCATCTCCTTTCATTTTCCGTATGTAAACGAAAAACCTTATTTCTCTATTTTCCCAACCGAACGAAATCACCGACGGATTGGTCACAGTCGGGGCTGATTGGCTCGAACAGTCCACATTTTATTGCATCTTGCAAAAAAGAGAAAAGAAAAAGAAAAAGAAATCAGACAATCTTAATCTTCCTATAAAATCAAGGCCTTTTCTCTGTTGATTTGCCGTGACATTTTGATCACATACAATACAGAGGAACATAGCAAATGCAGATGGCCAACCAAATAGGTGGTCTGGATTTGTGAATTGTGCACTATCATGATACGAACATGAGTTTATTGTTTATGGTGGGCACAAAGTATACGATTTATTCTGCTCTAATCATCATTATTATGAACAAGATTAAGCATTTTAGAATGCATGTGAGCACATTTTAGCTTGCCCTACGTCATTTTGGTTGGCATGGTTGGTGATCAGATATGGGTACACTATTTTGCAAATCATGACACCTTATACTTCTTGTCCACCAAAAAAAAAGAAAAAAGAAGAAGAGATCACTAAAACAAACTAGGGCAAAGTCTACTTATCAATCCTCCCATCTGAATATAATGGTTGATACTCTTATTCATTAGCTCAAGCTCTGTGTTCTGACCTCTGTTTTGCTGTCTGTCATAAACAAACAATTTTTTCTATGTTTTCTTGATAGCCCTGAATGATACACTGAGAGAGGAAGTCCAGTGTTTGAAACTGATGACACCAGTGGTGGGTGGGTCCATGATGAACTTTGGGTCGTCCTTCGGAGCCAATCCCCTTCACATAAACGTAGTTGGGTCACCAATTAAATAGTTTGAATTGGGTGGATTGTTTGGTTTCTTAAAAATGGATTTTTCACTTGATTCAATCCAAGAACGCTATTGGATCTAGTATGATCAACCAATTTAGTCCAATTTTAGGAACTGACTCCCTATGACACTGTACTTGACAATCAACTTATGTTGCATTTGGCGTAAAATCATTAATTTTTTTTATTATATCTTGAGGAAAAATCTATTATTTTACGAACATTGTCACGTCAATTAAGTGTCGAGTGTAGTGTCATAGGGAGTAAGTTGAGAAAGACTATACATTTGTGTGATGTCTTGTTTTCAAATATATATATACATAGGGTCCCGTTCAGCAACAAACATTTTGACAAACATTTTTCAAAACATGGGTTAGAGGTTTTGGAATGGGCTGATTTTTGGTGAGGATGATCTCCTCGGCCCATTCCAAAACTTCTAGCCCCAGTTTACAAGTTGAAAATTTGTGGACCGTCTATTTTTTGTAAACCATTTTTGATGGGGTTAGAAGTTTTGGAATGGGCTGATTTTTGGTGATGATGATCTCCTCACCGTAGAGATCAACCTCACAAAAAATCAACCCATTCCAAAACCTCTAACCCATGTTTTGAAAAATGTTTTGCCAAAATGTTTGTTGCTGAACATTTCCCATATATATATATATATATATGAATCCTGATAATGTGACTATTTTTTGTACGTTTCATTCACAGAACTGTACAAAATCATAAAGATATGTTCTTGTGTATCTCGAAATAAAATATTTACAATTCTGTGAAGAGACCGTACAAAAATGAGAGTCAAATTATCACAACTCTATATATATTTATGGATTGATCACCTCACCATCAAGAAAAATCATTTTTTACCCTCCTAATGCAATTCTCTCGTGAGTATTGCATCTTTCAAAATTATAACATTCACTCCCATTTTGACATTTTTCTAAATGTAATTAAAAGTGTGACTATTTTCATATTAGTTTGCTTGCACATCATCAATTAACCATGTGTCACTTTTTTATTGGTTTAACAATTAAATAGATTCAAGCTCAATCAGAAAAAATTTACTCATTCAAAATATATAGTACTTCTTGTCAATAGTTGGTCTTGTTATAATACATTAATTTACCATTGTTTCAATCCACAAATTTTTTTATTGTTTTTTTTTAGAGAAAAAAAGGAAAATTCTTGAGTCGACTTCTTTATAATTTTTATATGTGGTATATAGCGTTCCACGTGGCATAATCTCTTGCAACCACTGACTTATGGATGCTTAAAGTCCAAAGCGTGATAGATCTGTGTAACAATAATTTTGCTTTTCAATTTTAGGACTTTATTATTATTATTGTTAGTTAGTGACCAAATCAGTCGAACCATGGTTTTTAAACTCGTCCGAGACCGAGACGTATCGTCCAAGTTAACTCGGTATCGGAGCTGAACGAGACCAACTCACAAAGTGATTTTTTTGACCGAGTTTTACATGTTATGTACAAATTTTCGAGTTATCTCATGAGACGTCTCAAACGTATCGGAAAACTCGTCCAAGACGACTCAGTATCGGAGCTGAACGAGACGAGACGCGATACCGAGTTTAAAAACCATGAGTCGAACTGACACTCATAAAACGTCATGATGATGCTCTATTTTTCTATTTTTTTTTAAATCAAATTTGGTTTGGCCATAAAGTTTATGCTCAATTTAAAAAATAATATAATTTTCATTCACTTTATGTAGCAGATTAAATGGACTGCGTTTGTCCCCTTAAAACTCGCGTGGGGTTGGTCATGCGGGCTCCCCAAGGAGACTAGTCTGTCACGCTTACTTGAGAGTGTTGATGGGATACTCCCTCAATTATATATATATATATATATTTGGAAAAGTAATTTCTAGATTAATGTTTGGATCAATATTAGAGAAGTGTTCACTGCAAGAGAATTTGAATGGAAAAATTGACAGAAGTCCTACAAATTTTAGAAATCGAATTCTAACAATCCAGGACCGTTGAAAAATTTTATGTTCCCCTACATTTGATGGTTTAGATCCGTTGAATTTCTCTCATCCTCTATTAATTTGACGGTTTGAACTCATTGAAGAAAAAAAAAAATTCATAGTGAGAATTTTGATGTCTTGATTTGTTGAATATAAGTTTTTTTCACGTTGTGGTTGTTGAGTTAGATTGTTGTTTGGAAGCCATCCTAAGTTTTGAAAAAATTATCATAATGTCCATATAACTAGAATAAAACATCAATTGTTATCATTACACTTTTAATATTCTTTGCCAAAAAAAAATTACAATCACGATCACAAATATTGGTCATCTATGATGTAGATGAAAAATGAAGATTTATTATCATTGGCAATCATCTAATTGTTTTCACATTTTTCAAAAATTAATAAACTTTATTAAGGTCTTTATCACAGATAGTGATGTTGGCAAACAATCATCAACAGTCAGATGATCATGATCATCAATAATCATAGTGCATAGATACGATGGAGATGCTCAAATAAAAAATGCAAGAATGATCTAATTCAAGACAAATCAGATAATTTATATCAATTCCAAACAATTAATCTTTTAAATTCAAAAGATTACAATATTTCTCTTTCATGTCAAAATCAAATTACATAAAAATGGTAAATACCAATCAAAGCTAATTCAATTAAAACACATCACAATTGAATCTCGAATATTAATTCTTGAATAGCAATTATTGTAATATAGGAAAATGTTTGATTGCTTGCGTTGGACACTGGGTCCAACATTGAGCCGAGTTGACACTACATTGATTTTCTAACTTGTATTTCAAGGAAATAAATCTATGATTATTTGTGCACTACTGGGTTTGCTAAGTGTTGAACCCAGTGTCCAACGCAAGTAGTGTAACACAACTCTATTCTAGGCTGGAAATGGGTAGGATAATATTCTCTTACCCGATTCATCTTACCCAAGTTATTCTGATACAGATACAATTTTTTTAAGGTAAATTTATCTACAATTATTTTTAATGTTGGATATAGATAGTAGAAACACCCCAATTTGAACGAGTCCCACTCGAAAAAAGGTAAAAAAAAATACATATTTTTATCAAAATAGGTTTAAGAGCCCAAAACCCTCAAAATAATGGTTTTATTCCAAATAAAAGTCAAAGGCCCCTTGTTTAACCCATTGGTTAATAAAAATGATGAGTCACAGCTCACTTTTCAATCCAACCCATGCCCTAACCTAATCAAACTCAACACAACCCTTAAGCCCATTAGACGTAAAATCCAACTCAAAACTATTATCCTAAACCCAAATCTCAAGTCAAGCCCAATGAACGCCATCAGTTATCATAAGAAACCAAATATCATTAAAATGGGACACATGTCACCACCACAATTTATCTCCCTAATCCATCTATCAACTCCATCATCTTTCTCTAAAAAGTTAACTTACCCACACCTATGTCATAATCTACTCCCATCATTCTCTTCAAATCCCTCATCACAAGTCACTCACACACCATTTCTCTATAATCAACTCACCTAACACATAATGTGAAAAAAAACTCAAATTTGACGATCCTAAACCGTCAAATTTCATAAAATTCTACAGATAAAGGGGTTGAATTGACGTCAAATTTTTATTTTTTAACGGGACAAAACTGTCAAATTAATGAAGGATGAGAGAAATTTGACAGTTCTAAGCCGTCAAATATGAAAATATCTAGAATTTCGACGGCCCTAGACCGTCAAAATTCAGTTTCTAAAATTCGTGGGCCTTAGCCTGTCAATTTTTTTTGTCGAATTTTCCAGTTTTCACGTAGTGACACACACCCCCCCATACACCATCATTCTTTTAATCAAAACCCACTCTTTTTAATCACATTTTTTATACATGTCACCATCTCCTCCATCCTCCCCAAAATATCAACAACTACCCCTTTACACCATCATTCTTTTAATCAAAACCCACTCTCCTTAATCTCACCTAACGCTCAACCTAAATAGGTTAAAAGATCCAATCCATTTGGATCTAAAACAATCCACCTATACTACATTCCACATATACCCTCCCCCTAACCTTAAATTTCATACACCTCACCCATAAACCTCGTGTCATTTTTCACCTTTTTACATTTTCACCCCATTCTACTCCTAAAAGTCACCTCCAAAATCCAATAAAACCCTCCTTATTCTCAACACAATTTTCCCCCAAAACTTAAACCCTTTGTCAAGCTTCAACTCTCTCTCTCTCAATTCCCCTAAAACCCTACCCAACCTTCCAAAGTCAAGCTCATCTACAATCTCAATCCATTATACACCAAAACCCTACATACTTTTACCTCCAAAGCTCAAAAGTACAAAGTCAAATAAGTTCATCACTTGAAGGTTAAGAAGAAGAACATGATAGGGTAAAGATTAAAAAAAAAAAAAAACAATACCTCTCCCCCTTCTCATCCTTCTACATTTTTTCTCTTCTACTTCTCTTCCCTCTATTTTTTATTTTTACCTTTTCTAAAACAACCTTAAGATGTAGTGTCTACTCTCCCCTACTTCCGGTAAATTGGGCTTTAGCTCTGTCGAAAAGGTAGAAGTTAAAATCCTTTTTCAAAAATATTTCTTAAAAAAATCTCTACACTAATGCACCCACCACGAAAAAGTTTTGAGCTAAGGCATTAGGTCAATTCCTTATGGAAATGGACCTTTGACAAAAAAAATCTATATTTTTTGAGATTTATCAAAAGGTATGGATCATAGAATGCCTTCTTCCTCAATAAAAAAGTCTTGAACGATTTAAATTGAAATCAAAACCCCTCGCACTCGAGGGCACAAATCGAACTTTTCTGACTTTTTTTTATTCATTTTTCAAATTGATCAAATCCGAGATTACCACTAATGATGGAAAGAGTAGGGTGCCTAACACCTTTCCTATTTTATAATATAGACCACCCTTACCTATATCTTAAGTAGACTAATATGCTTATCCGTATGAAAGTCACTACAAATAAAACAAGTTTTTTGAAATCATTTTTCGAGTGCCCATTCACGTTATTTAAAAAGAAAATGGTGATGACTCCAAATCCAAGTGGTAGAGATCTTCAGATTCAAAAATCTCATGTCTACAGATAAGCATCATATTTAACTCGAATATCCATTTATCCAAGTTTATTATGATAAATTCACAATAAAACATATGTGTAATTCAAAATTAATATTTTCCATTATATTCACAATGAGGTATACACATTTGACTTTGATATCCACTTGAAATTTAGATACAAGTATGATACAGATATCCTTTAAAAAAGTGGATAAATAGTCGAATATGAATAACCTTACCATAAGTGGGTAAAAATTCTAGATAAGGATATGGAAATAGCTTCAACCCTAGCCCTACCCTATTCTATAACCTAACCTATGATATTATTGTACTTCTAATTACTACATTTAGCTAGTTAACATGCGCAATACAATCAATCAAGTATTCGATTCATGAAGTGGGCCAACGATTAGCTAATCTAATCGCGTTTTTGTGCCGTGTAGACTAGGTTTAGACATGAACAATAAATGCATGTTTGGTAACTGCAGCTATACTTGCAGGTAGCTTCACAAGCCCTGCCAAACATCCTTAACTAATCCCACATGCTTGCTGATTCTTTTGTCTTTTAGATCCAAAACACTCACCCAAAAAAACTAAAGAAGGACAGCTAAACCAACTTTAGACACAACTAAATACTTCCAACTACATTTCCAAGCTCCTTATAGTTCTTTTTTCTCTCATATTTCCTATCTAAGAAATATGCCATTTTCGCAAGAAAAACTTGTGTTTTCCATATTCTTAATCTCGTGCACCATTGTTGCGACATCGTCGCGCCATGGCCATTTCACACCTCCAAACCTCAAGCGTTTAACGGATATTTTTCCTCATCTCACATTTGACCAAGGGTTTGCTGAATTCTTTGGAGGATCAAATATTCGGCTCATTGAAAATGGATCTTATGTTGATCTTGTTCTCAACAAATCTTCAGGTATGTGTCATATTTGTGTGTTAGTTGGTAAATGTGGATCATTTTGGGTGAGTTTTTTTTTTAATCAGATATGATATTTGAGTTATTTTGCAGGCTCTGGTTTCATCTCACAAAACAATTATTACTACGGATTTTTCAGTACTGCCATCAAATTGCCGATTGGTTACTCATCTGGCGTGGTCGTAGCCTTCTATGTCTGTTCTTCCTCTTTGATTACTAGCAGATTCACACTCACATTGAGATGTATATATATACATTGTGCAATCTAGAAACATGAGTGACATTGATTAAATCGACCTTTACATTAATTTGCATATATGTGTGCATTTGTTATCATTATCAGAGTTTTAATCAACATCTTTGAAGCTTTATCCCAATGTTTTGAGCTTAGCTAAACGAATATTATCCTGACATTCAATTTTATCCTAAGCCCTGTTTTTTGTTATTGAAAGTGTGTTCATATCTACTTTCACTATCTCAATTCATGATTTTTGGGTCTTCCCTTATATCTTCTCAATTGCATTCATTTTTAATTTTATCTTTTTGTTGATTCATGTTGATATACCTATAGCAGTTGTGCTCAATCTATTAATATGTTACTTTTTATTCATTTAAAATTCAGCTCCACACAGCAAAGTTGCTCACCATCAAAATTTTATCTGAAAATTTTGGTTCAACTGAACGAAGCTCATTCCAACATTCAGTAATGTCTAATATCATGTCTGCATGAGCTAACATATGGGACAACAAAAAAAAAAACTATTTAAAAAAAAAAAAAAAATGTGGATCGTATGCGCCAAGGTTGGAGGATTGAAACCCTCCTCCCACACTCCAATACACGCCACATAAGTTGTAATCCAAGGAAATTTTTAAAAGGAGATATTTTAGGCTCTAATTCCTTAAATTATAGCTTACGTGGTGTGTATTGGGGTGTGGGAGGAGGGTTTCAATCCTCCACCCTGAGTGCATACGATCCGAACTCCTTAAAAAAAGAATCACTCCCTTCACAAAACCATAGATCCATTACTTCGGGATACACAAGGATAGATATTTGTGGTTTTGTGCAGTTCTGTGAAGAGAGCAGATCAAAAAAGAGCGTCAGATTATCACGACTCTTGAAAAAAAGTATTTCCATGAAAGTTGAACATTGAAAGATTAAGGTGATTTGTATCAAGTTTTAAAAGGATACATAATCTAACAGATTCTCTCTTTTTTCCATCCAATTTGTGTTTTATAGGATGTTCTTGTTTCATAATTTTAAGCATTATTTATAATTGGCCATTGTACATAGTAGATGCATTATATCTAGCATATTACATACTGGTAGGGAGCCTTACCATTATAATATCATTTTATTAATTTTATAGTTAAGCTGTCGGGCTATTATGACCTATGAGGGTGTTTTTGCACATTTTCTATGCCATAATGTCTAATATTTGCTGTCAGACACATTAGTTTTTCGATTCCCACCAACACTGACTTCATGTGACATTATTTTTAATTGACCGAAGTGTTCAAACCCCTAGGCCAGACTAGGGGGCGAGGCATGTAGTCTCTTAAAGCACCATATGTCACCCAAATCCCTCATATACATGTAATACCCCACAAACCACACATACTAGGAAAATTAGGATAAATCCTCCTAGATGAATCCATTTCTTTCATTCATGATGTATGTATATTTGAGTGTATATGTGTGGAGTTCGTTTTTGGAGACCCCACAATCTCATTGGTCCATGTATATTGAAGGGCATCCGAATTTACAGAAATATACCAATATCTTATTTAAGTTTCAATTCGTATGGACCAGTGAGAATGTGGAGTCTTCAAAAAAAATACATAAATTATTTATAGCATATATTAAATAAACTTGCAAAATTACAACTCCACCATAATTCCAAGAATTCATATTTTTAAGAAATTATGAATTAATCGAGATTAAATCCCCAATTGAAAAGGTCATGAATTAATTAAACTTTTTCAAAAAGTCATCCACGACATCAAGAAACATCAGTATCCTACACACAACCACATTTCTTCTATTTTGAAAGATGGATTTCGTGTTTATATTTATAAACTAGATGCATTATGCATTGAGGATATTGGCATTGATATGTGCATCTAACTGATGGCATTAGCAAACTCAGATGTCCAATGCAGATGTGTTCCCTCACAGCCATGATGAGATAGACATCGAATTGCTGGGTCATGAAAATAGGAAAGATTGGATCTTACAAACCAATATCTATGGGAGTGGCAGCACTAGAATAGGAAGAGAAGAGAAATTTCGTCTCTGGTTCGACCCCACACAACAGTTCCACCATTACAGCATCATTTGGAACAACAATCACACTGTGTAAGTCAAATAACATTACCTATAGAATCCTGATTTATTGGTTTGTTAGGTACTTAGAATTGAAATCATCATATATTTTTTCTTCTGGTTTTCATTGATTTTGGTCATATTTAAAATAAGTGAAATTTGTACCAAAGAAATCAACCAATTGTGTTGAACCGAATTACCCTGAGTATCCCCTCGGTAGAACTGATTCTATCTGTTCGATTTATATTAGAACCAGCAACGGATATTTTAAAATAAAATTTAAAAAAAAAGTGTTCTAGGATTTGTTAAATGAGTACCCATTTTTGACGCCCACAACTAGTTGGTTCTCGGGATATATTTATCCATTCTTTTAGTACAATATCCTTATTGTCAAATTCCTTAATATTTTAGTTAATTTTGAATGCTTGATCTTAAGAATCCATGAACATTTGCAGATTTCTCGTCGACAATGTACCAGTAAGAGAAGTGACCCATAATGAGGCAATATCTTCGGCATATCCATCGAAACCCATGTCAGTGTATTCTACAATATGGGATGGATCAGAGTGGGCAACCCATGGTGGTAAATACCCAGTTAATTACAAGTTTGCCCCATACATTGCTTCATTTGGGGAGATGGAGATGGAAGGATGCAAATGGGATCCAACAAAACAAGTTCCTTTGTGTACCAACAATGGTGGTAAAGGTTTGTTGAGCTTAGATCCTGTTAAGGGAGAAGATTTTGTCAAGCTTACAGAGGAACAAAAGATCGGAATGGAGCAAGTTAGGAAGAGCTTCATGATTTATTCGTATTGTAAAGATTCAGCCAGATTTAAAGTTTTGCCTCCCGAATGCAAGAAGTAATAGTGGGCAGACCATGGTTTTTATTTTTATTATTTTTAATTACTTAGAAAAAATATATATATTTGTTTTATTTGTCATTAATAAGATTCATCATGCTTGTGGCAAAATTAATTTCTCTTCATGACCACTTATGGCCCCTAATCAATTTCTTACATCTAATATGCATGATTTTATTTGGTTAGTACTTTGTAGGGTATGGTGGGTTTTGATCCTTAATAAACAACTCCAACCAATGTGGGCACCATTCATGTTTATATGACTTTCTCAAATCTCAATTATTCAATTTAATTGTAATTCTATCAAAGGGAAGGTAAGTTTCAGATTCATAGTTGGTATAAAATAATGTCAAAACCTCGATACGGATCCCCGAATTCTAAAACATAGTTTTAAAACTCGAATGAACATCTAGTCAATTCAATTGAAATGTCGATCGAATTGAGTCAACACAAAAGGTCAACCAAAATAAAGTATGACTCAATGGTGGAGTTGATGAGTTGACTTGGTAGAGATTGTTCCATCAAATTTGTGAGCCAAATAAAAATTCAATCAAGTTGAGCCAACTTGACCAAATTTCGAAACTATGCTCTAAACAAAACCATTAAAATAAATAGCCATCACACCACTGGGACTAGAAATCCACAATTCTATCCAATTTCAACAGCTTCAAATCATTATATCCAAATCAATGTCTTCTTTCAATTCTAGAATAATTTGATAAAAGTATTGTTGCGGATGAAGAGAACAGATATAAATCCATTTTATTAGTAACCGAAGCATAAAAAGAGAGGGGGGGGGGGGGGGGGGGGGGGGGGGGCGGGGGCAGAATCAAATTCAACCTAGTATCTGGTAATCACAAGTTAACATCATCATTATCATCATCATCGTTCGATCGCAATGTGATTGGTGTTTTTTTTTCTAAATAACTGACACGACCAAGAGATTATAACCAAGCAGGGTTCTTCAAGGGAGTAACAACAGCCTTAACTTGCAAGTAGTTGTTAAGGCTGTAGACACCCTTTTCTCTGCCATGTCCACTCAGCTTGAACCCACCAAAAGGAATAGCTGCATCAAAAACATCGTAACAATTAACCCATACCGTGCCAACTCTCAATGCGCGGGTCAGAGTGTTGGCCATGTCTATGTTCTTAGTGAAGACTCCTGCCGCTAGACCATATGGAGAACTGTTTGCCCTTCGTATCACCTCTTCAATGCTCCTGTTAACAATGGAAACCTCAGAGCCAATGAAATGGGGGGAAAACGAAGAAAAAAAAATCATTTGTTGGCACAATGGTAAATGTATTGGATTGTTGGTAGCTCACTTGAATTTCAAGATAGTTTGCACTGGACCAAAGATTTCATCCGTTGCTATCAACATATCATCCTAATTGGCAAGAGAGTTACAAATTAGTCCTATTTTTTTTCAAACTCCATTCGATCTGTTGAAGAAGTGGTGTAAGTGTTTTACCTGAACATTTGAGAAGACAGTAGGCTGAATATAGAAGCCCTTGGTGCCAAATCTTTCACCTCCGGATTCAAGGGTAGCCCCACTTTCAATGCCAGATTTTATGTACTTCATGATCTTCCGAAATTGCTCGGAATCTATCTGATATTTTCAAAGTTGATGGAACAGAATCACAAATCAGACAGAAAATCCAAAAAGGTACTTTTTTTTTTCGAACATTTGGATCATTTTTTTAGAAAACCATTATGAGGGAGAAGATGACTATTTTACCTGAGGACCCTGTTCAATACCCTTCTGGAAGGGATCACCAACGACGCGTTTCATAGCGCGCGCCTTTGCTTTCTCAGTAAACTCATCATATACACGTTCATGTACAAACGTGCGAGAACCAGCACAACAACATTGTCCCTATAGAGAACATAGTGTTTATGATCAACAAAATCAATTATTCTAAAGAAAATATTAATAAGACATACCTGATTAAAGAACAAAGCAAAGTGTGCAAGCTCAACAGCTTCATCAATATCGGCATCCTCACAAACAATGAAAGGGGATTTTCCACCAAGTTCTAACGTCACTGGCTTAAGATTGCTTCTTGTAGCCAACTCAAGCACAATCTTTCCAGTGGCAGTTGATCCTGTGAAAGCAAGCTATAAAGAAGTACAAATGATTATAGAGAGCAATATGACGTCAAATTGAATAATAAGAGACGAAAAAAAATAGCTTTTATTTGCTTTCTATCACCATTTTAATTTGCTATCAATCAATTTATGACGTAAAATACCTTGTCCACATCCATATGACTGGAAAGAGCTGCACCAGCAGTTGGACCAAACCCAGAAACAACATTTAGAACACCTGGAGGAGCCCCAGCCTGCCATAAATATTACACATAAGAATGTAAGATTGTCCCAAATGAAAAGGAAAGTCTGTGGGACTAGCATTTCCACATAATCCATATAAAATCTCACCTGAGACTTGAGACAAGCACATAAATAAATACTATTAAAAAGGTGTCAAAATAAATAAGGAACCAAAGTACAGATAAATTCCAACATCAACGACTGCAAACTACTAACAATATTGAACAAGCAAGATAAATCTTAGGTCAGAAAATACAGTGTAAATCACACTTTGTGTGATGCCAAGGGATCTTTCCCACGCACTCACGCCATTTGGCATCAACATGGCTGTTTTTTTCAGCAATGGCCTTTATAACATACACCAGAGTAGCGCCCATCGAGTCCACATAGCTTATAGCCACACAAATGAAGGAACGAAAACTAGGTCGAAAGTAGCAAGGGATTGATTCGAAATTGCTGAAGCAAAATAATATATTGAATGTGCTAATACTCTAGAAGATGGATTCACCATTGCCCAATTGAGTTCAAATATTCACAAACACATGGACAGTCACGTCTAAAGTATTTCAGAGGGGGTATGTTGAATATCACCTAAGTGTTAGGTAAGGAAGCTAAAGGGATTAAGCGCTAATCTCTCTTTGCCACACCCGACAGAAGAAGAAAAATGAGAAGTACTAGTATGGTCCCTCCATCCCTCCCTCAATTTCCATAAATTTCCTCACTTACCATGAAAATGTTAAAGATGACACCACATCATGTACCTTCTCATCCCCTACAATTGAGTAAGAGGAAAATGTAACATCATGGATAATGAATTCAGCCTTCAACATATAAAGTAGCACACTTACATGAAAATTGAAAACTATGATGATGACGATGATGTGCAAGATCCCATGTTATGATAAAATAAACCACTTGATAGTACTAAGCAGCTATAAAAGATATGAGTCAAATAACAAAACACATAACAACAACTATAGCAACTCTATCGTTGAGACATCTAAAAGGCCAAAATATAAATAAAACTAACCCAAGTCAAATTGTATGATTGTATAACTCAGTTCACTACATCAATTATGTTTTAGCAGACTTGTGTTCACTTTAAATATACTATTAAGTAGAAACACTTTGGAACATTCCAATATTTAAATTCTTCTATACAAAAATTTTGACCGGGACTACATTCTTCACTTGAACTACAATTGTCTTAAGCATATAGAAATATTTTGTTTTCTGGGGATCATTGTTGTATCCGAGTTACATAGGAAACATAACTCAAATAATACGTAAATACCCCCAATTATTCCATGAAACAATGCTAATAGTTATTTCCGATTAAAGGCACATTGAGATACGGAAAAAAAGTATCTCGCGATGAATATTTTACTTACGTCTATTCATAAATATGTTTGCAAGAAGTTCTCACATGTAGTCTGGCAGAGTTGCTCCAACTTGAAATGAGATTTTTAAGTAAAGACAGAGAACCAAATACCTACCTCAAGGAACAGCTTTGACACATATAGAGCAGATAATGGTGTCTGCTCTGCAGTCTTTAGCACAATAGTGTTACCAGTAGCTAATGCGGGCCCAACCTTCCAAGCAAACATGAGAAGGGGAAAATTCCATGGAATAATCTGCCCAACAACACCAATTGGCTCGTGAAGAGTTTGCACATGGTATGGTCCATCAGCAGGAACTGTGAGACCGTGAATCTTATCTGCCCAACCTGGATATTTTCAATACCAAACCTTAGAACTTTCAACCAAATAATGTAGAACAAGGGGAATTCAGTAAATATATCTAATTAATGTTAATCAACCAACAACTCCAAAAGCCCGATCTGTTGGAGAGGGGGAGAACTATGAATAAAAGAGGGTCATAGGGCTTAACTGGGGTATGACACACCCATATAGGTGGAAAGTATTGAACCGGTGAACTATATAAACCTAGAGCCCAGATACCATGTTAATCAACCAACTACTCCAAAAGACTAATCTTTTGGAGAGGGAGAAAACTATGAATATAAGAGGGTCACAGGGCTTAACTGGGATATGACACACCCAAAAGGTAGAAAGCATCGAACCCGTCACCTATATGAACCTAGTGCTCTGATACCATGTTAACCAACCAACTACTCCAAAAGACGGATCTTTTGGAGATGGGGGAAACTATGAATATAAGAGGGTCATTGGGCCTAACTGGGATATGACACACCCATAAGGGTAGAAAGTATCAAACCCATGATCTATACGAACCCAGAGCTCTGATACTAAGTTAACCAACCAATTACTCCAAAAGACCGAACTGTTGGAGAGGAGAAGTATTAATATAAGAGGGTCATTGGGATTAACTGGAGTATGACACACTTAAGAGTGAAGGAAAATATAGACTTAACAAAAAAGATTACAAAAGTATCTAGAATACATTTCATTTATGTATCCCACCAGCATAATATCGTAATAGGCGTGCCAGCATTGGTACTTCAATGTTCGCAGCCTGTTCATAAGGCTTCCCATTATCCCAGGTTTCTAGTGTTGCGATATCATCATTGTGCTTTTCAACCAAATCAGCAAAGCGATAAATTATCTGTGATCTTTCCTGTACAAAGCCACACAAAAAAATGGAGAATAAGTTAAAGAATTTCGGAAACTATCCAAGATCATGTATCAGAACACTAAAACACAAAAATTTGCAATTATTACATAGGGGGACATCCTTGGCCATGGTCCCTCGTCAAATGCCTTGCGAGCAGCGGCAACAGCACGGTTGATATCCTCTGCGTCAGCTTCGGCAACTTCAGCAATGACTTCCCCTGTCCTTGGGTCCAATGTAGGAAAAGTTCTTCCTGAGACCAGTAAAAATTTACGACATCGGTTCAGTAACATAATTCTAAGCATATAACCTAGTAAGAAAGTAAATGCTTCTTAATGTGTAAAATAGATGGAAACAAACCTGCTGCTGCATCGACAAATTGGCCATTGATTAAAAGCTGGGTATGTTCTACTTGAACATTCGGAGTGATTGGTTCTTCATTCACAACAGCTGTGCCATTCGCAACAGCTGTGCCAGTTATGCTTCTTGCCCAGATAGAATTTTTGCCTGAAATATTACATACAAATATAATATATCTCTTCTGACATTCTTAAATGGACGAAAATACCAAAATGTCTAGACCACATTTTTAGAATACTAAAGATCTGAAACAGAAGAACTCAAGCAGTAAACCAAAAGAACTACTTTGTGTCTAAATGGTAAAAAATATGCAATCTTGTAAATTACCAAAAAGACTGGACCACATATTTAGAAAACTAAAGATCTGAAACAGAAGAACTCAAGCAGTAAACCAAAAGAACTATTTAGTGTCTAAAAAGTAAAAAAGATGCAACCTTGTAAATTACCAAAATGACTGGACCACATGTTTAGAAAACTAAAGATCTGAAACTGAAGAACTCAAGCAGTAAACCAAAAGAACTACTCAGTGTGTAAAAAGTGAAAAAGTTACAATCTTGATTCTTGATTCCACTCCCACATCAATAAAATACCCTGAATACTAAAATCAAATAGCGAAAAATCTCCATTTTTATATTTTATGGTTTCGCATGTTTAGAAAACTACAGATCTGAAAGCAGTAAACCAAAAGAACTACTTTGGTACAAAATGTAAAAAAGATACAATCTTGAGTTGAGTTCCGACCTCAATAAAAAAATACTCTTGAGTACTAAAATCAAATAGAGAAAACCTCCCCATTTTTATATTTAATGGTTACTCAATCTTCTTATAAATACTACAATTCCCTTAAGTTTCCTTATAAATAAACCAAAACTCATCCATTTTATCACCATTACGACTCTCTTTTCGAACATTTCTTTCTACAACATAAAGAAAGCGCGTCCCTTTAAATCATCGAAGGTGAAACTAAAATTTTAAAACATTTAAAATACCCAAAAAAAAAATTGAATCTAAGATCTTACTTCAGAAATCCAACATTTCTCAAGAAGAAACAAACAAAACTAGAAAAACAGAGAAAGAAAAAAAGAAGGAAGCGTAATTTGATTTTTAATCTCCCAAAAAATAAAATATTTAAGAGAAAATCTAATTAAATGACTAATAAATCTTCTTCTTCACAGTTCATCCTTGTAGAATTCTTTTTTCTTGCATGTTTAA
The DNA here is from genome assembly GCF_017979445.1 of Akebia trifoliata. Taxonomy (NCBI): domain Eukaryota; kingdom Viridiplantae; phylum Streptophyta; class Magnoliopsida; order Ranunculales; family Lardizabalaceae; genus Akebia; species Akebia trifoliata. Next base: position 29,788,460 of record NC_141381.1, read on the forward strand.
TTTCATACACTCCGATCACCGATCTCAAACAGAAATCCAAAAAAAAAACGAACTAAAAATCATAACTTTCTCCATTCAAAATCAATAAGAAAGCGAAAACGCAAATCATCGATCTCATCAAACAAAAACGAACACTCCATCGATCGAAAATCATCGAAAACTAAAACAACAAAATACAGTCCAAATGTCCAAGAGACACAAAAACTCTCTCTTACAAAGAGATTTGTTACCTAGAGAACGTAACGTAGCAGAAGAAAACGAAGTAGCAGATAAGGATCGAGAGAGGAGAGAAGATATTCTTCGAGCCGCCATGATCATAAATTTCCGAGCTTCAAAAGGATTGCAGAGAATATCTGTGCCTATGCAGAAGATTTGGATATTATATAAAATTAAAGAAGAGATTAAAATGGAAAGAAAAATTTATTTGTACGGATAGCGACGAATATAATGGCTTACGAATGAGTCCCCTTTGAATCACCTAGTAAACAAAATGACCTAATTACCCTTATCTTTACAATAATGCTCCAGTGACCTCTGCCAGTAACCTCATATCGCACTTCTTGATGGCAAATGCTATTCATTGAGATACGAGTTAAATAACATCGATGGCTCCTATTCACTTTCACTTAAAGAAGTGGCGAGTCACTCAACTCGTCTCTTATCTTTATAACCTTTAAAAAGATAAAAAGACCCTTTATTTTCGGAAATTACTGATGTGACAATTAAATACACTGTGTTACGCACTTAACTGATGTGGATGTATGCACGGAAGTGTATATACTTTTCCTGGACATACGAGTGAAAAGAATCTATGGTTCTGTGCGCACCTCAACATCGCCGCACTGTAAAACGCAGTGTATTGCACAGTCACTCCATTCGACTCTTTATTTTCACTCCAAAAGCAGCAATTATTTTTTAGAATTGCTATTGGCACACAAACTTCTACTTATTATAATATATATTTTCGTAAATTATTCATCACATCATAATTAAAGATTAAAACACATCATTCGAAGTCAATAAAATTTTGGTTAAGTTATTACCTCAACTTTACAGAGCATTATAATACATCCAAACAATTTCAGTAGCTGTTTACAATTGGAATTTCAACCATTGATTTTTCTTATTTTTATTTTTATTTTGGGTTGTAGTGTAACAAGTAAAAGTTGGGGTGCCAAAAGTAGATCTCTTTTTTTCTTGCCTTCAAATAAATTATATCTACTATAACCTTGACAAAAACTAAATAAATTACAGATCTCTTAGAATAATTATATATGAAATATAGATTAAAAGAAATGATTTTCTTTATAAAATATGATTTTGGGGCATTTGATTGGGTATTTTCCATTAAATTCAATTTTACATTTTAGATCATTAATTTTTTGGTAAATTATTAAAACGACTAAATTTTATCATTTATTCTATATAAAAAACGTACTACATTTTTTTTTAATTACTAAAAAAGATACCAACAGTTCCTAAAACTGTTGGAACGTTTTTACTTATACTCTCATTTTAACTTATCCTCTCTTTATTTTAAGATACTCACGGCTTTTTTAACTTGATAAGTCTAGTCTAACTAACTTAATAAGATTTCAAATCTTACTTAGTGTCGTATGATCTTGTGGCATCTAAAAACATGATCGGATGCCATCAAAATGTAGAGGACAAAATTCTATGAACTTCAACATGTAAAAAAAAATCAAAAAGACTTTTCCACCATTAAATTTGATTATTCGATTGGACTTAAATAGCTATCCATCCATTTTTCAAATTCTTGGAACAAGCCCAATATTTTTTTTTATAGATATGAATTTTTCCATGAAATCTAGAGGGTTATGGTTGCTCAACCACCCTTTAGTGAGATTTCTACCAAGTTAGTAAGAATAGAGTTACTCAAGTTAAAAAGTGAGGATATAGAAAAGAAAAGAAAAAAAAATGTTTAAAACATTGGACAATCCAATTTTAAATCTCTTTTAGTAATTTTTAAGAAATTATCATTTTTTTTTTAATAATAAACAACAACATTAATGTTGTTTTTGAAGGAAAAATAGACTCCATCCAACCATTGGCAAAATGATTTTCCAACCCCTTAATGTTATTTCACTCATGGATAATCCCAAGAGTATTGATTTTTGAACTCAACCTGACAAGAAAACTCATAAACTCACTGACATGGCATGAGCAAAGAATCGTAGATTATGTCCTTTGGGACACACAACCAATCTATCACATGCAGTTGTGTATCCCGAACGAAAGAATCTACAATTCTTTGCACATGACACGTCGATGAATTTTGAGTCCAACTATCAAGTTGAGTTCAAAAATCATTAGTTTAATCCCAACCTTAAAATAAAAAATCATGATTTACAAACTCAACTTGACACAAGTATCCATCAAGTCAATAACTAGCTATCAACTCAATTCAAATTGGTAAAATAAAAATATACTAAACTTAATAACTCAAGTAAAGTTGATTCAATGAATTGATTCCAACAAATTTTGATAATGATTGAAGGAGGTGAAAAATGAGTTCATTGGGATCTGAACCTAGGTCATGTGATCAACCTTCCTTCAGGTCTTTTACCATTTAGCTAAGTGTCACTTTCGTGCTTAAATTTTATATTTATTTGAAAAAATATATAATTTATTGATAATTTAAAAATTTTATCTAAATAAAAATGAATCGTGATAAAATGAAGTACTAAAAAAATACGCAATCTGTACATGATTGACGTGACAAGTACATTGGACCACAAATCTTTTTCTTTGAGATACACAAGGAAAAAGATTTGCCATTTTATACACTTGTCACATCAGACCACGTGTCATTTTATCATTAGTTTACTTAATAATTATATATATTAAATTCAATAATTTATCTCATTTGAGACTTAAATTAGTAAAAAAGTCAACTTGACATCTGAGTTTTGAAAGTGAGATACAAGGAAAAGAGTCACGGAGGAGAAAAAAATAAAAATTGTAATATAAGGGGCAAAATCGGAAAGGAGTAATAGATGGAACTCTAAGAAAAGAAAGACAAATTTGAAGCCGCGTGTTATAACTTGTACCGAAGGAGTGTTCCTCCAAAACTTTGAAGAGGGCCGACAGATTCAAAGTTTTTTTATTTTTTTTCCTCGCGAGTGACGTTACGTTATTGCCTTCTCTACTCAGACAGTCGAGAGAATAAGTAAGCACACTTAAAACACATGGAAGCTGACTTGTATGAAAAATTATAATTTTTAATTTTAAAATTAAGAATAGTAATACTAGATTATTTTGAAACCTTTTAAATGGAAAGAGACTATAGGGTGAATTACCATTTCGTGAGTTGAAAATGAGTTATTTATGATTTTGACTAATTGTTAGTTTTAATTATCAAAATGTGAATGATCACATTTTTGTTAAAGAAGAATGCAGAACACTAACGAATTCAACAATTTTAAAGTACTTATTTCGTAGGTTCAAAGTGAAATTTTTACAAGTTTAAAGTTTCTAATTAGTCACTTAAATTTGTGAAATTTTCACTTTAAAAATGTATGAATTCATTATTGTTCGCGTTTTGATAATTAAAATGAACAGTGAGCAAAATTTGTAAATTCGTAAAAAATTGATCACTTTTTCATAAATATCTCAAGACTATATTATTGAATTTATCCATCCCTTTATTTTAAATTTAAAAATTCAATAAATATTGAGATTGAACAGATATAATCTAAGAAAGTTAAATAAACATATTGTCATATTTAGTAATTAATCAATAAACAAATTAATTTGTTGATTTGTGATTTAATCGATTAATCCCTTATTAAAAGAATTTAAAAAAAAATTCAAAGATTTTGTTAGTATCATTTTTTTTAAATTAGTCGAGGACTTAAATTCAATCGAATAGTCTTGATTAGATTTTTTTTTTTTTTTTTTTTTGAGCAAACTCATTGCATGTGTCAATTCAGAAGCTCAACCAATTCAATAATTTGATTGGGCATTTCCAATTTTGAAAAAGAGCTACTATTGGCACTCAACTTTTACTTATACACCCTTATTAAAATAAAGAAGATAAGTGAATAATTGAGAATAAGTAAAAGTTGGGGTGCCAATAGAAACTCTCTCTCTCTCTCTTACAGAATTTTTTTTTTTTTTTTTTATATCCCATTGAATGTGGTGTGTTTTAATCTCTTATTGGAGTGTGATAAATAATTTCTTATAATAGGACTCCACGTAGCTAGAAACTTTTTTTTATATCACATTTTAAATATTTTAAGTATAACATGTCACGTGATCAGACCCTTATCAAAAATACTCGTAAGGTACTTTTATTCGAAAGGTGTATTTATTGCTCTTTAACATGTCATTACGGCACACATGAACAAATTACAAACAATATCCTTTGTAAGAGAGTAACTATTCCCACATCAACTTTTTCTAACGCCACACTAACTGTGTGTGCAATTTGTTAGCGATTTACATAGCCAGCTCTCTTATTATATTTGTCTATATATTTTGATTATGTGAAACTTGAAAGAGACATTCTCAAAAGAGGAAGGAAACACATGAGTCACCAAACCAAAGGAACATGTTCTTTGAATGGGTCTCTCCAAAAACAATTACAAAAAGATAAGATCGTTGACTGAATATTATTGGAAGATCATTGACTGTTCATGTAAAACTAAATCCATTTTCAAGTTTTTGAGAGAAAATTCCCAAAAAATGTACAACTTTTGTAAAATTTCCATTTCATGCGAGTTACTGAGATTAGGGATATTTATTCTAATTTTAATGTGACGATCTCATCTCATTTATAAAATTAAATAAATAAGGAAACTAGAGATATTTTATTCTAAAAATAACAATATTGTCAAGGGTTGAGATTAGTCGACTAATGAAGAATCTAGGATCTCATTAGGATGTTAGTATTATCCACCACATTCGTTTTCTAATAATAACTTTATCCAGTTTATTTTTTAGTGAAGAAGATAATAATATGTTAGTCTTTTAGATAGTAAATACATTTATATGCCCATAATAAATGTATTTATTATGTTAGTATTAATGGATAAAATATTTAGTACAAAATAAGTAAGGATATTATTGAAAAAATAATATTGTGGAGAATGCTAACGTCCCCAAGAGGTCTCAGATATTAGCATTCTCCAATATTAAAAAACCACATAATAAATTAAATTATTTTAAATAATCATAATTTTTTCTGAAAAACATAAATATAACTCTAGTTTTTATCCAACTCAATGAGTTTCACGTTAATTTTGCCATTAGTTGACTCAACAAGTTGCTTTAAATTAATAATCAACTTGAAATCAAATTGTGTGGAGTGAGTTGAGTGGACTATTTTTAAAATCTCGATTCAAATTTCAGACAAAGAACCATCTGAAACACATGTTTTGAATTAATAAAACTTAAAATCAAATTTAAAATTTAAATATTTTTAAAATGTGATTATGAAAAAGTACAACTACTTTAGATTAAAATATATATATAAAATAATATAAACAATACAACAGTTATCATCTTCCAATTGCTATATTTTTTTTATAAGAGTCTCACTTGTAGTTGATTTTAAACATATTTTATATAATACATTTCATTAGTAAAAGTTATAGAATGTTTCTATTTAGAAGTAGAACTTAATAGTTTTTGTTTAATTGCCGATATGAGAATAATAATATTAGATTACTTTAAAATTTATTTATTTTTTTACTAAGTAACTCTAAAATTAAACTCATTGCATGGAGGAATTGATACACACTATTATTTTAAAGGAATAATGATGATTGATTGAGATCCACGATATAATCTCAAAAAATTTGTACGTCTCTTTCCATCTAAAAAATTCATTAAATAGAAATGTTTGCTTTGGCATTTTATTTCTTTCACCAAATATAATGTGTCAATCAATTTTAGATTTTTAATGTTAAATGGCGAATTTGAACAAAATAGAGAAAAAGTTTACTAAATAATTATTTAACCATTATCAAGGTGACATCTCACAAATTTGGTAAAATAAATAAAAATAATTCACAAGAAGATTAAATAAATGATTATTTTGAAAAAAAAAAAAAACAAATTTTTACAATAGGGGTGTTCGAACTTACATCCGGGGACCTGAAAGTGCTAAGGCCAGAGCCAAGGCATATGAGTCTCTCCTTCAAGCACGTGCAACACCCGCACATCACACAAATCAGGTAAGTGAGGATGCACCCTCGTTGGTTACTTACTAGGTATCGAACTCACAATCTATGGACTCTTATCATTTATTGGATTCAAAATTTCCTCTTAACCACCCCTTGAAGGTTATTTGAAATATTATAATAAATAAATACTTTTTCTTTTACATAAATAAATAAATATAATTTTTAAAATAATAATATAATAAGGATAGTGGGTTAAAGATTGTACTACTTTTTAAAGAGACAAGTTGGAGTCCACTTGGGCTCCACATGTGGGAAAGAGATTTTTTTAATAAGCAATCTCATCGTGCTAATGGTTGGAATGGAGAAAAGGTTGGACGACTACCTGGAAATTGGAATTCGTGTTTGTGCAGATATATGGGAGAGAAGATTTTCCCACATTTAGGTGATGTGAAACCATGAAAGTGAGATTCATGTGCCACCAATTCCAAAAACAGGAATTTTGTGCTTTGGATGAGTCTTATTTGAGCAAGTCCAACTAAAACAACAATGAAAGATAAATTGAAGGATAAAGGATAAGGGATAAGGGTTGACGAAAGTATTGCTAAATCTCCAATTCATTTTGAAGGGGGAGAACATATGATTCTTTGACTCATATCTCCACCTTTCATCATTTACTACCTATTTGACCAACTTCTCACCATATCTATAATATAGGAAGAAAATTCCTAAATTTCTAATTATTTAGAATATCTTATATAATATTCTTCATTTATATTAAATCTCACAAGAGATCATTTCAAATTAAATTGGTTAATTTGAATAAGTTCGTGGAAGTTTTGTAAATAAATTCCAAGATTATACTCAACCTCCCTAAACATCATATCTTGTTATTGAGCTTGGTATGATGAAGAAAATAAAATTTTGAGAGTGAAAAATAAAAATTCTATAATATATATATATATATATGGGAAATATTCGGCATCTTACATTTTGCCTTACTTATTTTGTCTTACATGGGTTACAAATTTTGGAATGGACTTATTTTTTGTGATGATGATCTCTGTGATGAAGAGATCATCTTCACTAAATTCAGTCCATTCTGAAAACTTTTAACCCTATGTTTACAAGTTAAATAATCATGAACCATCTATTTTTTGTAAATCACTTTTGATGGGATTATAAATTTTAGAATGGAGAGATTTTTTGTGAGGATGATCTCATCTCTATAGAGACCATCTTCACAACATTAGTCCATTCAAAAATTTCTAACTCATATAAGACAACATTCATATGACAAAATGTAATATATATATATATATATATATATATATATTGATAATCGTGTATCCTTATAAAGAGAGGATCGAGTTCATACCTGAACTTTGCCTAGTCCATAGATTATGGTCTTGTTCAAAGATTAGTCCTGGGGCACGGGGGTGCACTCTCGCAGGTGTCTCCTAAGGGATTAATATTCATATTGGGTATCGATTTAATATTAATTTATCGATTCGTCAATTTCATTGATTGGGTTCTATTTCGACAATTTGATGAATTTTGTGATTATCGTATCATTCTTTAAAAATTTGTCGTTATTGCTTGAAATTTCGAATAGGCTTGATTATATTTTGATGTGACACATAGCAAGACTCGTTTGTAGAGGGTATTTAACATTTTTAAAGAGACTAGTACGACTCCCCGTGCGGAAAGAATCATTTACATCACCTACCACGTGTCATTTTCGAAAGAGGAAGCGGACGCATGAGCCACCAACCACTGAAAGGAACATGTACTTTGAATGAGTTGCCAAAACAATAATAACTCATAAAAGATAAGTGGGAAAATTACTTAAAAGGACTCTTGGAGAGGGATTTCTTTCTAAATAATTGCAAAGTTTGGGGTGATAATCCATTTAATAAACTTTTTATTTCATTTTTTTTAAATAACCAAATATCCTTGTAGACAGTGGATGGGGCCCGCCCAGTCCATAAACTATAATCTTATCCAAGGATTATTCCCGGGCATGTGTAATTCGCTTACATCCTCGTGGGTGGTCCTTAAAGAATTAATGCTCATACTAAATATTGAACTTACGACATACGGGGCATCAACCACTTATTTCTTAATAGTCCTTTAAACTGATCTCACATTATAATATTTTAGAAATATCCAAACTACCTTTTGTCTCGTCTACTTCACATATTTAAGTTTTTCAATGGTGGTTGCAATCATTTTTTTGATGAGTTTTTATCGTAAATGACAAATGAAAATGATATACTTCTAATTTTAAATATTTTAATGTATTTTTTAATTTATTTCGATGATTTATAACAAAAATAAAAAACAACAAAGTTGATATTCCAAAAAAATTATACATTGTTGAGCTCACCACTATTTATTTATTTTCAAGTTTAACATTTTTATTGTCGAGCTCACCATTTTTATTGCCAAGCACTACATTTTACATATTGCTGAGTTCACCACTTTTTATGAGTTCAACATTTTTTATTGTTGAATTCAACAATTTTAAAAAAATGTTGAACTTGTCAATAAAAAGTGATGAGCTCAACACTGGTAAAACACGCCCGTTTTCGTTTTTGAGGTTTTTTCAACTAAAATACGTGAAAAGATCAAAAAAAGAATTGACATAACGACTTGTGTAGATGATTCCAAAAGAAAAGAACCATCCTTGATAGATTTTCATCCAAAACGAAACACAAAAATTAAAAAAATCCTTGTTTTTTACATATGCCTCCAGAATATTTGAAAATGGCTACTTATTCGTTCTCAAATCATTTCCGTCAGAATGGAATCGTTGAAACTTGATTGGAATGCTAGAAATCCATTTTTTAGGACAAAAATAATGAGTTCAAAAGGTTAGGATAGTTTCAACATTTCTATTGTGAGAAATGTGGAGAGTGAGGTTCACGAACTGATTAGAAAGAAAAGTTTTGTTAAATGGACCATTCAGAGAAATCTTAAAATTTAGGGAGTAATTAGAAAGAAATCCCTCCGACCAAGTCCTTTTAAGTAATTTTTTTCAAAATAAGATTGTTAACAGATTATTAATGGGATAAGATTGACCATTCATTTAAAACAACATTAATTGATATGATGTAAAAATTCACACCTCCACCCGGATATAATATTTTTCAAAGAAATGTCGATGCTTAAGTTAAATTCACATAAAAAATTCAATTGGAATCAATCAAACTAAAAATATACATTTATCGCTATATATTCTTTTTTATTTTTGGTATCTTTCCATACATTTTTTTTTAAAATTTGTTTCTTGATTGAATTGATTTACTTCATCATCAAGATAAATCATGATGGAATCCCTTGATATTTATTGTAATTCGTGAGATTTAATTTTATCTCGTTGTTAAACTTGTTATGATTCCCTAATAAATGTTCTATATCCCGAGATTCACTTTCAAATCCTCTAAACTTTTGGAGCGAGGACGGTCCTTAGGACGATAGGATTTGGCATGAATTTTACTATCACCCTCGGTCTAGGATAATGCTCGTAAAGTTAGTATTTAAAATTGTAAATAAATAAATAAAATCATGCATTATATTAATTTTGAGTAGGGGTGTCAATGGATAGTTGAAAATTTGAATTCGAAAAGTTTTATATGTTCGAATCCTTATCAGATACGAATTCAGATATTAACAATTTGAATCCGATAATATCCGATTCGAAATAATATAATATATATATTACGTTATTTGATTAAATTTTTATATAAATAATATAATATATATTATTTTATTTATTTATTATATAAATATTATAACATATAATAATTTTTTTTAAATATTGAAAAATCAGTTGGACAAGAAAATATTATGTTTTTTTTTTTAAATATAAATTATTCAAATTCTATTAGAATATTATCCTATATCCGATAGGATAATTGCATTCAAATTCTGATATTAGATAAAAATTTCGAATTCGGATATTGCCTGAACTGATAAGCATCCGTTGACAGCCCTAATTTTGAGTTGATGTGAATTAAAGTGAAATATGTTTAGATTATGAAAAGGCCTCTTTATAACATTAAATTACACAGAAAACTTCAAATCTCCATTCAATTACATTAAACGACAACCAATAATTGGTGTGATATAGTTTTAAAAGTTGTGGAGTCCATTATAAGAAAGATGTAGATTTAGTTGTCCTCTTTCACACAAAAGGTATGGTGTCCAATCCATCTAATTTTAAAAAATGTTTATTGTATTTTAAATTATTTGTATATATATGTGATTATTTTAATACTGTTGTACACAATTTTGCTTATACCACTGTCGTCATCATAGTATAGATTTCATTGGAGTACCATTTATTTCTTTGGTAGGACCATATAGAAAATAATGTTTGGAAAATTTGGTGAATTATTTGATCTTATTTTTCTAATCTATTATGAGGACTTTTCTAGAATCAACTCATGGTTGAACCTTTCCATCAAAACTACAGTTGAGATAAAAATATTTATTTATTTTCTTTCTGTTGATCATTATTTATCTTATAAGAGTTAGGTGTTGTTTGTTAAACTGAAAAAAATAAGTGTTGAATAGCATTAAGCACTGAAACTTATAAGCGTTGAATTTAAGTGTTGAAAAAGTTGTTTGCTTAGATGCTGAATCATATTTGTTACACATTGCTGAAGCTGGTAAATTGTCTTTGTTACCCTTACAATCATATTATTCATTATTTGCATGTTTCAAATGCTTATTTCTTATCAAACACAATAAAATATATTATTTCTTATAAAATTAAAATACAATTCATTTTTAAATAATAAATAATACTCAAATTTTCATTTTATAAATAATAATTTCTATTTATAAAAGCCCACAAATTTCAAATTAAAAATAATAATGTCATACAAGTCACAAAAATTTAAAATCAACATTAAAAGAACTTAATTTTGGATGAATAATTTTCGATGGAAATGAAGGATGTGTAATTATAAAAGCACCCTATGAATTAATAAGGGCAACCCACACCATAGCCAATTTTTTTTGTTTTATATGGGTTAAAATTTTTGGAATGAGCAAATTTTTAGTTAGGATGGTTTATATGGTCTAGAGATCATCCTCACAAAAAATCAGTCCTTTTTGAAGCTTCTAACTCGTCAAAAATAGTTTTCAAAAAAAAAAAAAAAAGGGACAATTTACAGTTATAGAACTTGTTTTGATAGGGTTAGAAGTTTCAGGATGTACTGATTTTTGGTGAGGATGATCTCCTCATTGTAGAGATCATCATCATCAAAAATCAACTTATTAAAAAAAATTTAACCCATATAAAACAAAATAATTTAGCCATGGTATGGGTTTATTAATTTGTGGAGTGTTTATATACTAATGAGGAGATCATCCTCACCAAAAATCTATTCATTCCAAAACTTTTAACTCAAATAAGACAAAATAATTTAGTCATGGTGTGGGTTTATTAATTTGTGGGGTGTTTATATACTTATCCATGGGATATAAGAGGTAATATCTTTTTAAGAATAAGGGCATACTTGTCCATGTTCAAAAAAATAAAAGGCATACTTGTCCGTGTCGAAAAAACGAAGTGTTTACCGCTTCAGCACTTTTTTTCAGCATCAAAATAGTGTTGAATTTTTTTCACTTATTTTCAGTAATAAACGCTGAAAATATAGAGTAAACAAACGTGTTATTTTAACAAAAAGTGCTAAATTTAATTTTTTTCAGCAATAAGCACTGAAAAATAGTGCAAACAAACACTGCTTCAGTATAATTTTTTGAGACTAACTAGTTGCACACCACTCATTACCAATTGTACTCCATCTCTTAAAAACTCATCTTTGCATTATGTTTGGATGATTACACTCTAAAGATAATTTTAAAAAAATATTGAACTCTTTTTTCTACTTTTTTTTTTCTTGTTCTTCCTCAATTATGCCCAAAGAAATTAGTGCTAATTCAACAATTTTTGTAAGAAATACGTTTTCGTTTCAAAATCATATTTACAAAGTTATGTTTTCTTGAAATGCAAAGATTCAGATTAAATTCTAAACAAAAATTAGAGAAGGGACGGGCTAGTTGCACACTTATGAATAGAGTGCAACCAGTAGGTTAAGCTAGAAGTTATAAAAATACAAAAAATATATAAAAAATAAAGAATTTTTATGGTTGGTGTGCAACTAGTTGATTCCTAATATTTTTATTTTTCCATTTATACATTTTTCCTTGGGAATCCAGAGGAAAATGCATTGTTAAAACAAACAAAAATGAGAGAGAGAGAGTGAGAGAGAGAGGGAGGAGGGAGGGACATTTGAATTGAGGTGAAACACAAAATATTAAAAAAGAAAATCTATTTTTCATTAAATAAACAAATTCATGGGAATTTAATAAACCCATATATGAAGTGAGAAAAAACTTTTGAAGCAGCTGTCACGCTTCCAAATTTCGAAGAAACCCTCTTTTTTGGATTACACATGGCATTTATAAGGAGGTATTCTAAGTATTGACAATAATGTAGGGGCATAAAATAAATACAAAAATGTAACGTGTCTTGAACAATATATTCATGGGTCCCGTTCGGCACCCTAAGTTTTACCGCACACTTTAACAAACGCGTTTTGTCCTACATGGGTTAGAAGTTTCGGAATGGGCAGATTTTTGGTGAGGATGATCTCTATAGTGAGGAGATCATCCTCACCAAAAATCAGCTCATTCCAAAACTTCTAACTCCATCAAAAATGATTTACAAAAAATGGACGGTCCACGATTTTTCAACTTGTAAACATGGGGCTAAACATTTCGGAATGGGCTGATTTTTGGGGAGGATGATCTTCTAATCATAGAGATCATCCTCACCAAAATTCAGCCCATTCCAAAACTTCTAACCCATGTAGGACAAAAAACGTTTGTTAAAGTGTGTGATAAAACTTAGGGTGCTGAACATTTCCCTATATTCATACCATCATCGAAAGGGTGCGCTACAAACTCTGCTTCAACCATCATCAAACTAAATTGGTTGCTATTTTTAGGGTTTTCTCCATCCAATTAATGTGACGGTGTTGAAATCTTCTTTCTTGAAGAGGGGGAAGGAAAAGAAGTGTAATAATTGGAGGAAAAAAAAAAGAGTTATTATTATTTATATATTTATTTAATTTCATTGATTTGGATGTTATGAAAAAGTTGATGCGATAATGTTAATTATATATATATATTTTGTATGTGAGGGCTCAAAAGGAACTTAAAAGATCAAATTAGGTAGAGATGCTAAAAAAAAAATTTATTTTATTATTATTATTATTATATTTCTCAAATCATTCCACTAAGATGGCTGAAGAATGGAAACATGAACGCATTGCTACTTTGGAATCAAAACCATACCAAAAGAAATAAGAATTGCAGTTTTTTTTTTTATTTTTTATCATAGGCGTTGCAATTGATGACACGTGTTGTATCTAAGGTCCTACATGGATGAGAGCGGATATTATTCGGGGTATCTTAATTCGAAAAAAAAATATTTGGAATCCAAAATCCCTCAGATGATGTTGTAAATAAATATTCAAATTTCAATTTGGGGATCTTAATTCTTTCAACTTCTCAAGGTATGATAATGACATATAAAGAAGTTAGACTAGACATGATTGGGCGAGAAATTTTGTGTTATACATGATGATCTTTTTGGTATCTGAATTGTATCGGTAAATTAGATATTTATTCCTTCAATAAGAAAACTTAATTCGAATAATATCTGAAATTCAATCTGATCAATATCTCGCTTGAACTCAATCTTCTATGATAGTCCAATAAAAAATGATGTAGATGCCCCCATCATCAACCTGTAGCCAAACACTTTCTATTTTATTTTTTCCCTCAAAACCAGTGATATCAATTCTTTTCAATTTTCATGTTTAAAACTCCTCTTTAATATCCTATCTACTTCAACCTTCAAATCTCAAGGAAAGATTAGATTTTCGGAAAGTAGAAAATAATAAAATTTTGGGTAGAACAATCAAATAATTTCTATTAAGGATTAAGACAAGGTTGAAAACAATGCATTAAGATGAGTTTGATCAGGTGAACTGACATTTACCAAGAGGGGTTGAAAAATGGAGAAGATGAATTTTGAAAAAAAAATATATATACATAGTTTTTTCCTCTAGATTGAAGATGCTGGAGAGAGAGAGTATTAAATTTTAAGAGAAGAAAAGAACTTATTTTATTTTATGTAATAAGTATAATTAGATCCATACATATATATAGTTATATTTATTTATATTTCAATACTAAAGTTTCTAAGCTAGGTTACTTATTCTATCAGCCACAATGTTTCATTTGTCCAAAAAAAATTTGTATATATATATATATATATATATATATATGGAAAATGTTCAAACACCCTACTATTTGCCCTACGTGTTTTGTCATACATGGGTTAGAAGTTTTAGAATGGACTGATTTTTGGAAATGATGATCTCTATGATGAGGAGATAATCTTCACAAAAAATCAGCCCATTCCAAAATTTCTAATCCTATGTTTATAAGTTGAAGATCGTGGACTGTCCATTTTTGATGGGATTATAAGTTTTAGGATGGACTGATTTTTGGTGAGAATGATCTCCTCACGCATAAGGCAAAACGTAGGGTAAATAGTAGGTGCCGAACATGCCCCTATATATATATATATATATATATATATAGGGAAATGTTCAGCACCCTAAGTTTTACCACACACTTTAACAAACGTTTTTTGTCCTACATGGGTTAGAAGTTTTGGAATGAGCTGATTTTTGGTGAGGATGATCTCTATGATTAGAAGATCATCATCCCCAAAAATCAGCCCATTCCGAAATGTTTAGCCCCATGTTTACACGTTGAAAAATCGTGGACCGTCCATTTTTTGTAAATCAATTTTGATGGGGTTAGAAGTTTTGGAATGAGCTGATTTTTGGTGAGGATGATCTCCTCACCATAGAGATCATCCTCACCAAAAATCAGCTCATTCTGAAACTTCTAACCCATGTAAGACAAAACGCGTTTGTTAAAGTGTGTGGTAAAACTAAGGGTGGCGAACGGGACCCATATATATATATATATATATATATTGATAACGGGTATCCTTGTAGACCATGGCCCGGGCATGTATCATAGACCATGGTCTTGTCCAAGGACTACTCCTGGGGTACGTGCAACACCCACACATCGCACGCACCAGATAAGTGAGGAGAATTAATACTCATACTCTGGAATGGAACTCACGACCCATGGGGATTAACCACTTATCCTTCGAAATTGCCATTGAGCCAACCCCTCAGGGTTTGTATATTTATATTTAGATATCGAATATTATTCAATTGGATGTATCAATATCCGAACTCATATTGGATAAATATTCATATGTAAAAAAATTATCTGAGTCAGCTTAAAAATGCACTGGGTCAGAAACTCTGGAGGAAAAAAAATTTATCATTTTAAAAACTAAAATAATAATATATTTTAATATTTCCAAATTTAATATATTTTTAATTGACTCATCCGACTCGGTTCATGGAAAATTCAAGACCAGTTTTAAAACTATGGATCAAATGATGGATGCTACATTGGAAACTAACTTATCATGTGTGATTTATTACCGGGCCCAACCTGTTTTAGCATTCTCAACAAATAAATAAATGTCTGAGATTGCATCCCGACTACTTTTACCATCTTGGGCCTATCATACATAAGGTCTAAGAGATTGAGAAGATATTGCCCAAAGGATTAGAACTGAACAAAAATTGAGGTTTGCATTTAGAGTACTGTGTGATGGATGCATATTAATCAAATTAAAAGAAAAAATTTATAAGGCAGTAGTAAAACTATCAAAATAATAATGCAACGATAAGACCAATCATGCT
Source organism: Akebia trifoliata (assembly GCF_017979445.1). Classification (NCBI taxonomy): domain Eukaryota; kingdom Viridiplantae; phylum Streptophyta; class Magnoliopsida; order Ranunculales; family Lardizabalaceae; genus Akebia; species Akebia trifoliata. The sequence goes on from NC_141381.1 coordinate 29,804,493, forward strand.
TTATGACACTAAATGTAGGACGATCAAGAAGCATTGTGTTAATAAATGGAGTGTAACATAGATGAAGTTGCTGAGATAGACAAATAGAAAGGCTAGAAAATAAAATAAAAAATATACACAAAAGGAGTAGCTGCAGAAATCAATAGAAACAATTTGGGGATTCAACAAAGGCCAAGTTTAGCCCTAGTTAAAAGACATTCAAGTTCTAATTTCTCAATGAGAAAGAAAGATATGAAGAAAATATTGATTAAGATGATGAAAAGCTGATAAGAACACATTTTTGATAACTGGGGGCATGACTCTGAATAGTGGAATGATGGAACATGATTCATTTAAGCAACCTAACCAACCCCAAAGCCTTCAGAAGAGGAGGTGAAGGATAATGATAACGACTCCATTCCTTCCTTCAGTCATGATTTCTAAGCAACTAGAACTGAGTGATTCAAATTAAGGGTGTTTATATCATTTCTTGGCATGTCCCACATAATACTATAAACTGGCGTATCATTAAAAAAAAAAAAAAAAACTGGTACTACAGCATAAGCTCTATTAAAGAAAATAGTGGAGACGGTCAAAAAGTAGATCCAATACCAAAAAAGATAAACCATGTATACAACCAAGTCACTTATAAAGGAAACAAAAGAAGAACCGAGAAGATTTAAGTGTCAAATAGTGTTGATACTGTGTGGTGATTTTTTAGGTTTTTTTGCCTGAATGGTACACATAATCTATATATATGTCACCCCATATCAGGTTTGCAGGAAAAGGATGAAGAAGCAGAATACTTGGATATGAAGAATATTATTCAAAGACCACCACCCCTCAGTGCAAGTACGAGATGAAGAACAGAACCACCCTCAATGTTGTAGTCCCGAGCAGTTTTGTCATCTGCGAGCTGCTTACCAGCATAAATAAGCCTGTAACCAGTGATATTACACATAAAAAGAACCAGTTTAACCTCTCGCAACAATGATCACATAGATATTTAAGTTATGTACATATCAAATAAAGTAGAATAAATAATGGATTTATAATCTTAGGTCAACTCTATTAAGGATGATTATTCATAAAAATAAAAACAGAAAATAGAAGAGAGAACTCCAAAAAGGATTATGAGGTCAATGATTAACAACCTCAATGCAGATGGCCATAATGTATGGCAAATAGAATGTTAAGAATTTGATGTTCATATATTCATGTGGTGATTTCTAAGTGGCACAATGAGCGTAATAAACTAAGGTAGCTTTGTTTCAACTTTCTACATTCTCTCTTTTTAAAAATAAAAAATAAAATCAGCCCTTTATTGTTTTCAAAAAGAAAGATGTAGTTACAACCATACATGTGAAACAGAATCTGACAATTGATGGAAATGTTAAAGCAAGAACTTAAGAAAGAAACGAAAAGCTATAAACAATGTTTTCCAGCTATGAAGAACGCAACATAGGGTCATAGACGCCCTTGAATCAGCATATCATCATTTAAACTAGTATAAGCATGACCATAAAAAAAAGTAAGTACATATCAAGAACACGGAATATTTGTGTCTTCTAAGTTAGAGATGGGCTTGGGCAATAACTAAACTTCTTCAATTAGGCTACAACATTCTTCAATTAGAATAGACTGTGCAGGCATGTTATCTTATCGCATCTGTCCAGGGTATAAACTCAATACCTCGTATTGGGGTCAGATAAACATACCTTTGTTGCACTGGAGGAATACCTTCTTTCTCCTCGACCCGCTCCTTGATCCTATCAATGGTATCAGTTGGTTCAATATCAATTTCAATTTCCTTTCCAGTAAGCGTCTTCACCTTGATCATTGTCCCACCCCTAAGCCGTAAAACCAAGTGAAGAGTCGATTCCTTCTGGATGTTGTAATCTGCAAGCGTACGGCCATCTTCCAATTGTTTACCAGCGAAAATTAATCTTTGCTGATCAGGGGGAATGCCCTCCTTGTCCTGAAAATACATTTATTCACCATCATGTCATTCTTAACTTAAGTGCCACACCAAGAACAGCAAATAGAGTATATTTTGAGCTACATGTTCATGCTGTCTCTAACCGGTCTATTTTTAGGGATCCATGAACCCTATGATACGGATGAAGAGATAAGTGTGATATTTGATAACCAACATGTCAAGGAATGTGACATAGAAAAACAAGAAAATAAAGATGCGCTTAGCGGCCACAAATAAAAAGTTAGCATGTTGCACAAAAAAACTACAGGAAGGTCCAGGTTCCCCATATATTAATAAATGTTGTTTGATGGATCAAAGATGAATCATGAATCAATCAATGCAGCAACTAGGGGTGTCAAATGGGAAACCATTTAACTGGAAACAGAACTAAAAACCCCAGTTCTAGATCCTTATTTTCTATACCTGATTAGAGTTGGGTTTAAAAGGAACCAAACCAAATAGGAACAGATAGGTTACCAAATGGGTACCTGGAACCGAATTTTTTTTTTTTTTACCGCTTTTTCATATTATATATGGTTGAGGGTTTTTGTACATTTTTAAGTTAATAAATATTATGTAAATTTTTTCATGTTTTCATATAAATTATGTATTCTAATTTAAAATATCATTTTTTCACATAAGTTTATTACTATTAAAGAAGATAGAATTTAGCTTTTGAAACAGAAAAAAAAAATTTAACTCATATTTGTTAGATCAATTTGTAATTGTGTTATTGATACTTTAATAGATGATGTATTGTGTTCATGAAAGGAATCCTTTTTGCAATAACTTATGAATGATATTTTTTCGTATTTTATGACTTCAAAAATACTTTCATATAAAGAAAATAGAATATTAACATTAGTTAAGATTTCTTTTGTCTTATCCCCTTATTAAAAACCGGAACCAATGGGTACCCGAGGTTTTTGGCGGTTCCGGTTCCACTAATTTTAAAATCGGAAACGGAACCCAAAAAAATATGATGGTTCTGGTTCTAACATCCTTAGGAACCAAACCAGAACCGACCCATTGACACCCCTAGTAGTGACTAGTGATCTCCTTTGAAGAGTGTAGACTAGAAACCAGACAAACAAACGGAGAGTTCAAGGGGGCCTTGTATGTTGACAGATGCTCTCTGTTACAGAAAATATAAATCATAAATCATTTAGTGTGGTCATTTGCTATCTTCTCAAAATCTCTCAACAAACTAGGTCTACGCTCCTCATGTGGAGATATCAAATTTTAGTCTAAATAATAGACAAGAATTTGATTACACTTACCAAAAATGATGCAAACATAGTCCAAAAAACAGAAGAACCTAAGGTGAACATCACAAGATAAAGGTGGAAGTGTAATTTACGACACCATGTAAAAGTTAAAGAAGAAATTAAAATAAAGATGGAAAAAATCCTACAAAACCACAACAAACTGATCATACAATTTGAAGAAGATGACAGAGAATATAAGCAATGGGACTAATATAAAAAAATTGGGTACCCCGATTCTATTGAATAGAGCCCCTGCCCCTACATTTTCAGGAACATCATTTAGTGCAAGAGATGTCATCCATAGAAGATATTTGGATGATCGACCACAAAAGCCTTGCCAATTTTTTCTACTAAGTCAGCAAGGGAAAAATCGAAATAGTGTTACAACAATATAATTTTTTCCACTAAATGGTGTTATAATTTATATCATCAAATCCTATTTTAAACTTAAGAATCAATCATACAAGAAAACATTATGGCTCTATTCTGACTTTTGAGTTTTGGGTTCGATTTTAGTTTTAGAGAAGGTTATGTTTATTAAAATATTACCCTCTAATTTTTTTTTAATTAAATTGTTAAAACATCCTTTTGGGTTTAAAAAGTTCTAAAAATAATCATGTAATATTTAATTAAATATGGAAAATGCCTCCAAAAATTGGACGAATAAATTGCGAAGTTTGTTTAAAACGCGATTTTTTCAAAACTTGGTGATTTAATCAACAACCTATAAAACTGCGATTTAAATATAATTTTTTGAAAAAATTGGTGACTTTGGTGACTATGGCCGAGAGGCATTGTTATGCAAAGTGGGGCCATACTACTATACATTATCAAATCATTCCAAGAATATACAAAACGGGTATGCTATCCAACTTGTGAGACCCATCTACGAGATATGCTAGATCAAAAGTCAGACCCTCATCATCGATCAAAAAAAGTCAGAACCTCATCCGATCAAGTTGAGTTCGGTTGAAGAACCCTTGAATATGGGTTCCACAAATTAGCACAGAACTAATGGCAACTACCTAAATACCTAATGCTTCTCCTACATATTGCCTTGTTAATCAATTTGAATGTTTAGATTGATTACTAGAGCTATAAACATTTTTTTTTTATCGAAGCTAATAAGATTAGCAACTAATAGCATAAAGTTAAAGAATCATGTACCATCCATTGTTTGTAATAATAATAATAATAATAATAAGCTTTGGATTTTACGCACCCACTCCGACTAGAAACCCTAGAACCATAATAAAACCATCAAATCACTTGTTAAATAGAAAAACCCTAAAGGTACCACTAGAACGAAATCAAAAGAAGCATCTTTCAACTTTGAAGATTGAATCCCAAATAAGAACCCTAGCTTCAAAAAAAAAAACTGAAAAATAAAAATAAGAACACCGATCAAATACCAAATTACCAACAAAGAGGTAAATAAAAAAATAAAAAAAGAAACAGAATCATTGAGAAACCAATTAAAAAAACTCCAATAAAGAAGATTTCAAACAATTATGATCGATCTAACAGTTGCAGAAGCAAAACCGAAATACGTACCTATGAGTGAAGATCGAATTAAAAGAAGAAAATAAAATTGAAAAAACCTGAATTTTGGCCTTGACGTTGTCGATGGTGTCGCTACTCTCGACTTCGAGAGTGATAGTCTTTCCAGTTAGGGTTTTTACGAAGATCTGCATCTTTGTTTCAAATAGATGCAGAGCAGACGAGACTCGAGAGAGAGAGAAATTAGAATTAGACCGGACTTATCGACACTTCTTTCTCAGAAGATGCATCAATCAAATCAGAAAAGAGAAGAGATGGAATAATTTTTTGTTTTAAAAGATGGGCCCACATGATATGAGTGACCGATCACCACATAATATTAAAAAAAAGAATTAAAGGAAAATTATTTAAAAGACCCTGACGGAGGGATTATTTTTTTTAAATAATCTCCAAGTTTTGGACTGTCTGTTATTAGTCCTTTAAAATATCCAAATTTTAAACTACCCACGAACGAAGAATGATATTCTCTTAATTTTGATGATTTATAAAAAAAAAAATTGAGATTCTAAAATATTTGATCATTATGCTGGAATTTTTTATTTGTAACTATATTTTATATATTTTGAGTATTTTAAGGAGATTTACCCAATATCGAATTTAAAATAAAATTGAATTTTTTTTTTTTTTTTTTTAGAGTCAAAATTGAAATTTTTGATTCATAATTACAATTTTGAGTTCACCACTTTTCATTGTCTAATTTTTTTTTAAAAAAATTATAAAAATATTATTAAATTTAAAAATAATTAAATGTCAAACTACTGGATAAAAAAGTAGTGAACTTAACATTATAATGTGAATTATATTTTTTATTTTTTTTATTTTGATATTTAATAAAAAATTTTGAAATATTCAAAATATATATATTATAAATGCAAATCAATCATAAATTGCGAGATAATCATCCAAAAATTTATAATCTCAATTTCGTTATTCTTTTTTAATGGAATATTAAAATAAATATATGATTATATATTTAAAATTAAGAGAATATCATTCTATATATGTCATTTGTGATCAAAGATTGTTGGAAATGATTACAATCTTCATTGAAAAATCTAACTATGTAAAAAAGCTGAGAAAAGGATAATTTGAGGATTTTTAGATATTATTATAAAAGCAAGATGAGATCGAGGACCTTAAGAAAAGAAAAGTTTATTAAATAGATTATTAAGATAACTTCCAATACTTATGAACTATTTAGAGAGAACTCCCTTTTCAAGGGAACTTTATCTAATTTTCCCCAGAGAAAACTAAAAGAGGGCCCACCATTGACATGAACTGGAACCTATTGACATGAGCTGGAACCGAGAATCATAGTGGTCCTACGCACCCATGGTTTTAAAACTCGGTTTCGCTTCTCCTCCATCCACATATACCCAAAAATGAAACCTAAGGGCATGTTTGATAGAAAGGTAGATTTCAGAGAAAATCAATTAAAAATTTATTATTTATAAAATAGCTACTCCTATTTTTGTGGGTTCGATTTTTGAGGTCAATCGAGTACCCAAAAAGATAAATACTTATTATTACTTATAGTACTAAAAGAAAAAAGTACCAACTCCCGACACACCGAAAAACTTAACCTTTAATTCATCACTCGATAGGTTATAATGAATTTTTTGAGAAAATCAAATTTTTTAGAAGAAAACATTAGAAAATTATTGATGCGTAGTCTTTCTAATTGATATTTATTTAGATTGCTAAGTTTATTATAAAAAAATTATAACAATTAACTACCCATAATCGAACCAAAAAATGATGGGGTCGTAGTCGAATTCTATATTCTTATTTTGGATTGTTAAAATCAGATTACTTAAATTAATTTTCAAAATCTAAAATCATGTTTGATTATATTATTTTAGAAAAAAAAATTCAAAATCTAAAATCATTATCCTCTTCACTAGCTCACAATATCTACAATTATGACACAAATATTATGCCCCTTCTTAACAGCATCTTCAACTTTCCACACAAAAAGCAAATTTTGGAACTTTCAAGCAAAGTATATATAAAAAGAGTCGTGATTTTCTGACGCTACCACACGTCCCCTGATGGGACATGAGCTAGAACCATAGATTTTTCCCCTCGGGATACACAACAGTACATCCCCATAAACATGTGTAGTTGTGTATCCCAAGGAAAAGAGTATGATTCTAGCCCACACCCGATCAAAGGGCGTGTGTCACATGGGGGCGTCAGAAAATCATTATTCATATAAAAATAAAAAATAAAGAGTAATAAACCTGCACATGAATGAAAGGCAGCGTTGTTGTTGTTGTTGCTTTTTTTTTTTTTGGGATTTTGAGATACTGTTCAGATCATCACAATTTAGAGTTTTTATGCCTGGCATGTCACCATTGATATCTTCTTCCATGTCCCCTGCAGTGACAACTTCAATGGAAAGAAAATTTACCAAAGACGGAAAAAAGATAAAGCTGGGTACCATCTTTTATTTTTTCGATAAGTAAAGTTCATCGCCAAAAGAAAATTAGATGACTAACCAATACAGAAAACAGCAATGACACCACGACGGGCCAAATGAAGAATGAGATCTTCGAAAGCACTTTCGGCATTGACAGGAAAGATCAGTTAAGATTGCACCGGATAGCTTCTTTGTGAAAAAAATGGCAAGTACTCACAATAAGATTGCCTTCATAGTCGGATAAATCATCATCAACGTTAGCTAAGAAAGAACCAGCAAGAGTTATCTGTGGAGGGAGAAAAGAAAAAACAAAAGAAGAATAATTAGCAAACTATACATGAACGTTGAAACACTTCTAGTTAGTTAAGAACCATAAATTGATATTCCCAGATGAATTTATATTATGGAAAAGCACTATAGCAAAAGTTGCAAAAATGATGCCAAATGTGATCTAAAGTTCTAAAAGTAAAGTCATCACAAAACAGTACTCAATGAGAAATCGAAGGAAGTTGCAACTCACAGCCGAGGCCAGATGATGTGAAAAACCCACTTATCAGAGAGACAAAGTTTATACACAAAATCTCACATATATTGCCTTAAACTAAAACCTCATATGGGAGAGGAAAACCCCTACAAAAAGACCTCATATGGGAAAGGGAACCCTTACAAAAGAGGATAACAGAAACCCAAAACTAAGCGCCATCGGGACCAGCAGTTGCAGTATCAATTGGACAAACTACCTCAGCTGCTCGAAGGGCAGGCTCGTCCACGTCGTCCTCAACTAGCACAGGTGATGTTGGTAGAGGAGCTTGGGGAGAGGACATGTCCGATCCCTCGGACGAAGGGCAATAATACCTCCGGGCCTTCTCCCAAGTGGCAGCCCGATCGGCCTTCATCAACTCATCCAATTGACGCTGAAAGTTGTCCTTCATGTTCTCGAGTTTCAGAGTAACCTCAGCTTTGTACTTCTTATCTAGTTTAGTATGGAGGATATTAAATTGCTCCTCCTTCTTGGCCAACTTCTTCTCATTGACCTCAAGCCTAGTTTTTAACACGGCCAACTCCTTATCACTCTCCTCCTTGGCCTTCCTTGCTGCAGCAGCAGATCTCTGTGCCTCGGCAATTTTCTCAGTGGCATGCTTCATAGTCTTCTCGTGCTCATCGCGTACACGGACATAACGTGTAAAAAGTTCCATAGTATGAAGTTGTGCCTGAAACTCCAAAAATGAGAGGATAAGCACATGAGAAGAGGAAACCAACTATAACTATAGTCACCAAGTCGGGATTTGGGAATAAGCCAGCAAGGGAAAATTTCGAACATTCGGTAATATCGGGAAAAAATCGGAAAGAAATCGAGTTAGGCTTAAGTTTGTGTAATTCTTCATCAAACATCCAAATAGATATCATCCTTGCATCCACAAGAAGTAACCACTAGTCCACAACACATTCAAGGTTTATATTATTTAAAATAGAAAAATATTCAATGTAATCCTCTTTTGCAATCTCATTTATCTAACACTTCATCAATAAAATGGTCACCATTATCTTCATTTTCATATTTCGTTTTAATTCAATTTAATCAAGAAGTTCATGATTTAATCACAAAGTTCGTAAAAGTCATGATTCATTGAAAAAATCGTGATAAAACCGGTGAAGGAAAAAAGTCACATGACTTTTTTTGTAAGTCGGAGAATTTGGTGACTATGATTACAAGGGGAATGATAATGCATACCTGGACGAGACCTGTTGCAGCATTGGCAATCAGATGTTCATCATCAAGTTTGGCCACCATGCCAATGTCTTGGGGAAGCCTCGCATTCAGCATTAGTGACAAAGCATGTTTGTTGTCGAGAAGAGCAGAATCCGTCGTAGTAAGATGTTGCTCATTGTAAATGAAGGATGGTTTCCAAAAGGGAATGGCATTAGTCGACCCTGTTCCAACGTCCTCAATTGATGGACGGGTTGGAGGATTAGCCGCAAGAGGCGTTGGACGCTCAAAAACAGGGCCTCTCGCGAGTCGTTTCAAGGAATGGCGTGATCCCGAGTCTGATTTATGGTGTCTCTTTCCAAGAGTCACTCCCTCAGGAGGAGAATCGGAGGGTTCTAAGGGTCGCAAACAAAGAGATGAGGCTTCAACCTTTATATTATTATCAGGGGAAAACGATGAAGACGGGATAGCGGAATGATGCGACGAAGAAGAAGTAAGGGAAGGAGAACGATGAGGGACTTGAAAGCGTATGGGCACACCAACTGGGATATCTTTATATGTCGATCTCAATACATTCTCGTACCCAATCCTCCTCTTCTCAAACGGAAGGAGCCACACGGCACTTAGAGCTTCCTCAGCCTGTTTCGATAAATGGGGTGGCTTGATATTGGGAGGAGCTGTAGTTATTATATAAGTATAAAAGATGTCAAAATGAAATCAATTATCAAAACATCGTCGAAAATGTCGAAATCATTTGTATACCTGTAAGATTAAACGTCCTTGGCACCACGTGCCCATTGTCGTTCGGACTAAACTCCCAAGCTCCGGATACTATAATGGGATGTTTGAACCACGACTTGTCGGAATCGGGTAACCCATTGATAATTGGGTTTTTTTTGGGTCGAACGGCCAAATAATAGTAATAAGTGGACGACGGGCACAACTTCAAGCGATAACGAGATATAATGTGGTCTACGGTGATGGACATTCCCTCGTGTTCATTGAGACGGATAATAGTATTCATTATACGATAGAAATTCCCATTCATTTGACCAGGAGCGACATCGTAAGAACATAGAAGTTCCCTAATAAGTGGGTGGAGAGGGAAGCGGAGACCAGCCATGAATTGGCCATAAAAGATGCAAATCTCTTCAGGGGTATTAGTGTCATTTTCAGATTTTGCCCATCGTAGATGAACTGTTTCTGGAATACTATAAGTGTTTCTTATCTTTTGTAAAGTTATGTGTGATGATGGTTCAGACATCCTCTAACAAAGAAAGTTCAAGGTTCGATCTATGGATCAGAAAGAACAAGAGAAGAGGCAAGATTTACCTCGGGAGATTCTCCTCGTGATCCGTACTGTTCATCTCGACCTCGGAGTACCTCAAGTCTTCAGAGATTCTCGAGATCCTGAAATTCTACTTTAGAAAGAACACTAAGAACTAGCACCGAATTAGAATTGAAGATTGAGAGAGGAGAAAACCCTCAGAAATTCTCTACAGAAGAATTAGATGAGAAGTGTTTCCTACTCACAAAACCCAACAAAATTAGAAGTAAAATCCAGATAAGAAGGGGAGGTTGGAGATATACAGATGATCTCGGGATCCACGCTTACAGAGTATCTCGAGGTGAATTGTACGGTGTAAGCCGACCTGGAGAGGACGACTTTCCGACTTCTGAGTTGCTTTACACACTTGTAGACTCTATGCACAGTCTATAGTCCATATATGAAGTTTGGTAGCATGATGTGCATTTGTAGTGAGTGGGGACATGGTTACAAAATTCTCTACAGTTTGGTAAGGTTCTTGAAGATTTATGGATTAATCATTTTCTTTTGGAATTGGCTAGTTGCACATCACTAATTGGTGGTTGCACACTAATCTAAAAATATTCTTTACTGTTTTTTAATCTTTATTTTTTATAAACTCTATTTTAACACTTTACTTGCACTCCAATGCATAATCTTTTAGGATTTAGCCTTTATTTTAATTTGTAGTTTTGTATTATTTGCTTATGTTCTACTTTGCTCGTGTTTTGTTATTGATTTTTTTCGTGTTCACTTTAACTCAAACTTAATTGAGGTATTAATTTTCTAATTTTTGTTTAGAAATTAATATGAATATATGTATTTTAAGGGAACATAACTTTGTAAACGTGATTTCAAATCAACAAAATATTTATTACAAAAGTTACTAAACTAACAATAATTTTCGTGGGCATAATTAAGAAAGAACAAAACAAGTTAAAAAAAAAAAATTGAAAAAAGTGCAACATTTTTTTAAAATTATTTTTGGAGTGTAATCATCCAAATAGAGTGCAAAGGGAAATTTTTAAGTGATGGAGTGCAATTGATAATAGATTGTGTGCAACTAGTAGGTGGACATTTTTCTAACTAATCCTTAATTTTTAAGATTTCTCTTAATAATTCATTTAGTAAAACTTTTCTTTCTAATATATCCTTGGACCTTAATCCTCATGATTGAAACGTCAAATATACCCTAACCGTTCAAACTCACTATTTTCATCCTAAAAATTGGATTTTAGGCAACTCAATCGAATTTAGGAAACTCCATTCTGACGTTAAGGATTTGAAAATGAAGAATAAGCCAATTTTAAAGGTTTTGAAGATGGATGTAAAAAAACCAAGGGTTTTCAGCTTTCTAACTTCATTTTGGATGAAAATTAATCAAAGATGGTTCTCTTGATTTGAAATCAACTATAGACAAGTTATGTCAAATTTGTACTTGATCTTTTCATATATCTTAGTCGAAAAATCTTGAAAAAAACAAAAATGAGTGGATTTCCAACATCAAGTTCGACAATAAAAATATTGACCTCAACAATAAATAAAAAGTGGTAACCTCGACAATAACAAGGGACCATTAAGAGAAGAAAAAAAATTTTACAAAATAGACTATCAAACTACCGCTTAGAATTCAAGGATTATTAAAAAAGAAAATCCTCCACTAGGATCTTTTTAAGTAATTTTTCCAAAACTTTATCATAAGTAACCCTTCAAATCTCAAGACCAAGATTGGATTTTTTCTTTTTTTATTATTATTTTTAGAGAAGGTGAAGGTAATGCACATTGGGAGAAGAAAATCCAAAAGCATCATTTTTATAATCCTCGAATTTTCTCATGTTTTTTATGAAATGTGTTCACACATGTTCAAATCAACCAAAATGAACCCTTGTCCAATTCAATCCAAGCTTGAAACCGCATAAACTAGTATTAGATACCTTATCCAATTAATGGTATTAGAGGGTATTATCTTGCCCTCAAGAGTACAGCTTTAACCTTTTTATTGTTGCAATTGCATAACCAAATATTAAAAGACATTTCAACATCCTTCCCACTTTTCAATATTATATTTTTTAGATTGACCAGCCAAGAAAACAAAAGGACCCAAAACCAGCAGATACACCATTCAAGAGAAATACGACTAACCAATCCTTTCTCGCACACCAATCCTTCAACCCCCCCAACCCTCAGCCCCACCCCGAAGATGCATTTCTTGTCCGGTTTCGAAGCAACCAGGAGACGTGTATGTTTGCAACAATTCACAGACTGTCATCATTCCAGAACAATTATAACACAAATAGATGGCAATTTATCGGTATGTAAGTGTTGGAAGTGCATCGCATATATACATCAATATAAACAACCCTGTGTGCAGAGATCCCAAACTGTTTGTGCTCAAGTAATTGCAAGCACAAGCAGGCACACACTCAGGAATATGGAGAGTTCATGAGCATTCATCAGCATTGTTTGTGTTTCTTTTAGGAAAATAACCACATTAAGCCCCGTAAAAACAACAGGTACCATTGATGAATGATCCAGTACCACAATGCAGAGGCATGAAGGTGCCTGGAAAACCAAGTTCAAAGCACCACTAGGTTTTGTTGCAGATTGGTCCGCATCTAACAATGTACTACACACCCAAGCTTCTGAGCTTTGCAGTTTCTACATGTGATCCTACCTGGGAAAGCACAAGGAGCTTTTGGTAAATGGTGTGAAGCAGAGATGCGGAGAAACCTGTGTGCAGTTTCGACGTGTCATTCTGTCCATGAAACACAAGGAGCAAAATGTAGATAGAGTGAAGCAGAAATGCACACTTGTGCGGTACGAAGCAGTTGGTTCCGAAGGTGCCGTTTTAGCAGAACCGCACCTCAAAACAAACACAAAGGTACATGTCTATGTAAGATTTTTTTCAGAAATCTCTACCCCAAACCACTTTAATGCAGTGAGAAAAATTATGTCATAAATAAGTATTAGATAGCAGAAAGATGGTAATATAAAGGTAGGAAATTTAACCTATCCCAAGTTCCAAAGCTGGGGAGAGTATGTCCACGCAAAAGTGAGTAGTCCAAACCACACCTTTTGGCAGCTAAGACACTCTGCAGAATCCAGTTACCCATGCAAAGCCAATGGTCTAACAAATCCAAATTCCACGCAGCAAACATAAATAACAAGATTCCCGTCCATTGAATCAATCCTATTAATACTAGAATATTGTCGATATTTCCTCGGTTGTAAACCAACACAGCCTGCTTCAGCTCCGGCTTCGAATTCGATCTCTGGCAAAAGAACTGGCAGTATCAGAGTTTATGAATGCTTAAGGTTAAATGGATTCGTACAAGAATTTTTTAAGTCCGTATATCGAAAAATTTGCCTTTTTATTCAGTATCCAATAGGTATCCATCAAATCTTGATTTTTCTCCACTGAATAGGTCATTTGGATTTGGTCCCACCATTACAGTAGTTTTATGATCCCTAATTGTCCAACAAAGGTTCCTTTTTTTGTGGGCCATTGTCCATAGCTTTGATGATGGTCCAAATTGAACAATTGATCAGATGGTTAGAACCAATCAATCTGATTTTGGATGATTGACCATCAAACAAAGCACTGAGCTATTTATCAGTAACACCTTGTTGGACAGATATTGATGTATACCGATTCACCAAAACTTAAAAGAGCAGTGATAGAATCATTATGCTAGCATGAACGCATGAGACTGTGATCCTTGATGTTGATGGGAGCCCAATCATGGCTTGTGCTCTCAAAAAAGTGGGAGACAGAATTATATAATACTTTAACACTCACAGGACTTATCCTATGAGAAACTAACATGTGTATGCAGTAGAGGCAATGGCACGTTAAAAGAACTGGGACATACCCATTTGCATTAGGTGAATCACGACGAGCACGGGGAGAGGGCGGTGAATTGCTATAGCTGCGGCCACGGCGAGGAGATACACTCCGACGTCGTGGATATCTCCTATAAGGGCTGTAACTCCTGCCACATGATGTAGGTGTTGTGATTATGTACAGATAAATATACCAACATTTTCAGGCACTCATAAAGATGAAAACATTTACAGACAATACAAAACGAAGAGGGTTTGTCCAAGCAGCATTCCATGCCAAAGAGGTTTAAGTACTAATTTGCTTCAGCAACTCGAGAATTAATAAAAATAAATGAACATCAAAGTTTACTCCAAATAGAACCGCATGACACAGATTAAATATATATTTTTTATAACACAAATTATTAAAATCCATAAACTGAGATCCATACAATAAATGTCATGGACAAAGCTCGAAACATACCTGCGCTCGTAACTTGGGCTCCTACGGCGCCAAGGACTGGGGCTTCGACGCCGTCCACTTCCCATGCCTCGTGAACCAATACGTAAGCGACATTCACGAGCAAAATGACCAGATTCACCACATTCAAAACACTTCAAATCCTCGCCTCCACCACGCCCATACCCACCACGACCACGGCTACCACTGCTGCCCTTAGAATTATGAGAAAGTTCCACACGCCAACCATTCTTCCCTGTTAAACCAAATCAAAAAAATCATTGGTATCATTTATAATACAAAACCAAAAAAAAAAAAATCTTTCCCTTTAAAATATTTAAACATAAAACAAGGGCACCCTGCAGGACCATGAAACACACCCCAACAAAATAATTGTACAAATACCAACCCAACAACTATTAACAGAGATTACAATCATTTCTCCTGATTTTTGACCAACACTCGCATGCAGCCAACCAAGCTAACCAATTCATCTTCAAGTTATTTCAGACAGTACCTCCCACAACAATAGATCACATCACAGAAAAAAATAAAAATAAATAAAAATAAATCTTAACATGTAAACATAATTGTACACATACTCTCTCTCATCGTTAACAATGGCAAATATGGTGCAGCCAGCAAAAAATAAATAATAAGAGTATCTATATCACGTTTACTTGATAGGTTTTATTTTAATTAATTCTCAATGTTTGAATAGTGGATGAAGGAAAGGACAAGTTTAAAAGGGGTGAAACTGCTAAAGTCTATTTAATTGGGGGTTCTGAAGTCTGACACCATGCCACAAACATGGTCCACTGTGATCTCATACTGATTTTCAATCAGCCAGCAGCACTTGGGTGGGCCATAGCCAAAAAAAATAGGCGTCTTAAGATTCCATACAGAGTTAAATTTTAACAAAGAAATCACTTTAATAGCAAAACTTAAGTGTCAAAAAGAGGAATGTTGCTGATGTGGTACACTGAATGGAGAGGGTACCACTTTAGTGCTGCAGAGCAGAGAGGAAATTAGGTCCTCAAGCTCGCGATTTAGTATAGATTGCTTTATTGTGACACTAAGGCCCCGTTTGGATAGAAAGTAACTTTGGGAGAAAACAGCTTTTAGAAAGTAGAAAGTAGTTGACCGAGCAACGGGACCCCCGACAAGGGATGCTTCCCCCTGCAACTCAGTGTACCACCAACAGAATACAAGACATTTACACACAATGTCAAGCATGTCCTCGATGAGAAGTATAATTTAAAGGGTTGGTCCCATAAAGGTAGCACGATAATATTACACACAAAAAGGGTATTATTACTATTAAAAACATAAATGAAAATGCTAAGATGCAAACAAGTTGGAAGGGGGGCCATGGTATGCATGCACGCACGCACGCATAAATGTTTTGTAAAGAAAGCAGCAAAATGATCAACTACATGAGAATTTATAGATAAAAAACATGTTTCCTACTTACCATCCAACGCACGGATTGCATCTAACGCATCTCTATGATCATCGAATTCAACAAACGCATAACCTGGTGGCCTTCGTGCAACCCAGACACTGCAATCAATTTCTTGAAAATGTAAGACAGTTAACAAATGATAATATTTTATAGGTAATAAAATATTCAATTAGAATAAAATTCTACTTGTCTAAGTTGGTTAGGATTGAGTTCAATACCTTTTTTCAAAAATTCCATCTTGCATTCTTGTTTGAAGTCACAGACATCATTTTAAAACCAAACAATTGAACCTCTTACCAACATTAAAAAAAAAAAAGAATATAGTCTGATCGCCATTTCTGGATCAGAAAAAGTGATTTCTGAAAGCTTTTCATGTAATTAAATTTTGGTAAAATTTCCATATATAATTTTGGTTTCCAACAATTACTACTAAATTCTACGCAAATAAATAAATAAATAAATGACGAAAAATTAACAAAATAGACATTAAAATATAGTTCTATTTTAATTTTACCTCCGAAGAACACCGTATTCTCGAAATTCATCTTCGAGTTCTCTCTCTGTAATTTTTGGGTCCACGTTCCCAACATAAACTCTCGACATTATAGCACTTCAATTCAATGCCAACCTAATCAAACAAGTGAAACAACGTGAATCATAAAAAGAACCGATCAAGATTGTACGAATTCTTGTGCAGATGTTAAAGAAAAAAAAAATTAGGGTTCTTTGGGATGAACTCGTATCTTATTATTTGGATTTCTTTGTTTCTTAAAAAGATAAGAGACGGATGAACTTTAAAAGCTTACCGTGAAGAATAGGGTTTTAGGAAACCCTAATGACTCGATCGTAACTCTGAGTGGAGAATCTCGCGCGCTCTGAAAACTTCTCGAAAATAACAGATGGGTTTTTTGAGATTCCAACATTCCAAATTTCCAATGGACCGAAGGTTTTAAAACCCGGTAATATCGTCCGATTTCAGAACACGTCCGAGACCGAAACGTATCGTTCGAGTCGTCTCGGTATCCGGCATGAGACAAGTCAATTTTTCAAACAAGATTTAACGCCACGTTCATTTTTCAAATTATTAAACAAGACGTCTCAAACGCATTGGAAAACTCATCCGAGACGACTTGGTATCTAGCATGGATGAGACGAGATGCAAGACCGAGTTTTAAAACCATTTACTCTCATATCTTCTACCATTCATAACAATGACTCGTCCGAGTCCTCTCTTCTCGTTAAAAATCGGTTTACAATGAAGTGTCGGGTAATCAGTGACTCGTGAAGAATGACTCACAAGGAAACGAATGATCCTGACCGTTTAAACATGTATTCCAACGGTTAGGATTTAGAGCAATGCCAAGGGGAAATTCCTTAATGGTTAGCTATCCCATTATAGATAATCAATTTTGATATTCAAAGGAATTTTCACTCCAATCATACTATCCAAAATCCAAAATCATAAATATTTTTAATATTTTTTTAATTCAATCCAAAATGAAAATGGAGATGACCACCGAAATGGAGAAGCTGCATTTGTCTTTCATTTTGGCGTTTGAATACTTGAAACTCCAAGATAATAGAAGAGATGGAAACTATGTTGGAGACACCTCTAACAGGTTCTACACTTCAAAACGGCAATTGAGGGGAAATGACGTCTATTTTGAAAGACACATTGGAGCTGCTCTTCTATGTGTCCCCATAACATATATGACAATACTTATCTAGAGGATAAATATCAACAATCAAATTTGTGTTTAAATGGTCGAGATCATGTGTTTTTTCATGAGTATTTCGCCATGGGTCACCCAAAACTGACACTAAAATTATATATAAATACATATTTATAGTTGGCCAGGTTTCGTGACTTAAGAAATAACTTGTGATCTCCACCATGTAAGCAGAACGTCTTAAAGACAATGATTTTATCTTGAAGATGATTTTCACCCATGGATGTTATGCTTTCACGATCAAGATCATGTGTTATTTCTTGAGTTATATTTCATGGGTTGAATGGAAGTAAACCCATTTACATTTAAGTACTAATAATGATTTTTGTTAGGTTTCGATTCCAGTGATTCATGAGTAAACACATGAACCCATTCATGTAAATACAAAATCTAACAGTTGACACTTATACATATCCTAATAACATACATTAAGGATAAAATTCAACCATACGATGTTGTATTTAAATAATTGAGATCATGTGTTTTTTTCATGAGGTATGGGAATTGACCCTTCCTGTTAAAGTTGTGATATTCTAACCCAAAAAGACCTACTCGTTCTATACGCAGCTGATGTGGCAAGGAGAACAAAACGTGGATCTTTTTCTTCAGAATACACAAGAAAAAGATCAACGATTCTGAGCCTATGCCACGCCAACCACTTATAGACCGAGTGAGTCTTTTTGTTATTAATGCTTCAACTAAAAAATATGAACTTATTTTTATATTAATAAAAAATATTTAAATTAACAAGAAAAACTAAAAAAAAAAAAAATTACTAAGAAAAGGGTTATATTATATATTTATTAAAATAATCTATTTTTCAAAAAATGATCAAAAACGATTAAAGTCATTGGACAATCCATCATTTAAGTAACTCATTGGACTGTTTGATGCTTTAATGTGTTTTTTTTTTTTTTTTTGTAACTGGGTATCCCTGTAAACAACGGACCGAGCTCATATTTGGACTTTGCCCAATCCATAAGACTAGCCAAGGGAACGTGCAACGCTTGCACATCACACACACTAGGTAATTGATGGTGCACCTTCACGGATGACCCCAAGGAAATAATAGTACTATTGGGTAAACATTAAGAGAAGAGAAGATAAGGGGAGAGAAAGGAAGATAAACTTTATTTTTCTTCCCTATGTTGGATTAGAGAGAACTTGGGACAACTTTGAAATCTTAAAATATCTTAAAAGAGATATAGAAATAGAGTTGGAATTATAAAATATTTTAAAAGAATTTCTTTCCACTTTTGGAGATAAGGAAAACTCACTTTTTTTTTTCTCCTCTTCTCTCCCAACTTAACAATCTAAACAAGAGAAATGGAGAGAAACTCCTTTATTTTCTTTTCTCTCTCCATTTCTCTCAATCCAAACACAACGTAAAACACCCAAGAAGATGTAAACATTAAAACATCGGACAGTCCAGGGTTTTAATCCTTTGGAGGGCATTTTTGGTAAAATAATGTATAAAATTCATTAAAACGTTGGACAGTCCAGTGAGTTACTAAAACACTGGACTGTCTAGCAACTTAAATCGTTTGTGATCATTTTTGAAATAATAGATTATATTTTTATAAAAATTAGAATATTTAATACCTCTTTCAATAATTTTTTCTTACTTTTATAGTAAATTTGTGCAATTGTGTTGTGAAACTTTAAATGTGGTTTTATCTTCTAATAAAAAACATTGCAAATAATACCATAAAGTTGTGAGCTGCAAAATACTGCGATGCCTAAACTTGCAACTAAATTTTCATGATATATACATTTTATGAATTTTCTAAATTTTGCATATAGCAATGATGGTTGGATAGAAAAAACCTAACTAAATCTGTAGCATTTGAATGTCGAATATTGCGAATGTCTCCTTTCATCCCCAACTCACATTTAAAAAAAAAAAAAAAAATTAAAAAAAAGTTCCTTATTCAATCAAATAGAAAATGAAAGTTCATAATGATTACTTGGCTAAGTGATAAGACCTTGTGGAGGTTGTTCCTAAGGTCTTAGGTGCAAATTCTTTAAATCCCTTCTTATACTAAATGCTAATTATTAACCACTAATCCTACCGTACATGAAAATGTAAAACATGAGTGAAGTAAGGGGGCGGATCATGGGACATATGTAAAATTAATGGTTTTTCAAAATATGGGATTGAGGTTTTGGATCGACCTGATTTTTTGTGAGGATGGTCTCTACGATGAGAAGGTCATCCTTACAAAAAATCAGCTCAATCTGAAACTTATTAGTCCATCAAAAGTGGTTTAAAAAATCAACGATCCACATTCTAAATCACTTTTGATGGGGTTAGAAGTTTCAGATTAGACTGATTTTTTTAGAGGATGATCTCCTCATCATAGAGATCATCCTCACAAAAAATCAGCTCAATACAAAACCTCTAACCCATATTTTGAAAATTTATTATAATTACATTATTTTTACATATGTCCCATGATCCTTTTCTATTTTAATAAGGATGACTTCAATTGGTTCACACATGTATTTAGAAACGCATTTTCACCTATTATGTTTTAAAACTAGATCATTTTTTGACTTTGGACTTTTGAATGCATTGATCTACGATAACACTTCAATAGTTCCATACCTAGTCCCAGATTGTCTGCACCTATGTTACTTGATTTGTGGGTTCACTCGATTCGAATTTGGGTTTGTGGTTCACCACTCGAGAATGAACTTGGTTCATAAGGGTAGGCAGAGGTGGAGGAATTTGAAGGTTGAAGGGATGAGTAGAGTGAAAAATAAATTGAAGATGATAGATTTTGGAAAGAAAAAAAATCAAGTTTTTATTTTTTGTAGATTGAAGATGAGGGTATTTAGTCATTTTTATCGGTCGATTAATAAAAACCAAGGTCAAAGGGACATACTATTAATTTAAGATTTTAGGGGGATGTTTAAAAAAATTATAGGGACATGTAAAAAAAATAAGAAAAATGTAGTTCACTACATTTCACGAACATAGAGTAGGGCTTAAATGGGTCGGGTTCAGGCTAGATATTCGAATCCAATTTCGACTTGAATTCTACTAACTAAAATCATATCGAATCATTTATTTTTACCAAACCCCTATTTAGATCCAACTTGACCAAATTACTTGATTCGGGTTGAATTTGAACCGTTTAAGATTATTTAAATAAAAGTCACTAAAGGTGTGACTTGAACTTAAGACCGGTTCCTTTATTGAGAAAAGTCTTAGCCATTGTTTGTAAGAAAATACACAGAAAAATATAAAATATAACTTACAAAATAATATATCATCCAAATCTAAACGGATATAGGGATGAATCCGTATCCGACTCCAGTCAAGGGACATCAACCCATAACTTACCCATTTTTAAATTTGGATATACTTGAATGATCCAAACCCGCTAAATTCGGATTCGGATTTGGATTATGATTACTTGAATTTTAGATAAAATCTAACCCATTTTAAGTCCTAAAAGAGAAAGAATCGTAACGCGAACTAGTTCGGTGCCTTATCAATGAATTAGGTAACTCTGATCTGCACAACAAAAGCATTTAGGTATTCATTGTGTTCTTACAAATATTCGTCTCCACAACCTTAAAGTATGGTGCTATACGAGTAAAAGCCACCATTACAAAATAAGTAGTGGAACAAATGTTCAAAGGTATACAGGTTACGAAAAGGAAAAATCCCTCATTGGCGCATTCCTTTCGAATGCCTTCATAATGGGCAATATGAATTTGAGTGGGTCTATTTGCACACATCGAAATGGTTCATTTCACCTACTTGCTTGCTATAGTCACCTTAACTTTAAAATATCCTTTTGCACACACTTAATAATCTGTTTTTACCTCCATTTCTTATTGCACAAACCTAAAGGTACTGAACCATTTCTTCATCTCTTCTTCTTCTTTTTCTTCTTTCTCTCTCTCTCTCTCTCTCTCTCTCTCTCTCTCTCTCTCTAATTTCTTCTTATTTTTCTTTGCATCTTGAAAGATTTTAATGAGGGTTTTAAGCTTTTGATTTTACTTGTTTTTTTTACCCTAACACTTTCAAAGCCGTTCATATGAGAGAGTTTTGTTCGATAGTTACCCATCAAATCGGTTTTACAATGGTCGATAGAAAATTTTGTTTAATAGGTACTTATTGAACTTGCTTGGTAATATGTACCTACTGAATTTGCTAAAACAAGTTCGGTCTAAACCTACCAAACAGAACTGTCAAAAAATATTTGAATTTTTCGATTTAAAATTGTCATTTGAAATTTTAATAGTGATTTTTTTCATCTTCCTCGATAATTAAATACAAAAAATAATAGAATTTCAAAGAAATCAGATAACTTAAGGAAAAAAACCTAAAAACCTAATTTCCATTTATTCAACCTCTCACAAAACTTAAAAGGAGATGAATAATAATAAGAAAATGAAGGAAGAAGAAGTGGATTTTGGGTTTTTTTTGTTTTGTTTGGTAAGTGATGGTGTATACAACTAGTAAAAATGCAAGGGTAAAATGATATATTTTTTTAATACAAAAGTTACTTCAGTACGTGCAATAAGTCATTTTAATGTGTGCAAATAGACCGACTCCATGAATTAAAAATGTGAGGATGCCTAAAGAGAAAGACGACGTGTGACAACTTAAGCGTCAGCATGTTTTCTACACTTTGTCTCAAGCATTGTGATGAATCTGGGTGGTCCATGGTGATTTATGTATGGAAGAGTACTCTGTCATTTTGCATCATGCATCAAATGACACATCACTATAGATTTTGGTTAAAAAGGTGTTCTAATATCACCAATTTTAATAGGGTTTCTTTTTGTTTTTTTTGTTTTGTTTTTGTTTGTAAAGAAGGGTGTTTGGCCAGTTTACGCACACCAAATAATCCCTCATCCCCAAACAAGACTTACTTAATAAGGCTTTTAACCTTGCGGTCCATGGCCATAGATATTAACAATCAGTGGGAGTCGAACTTGAGACCATAGGGGGAGCAGACCCCTGACCCCGAAGTGCTACCACTTAGCCACCCATCAGATGGTTGAATACCAAAAATGTGAATTTTATGGTATAGTGGAAGCAATAATAAGGATCTCCTAATCAACAAGAAATCTCATCCCAACATAAGTAAAATTCAAGGATTTAGTATAAAAATGATGGAATTTTTTAGTCAGCAGAAAAACAACTATTTATGACAAGTGGTTCAAGAGGAGGGTAGTTGGGATATTCATCTTTAGTTTCTCATGGAAGATCAAAGTCAATAGGTATATACCAAAACATTCTCCAAACTCCAAAGAGGGACCTTAAAAAATATCCAATCCAAAATATAAAAAGAAAACGACAAGAAAGAAAACTAAGAATAATAAGAGGCTTACAATAAATTAAGAAGACAATTGAAAATGACTAACGACAACGATAATGATGATAGAGAAAGCTTACACTAATAAGGTTTAGATGAAGGAGACGTTAAATACTAAATCTTTGTGGACCTTTGTAAAGTTAAAGGTTAATGTAAATGTAATGAGTTTTTTTTTCTGTTAATAGTCTCTTTCACCACCACGTAATACAAGTGTGACGTTCCCACCTAACTTTTCCTCACCAACCATATGACTTGTTGACGTATGCCCTAAAGAGCAATAAATATATTTGAAAATTTGAGACTAGAGTAGGGTTTAAAATGATACAGATTTTATTTGAAATTTGAATGATTCAAATTCAAATTTAGTAGATTTAATTTCATTAAGTATATCCGATTTAAAATATGATTTGCTTATGGGTTGATGTCCCTTGACCCGAGTCAGATCCAGGTCGGATACGATTTCATCTCTTATATCCGTCAAGATCTAAATGATATATTACTTTGCAAAATGTATTATTACATTTTTAAAATCATTTCTCATCAACTAACAACAATTGTGTATAATAGTCAAGGCCTCTATCTAAAATGGAGATGTCTTGAGTTTAAGTCACAATTTAGTCATATTTTAATAATTTTATTTAGAATAATCTTAAACGGTTTAACATTATTTGACCCGACTGACCTAAATCAATAAATTCGGCTGGATTGAATCCTTATATGATTTTAATAAAAGTAAAATAGTTCAAATATGATCTTAAATAATATGATTCGATTCGGATTCGGATCCAAATATGAATTTAGATACAAAATTCGGATATGGATATGGACACATTCATATCCAACCCGTATTCGACTCGTTTAATCATTAAATCTAAGAGTATTTTAATAATAACAAAATTAAGGATTTTTTGTGTATAAAATGTATTTATTGCATTTTAACGCGTGGTCGTGTATTTATGGTACATGTTAATGTATGTACGTTAAAGTGCAATAAATATACTTTGGAAACTAGATTTTGTACCAAAAATGCCTTTTAAATTTTTTTTATATACCAAAATGCCCTTAGATTCCAATTTTCAAAGTGTATTTAGTGCTTACCAAGACCCAATACTTAACATTTATTTTAGAAATATTGATTACTTATTTTTCTTGGTAGGTTATGATTATGATTATTAATGAGAGTTGATATTGGCACCCCAACTTTTACTTATTACATCCCAATTAAAAATAAAGAAAATAAGCTAATAGTTGAGAGTGAGTAAAACTTGGGGTGTCAATAGAAATTCTCTCAATTTTTTATTTTTTTTGCTAGAAATCTATTTTTGGGGTTTAAGGTTTTACATGAGCCTAATCATAATTGTAAAGAATTATTGAAATTGTGTGAACAAGAGCTGTAATGTTGAGATTATAACTTGATCTGAACCTATATAATGTTTGAAGTGTGTGTTTTAATCTTTAATTGGGGTGTGATAAATAATTCTAGAAATTAGGATGGAATAAGTAAAAGTTGATGTGCCAATAACATCTCTCTTATTAATAAGCGAATCTCCATTTCATGTGCTGAATTTTTTTTGATTTTGATATACTTTTCATTTTAGTTCTCAAAACATGTTTTTATAATGAGTTTTTCACTTTTATAATCTGCAATTTCATTGATAAAATATCAATGATTTTGCCATGTTAACGATCTCGCTGATAATTTATTAATGGATTTGTTGATTATAAAACTAGAAAAACATGTTTAGAGAATTAAAATAAATAATGTACCATAATCGAAATTTGATCATAAGTTCAATACATTTTGGGAAAAATCCCTTTTTATAAAACTCTCTCACAATGTTGGCCTCGTCCATGCAACTTTTTCCCAAAATATAATTTATATAGAGAGATTATATTGGCACACCAACTTTTACTTACAACACACCAATCTTTATGAAATCAAATGATTATTTGCATTAATTTGGTGTGTTATAAGTAAAAAAATTAGTGTGTTAATAGCTCTCTAATTATATCGTGATCCATGGCCAGCCTTGCTCTGTTATATTTTCTACAAAAATTTATGAGTATCATAAATGCTTTTCTGTGAGATACGAGTAAAAAACATCTACAGTTATGTGTGCGCCACCACATCATTTTTGTCATCTTTGGGTCTCCATTTGTGTCATTCTAGTATTTTCCAAAATTTAATTTCTCTTTCCATATCAACCGTTACTTAGACAATGCACAATGAACTGCTAAGGTGACGCAGGATTTATTGTAATTCTCACAATTCTGACGTGAAAGTGTATAAATAACCGTAGATGATTGTTACTCGTATCGCGAGAAAACACATCTACAGTTATATAAACACCCCACGTCAGAATTGTGGGAATCGTAGTAAATGTTGCGTCACCACAGCATTAGTGACTCAATAAATGTTATGTTATTAGTCATCATAGGGGCGGTGCAATGATACAACCAATAATACAAAATGACGGCTTATATTTCACCACGTTTTTGTAATTACTAAAATACCATAATAAATAGATGTTATGAGTGAGATATATTAAATGGGGGAGATTATCCTGTGTACCCCATTACAAGTTAAAATCACACAACATCGTTCAAATTCTTTAAATATTTCATTATCATAGATCGAAACCGACTATTTTGAGCTAATTGGTTGGAAGGTTATGCCTTGGTTTAAATATTATCATTTTTATATAATAGAAGGTGGTATTCGAACATGTACATTTATCATAAGGACTTATTTATAATTTAAAATATTGGATTGAGGGAAAGGGAGGGAAGAGAAACTCATTAAGGGAAGGGAAGGGAAGGGAAAGGAAGGGAAGGTTCTCTTCACCCTGTTTGGATTGAAAGAGAAGAGAAAAGAAAAAATCAACTTTCTCCTGTTTGGTTAGGATTCATAAGAGAAGAGAAGAGAAATTATTATTGTCAAATGACTATTATACCCTTCATAGTAAAAAACAAAATTCTACTTATACAATGATACAAACCTTCATACCATATTTCTTACAGAAATTCCCTATTATCAAACTTAAGAAATACAAGATTGTATATCATGAGAGCTTATATTTCCACCAATGTTTTAAAAATCAAATTGATTCATTGGTTCAATTTGGTTGGACAAATGTATGTTTTTATTAAAAAAACTAAAAATACTTGTTCATCTCATTGACTCAAAATCCAAGTCATTTGGCACACTAAAATATGCAAATTTGAGATTAAAGACATGGTCCTAGACATTTTAACCTACAATGATGGACCTTTTCAAACTTCTTACAATTTTTAGCTCTCTCAAAATGTTGAAGTAAACTATCAACTTCCCAACAGTTACTAGCACACATCATCTCTAACCCAAATTCAAGATTAAGCCATTTATTTTCGATCAATTACTAGGGAGAGTGGATAACATTGATTAGAAAGGCTCATTTTTTATTATTATTAATATCGTAAAGTTATAATGTTTTTCTAGACTATTTTGATCTAGATTAATTGTTCTTGATCGACTGGCGCTAATAAGGGATATTCCATACTAAATATTTACAAAGTCTCAAGAAAAATTTCTTCCTTCCCCATATAAAACATAGTAGTAGAACTTAGTTAAGAACCTTGAGAAGTTGAAGACAAGATCAACTGTCAGTAAAAGCTTGAAGGGCCAGATGGTTGGGAGCTTGATCTTTGAATTAATTTGCTTAACCTTTCCAAGCCACATGTTTGACTCAACCCCTTATCGTTAGTTGTTTTTTAACAAATGCGGTCAAGTTGTTAGGTGTGACATGGTTCATTCACTATGTGAAAAAAGCTTATATTTGACAGTCTTAGCCCGTCAAATTTTGAGAAATTTGACGAACCCTCTCGTCAAATATGCCTGTCAAATATTTTCTTGTAGAATTTTTTTTTGACGGCCCTGGACTATCAAATTATTGGAAAATGAGCTTAAAAAAAACAAAAAAAATTCCATAGAGTATGACCGTCAAATTTGAAGATTTAACAAACAATAGCTCGGTCCTCTAATTCACCAATCACAATAAAAAAAATAATAATAAAAAAATCAGAAAAATAAAAAAATAAAAAAAACAAAAGAAAAATCATAAAACAAATTCCAAATTAAGCTAAACAACTCAAAATTCATATTATATATTGAAATTCCATTGTTAAACAGGCTCTACTAGAAGCAATTAGGCACCAATAAGCTTCTTATTACAATTCAAAGGGCACCAATAAGCAGCCGTTTTGGGATTCCTTGGACTTTTCCTTGATGGCTTGCAACCGTTCCAAAGCTTCCACAACTTCTTTCATCGATGGATGGTTTCTTGGATCCGTCCCTAGGCATTTGAGAGTGAGTTGCGCTGCTTGTACTGCTCCTTTGACAGGATACTGACCATCGAGCCGTGGATCTATTATATTAGAAAGCTTTCTTCGCTCCGATAGAGATTGGCTTTAACCACTCCACCAAATTATGGTGCCCACTTGGGCGGTTTGTGTCAATTGCTCGTTGGCCTGTTAGCATCTCCAGCAACACTACTCCAAAACCATATACATCACTCTTCACATATAAATGACCTGTTCAGTTTGGGCACATTTTTTATTCATTCATTATCAAGTATTTTTAACTCTTCTTTTGTGGGCATGCACACCAATTCAGATGACTCAAACGCATTAAATCAAAAATTAAATTCGATCAGCCCAACTGTGGCCCATTGGGACTGGATTTGAGCTCAGTGGACCTATGTTCAGTAGGTAACTACCTCTTTAGGTTTGGGTTAGGACTCAACCAAGTCCTAACCCACCCATTGACAGCCCTAACTGATTTTGTTGTGTAGATCCACACATTCACATGTCATGGTTATTCCAATGAGCACGACCGTGACATGTGGGCAACTTTACTTGTTGATTTGAAAAACATGATTCGGGCCCTTGTACATCAAACCGCTAGGCGGGGGTGACTGTCGAATGGCTATGTAGTATGGGATCATAAAAGGAGCCAGGATATTTTTTTACCTGTGGCAATATATTCAGGAGCTGCATACCCATATGTGCCCTTTACACGTGTTGTCACATGTGTGTCACCAGGCAATGGGCCATCTTTTGCCAAACCAAAATTCAATAGTTTTGCATTAAAATACTACAAAAGAAAGAAAATACAAGCACATTTAATTGCATTAAACACACTTTTTTCTTTTAATATCAAATTCTGCGATGATTTAGTAAATTTACCTCGTCGAGTAAGATATTGGACGACTTGAAGTCCCTATAGATAATTTTCTTTTCGGATGCGTGCAAGAATGCTAGGCCTCGAGCTACACCTATGGCTATCTTGAGTTGTGTGCTCCATGAAAGAGGTTGGACTGAACCCTCTGCACAATAAATAATCTTGCATAACTAACAAATGTTTGGATAGTGGACAATCCATCCTAAAGTCAATATGAAAATTTGAAATGCTAATCAACATTTGAAACACACATTGAAGTACATCAATTCTACTGTGAACTAAAACTTATAAGGCTATGAACTAGAAACAAAGAAGTGGAGACTTAAATTGTTTATTTAATTTTTGCCTTGGTGTCCCAAGCTCAGATGTCTCATATGCATTATCACTACCATAGTCAAGTGTTTTGGAAGAACTGCCACCAACCACAGAAACACCTGAACTTTGTTGAAAAGAAACTGCACTGTTTCCAGAAGGCTTTGCCTCTAAAGTTTGCTGATTTATATCATGAAATGCTGGAAAGAAAAATACGTGGAACCAACATGTTAATAGGAAGTCATACTTATTAATATATATATATATATATATATATATATATATATATATATGTGTGTGTGTGTGTGTGTGTGTGTGAAAGTTCAAAGAAAAAAAAAAATGAAGTACAGATGTTTCCAAGCACAAATGATGCATTAAGGACATTAGGAGACACCTACAAGACCTAGCAGCAGGGTTTAGCTCAAGGAAGGATGCCACTGGAACACTTCTAAATAAATTAAGGGTCCCTATCCGTGGCCAACAGTTTGGCAAACATTTTGGCAAACACTTTTTCAAAACATGGGTTAGAGGTCTTGGAATGGGCTGATTTTTGGTGAGGATGATCTCTACGGTGAGGAGATCATCCTCACCAAAAATCAGCTCATTCCAAAACTTCTAGCCCCATTTTACAAGTTGAAAAATCGTGAACCGACCATTTTTTGTAAACCATTTTTGATGAGGTTAGAAGTTTTGGAATGGGCTGATTTTTGGTGATGATGATCTCCTCACCATAGAGATCATCCTCACCAAAAATCAGCCCATTCCAAGACCTCTAAC
Source organism: Akebia trifoliata (assembly GCF_017979445.1). Taxonomy (NCBI): domain Eukaryota; kingdom Viridiplantae; phylum Streptophyta; class Magnoliopsida; order Ranunculales; family Lardizabalaceae; genus Akebia; species Akebia trifoliata. The sequence goes on from NC_141381.1 coordinate 29,833,837, forward strand.
CCATGTTTTGAAAAATGTGTTTGCCAAAATGTTTGCCAAACTGTTGGCCATTGAACGCTACTCATAAATTAATATCAGATAGTAGCTTGCCCATCCACTCCTCCAAAGAACACCTTCTTTGAAACAAAACTAAGCAGTTTGTGAACATTAACTATCCATACAGAATGCAGATAGCTGATTCCAAGTTTCTAGATAAAGGTAACTATACAGGAGGATTGTAATTAATTAAACAATACATAAGTATTCAAATTTGCATACCTGATATCCCAGAATCTGGCCTACTGTTATGAGCTTCAACATAGGCATTTGCTACAGGACCAGCTCTGACATTGCCAACAAATTTATTGCCATTGCTGTGCCAAGGTGCAGACAAAATGATATCCCGTAGTGGAGGCTCGCTAAAGCAACTTATGATCAAATTGCACTTCTAACTTTTTCAAGCTACATGATTAGATGATTTATCAAAATATATGGTATAGAAGCAAGGAATAAAGATCCACAATTTACTTGAAGCAATCCAAATCTCCTAAGAGGCAAGTGAACCTAATCCAATAAGGATATCCATATCTGACCAACCATGTTGTTTTGGTTGGTCAAAAGAATGAAAAAATATTGGCAGACATTAAGAGAAAAGTTCTGGATAGGAAGGTCCTCTCATCCAAACTGTAAAGTAGTATATCTCCTACCCATTAGTTGGTTGACCTTGCGCCATACATAAGCTCTACATATTCCTACATTAAATATATAGAACAACAAATGTTACTTGTCATCCGTTACTCTTGGAATGTTGTTACATGACTTTTAAGTCCATCTATACAGAAAAGTATGGCTCGTGATTCTTATTATAAAAATGGGCGAAACACATCACTGTGAAAGCATGTTTGACGATCTCAGTTGTGCTTTTAATGTCAATAGGCAATACATTGGGGTTCTTATACAATGTTGAATCAAGATTATACATAAAGAATCAACTAGAGATCCCACCCTAGAACGTACACACCTTGAACCAAGTTGACTGCAACGGATCGTCGGTGGTGTGCACTTTTCCTTCAACCGTCACGACATGGTCACTACACCTTTTACCTGGAAAAGTGTTTTGATGGCTGCTGCTGGTTACTTGAAGTTGAATTGGAAGATGTGATGTTTCCATTATTATCTTGAGGTGGGCCAGCCCACTTCGGTTCTGCATTTGACGGTTCCACCACATGGACAGATCTGTCACTCATTATTATCTTTGTAAATCTCTTCGGTTCTGCATCTTACGATGTTGCAACCAACTTATTTTTTAGCACTTCATTACATTGTGCAAATCCACTTATAGAACTTTTGCATGAATAGGCAATTGACAAAATGAATATTATTAACTGAGATTCAAAGTGTTGCTCCAGTATGGACCTGTATAGGTGAAAAATAAATAAATAAAGCCAACAAAACTGCAATTTTAACATAATATAAAGCACACTTGGCAAAAAGTATTAATAAAGCATAGCATACAAACAGAAAAATGAAATGCCACAAAAGATAAAATAAAAATCGAGGTAATTTAAGGTTGGGGTCAAGCATGTCAAAGAATAAAATGAAAAATAACCATAGACTATAAAATGTTCAACAATATCTAAAAATATGAAATGGAGAAAAAGATCTTACAATGAATTTAAAATTGAAATTGGATTAATTTCTTTTAGGTACTACAACAAATAAGAAAAATATTTTTCTGAATACATTAGAAATAACTTGAATTATCTCCTAACTTATGAACCATTCTAAAGCAAGTCCACAATGCATCTAAAGCAAGTAAGCAACACAAAAATAAGTAGAATGTCAAATCCAAAAAGCATTGATGAGCTCGAAGTTCACATAGTTGATATGTGTTGGTTGGGTTTCATGATCTGAGTCTGAAGTATAGAATCTATAAAAAATTTAAAATTCTATTTTATTAGCTATAAAATTCCTCATAAAATTAGTGATCTTTTTTTTAGATTTCATCAGTTGCAGAGAGCCTTCACCGATATCAAATCAGTAATTTATTTTATTAAGTAAAACCCAAATCTCTAAACTCTCAACTACAAATTCCTAACCACCAAACACTTATAAACCTCCAAAATTTACAGAAAAGAAATTCTAATCCAAATCAACAAACACGTTTTTAAGCACAACCTAGATTAGCAAACACAATTTTGGACTAAACCCACAACCTCAAAGTTGGTTTGTAATCCATCAAACCAACTTAGCTATGGGTCTAGGCCTGAATTAGCCAAATAATTTCACAGTGCCAATGCATGTTGGACCCATATTTATGAATCCAAATCCATGAACAATTCACACTCCAGCTGTTCTAATGGAGAATCCAATTGCAGAAAAATATAGCTATCTAGAAAAGTATATCTAATATCAAACTTTCTTGATTTTCAAGAAAACACAGATCTGGATTTTCAAAAAATTTACCTTCTTGATGACCTTGAGATCGAAGATGATGACTTCCCACTGTTACAAAAAAAAAAACAAAACAAAAATCAGAGGGTGTAAGGATTTTTTAAAAAAGAAGATGAAGAGAAATGTGTGCCATTGAAGAGGGTTTCTTGAAGAAAACCAAGAGAATGGGAGAGAGAGAGGATACCTTAGGTCGTCTCCTACACGAGTTCAACTCAACTTCTTCGTTCTACACCTCTCAAGGGTTTTTGAAATCAGATTTTTGAGGGTTTTTGAAAAAAGAAGAAGAAGAGAAAGATGTGTGAGCTTCAAAAAGAGAAATATGGGTGATGTTGAAGAAGGTTTCTTGAAGAAAACCAAAAGAATGAGAGAGAGAGAGGTCGTCTTCTACTCGAGTTCGAGTTCAAGCTCAAGTTCGAAGTTCGGCTACTTCGTTTCTAGGGTTTCTGAAATCAGGTTAATGTGTTTTATCATTTGGGGTGTATGTAGTAATAAATGGCCTGTAAATATAAATAAAATTTGGAAATTTTGAAAAGAATAAGGGCAAATTTGGAACAAAAATTGAGCTCTCTCTCTTCCCTCCGAATCTCTCCATTTTTGGAGGGAACAAAATTTTCACTTTTTTCCCTTCCTTTCCCTCCGTTTTTCTTCTCTTCCCTCCCCACTTAACAATCCAAACAGGAGAAAGGGGGCTGTTTTCTCTTCCTTTCCCTTCCTTTCTCTCAATCCAAACACAGCGTTAGACAATGCACAATGAACTGCTAAGGTGACGCAGGATTTATTGTAATTCTCACAATTCTGACGTGAAAGTGTATAAATAACCGTAGATGATTGTTACTCGTATCGCGAGAAAACACATCTACAGTTATATAAACACCCCCACGTCAGAATTGTGGGAATCGTAGTAAATGTTGCGTCACCACAGCATTAGTGACTCAATAAATGTTATGTTATTAGTCATCATAGGGGCGGTGCAATGATACAACCAATAATACAAAATGACGGCTTATATTTCACCACGTTTTTGTAATTACTAAAATACCATAATAAAAAGATGGTATGAGTGAGATATATTAAATGGGGGAGATTATCCTGTGCACCCCATTACAAGTTAAAATCACACAACATCGTTCAAATTCTTTAAATATTTCATTATCATAGATCGAAACCGACTATTTTGAGCTAATTGGTTGGAAGGTTATGCCTTGGTTTAAATATTATCATTTTTATATAATAGAAGGTGGTATTCGAACATGTACATTTATCATAAGGACTTATTTATAATTTAAAATATTGATTAATTTTTTTTTAAAATCATATAGTTGAAAGGATATTTTTTTCTAATTTCTTTTTAAGTCATCTAGAGTGACCTCAAGCTTGGACCTCATATCATAATCTTGACGTGAAAGTGGATATGAACCATAGATGCTTTTTCACTTGTATCTCTAGGAAGAGCATCTATGATTCTCATATACTTTCACATCAAAGTGTGCAACGTGATGCTTAATCATAAGGTCACTTTAGTATTATTTATTATTATTTTTATATCAAGGTGAACAACATGATTATATTAAATTTAAAATTAATATAGAAATTTGAAATGGTAAAGATTAGAAGGTGGCATGTGTACACACACATAAATCCCAAGGGCTTACTTGTAATTTGAAATATTAAAGGATTTTTATGATTCCACAGTAAAGAATTATTTATGTAATTTTGAAAGAGAATAGCTATTAGCACTCTAACTTTTACTTATTACATGACATCCCAATTAAAAATAAACAAAATAAGTAAATGTTTGAAAATAAGTAAAAGTTGAGGAGTGAATAGAAACTCCCTCGATTTTTTATTTATTAGATTTCTATTTTTTTGAGTTTAAGATTTTACATGAGCCAAATAATTATTGTAAATAACTATTGTTTAAACGAGTATTATATTGTTGAGATAACAACTTGAGCCAAACCTTTGTAATGTTTGAGTAATGGATTATTATATTTAATTGGGTTGTGATAAATAATTTAAGAAATTGAGATGTAATACGTAAAAGTTGAGGGGTATCAATATCAGTTTTTTTTTCAAAACTAACCCACTTGATTATAGGATCTTGGTATTGTAATATTCTTATTTTACTTTTACCAAAATGACCTTTTATTGTATTAAGTTTAATAAGAAAAGTGGGAAACACTTTCCTTATTTACGTAATAAGATTTTAAGTCTTACTATAAGTTGTTTTGCTCAAATTGATTACCACGTTAGCAATCCAACATTGCAACCTTGTAAATTTCATCGAAAATTTCAAATAAAAAGAAAATCAAATCAAAAAACAATTTCGTTTGAGCTTGATCTAAGATTTTTAAAGTATACGATTATAAAGTCGTGCATGAAGCTCGACGTGTTTGAATTCTAACAAACATGTGCCGCGTAGACACCTAACTCTTTCTAGCGATCGCTCATATTCGGAAACATTTTTATGAGACTTTTGTGGACAATGGTATTTTGATGGTCATTCCATCTCCATCAACGTTGTACACTAGAATTTTCCAAGAGCACAACATTGGTTTTTAGAACAGGACAGTTAGAGGGTATTTTGGTACATTCGTAACGTGTCCTCTGTACTCTGTCTTTGTTGTATCAAAGCTCAAGATCTCCAACCATGGATTGGATGAAACAAAAATAAAGGTAGGGCCTTTGATTCGTGGAAGAGAAGTGAATGATTTTTTTGTTGATTTTTCTTCACAAAGATAACAATCTGCTACCGGGATTGGATGTGTTTTTGAAGAAATATTAAAAAAAAAAACTCAACTTTTTAATTCAGTTCGATTGATTTTGAAACCAGAGAACACAATAGCAGAAGAACCAGTTGTTTTTATTTACATGGAGGCGTTTCTGCAAATGGGTTTTGAGCTTTTGATGGTTTTTTGAGGATTTTTGGTTCATTATTGTTTAAATAACTGAAGAATACGAAGAAACATGGAAGAAGGAGGGAATGAAGAGAGTGTTAGATTGGTTCGTTCTGATTCAAGATGGGTTGATGGAAGTGAAGTAGATTCAGAGTCTCCTCCATGGTCGTTGATCGATGGAGATGAACAAATTGAAGGTCGTGGGTCTTTTAGAAGGAGACTGATAAAGAAACCCAAGAGAGTTGATTCCTTGGATGTTGAGGCCATGCTTGTAAATAATTCTTATCACCACCATTCAAAGGTAGTAGCTTTAATTCTTTTAGTTTCATGTTTTATTTTCATTTTTGGTTTTAAATTGATCCTTTATTTGATTTCTTGTGTTGCTTCTTGGATTATAGTAGTTGGAATTTTGAGTATTATATTATTGTTTGATTTATTTGCCAAGAGCATTTGTTGTTGTTGTAGTTTCAAGCCTTCAGAGTTCCTTTTACATTTGTTGGTATTATTTGAGTGGTTTTGGTAGGTTGGTTTGATGCTATACTACATTTTGTTAAGAACATTTGGGGATTTTGGTGGGTTCCATTCTACTGATGTTCTGTTAGATTTATTAGGTTGGGTTAGCAATTATCATCATCATCTAAGCCTTGTTTCCCAACTATTTGAGGTATAGACAATATGCATATGATTTCACCATTCGACTCTATCCAGAGTTTTATGTTCTTTCATGACACGGCTCTTCATGTCATTTCCTACCACTTCAATCCATTTCATTTTTGGCTTTCATCTTGCCCTTTTAGAGCCTCAACTTGAACCAAAGCACTCACCAATGATGGTGTTGTTTTCCTTATTATACATGCCCAAACCATCTCAATGTACTTTTCTTCATCCTATCTCCTATTGGAGCTTGTAGTGTTAAAGTCCAATATGTAGATCTCAATTGCACACTACCAAATGTTTGTCTTATAATACCCTTCTCTAAAATATTGATCTTTGGTATAACTCCAGTTGTGGACCTAGAAATTTCACTACAACCTCAAGTACAACTCTAATAGAGTAAGGGTATGTGAACATCACCATTATCATCATTAAAACCTTATTCCAAAAATTTGGGGTCTGCTGAATGAATCTTGTTCCTCCATTCTATTCTGTCTAGAGCCACATCATCTGTTATTGAAACTGTATTCATATCTATTTTCTCTATCTCAATCCACATTCTTTTGGGTGATTTTGCTGTTTTAGAACCTTTAACTTGCATATTCATTCTAATTGGGGTTGTAATCAACCGTCGTTGAACATGTCCCAATCAACTTAGTCGACTTTCTTTTTGTTTATTGCCTATCGAAACTCCTACATTTTGTACATTTTGTTTAAATGCGTTAATTCCTTATTTTATCTTTCTTAGTCATTCCAATCGTCCATCTCAACATACTTTGCTATACTCAATCTATTAATTTGATGCTTCCTGACCGTGCAACATTTAGTTGCATAAAGCATCGTTGATCTTACTTTTTTTTCTTTTTTTGATAATTCAAAGATTTTTATGAATAAATGGTCGAGGTAACCACGAAGAAAAGAACATACAAGAGAAAAGAAAAGCAAAAAAAAAAACGGAGCCAAAATTAACAGAATGGTGACAGTGCAAATTGTGATGATAAGGACAGAATTCACCACCATGTGGCGTACATATGGTCTCAAAAACTTAGATGATTATTTATTTGCTTTGCTGCATTCATATGTTCATGTGATAGAATAAGTGGTATGATATTAAGACGTGCTATTCCTTTCTTACTTAATTTTAACCTTCTACATCGTAGGATCCCTCCATTTGGAGCACTCTTGCAATGGCATTTCAAACACTTGGCGTGGTCTATGGTGACTTGGGTACCAGTCCTTTATATGTCTTCACCGATGTTTTCAGCAAGGTGCCGATAAAATCAGAAGTTGATGTCTTGGGAGCCTTATCATTAGTTATGTACACAATTGCTCTTGTTCCTTTTGCAAAATACGTATTTATTGTTCTCAAAGCTAATGATAATGGGGAAGGTATGGCTTCTGTAATCCGAATAATATTTCCCTTCCTATAAATTGCTTATGTTGGTACAAACAACATTAACCGAGCGATGCTTGCAATCGCAGGGGGCACATTTGCTCTATATTCGTTGATTTGCAGGTATGCAAAAGTTAATCTACTGCCCAATAGACAGCAGGCCGATGAACATATCTCCAGTTATAAGCTCAAACTGCCCACCCCAGAGTTGGAAAGGGCGTTACATATAAAAGAGATCTTGGAAAGGAAATCCTCCTTGAAAACTCTTTTATTGCTATTGGTTCTTATGGGGACTTCCATGATTATAGGGGATGGGATACTAACCCCAGCAATGTCAGGTTTGTTCAGTTTTTCTATTATTCTTCTTTGCCAGATGACCTATACATCACATGTTAGTATCATATGCAGAACTAGGCTGCTGGTTATGATGACCTCAAAAGCACACTATGCTGACATATTGTAAAGTTAATTTGATGTATGATTGTCCCCATTTTCCATTTGGGTTGTTTGTTAACTTTTATGTCATACGCAAGTCCTGTTCTGCCATATTTATGGATGCATTCATATGTTTATAGACGCATATGAATATGTTCAATAAGTATGACATAAATTTTTTTATCTAGATAAGTAGGTGTGCATCACATGTTTATAAATAATTCATAAATATTGTTTAACTCGAAGAGTCGCGACCCAGAATTGTGTTCGGCTCCTATAGCAAAATATGGTGCCTACGTGGCATGTTTTTATTATAGAATAAACACATTGGGCTCCATGCCATATAGGAAAAGGCTTGGTTAGGAGCGTGTCTTAAACTCCTACCAGAACGTGCCAGGTTGACACCATTCCTATTCTAGAGGAACTGGACACTGTTCTGGATCCTGATTCTAACAAGAACCATGTAATGTACTTTGTCGTCCGGTAATAGTGTCAGCGTGCGTCTGAAATGTCTTTCCTTTATTTCTCTTTTAAATTGTATCTGTTGCATTACCTATTGAATCTCATTAATGTGTTCCACATGGTCTTTCTTTTGCAGTAATGTCTGCTGTGAGTGGCTTGCAGGGTGAAATTCCAGGATTTGGTACAAGTGGGTAAACTCGTTAATTGTTTACCTCTCAGACCATCTTAATTGTTTACTGGTTTTGTTAACATGTGCCTTAAGAGCACGTTAAGATGCATTAAATACACCTTGAAAAATAAGTTTTCCTACAAAAAATCCCCCCCCCCCCCCAATTTTTTTCCTACTAAAAATACCCTCAAATGCTTATTTCTGTGTGTATTTAATGCATCTTAACGTGTGTCCTTAGGGCACATGTTAACAAAACCCACACCTTATGGGAATGGGACTACCATATGAATCATTTCTGAATCTTATTTTCCTTATATCTGGTCGAAAATATAAGAGGGAGTGGCATATCTCTTTGAATGCTGGGTCTCTCACCTAACTATTGGTGAATGGAGATCCCCATAAATTTTGACTTTTCCATTGTTGTATATTTTTAGATGGGGCCACGGATTCATGTCACAAAAATTGAAATAACCGAGATTATTCTATTCATCTTATCATTCTTTTTTGGATGGCTATAAAATGAGTAGAAGATTACAAGAAAGTAGCAATTTGGAATTTTGGATAGGGTTTTCTATGGATTCTTTATTTGTTGCTGTTTATCAATTGGATTACCCTATTAACGAGCAATTGAACATACACAAATTTACACGCATAGATTTTATAAGCCTCCGTTCTTGATGGTACACTTACCACCTATGAATTTTTTTTCCTGATTTGAATTTAGTTTCTTGCAGATGCTGTTGTAATTGTCTCGATTGTAATCCTCATCGGGTTGTTTAGTGTACAGAGGTTTGGGACTAGTAAAGTGGGCTTAACATTTGCTCCAGCACTGTCTCTTTGGTTCTTTTGTCTGGGGTCCATCGGAATATACAATATATTTAAGCATGATATCACTGTTCTAAGGGCATTAAATCCGGCTTACATCTATTTTTTCTTCCAAAGGAATAGTGTGAAGGCATGGTCAGCTCTTGGTGGTTGTGTTTTGTGCATTACAGGTGCCTCTCATTTTTCGGACTCCCAAAAATTTCTGTTTTTTTAAACTTTATATTTATTTTCCTCATATTTAGTTAGACATTTGACTCAGCCCTTTTTTTTATTTATTATTCTCACGTACAAAATCTTTCGTATGTGCTTACAGGAGCTGAAGCAATGTTTGCTGACCTAGGCCATTTCTCAGTCGCATCCATACAGGTCTTTTTTTCAGTGTGCTTTCTTTCATTCTTACTATTTTTTATTTTTATTTTTTATATGTATGATCCCTTGGTTACCACAAACATCAATGGCTCTACCCACTTATTTTGAATCCATCTCACTTTCACAGATTGCCTTCACATGTGTAGTGTTCCCTTGCCTTCTATTGGGTTATATGGGTCAAGCTGCGTATTTGTTAAAGTACCCATCTTCAGCAGAACGAATATTCTATGATTCTGTCCCAGGTTTGTTTTTCCGCAATTAGGGTCCGTCATATTTACCTGCTTCACCGTAAATATTTGCAGATATTTTTTGTTAATGAATGGCTCTATGTTAGTTACCACATTTGATTTTAAATGTTTATGAGTGCACAGCTGGTCTTTTTTGGCCGGTCTTTGTGATAGCCACACTAGCTGCAATGATTGCCAGTCAAGCTATGATATCTGCGACATTTTCATGCATCAAGCAGTCCATGGCACTCGGATGCTTCCCAAGGCTGAAGATAGTTCATACTTCGAGGAGACTCATGGGTCAGATCTACATCCCTGTCATTAATTGGTTCCTGATGGTCATGTGCATCGTAGTCGTTGCCACTTTCAGGAGCACTACCGACATAGCAAATGCATATGGTTAAGTATTCTCCTTTCACAAGGGCTTATTTCAGAGCCTGGCTTTGAATTCGAAATTTCGGAGGAACCCTCCTTGTAACATAACACCTGGTTTTTTATGTTTATTTCACATCCCTACTTTTTGGATGATATGTGGGATACCTCCTTGGAGATACCACATGTAATCCAATGGAGAGGGTTCTACCAATTTTTTTTAGCGAAATGGGCACTTCAAAGTTTTTTCCCTTCTTTCATGTTTGTTTTAAACACAAATGACAAATAAGATTGATCTTGCAGGCATTGCAGAGGTCCTTGTGATGATTGTCAGTACAGCCTTGGTGACGCTTGTAATGCTTCTAATATGGCAAAAAAACTTGTTTATTGCTCTATGTTTCCCACTCGTATTTGGGTCAGTGGAGCTCATCTACTTGTCAGCAGTCCTATCAAAGATCAAGGAAGGTGGGTGGCTCCCCCTCGCTTTCGCTTCTTGTTTCCTCCTTGTGATGTACACTTGGAATTACGGAAGTGTGTTGAAGTACCAGAGTGAAGTCCGGGAGAAGATCTCCATGGACTTTATGCTTGAACTTGGATCCACTCTTGGAACTGTCAGAGTACCTGGGATTGGATTACTATACAACGAGTTGGTCCAAGGCGTCCCCTCAATCTTCGGGCAATTTCTACTCAGCCTTCCGGCAATCCATACAACAATATTGTTTGTATGCATCAAGTACGTTCCAATCCCCATTGTTCCTCAAGAGGAAAGGTTTCTATTCAGAAGGCTCGGTCCAAAGGACTACCATATGTTCCGATGCGTTGCTCGATACGGGTATAAAGATGTCAGGAAGGAAGATCACCATTCTTTCGAGCAACTTTTGGTTGAGAGCTTAGAGAAGTTCTTGAGAAAGGAAGCTCAAGAACTCGCGCTAGAGAGCAGCATAGCTGAGATGGAATTAGATAATGTTTCGGTGAGGTCAAGGGATGATGGAGTCTTGGGTGCGGAGGTTAGCGAGCTTCATATTCCTTTGATGTATGATCAAAGAATCGAAGAGGCTGGGACATCTACGTCATCAGAAGTTGTGTCCTTATTGCCATCTAGTGTCATGTCATCAGATGAAGACCCAAGCTTGGAGTACGAGCTTTCGGCCCTTCGAGAGGCCATTGATTCGGGATTTACGTATCTGCTCGGACATGGGGATGTTAGAGCGAGGAAGGATTCATGGTTTCTTAAGAAGCTTGTTATAAATTATTTCTACGCATTCTTGAGGAGGAACTGCAGAGCAGGAGCGGCAAATATGCGCGTTCCCCATATGAACATCATGCAGGTGGGTATGACGTATATGGTGTGACCCGGTGATCTTGTGATCAAGTCTTTCGAGCCGTTTAATTCTGGTATGAAACTAATTTTTTTTCAAGATAACAAACATAAAAGAAAAAAAAAAAAACAAAAAAAAATGTTGTATTTTTAGGAACTTTATGATATTTTTTATGTTGACATTGTTGAAAATATATATCATTTTCTAGAACTTTAATAATTTGATATTTTTCTTGGATAAAGTATATATAATCTGCATCCATGGATAGGCTTTCATGACATTTAGATGGTCTTGATGAATGAACAATGCCCCAATATGTTATTTATGAAACTATCCCCTTTCTTTGTTCATGTGCATCTCACATGCTACCTTCAAATAGTTAGGGTTTTGCAATAATTATATTTGAAACCCCCCCCCCCCCCCGGCAAAGGTTTTGACAGTGGTCTTCTATGAGAGACTAACAAAAATGATTAAAATGTCTTCATCTTCAACCTCTTGACAAATTGGAACGCAACTTTGAGGTCTTGGGTTCAAGTCCACCTTACCCATTAAAAAGGGATGGTAAAATTTCTTCAACCTTTTGCCGAGAACCCTTGGGATTTTCTTCCTAATAACTCATTTTCACTGTCTCCAAAAACTGTATCTTGTTCTTGTGGTTTGAAGGTTGAAGAACATAGAATCTTGGGGTTGAAGATGATGGAATTTTAAGAAAAAGCCCAGGGGTTTTTTGGCAAGAGGTTGTTTTGGTCATTTTCTTTGGTAGTCTCTCATGGAAGAACATGGTCAAGGTGGGCACATCATCGGTGTGAAAGCCTACGAAAACTCTTAAGATATGTCAAAGGGATGACATGCCCCCTTGACCTTGGTCAGCTCTAATAGACTAACGAAAAATGACTTAATTGCCAGTATCTTCAACTTTTAGCAAAAAAAAAAAAAAAAAAAAACTTATATTTTTCTTCCCAAAACGGTCCTCTTTAACCTCTTAGGCAATAATATTTTTACATTCATTTTCAATCTTAAGATTCCATCTATTTCAACCTTCGACCATAAAAAAAAACCAATATAAGATTTTTTTTTTTTTTTTGAGAAGTGGAAGATTAATGGAATATTTTATAGACCAATATCTTGTGTGAAGCTTCCACCTCATTTGAACAATAATCTTGCCGTTTTAGAACCTTAAGTCAACATTAGTTATAAAAAGGTACATTATTGTTGTTTTCATCATCATGGATTAGCATCGTCGTAAATTATCTACTTATATCATAGATTGGAGTCATCAATATATGTCTTCCGAACCAACACAGGTTGATTCCACTAAATAAGAACCGAAACGCTCATAGAATCGAATCAAACCAAACCAATCAAAAGTCGATTTGGTTCGATCTAGTTTTATGGGTTGCCAATATCCTATAATTTTGCTTCGAAACAACATATTTTTAATGAAAAGAAATAAAAATAAATAAATAATGAATATGAATATGAAATTTCATATTATAAGTCATTAATTGATCTATGAAAAAAATGTCATTCATTTATTTATAAAATAAATTGATTAATCTATGTGCTAAATAATCCTTAAAAAGGTAGTAAGTCATGATGAGTTCGGTTCTATACAACTCTTGAACCGATCAGTTCTCCATTTTCTTAACTCATAACCAAATCGCAACTTATTCCAAACTTGAACCAAACCAACCCAAAGCCATTGGTCTGGTTTGATTCTCGATTTGAACCGGACCAAGTTGCACTCGTACTAATTCCTATGGTCATATGCTTCGACCTAGTAAATCAAGAGATCACCCAATTCACATGACTTGAGGGATAAACCCTTATAGCTAATTTAGCATTGAGCCAAATCCTTGGGGCAACAACATGGGTGAATTACTATTTTGTGAGCTGAAAATGAGTTATTTATCTTCTAGCCCACTATTCATTTTAGTTACCAAAACGTTAACAATCACATTTTTGTTTAAAAAAAAATAAATCAGAACGAAGTGACAATTTCACAGGTTTAGAATGAAATTGTCCCTTTAAACCTGCGAAATAGTCACTTTAAATACCTCCAAATTCGTTATTGTTCATGTTTTGGAAGTTAAAATGGAAAGTGAGCCGAAATCGTAAATTTGGCAGAAGTTGATCACTTTTTCATAAATATTTCTAATAACATTGTGTTGTCATCACTTCCAACAAGATTGATTATTTCATTAAAAAATATTGATTTTAACATTATAACTATATAACTTATTGCCATGAAATATTGATTTAAAAGAATAATACAGATTTTTCAACTTGAAGCAAATATTCAACGAGGCTAAGAATATCATATTAGACTGAAATTTTGTGAGGATGATCTCTATAATAGATAATTCTGTATACAACTGTATCTTCAATCATGATCTTAAAGAATCATGGAGAGTAAGTATGGATTAACTCATTGTCTTATATGTATTAGGAGTCGTCTTCAAGCACGCACGATACACATAATATAAAATAAGATCAAAATCAATGGACCACAACTAAGCTTAGTTGCCTTTTCTTGGTGAGTGATCACTTTCACCAGTCAAAGTCTTTGACCACTTTTATAAAAATGGTATTATTTATGATTTATTTATAATAAAAAAATCACAATAATTCAATTATGAGTCATGCTGGAGTAACATTAAAATGTATGTCGCGTGGGACATTTCTGACATGGATGTGTGTTAAAATCATAAATGCATTTTTTTAATCGAAAACAAGTGAGATCTCGATGAAAGCATTTATGATTCTGATACACATCCACGTCAAAACACCCCCCCCCTCCTCCCGCTCCTTTCATGCACATTTTAATGTTACTTCAACACATTATCCTATTATTATTTAACACATTTTTTTTTATAATGTATTGAGGTTGTCTTTAAAATCTTACCTTTTAAGATTTTAACTATTTAATTTAATTTTTAATTTTTATCTAAAATATTATTATTTATAAAATATCTATTTATTTAAAAAACACTATGAACACACGTGCGTATTCATGCACGTGTGTTCCCACATTGATCTTGACGTGAATGGTGCCAAAATCAAAGTTAGGTGTGGACTCCCACTCCCACACCACTAATCTAAGTTCACACACGTGTGAGGCAGCCCCGAGTGGATGCCCAGAGAGGCAAAGTATAGTAGATGTTTGACACGAGTGGGAACCACTCGGAAAAGCAACTTGTCCTACTCCTTAGCAATGAATCGGTGAGCTTCGAAGAAATTTCTCAATTTGGACACTTGTGTTCTTCTCACTTAAATTCTCTCACAATTCATGACGTGTTAAATACACTCGGGTCCACTAACTTCAATAGTTGGGCCCACACCCTTGATGGAGTCTGATTGATAGTTTCTGACCACTAATTAATTACACATTTAGAGTGCCAGTAATGTTGGGGTACTATGAGCACGACTGCTCAACTGTTGGATTAGAACTAACCCCTTGACTGCAGGGAAATCACCAATCAACACCATAAATGTGCCCTTTGGGATAAGTTCATCAGGAGATCAAGAAATCAAATTCAAGATTGAATATACCTCAAACAACTTACGACTGATGATGTAAACTGATAATATATGTTTAAAAAGTTTGACGAAAAATAAATATCATTGTCATCGATACACATCTTCCCAATAAGATCAAGAGAAATATCTCGAAACATGATCAACTATTGATGTAATTCTTATTATGGCTCACTGTTCATTTTAATTTTCAGAACATGTCGAGCGAGATTGCAAATTTTTCAAAGTGGCGATCTCGCTCAGATAAAGTAGTTGATATTTATTTAAAAAGTGACAATCTCGCAGGATCACTATTTCTTAGCGAAATCTTTATTATATGAAAATAGCAAGATCATCACTTTGAAAAACCTGCGATCTTGTTCTTCATATTTTGGGATTAAAATGAATAGTGAGTTAGAATTGAAATTACGTCATATTCAACCCACGAAATGATAACCCTAAGATCAAATCTCGAAGGAAAAACATCAAATGATTGCAATTTAATGGATATAAGTGATTTTGAGTTCTTGATAAGACTAAATCAGATAGGACTTACAATCAATCATCAGTACATAAATAATAATTTTGAAAGTGAAAATATATAATATTTTAAATGAATCATATTTTCTTATAAAAATTGATATTGACTTGATTGTTAGTATGATCTTCAATATTAAATGATGAAAGATTTAATGAGAATGAAAGCTTGCGTGTTCATGAATCATAAAAATTAAGATTCGAAGTCTTTATGAAATATTTTTCAAATCTTATGCATGAAAATCACCAATCAACATCATAAATTTGTGCCACGTGGCATAGTGGTTAGAAATAGATCAGAATGTGTTTATTAGGACTTTGAAAAAAAGATCTATAATTCTATGCATTGCCACATCAGGAAGCATACAAAGAGCGTCAATTTATCAAGACTCTCGAAAAAAAAATTAGGATTCGAAGTCCTTATGAAATCTGCTCAAATCTTATCCATGTAAATCAATCACCAATCAACACCATAAATATGTGCCACGTGGCATAATGGTCAGAGCAGACAAGAGAATCCTACAAGTATTATGAGTCGACTCAGTCAATTTTGCTCCCCCCAAAAAAAAAAAAAAAAAAAAAAGAAGAAAAAATTGATGGGATCCATTGAACCTGACATTTTGCTTGGAAGATCATAAAAAACACTTCCCATGTGTTAATAAATTATTAAATATAATGACAAGGTTGTCAATTTTGAGATTCGGAATTTTCTTTCATATAATTCTTGATCTGATCCTCCATATGACCCACAAATAATATATGTGTCGCCAACACAATTCATGTATGAATTGAAAATTTCAATTATGTACTTCATTTATTTTTAAATGATAGGATTACCCCTTTATTTGCAATGTTCTATTTTATTTATTTATTTATTATTATTTAAAAATTGAGAATATCTAATGGCACAATTTTTAGAGTTGTATTGGACTGGCCTCAAGATTGTACCTCATATCTCACTTTCTTAAAAGTGTGTAGGAATCATAAATGCTTCTCACTTTCTTAGAAGTGTGTAGGAATCAAAGATGTTTTTTTATTTTTATCTCGATGAAAAACATCTATGGTTCCTACACACTTCCCCTTTAGAAAAGTGAGATATGATGTACAATCTTGAGGTTACTTTAGCATTATACCAACTTTTAACTTGGAACAAAAGGGTTAATGAAAGAGATGCCAAAGTCATTTTTTTATAGTATTTCCTAGAAAAACCTAAGAAAAGATACTCTAAAAGATGGAAGAATGGAATACAAACAAATGAGAAAGAGAGAAAGAAAGAATACAACCTAATGTAATTTCAGAGACATATTTGCAGTAGAAGCATTTAAGGTTGTATAACATTTATTATTATTATTATAAAAACCGAAATAAATATACAATACATCTCTACAAGACTAAGTCCTAGTCAACTATAAGTTATAACATTTTTAGTGTTTCATTTAACAACACAACAACAAAAATATCTTATCCCAAAGATTTGGGGTTGACTAAGGATTCGTGCTTCTCTATTCCTTTATGTCCAAAGTGAAGTCTTTAATTACTAGGAGTAAGCTTTTGATTATGCAAAAACGATTTAAAAAAGGATCTCTAATCTGTTGTACTTGTTACTATCATTTTCTGGAGTCTGAGCCTGATGCGAGCTCATCATATCAAATTTGTGGTATATCTATAATTCACACGTTGCCATAATTAATGTGATTTTGTTATTTTCTTTAAAATAAATTAAAACATTTTTAACCTAACAATTGGATTTTCTACTAAATATGAGAATACCGTGTCACTTTTACTGAGTCAATATATCTTGATCTAATTTCTATTGTCTTAAAGTTTATTTATTTATTTTCACTTGTAAGAGTCTTGTCCTGAGATAAGTCTCAAGTCCCAATCCTCCAACATTTCTTGAAAATATTAATTTAAAAAGGGGTGGAGTCGAGATTTTACTCACGTAAGGGCAACTATAAGAGGAATTTTTTTTTTTTTTTGAGGCAATTGAGGGTGAAATTTTTTTTTTTTTTGGGAGGCAATGATGTAATAACGACGAATTTTTTTATCTACCGTTATTATCTGTCACAATAACTCATTAAATCTTAATAAACTTCAGGAGAGGGGGGGAGGGGGGCAAGCGTCTCAAGTCTAAATTCACCCCTTAATCTGAACATGCTAAGAGGTCCTATTAATGGCAAAATCAAGATGTTAGGTATCAGTGCCATCATATCAAAAGACGCTTATTTTGGACATAAAATGTTGGGGAAAACACCTTGCTTCAAAATTTTGAAGCGGCCATTCTGCTTCAAAATTTTGAAGCAACCCTCTCCTTTGGATTACACATGTCATTTCAGAAGATATTCTAATATTGATGAAAATGTAGGGTGTAAAATAAATACAAGACGCTACATGTCTTGTAACGAAGAGGGTTTCTTCAAAATTTTGAAGGGGCTGGCTACTTCAAAGTCGTACTCTAAGTGGGGTGGGTCGTCTAAATGGCAGCCTTGTATGAAGCGTGGGGTGCAAACCTTTTTTCCCATAATTCTACTTTACCGAGTCGACTTGTCCGAGTCAGCGGGTTCACTCGTATAAGTTCTCGATAGTCCATCCATAATTCCATAACCGATAAAACGGATCAACAACTCCGAATTTTTTTTATTCTAAAAAACGTTCAGCTCTTGTTAACGATTTCCGTTTTGCCTCCATTTTCAGCCCCACTTCGCCACTAACTTTTCTTTTGCAGAGACAACCACTCATCCAAGTGGAGATCACCTCCACATCTCTCTCTCTCTCTCTCTCTTTCTCTCTCTCCAATATTCAAATCTTCTTCAGCTCACATTCCAACCACTCTCCACGTTTAAATCTTTCTTTTTTCTATATTGGGTTGTGGTGTTTCGTGTTTTGTTCTTCATATGTCACCATTAGTGGTTGTTCAACTCCTGTTTATACTCATAAACAAATAACTTCTCTGTTTTTTTTGCTCAAATTCTTACTGGGGAAGGTGTATCTCTATAATCTCTATCTGGGTCTTCGTTGTTTCTCCACAATTTGAACTAAAAATGCTTTTTTCTTGTTTTTGAGATATCCCATCATGGATCTTGAAGTTGGAACTTATAGGAATCCTATCAAGGTAAGATGGGTACTCGCTAATTTGTGCCTAGGAGTGTTACAAACATCTCAGTTTTTCTTGTTGTTGTTGTTGGTTGTGGTGCAGAAGGAATCATGGAGGACTGTATTGATCTTAGCTTATCAAAGCTTGGGTGTTGTTTATGGAGATTTGAGTACTTCACCTCTCTATGTTTACAAGAGCACATTTGCTGAGGACATCCAACATTCAGAGACAAATGAGGAGATATATGGTGTGCTGTCTTTCATATTTTGGACTCTCACACTGGTGCCTCTACTCAAATATGTGTTTATCGTGCTCAGGGCAGACGATAATGGCGAAGGCGGGACTTTCGCACTGTATTCCAAGTTGTGTCGCCATGCCAGGGTGAATTTCTTGCCCAATTGTCAAGTTGCAGACGAGGAGCTATCGACGTACAAGAAGGACAACATTAACGGGCCTGGCACTAGTATTGGGTTGAGACTAAAATCGAGACTAGAGAAACATAGGGTGTTACAGAGAGTATTGCTTGTTCTGGCTTTGATTGGGACTTGTATGGTCATTGGTGATGGAGTCCTCACACCAGCAATTTCGGGTACTTTTCATTTGAATTTGGAAATTGGGATTAATTTACATCTATTTAATAGATTAATGGGTTGTGATCATTTGTGCAGTTTTTTCTGCGGTTTCTGGTCTCGAGCTCTCCATGTCGAAAGAGCATCACAAATGTAAGATTCTCATCCTTTTTCACTTACTTCGTTGGTGTGTGCTCTAAGGAATTAATTGAGTATTTAAGCTTTTCCTACACTTAACTAGTAGTTTTAGTGCCAACCAATGAATTAGACACCATATACCGATGACGCCCTGATATTTTGTAGGACATTTCTTCTGCTTAGGAAAAAAACTTAAAGAGATACCTATATGTTGGGAATAAGATCGATTTTAATTGTTGGGAAAATTATAAATACCATTGCTTTTACACTCATCACTGCCTAAAAATCAATAATATTCCCATTGAATTACAATCCCAATTTGTTTTTGATCTGTGCTGATGGCAAGACATCTACTTTCGCCAATGTTAACTAAATACAATCTTTGGGTACTGTGGATTTTGTTTCTCTTTATAATATTTTCATCAGGTGAGGAAATCCTCAATTGAACTCATATGTAACTATGACTTGAGTGGAATATTTGAGTTTATAGCTTGGGTTGCAGAAACTCTTTGTTTAAACCAATACATTTTGACTCAACAGCTAAATCGACGGTCTGAGTATATTTTCCCAATGTAGCAGTTGAGTTGTGCTCAGAGTTATCAAACTTCAATTATGTTGCGAGAATGTTTATAACTAGCACTTTAATTAATCAATCGAATATAACTGGTTTCAACAACTGCTTGTTTTATTGTTTCAAAGCTTTTTCAATTTTCCATAAAAAAACATTACTCTTTTTATTGCTGGTCCCCTAGGAAATTCAAAATTGAAATCTTCAAAGATTTCTTAGTTTCTCTTGAGATTTTTATTAGAAACTTTTACTTGGGTAAACCAACACATATTTGATTTGAAAAAGTCTGATAGCATGAAGGGCCGGAGGGAATTTTCAGGATATTGATCCTAAGACCAAAAGTTTCGATGGTTTCATTGTGGCATGCGGACTCAAGTACTTAATCTCAAATATTTGATCATGTAAAATGCATTTTGATTAGGGTGTAGCCACTTGTCTACGATTAAAGTTCTAGTCAATATTCTTGGTTTTCAAAGTTTTGCGATTTTGCAGATGTAGAGGTTCCAGTTGCATGTATCATACTGGTGTGTTTGTTTGCTCTCCAACATTACGGAACTCATCGAGTAGGATTCCTGTTTGCACCAATCGTAATAACATGGCTTTTGTGCATTAGCACAATCGGTGTGTATAATATTTTCCACTGGAATCCCCATGTGTATCAAGCATTATCTCCATATTATATGTACACATTTTTGAAGAAGACACAAAGGGGAGGATGGATGTCATTGGGTGGAATTCTATTGTGCATAACAGGTATGAGAGAGTTTTCTTAAATGAATTGTGGTTTCAATGTTATTTACCAATAAACTTTTTTTTTTTTAAATGTTGATTTTCATTCATGTAGGTTCAGAAGCTATGTTTGCTGATCTTGGACACTTTTCACAGTTATCGATCAAGGTATCTAATACTTGTTGCATGATTTACTGACTTATGTGTTTTTCTTCTACATAGACATTTTTTTCTGATTCTTTCTTCTTAATTCTACTAACATTGACAACCTTTTGGAGCTTCAACGCTCATCTAATGTGAAGCCATCTTCTTTAACCGGTCAACACCTATCGGAAGGTTTAACTGGTTCTCGTTGTCACGGGAAGAGAACCAAGACCACTCTTCTATATGCATATGAGTTCTTCACTCATAGGTTGAGGAAATTTTTAAGGAACCCTTGATCGCATCCTTCACATTTTTAATATTTTTTTTTAACTTTGACCTCAAAAATCCATCCACAAACTTCATCTATAATGCTTGGAACAAATATGGGCATTAAAACTCTAATAGACTAATCACTCTTGTGCAGATTGCTTTCACGTCCGTGGTTTATCCATCTTTGATTCTTGCTTATATGGGACAAGCTGCTTATCTATCTAAGCATCACAGTATCGAAAGCGACTATCGAATTGGATTCTATGTATCAGTACCAGGTAGTTACCATGGGTTTTATTTTTATTTTTGAGGACAAATGGTTTGAATACAACCAAGTGGGCTTCAACTAATTGAAATAACTGATTAAACATATCAGAAAGAATAAGATGGCCAGTTCTTGCAATAGCTATACTTGCAGCGGTTGTGGGAAGCCAAGCTATCATAACTGGAACTTTTTCGATCATCAAGCAATGCTCGGCTTTAGGCTGCTTTCCAAGGGTCAAAATAATTCATACATCGTCTAAGATACACGGTCAGATTTACATACCGGAGATCAATTGGCTTTTAATGATGTTATGCTTGGCTGTTACAATTGGTTTTAGAGACACGAAACGCATGGGTAATGCGTCAGGTACGATCATAAGTAGATATAAAAAGAATGTATCATTCTTAGTCGAATATATCCTTAATTTCAATTTTACCTTCAACATTTGATTCAGTTATGGCCTATGTGGTTACTTGTGACTGAGGACTTATTTCTCTGTTTTTGGTCATTGGAACTTTATGTATGAAAATAAAAACAAGGGGTAGGCTATTTGCACACACTTTTTTTGCTTGTCTCACCCACTTAAATGGTATTTTCTAATAAATAGTGAAATTACTCGCCACACTCAGTTAAGAAAAAAGATTAACTTTTTGTTTGGTAGGAAAATATACCAAAAATTTTCATTGAGACTTGGTAGAATCCTACTGAATCTACATGAAAGGACTCAGTAGGAACCTACCGATTGAGGCACTATAGGAACCTATTGAGTCCTTTTAGGGAGATTTAGTAGAATCCTACAAATCTATGTTAAAGAATCCAGAACTGACCTACCTAATGAAGCTTTATTTTATTTTATTTTTATTTTTTTCGCTACCGAGATTTTCTAACAACTCCTAGATTAGGAGTTGAGGTTTCCACAATCCTTGTTAACCTATTTTGCAAGCTCAAAGGGTATTGCTTCTTGTACCACGAAATCTTTGTTGGAACCCTAGCTAAAACTTACGTAGATACAAAGAAGAAGAATAAGGAAGATGAGGAAACCGAATGAGATTTGGTTGGGATGGTGGGTGTATGAGAAAAACTAGAATTTCTCCTTTCACCCACTATTTAGATGGGTGAAAGCAGTAAGTGGGTGAGACGAGCAAAAAAACGTGGGTGCAAATGGCCAGCCTCATAAAAATAAGATAAGGTTAATAATTGCAATTTAAAGAAGGATTGGGTACTTAAGATTTAAGAATAATTGTGACTTTTCAATTTCTCACATCTATTGCTTACTCTTCTTCCTTTTGAAACAGGGTTGGCAGTTATAACTGTCATGCTAGTCACCACTTGCCTAATGTCCCTAGTCATAGTCCTATGCTGGCACCAGAACGTCTTACTAGCGATTTGCTTCATATTCTTCTTCGGCACCATTGAATCACTCTACTTCTCTGCCTCTCTAATCAAGTTTCTCGAAGGGGCTTGGGTTCCCATCGCTCTTGCTTTGATATTCATAGTCATCATGTACGTATGGCACTATGGGACTCTCAAGAAATATGAATTTGATGTCCAAAACAAGGTTTCAATCAATTGGCTCCTAAGCCTCGGACCAGACTTAGGCATCGTTCGTGTACGAGGAATTGGCCTCATACACACGGAACTTATTTCGGGTATCCCAGCAATCTTTTCGCACTTTGTCACCAACCTTCCAGCTTTCCACCAGGTTTTAGTCTTCCTCTGCATCAAATCTGTCCCGGTGCCATACGTTCGGCCTGAAGAACGATTCCTCGTGGGTCGCATTGGTCCAAAAGAGTACAGGCTCTATAGGTGCATTGTTCGATATGGGTACCATGACATACACAAGGACAACTTGGAATTTGAAAAAGATCTTGTTTGTAGTATAGCAGAATTTATAAAATCGGAACCCAATGGAGGGTCCGAAGACATGGAGACGGATGATGAGAAAATGTCTGTTGTTGGGACATCTTCGACACATGTTGAAGGGATCCAGATATGTCAAGAATACGATCATGCCACCGTAAGTGCGGGCTCAACAGAGCTGAGAGAGATACAATCTCCGGGGGTCCCAAGGAAAAGAGTAAGGTTTGTACTTCCTGAGAGTCCAGAGATGGATGCGGGTGTGCGCGAGGAGCTACATGAGCTGATGCAAGCGAGGGAGGCAGGGATGGCATTCATACTCGGGCATTCATATGTGAGAGCGAAGCGTGGTTCGAGCCTGATAAAGAAGTTGGTGATTAATGTTGGGTATGATTTCTTGAGGAGGAATTGTAGGGGTCCTAGTTATGCACTGAGCAACATCAACCATGCATCGACTCTCGAAGTGGGAATGATTTATAATGTTTGATTTTGGTCCTATAGAATTTATAATCATGTTTTTTGTATATGTAAATATATGTTATAGATCAAAGTTTTCTCACAAGGGTCACAGTATGGCCCACTTTGGGATTTGAGCTCTATATAGATTGGGCTGTGATTAGATCATGCAAGAAAATAAATTAGTTCCTCTCCATTCCACTTATTTTGATTGTTAAGTGGGGGAGAGAAGAGAAAAAAATTGGAGAGAAAAAAATATGAGTTTTCTTTCTCTCCGAAAGTGGAGAGAAATCCTTTTAAAATATTTTATAATTCCAACTCTGTCCCTTTATCTATTTTAAGATATTTTAAAATTTCAAAGTTGTCCCAAGTTCTCTCCTGTCAATCCAAACATGATGGAGAGAAATTGAGTTTTTCTTCTCTTCTCTTCCATTTAATGAGTTTCTCTTCTCTTAATCCAAACATAGCCTTCAATAGTACACGATAACGTCAATTGTGGGGAAATTCTAAGGCTAAATCCATTTAGAGTTGTGACAATGAAACTCCACTTGATCGTGATACACTTATCCCAAAGTAATTGGGTAACTAAACCTTGTATTTCACAGATTTAAACTTAAAATCTCATTTCGAGGTAATAATTTGGTCAAGGGAAAATCAAAACATTTTATTGACAATCTGAAACATTGCCTAAACATTAATGTTTCTGAAAAACCTAACTATGTGAAGAAGATGAGAAAATGGTAGCTCCAGTATTTCAATGACATTATGCATTTGAGATGAGGTCCAAGGATTGTTAAGAAAAGAAAAATTTACTAAGGGTATGTTTGATTGCACATGAAAAATAGGGTGGAAAATCAATTTCCACATGAAAAATGAAAATTTATTTTCCACCCCAATCAAAAAGTCTACCAAAACATGCATTTCACTTTCCCACCCATAGGATTTTACTTTCCCACCCATATGGGTGAGAAAGTGAAATCCACCCGTATTTTCCATTCCTAATTCTTCCTTACTCATATCTTCTTCTTCCTTACCACCACCACCACCATTACACTAACCTCATTATCATCGCCATCGTCACCATCGCAGTCACCGTTATCGTCGTCATCGTCGTCTCTGCCTTCGTCATTCCAACCACCTTCTCTCTCTCTCTCTCTCTCTCTCCCCCTCCTTCTCCTCTTCTTCTTTTTTCTCATATTTTTTTCATGATTTTATCCAAGTAAAATCAAATAATGGAATTTGATTTTCCAACCCTACTTATTTTCCACAATTATTTTTCCATGGATTTCAAATTCCATGGAAAGTCACTTTCCATGCAATCAAACATACCCTAAATGAACTATTAAGAGACTATCCAAAACTTAGAGGTTATTTTGAAAAAAAAAAACCTCCTCTACTAGGGTCTTTTGAGTAATTTTTCTTACTTTTAAATTATAACAAATATTAAGTTCGGTTCGGGCAACTTGGGTTGTTCGATACTTATGCCTAGACCCAACCTAACTTAAGTCTGGCATTATTTTTTGTTACCCAACCCCAAGGTTGAACACAAGCTTACTATGCCCAGACCCAACCTAACTTGAGTCTAGCATTGTTTTTCGTTACCCAACCCCAAGGTTGAACCCAAGCTTACTATGCCCAGACATGATTGAAGGTCGAGTTTAACCTAGTTGTTCGGATTTTACCCGCCCAAGTTGCAACCCTAATTAAGATGGGAGAAAAAAAATCAAAATTCATCGAGATAATACTTTGCTTAGAGATCAATTCACGTTTTCTAAGATTGTTATCTATAGGATGCGTAATTTCGTCGAGATTAATACTTTATAAGGCTCAAAATCGAGAAACTGTCAAAAGATACGATATTTTAACAACCTATTTGGTGGGCCCACACCTCAGAGGAGATAGGGTTGGCTTTCTACCTTCTTACTCAACAAGCCATCACGGAAACTTCCGCGAGAAGCGCAAGCCAGATAAAGCGGGTCCACACTTTAAACTTACTTTTGTTTGACTCACTCATGTAGTGACACGTGCACAACAAGATCGACTACGATTCATCACGTCCAATTAAATCAGACGGAATGTTGATTTACGTCTAAAGCTGGTAGGGTCCACATGATTTAGATCGACAAAGGGACGAGGATTGATCCACGTGGAAACAAAAGTCCTTATAAGGAGCTACAAATGCTTATAATAATAATAAAAATAAGAAAACCAACATAATTGTAAACCCCGTTTTTGGATAATATTTACGAATGTGTGCCACATAATTTAACGCTCTAGTGTCCCATTTTATTTTATTTTTTGATTAATTTAGACAATAAAGGCTTTAGATGTTGGTGGAGGTGAAAGTGAGTCCAATGGGACAAGGCAATGTCCATGTTGAGTCAAACAAAATTAAGAACTAAAATTTTGATCCAACCATTGATTTGCATCTTGGGATTAACATTCAACAATGATGATTATATACATCCTAAGTGATGAATGATAATTAACGTAAATAAATAACGAAAGTTTCGAGAAACTTGACTTCAATTTTTTTTTCCTTTTTCGATGAATATTAAGCACATGTTTAATATATATAACCCGAATCTCAAAAAAAATGTACAAAATGTATGATTTGATGAGTAAAAATGATTTTAATAAAAGAAAAATTGATATAGATTTAGAGATAAAGTTAAAATCAAAAATAAAAATTATATATTTTAATCTTAGATTTTTGAATTGTGATCATAAGTTTCAAGATGGGGTATTGAGTGTACAACTACCTTACCAAATTTGTTAAAGTTGTATGGAACAACAAATAAATTCCATCTGAATTTACGTGGAAGTTTTGATATATCTCTTAAATATTTAGATTGATATAATATCTCTTTTACCCTCATCTTTATTAATAAATTGATAAAAATAATCAAATAGATTTATCTTGATGAAAAGCATCTATAGTTACTACACTTCCACATCATGAAAGTACCATATAAGATACAATCTTAAGGTCACTTCAGTATTATTTCTCTCAAATTATCATATTTCATATCAAAGATTTGAAATCATTTTGATGGGTTGTTGAGTCATAGTACTTCGAGGTCAAGAGGTCTGTTCCCGCTGTAGTCTCAAGTTCTACTCCCCCTATTGTAAATACTTGTGGGCACGGATCGTTGGGTTAAAAGTCCTATTGAGTAAGTTTTGTTCAGGGAGGAGTGATTATTTGGTGCTGAGTAAGTTTTGTTAAGGGGGGAGTGATTGTTTGGTCTGTGCAAGCTGACTTAGATACCCTTCTTTATTAAAAAAAAAAAAAAAAAAAAAATAATAATAATAATAATTATAAAAAGTTAAAAAGATAAGAAGGGTAGTACGGTAAATATAAGTGAAAAATGCAAGAAAAGCGTGTTGAGATGTGGAGATGCTTATCCATTGCCAGTTCGGAAAAGTCATAGTTGTCTGTCACGCTTGTCGAGTCTACTATCTATTCTCCACATTTCTTTGTGCGGTTAAAACTTAATAAAATAGCTGTCACTCTGTTTTTATAACTAACTTTCACTATTCTAATTACAATATTTTTGTTGTATTTACGTAAGAACCCCTATCAATTTCTTCTATTTACATCAACAAACACGCTTCATTTGCCTAGGTATTTTTGTAATATAATACTAATATGAGGGGTGTTTTAGTAAAAAGGTTAAAAGCTGGTTGTCTGGTTGATTTATTAATGTCATCTACGTTTAGTTTTCTTTTGCTTCATTTTATCTGTTTCACTTCGCTGCTTTGTTATGACGGAAAATCGAAACCTCCGTTTCCCGGCCGTTACTACCGCTCAAACCCGTTACTTTCTCGCAGGATTCCGTTCAATTGTTGACGTGATATCGCCGTAAACCTAAAACTCGAGTTTTGATCATCGAAGTTTGTTGTTTCTTTGATCTGTTCTTGATCACTGTGTTTCTTACCAGTAGGTTCGCTCAAATCCTCTTTGCGGTGTTTGTTTTCGCTTTCTATAGTCAAATCTAGGTTTTTTTTTTTGTTTGAACTTGTTTGAATTTCGGCAGGTTTCGCGGGAAATCGATTGGTGTGGCTTTCTAGATGTTGTGTGATCAGATTTTGGTTGATTTCTTTCAGGTGAGATTTTTGAATTTGATTCTATAGTCTCCATTTGCATTTCGTTTGAGGTTTGAGGTTTCGAGATATGGAAGTTCGTTTGTACCCAAAAAACTTTTATATTTGCAGGAAAAATCTTACTTGGTAAAAAAAAAAGTGACCCAAAGTTCCAATCAGGTTCTTATCCTTAAAAGATTAATTGTGAGATAGTAATAAGGTGGATTCGATGAACAAAGAACCTTAATTTTTCTTTCTTTATTGAGAATCTGTCTAGTTTTTGCTATAAGAGTAAGACAGATTTCAGTCTGAAATCTGCAGGGATTTTCTAAGAATTTTGGGATTTTCATTACATTAATTGCAACCCTAATTTTATCTGTTTGTTTTGCCTCTTTAACTCGGTTCGATTCCAAGTTTTGTTATTTCTGTTTTATTATATTGAATCGGGCATTTGGTGAAGATCAAGATATTAACTGTTGAACCTAAACATGAACAATTGAAGTACACGTATAGGCATACACCGTATAGCATCTCCAACCTACGCCTCTATAATGCTCCTCCAAAAGAGCATATTCCTTATATTTGGAGGACTCTTTCCCCTCTAAACTTTTTTGAACTCCAACCCACCCCTCCTCTAAAAACACTACTCATTTTGATTTATGAATGCTTTATTACCGTTAGATTTTTTTTTCCCGTAAAATAATTAGATCTAATAGACACACATCTCCGATCAAGCTCATTTTTGGTATGTAGGTTCAACAAGGGATGAATTATATATCCATATGGTTGGTCGATCTAAATCTGTACTGTGGCATAAAATAGATTGACACATTAATCAATCATTTACCAACAATTTTTTAATTATTCTCAACCATTCACTTATTTTCTTTTATTTATTTATTTGGGGTTTAATAAGTAAAATTTGAGGTGTCAATAGCAGCTCACTTAGAAAAAAGATAGGATGGGAATTCATTGAAAGTTGAATGGATGGAGAAAGCTAAAAGTGGGATTTAATGAAGTGAATAGTGTTTTTAAAGGGCTTCTCTAAAAATCTGAAATCCTCCAAATATGGAGGAGGGAACAGTGTTTTTGGAGGAATTCCTTCAAATAGCAGTCTGGTTGGAGCACATTTTTGAGCTCCACCTGCATATTTGAAGATGGAGCTCAGATGTGCAGTCCGGTTGGAGATGCTCTTAGTTCAATGCCTCAATAAGTATCTGTGAACAATCCTAATGTATGTTCGTAACATTGTATGCTATAATATCTATTTTGCACGAGTACCATAACTTTCCCTGACTGTTCTCATTTCTTTAATTGCTCTCTCTAATAATGTCACTTACGAAGGATCCTTATGGATAAAAGTAGGACCTAACACCAAATTAGAGGACTAGTTGTTTAATTTTATATCATACTAGAACAACCGTGGGTTAGTTGATGAATTAATGTTTTGGAAGGAGAGGATTAGCCGTATTTTTTAAAATAAGGAAAGTTGTTTGCAAAATATTATCTTATCAATCACGGGGCCTATTGTTTTTTTGGGGGAAGGTGTTTAAGTAATTTAAAGGAGTTTTTATTTGAAGACTTCTTAGTGAGATGGGATTGGCTTTGTAATTTAGTCCTTGATTTGTCCTGTTGTCTGGGCTTTTGAGTTTTGTTTGTATCTTGTTTGTGGGTTGGTCCCAGTGACTTGTTTTTTAATGAAATATTTTGCTTGTCAAAAAAAAAAAAAAAAAAACCTTTTAGTTTGAACTATATGATTTTGATTCTTATTAGTAAATAGGATGGGTTTTTTGTGTTTTATTTTGTAATCACCAAGGTTTAAAATCCTTACCACGTTCCATATCTATATA
The DNA here is from genome assembly GCF_017979445.1 of Akebia trifoliata. Lineage (NCBI taxonomy): Eukaryota > Viridiplantae > Streptophyta > Magnoliopsida > Ranunculales > Lardizabalaceae > Akebia > Akebia trifoliata. The sequence continues at coordinate 29,863,468 of NC_141381.1, forward strand.
AGTCAATGGAATGTGTTGTCTTGACCAGGGCAGAATGAGTCACTGGACAAAATGACATTGCAATAGACATTACATCAAATGATTTTAGTACTTATTGAGCCAAAAAAACATGTTTTTTATTATTTTATGTTTTGTAAATGACAGAGCCAAAAAATATGTTGTTTATTCTTTTATGTTTTGTAAATGACGGTGCACTATATATCTCAATATAATGTCTTGGAATATTACTAGCGAAGACATCCAAGTTAACTAAAAATACGGACAACCTTTATAACTTATTGGTGTAGCTTGATGCCTTTATGGTTGTTCTCTTGCATATTTTTTAATGATATTGTTATTCATGTTTTGAATAATTTATTACCGTGTTTCTAACTTAATATTGGTGGGTGGCTTTGATGTGAACCCCGTCAACTTGTGACAAAACCCGTGATTGAAATTAAATTCAAGGACCGTTCTACAATCAGGTTTAATGGAAACCTCGACCCATTACCTATATAGAGGTAAGAACCTTGGTATAATGAAGACGCCACAAACGGTGATGAAGGACCGATTGATAAGTCGAGATGAATGCCACGGATAAACTCTTCAAAGAACCAAAGAGAAAATTCTCACAATTTTTATGAATCTAATGTGCTGGATTTTTATTGATGAACACACCTATTTATAGGCTGAAATACAATAAAATAATAGGCCAAATCAACTGAGGAAAATTTAGTCAACCTAAAAGGAAAATAACCTAAATAAAAAAATAAGAAATCTGCAGCCCAAAAATCATGCCTATTGCTGCCCTTATTCTTCCTTATTGTCATGCCTATTTCAGCTAGAATAAAAGGAAAATAAACAGCAAATAAAGGTAATAAAAATAATGGAAAACTTGTCTTTTATGGTTGGCACATGCCTTATGAAAATAGGCAACTAAGGAAACTAAAAATAGAAACAAATGTGCAGTCTTCTAGGGCCTTTATTGCAGCCTTTATTCTTGCCAATTTGTCTTGGAAAACAAGCAATCAATCTTGAAAGGAAACTAAATAATTTCAGCCAATTAAATGCTGAAATTATTCTTCTAGAACTTGAATTATGTTGATGCAGTTTTGTTGAACATGTGGATCATGATCAACGGAGCTCCACGTGTAAGTTTGATTCCAAACTTTTTGAATCAGCCCGTTAAGTGCATCTTTGAATTTATTTGCTCGTGTTCTTGTAACCGTGCCTTGATTTGCATCAGGCTTCTCATACAAATTGAAATGTTGATTGTAATTACACTATATACAATTACATTCCATTCATAGATTTTGAAATTGTAAAATATTTTAAAGATCTAGTTTTTTCTCTACTTTTTGTATTTTTATTTATTTTTCTAATTTTTTACATTTATTATATACACTATCGTTCAATTTAAGATATTGTGCTTTGCTTTAAAAAGGTGTAACCCTTGTTATGTCCCTTGTGCCTCAGGTGTGGCTTTTGCCTTTCGCTACTTGACTCTATTTAGGATATTCTGATATATTGCCACACAATTGTGCATGCACATGTGCGATATAATCATGATATTTGACATAAATATGCTTGAGTAACTTTTCTGTATGGATGTCGTTAGTCAGGATATATCTGTTGGAAATCAGGGGGTTGGTCATAAGCTGATATGCCACTTGTATGACTGATTGTCTGATTATTGAGACAAGAAACTGTGTAGCAATCATGGAGCCAAGATCATGCAACAACTTTTCGGAGTTGGCTTTTGGGGACCTATTGGATTTCCCTCAGACTCCTAGAACCCTTCCACGGGTGATGACTGTTCCTGGAGTTTTATCTGGCTCAGATGGTGATGGCAGTAACGATGGAGATTCAGATGTTCCAATCGTGTGCTGTGAGCGAAAAATTATTGTAGCAAATCTGCTGCCACTGCATGCTCAAAGAGAAACAAAAACTGGAAAATGGTGCTTTAGTTTGGATGAGGATTCACTTCTGTTACAAATGAAGGATGGTTTCTCTTCTGAAACAGAGGTCATTTTTGTGGGTTCCCTGAAGGTTGATATAGATGCAAGCGAACAAGAAGAGATTGCCCAGAAACTGTTGGAGGATTTCAGTTGCGTCCCAACATTTCTACCCCCCGATCTTCAAAAAAAGTTCTACCATGGATTTTGTAAAAAGCAATTATGGCCTCTTTTCCATTACATGTTACCCATTTGCCCAGACCGTGGCGACCGCTTCAATCGGTCACTTTGGCGAGCCTATGTTTCTGCAAATAAAATATTTGCTGATAAGATCATGGAGGTTATTAATCATGATGATTATATATGGATCCATGATTATCACCTTATGATTCTCCCTACATTCTTAAGGAAACGATTCCATCGAGTCAAACTTGGATTCTTTCTTCACAGCCCATTCCCTTCATCAGAAATTTACTGTACTTTGCCAGTTAGAGATGAAATTCTGAAGGCACTACTGAATGCCGATTTAATTGGTTTCCACACATTTGACTATGCTCGTCACTTCTTGTCTTGTTGTAGTAGGATGCTGGGCCTTAACTACACATCTAATCGGGGGTATATTGGACTTGAATACTTCGGTCGCACAGTCTACATTAAAATTCTACCCATGGGTGTTCATATGGGTAGGCTTGAATCTGTATTAAATCTTTCATCTACATTCATGAAAGTCCACGAGATTAAAGAACAGTTCAAGGAAAAAAGATTGATTCTAGGTGTTGATGACATGGACATATTTAAAGGTGTCAGTTTGAAGCTCCTAGCAGTGGAGCAGCTTTTGCAGCAGAATCCTGAACTGCAGGGCAAACTAGTCCTTGTGCAAATTGTGAATCCAGCAAGGAGTACTGGAAACGGCATCCAGGAAGCAAAAGAGGAGACCCTTTTGACTGCTAGAAGGATCAATGAGATTCATGGTTCTCCTGGCTATGACCCAGTGATCCTCATCGACTCTCCTATTCCTCTTTATGAGAAGATTGCATTTTATGCTGCGTCGGAATGTTGCATGGTAAATGCTGTGAGGGATGGAATGAACCTAATCCCATACGAATACATTGTTTGCAGGCAAGGAACACCCCAGATTGATGAAGCTATGAATATAAGTGCGAGTTCTTCTCGCACAAGCATGCTTGTTGTATCCGAGTTTGTTGGTTGCTCACCATCTCTAAGTGGAGCAATCAGGGTCAACCCATGGGACATTGATGCTGTAGCCGATGCTTTAAATTTAGCCATTAGTATGCCTGATACTGAGAAGCAATTGCGGCACGAGAAGCACTATCGTTACGTTAGCTCTCATGATGTGGCTTATTGGGTCCGCAGCTTCATGCAGGACTTGGAGAAAGCATGCAAAGATCACTACAGTAAGCGTTACTGGGGCATTGGTTTTGGTCTTGGTTTCAGGGTTGTTTCTCTTTCTCCGAATTTTAGAAAGCTATCCATCGATCACATTGTCTCGACTTACAAGAGAACAAATAAAAGGGCAATATTCCTGGACTATGATGGCACTATCATGCCCCAAAATTCTATTATTAAAACTCCCGGTCCTGAAATTATCTCCATTATGAACAATCTTTGCAGCGATCCAAAGAACACTGTTTTTATTGTTAGTGGACGAGGGAGGAGTTCTCTGAGTGAGTGGTTTTCTCCATGTAAGATGCTGGGAATAGCTGCTGAGCACGGCTACTTCATAAGGTATATTTCTCCCATGTTTTGATCTTTTTGGCTTAGTGTGATAAGCACATATAATGACGAATAATTCCCTTAATTTATGGTCATTATTTAATACTAAGGCGTGTAAATTGTTTAAAAATAGCGTTTCCAATTTCTTTTTTGCATAAAAGGAGGGATCTTTTTTTCGTCTCTTTCCACAGGTGGAGTAAGACTACCGATTGGGAATCCAGTCCCTTGGCTGTTGACTTTGACTGGAAAAGAATTGCAGAGCCTGTGATGAGATTGTATACAGAGACAACTGATGGGTCCTACATAGAAGCCAAGGAGAGTGCCTTGGTCTGGCACCATCAAGATGCAGACCCTGATTTTGGATCCTGCCAGGCCATGGAACTGTTAGATCATCTCGAAAGTGTACTTGCAAATGAGCCAGTAGTCGTTAAAAGAGGCCAACATATCGTGGAAGTTAAGCCGCAGGTATGAATGCCCTCTATCTCATGTGAACCCGTTTTATTATTATTTTTGTAGTTGAAGTAGTAACCAATGTTGGGTGACAATGACATGCAGGGAATAAGTAAAGGTTTAGTTGCAGAGAAGCTTCTCACAACCATGATAGGTAGTGGGAATCCCCCTGATTTCATAGTGTGCATTGGAGATGACAGATCCGATGAGGACATGTTCGAGAGCATATCGAGTGTGGTCTCTAGTCCATCGCTTCCAACAGTTCCTGAGATATTTGCGTGCACGGTTGGACAAAAACCAAGCAAAGCTAAGTACTACCTTGATGACACTGTTGATGTTGTGAGGGTGCTACAAGGTCTTGCTGGTGCTTCGTGTCTGAAGCCAAGATATAGTTCACAGTCACACATTTGTGTTTCTTTCGAAAGTGCTGCTTGAGATACACAGTGGTGCCAGTTCTATGTACTTCAAAGGGATCAAGTTTTGGAGATTAATGTTAACTTAATCTTGTATATAGGGGGGGTCTCATACGTGCAGTTGCAAATAGGGTAACTGATGGGTACGGTGGCGGCATGGGAGAATTAACATTTTGTGAAACTAGTGGAAGGTGACATGGTTCTTGTATTTCTCAGTTGCCGTGTGGTATATTCTGTGCAGAATGCAGATTGCTTTTGGAAGTTGGAGCAGCTGATATTCATTAACAGTCTAATTCTCCATAGTTTTGTACGGTTACACTGGTTCTCATACATAAAAATATAATTTTTATGCCAAAAATCCCATGTTACACATCAATGTCTTTTAACTCATGAACACAATGTCTTGCAGAGTGAGAGAACAGAAATTTGGAGAAAGAGAAACAACCCTGAAACCAAGACCAAAACCAGCCCCAGTGAAGAGTCCGATTTTGAAGGAACCCTCCTCATTACAAGACATGTGGCGTTTTGAATTTATTTCATGCCCCTACATTTCCACCAAATTTTGGAATACCTCCTTGGAAATGCCACAAGTAATCCGATGGATAGTGTTCTTTCAAAATTTTGAAGCGGGATAGTTTCCAAGTCCCCCCCCCCCCCCCACCCCCCCCTCTTTGTTCCCTGTTGAACAGAAATGGAATGGCTCAAGAGTTGCTGGCAGGTGCTCTAGTAGCCTAATAAGTGTTGGATCCTCAAGATTTGGTCTTTGAAGCATCTCATGATGCCATCGTGTCACGGCCCTATTCTTTCGAAGTGGGGTCGTGCGGCGCAAGGGGGTCAAATCCACTTGCAAGCCTGTAAAATGATCGTACACCACACACACGTAGCTAGCAAACAAGTAAACGAAGCAACACGAGATAAAGCCCGGAGGCAACTTTGTTGATATAATATTGATTACACGGTGTAACGCGTTACAAAAGCAAATAGATGCGTTACAAGCAATTGATGATCCTATGACACGCGGGACTTCCACGGAGCTGGGCTTCAAGGCTTCAACAACGTGGGTGTAGGCCGGGGATTGGGATAGCACTGACACCCTTCCTACAAAGTGTATGCTAAGTCTTTACTAGATTTCCAGAAGGAAAATCAAAAGTAGAGGCCGATCATACTCCCTTATTACTAAAATGCCACTAAGCTAACAAGGATGCCCTGGCACGGGGCTGACACGTACCCTAAGCTAACAGATATGCCCTGGTATGGGGGCTGACATGGCTTCATAACGAACCTTACATAGTATTACATAGGGGCTCCCGGGTGACTCCGGAGCGAGCTACACCTAAACTCTAGGTGTCAGAGTACATGGCCGTTACAGTCTCCCCCACCTATTCTGCAGACGTCCTCGTCGCATTGTCCCTGACAAACTCTTCAATCTTCTGCTTGAATGGTTGTAGGTTCTCTGCTCTTTCCCAGGTGGCTTCACATTCTGGCAAGTTCTTCCAAGTGACAAAGTACTCCATGTGCTGCTGCTTGCTTGAACTGCTGCTGACTTGACGCTCGGCGAGAACTTGGTCGACAACACGTTCCGGCTGGATTGTTGAACGAGAAGGTGAACGTGTTGGAATGCTGCGTGCTGGATCTGCATGGAATGGCTTGAGACAGCTAGTATGGAAGACAGGGTGGATGTTGCGTAACCAGTGCGGTAACTTCAGCTTGTAGGAGACCTTGCCGACTCGAGAGAGGATGAGCATTGGACCTTCATAACGCTGTAGTAGACCCCTGTGTGCTCGCTGTACTCGGTTGAACCTTCTCAACTGATCTGTCTTGAGTAAAACTAAGTCACCAACTTTGAAACGATCTGGTCGACGATGTCCATCAGCCCATTTCTTCATCCTCTTTGACGCTTTTTCAATGTAAGATTTGGCAATTTCATTGTTGTCCTGCCAAAACTTAGCAAACTTGTACGCCCTTGGACACTGTCCCTGATATCCTGAAACAATAGTATGAGGAGTTAAAGGTTGTTGGCCAGTAATAAGTTCAAAAGGACTCTTGTTGGAGGAAGAACTCTTCTGAAGGTTGAAACAGAACTGTACGACATCAAGTAGATTCGCCCAATCCTTTTGGTTGGCAGTGACAAAATGCCTAAGATATTCCTCCAACATGGCATTAAATCTTTCAGTCTGCCCATCTGTTTGTGGATGTCCACTGGTCGAAAAGTCAAGCTGAGACCCAAGTAATCTGAACAATTAGGTCCAGAATCTCCCTGTAAATCTTGAATCTCTGTCGCTGACAATGTTCTTGGGCACACCCCAATACTTGATGACATGCTTGAGGAACAAGTGCGCTGTTTCTTCTGCTGAGCAATATGTCGAGGTCGATATAAATGTAGCATATTTGGAGAAACGGTCCACAACCACAATGATGGATCCATACTCCGCAACCTTCGGCAAACCTGTGACGAAGTCCATAGAAACACTTTCCCAAGGCCTTTGGGGGACTGGAAGAGGTTCCAGTAGCCCGATAGGTTTGTCGCGCTCGATCTTGTCTTGCTGGCAAATGAGGCAGGTCCTCACATAATCTAACACATCATCACGGATGTTCGGCCAGTAGTATCCTCGCTCCAAGAGAGCTAATGTGCGGCGCCAGCCCGGATGGCCAGCCCAGTCGTGACACTCCCTCATCAGTTCTCGTCTTAGCCCGTCCGCACGTGGAACAAACATGCGGCTCTTGGTGGTATATAACAACCCATCCCGAAGCCAGAAACGGCGTGCTTTCCCCTTCTGCACCATATCCAATATGACCTTCGCCTGGGGATCACTGTTCAAACCATTCTGAATTCTCTGCTGTAAAGTGCTGGTAACTTGAGAAACTTGTCGCTGAAGTGCTGCTAGCTCTGCTTTGCGACTCAAGGCATCGGCCACGTTATTGTTCTTTCCTGGCTTGTAATCCAAGGCCAAGTCGAACTCTGCGAGGAATTCTTGCCAACGAGCCTGTTTTGGTGTCAACTTCTTCTGAGTCAGGAAATGGCTCACTGCCACATTATCAGTCTTCACATGAACTTGTGACCCCAACAGATAATGTCTCCAAACTCTCAAACAGTGGACGACAGCTAACAACTCTTTCTCCTGTGCGGTATAGCGTCTCTCAGCATCATTGAGCTTTCGACTTTCATAAGCAAGCGGATGCCCATCCTGTAACAACACTCCTCCAATAGCAAAGTCAGATGCATCTGTCTGAACTTCAAACGGCTTGGTGATGTCGGGTAGAGCTAAGACTGGGTCTTGCATAACAGCAAGCTTGAGGTCTTCAAACGCCTCATGACACTTGTCCGACCAGGACCAAGTGTGATCTTTCTTCAACAGGTCTGTGAGAGGTGCGGCTCTTTTGGAATAACCTTGGACGAAACGTCTATAATAGTTCACAAGACCGATGAATGACCTGAGTTCTGTGACAGTAGAAGGGGTTTTCCATTCATCAATAGCTCGCACTTTTTCCATGTCCATCCGGATCTGTCCATTACCCACAACGTGGCCAAGAAACATAATCTGCTCTTGAGCGAATGAACACTTCTCTAGCTTGACATACAACTGATTGTCCCGAAGCACTTGGAATACCTTGCGTAAATGTTGAACGTGCTCTTCTAAGGTAGAACTGTATACTACGATATCATCAAGATATACCACAACAAACTTGTCGAGGTATGGTCTGAAGAGGTCGTTCATCAAGGTGCAGAATGTCGCAGGTGCGTTCGTAAGGCCAAAAGGCATAACTAAGAACTCATAAGCACCATACCTGGTAGAACAAGTAGTTTTCGGCTCATCTCCATCTGCAACCCGTACTTGATAGTACCCTGATCTCAAATCCAACTTGGAAAAGTACTTGACTGCCCCAAGTTGATCAAACAAATCAGCAATCAGTGGAATCGGATACTTATTCTTGACGGTAACCTTGTTCAGCGCTCGGTATTCTACACAAAGTCGCAATGACCCATCGTGCTTCTTCTGGAATAAAACAGGCGCCCCATAAGGTGCCTTCGAAGGTCTGATAAATCCAGACTCCAGAAGTCCATCAAGTTGCTTGCGTAGCTCAGCTAGTTCCGGAGGACTCATCCTGTATGGCCCCTTTGCAGGAGGCTTGGTACCAGGTACTAGTTCGATTTGATGATCAATCGGCCTACGTGGCGGTAGGGTCTTCGGAAGTTCTTCCGGCATGACATCATCAAATTCAGTCAAAACCTGTTTAACCAATGGGGGAGTTGAACTATGGTCCTGATCATCAGGTTCAACTCGTAAGGTAGCAAGAAACGTTTGCTCACCTTTCTTCAACCCTTTCTTCAGCTGAAGGGCTGAGATCATCTTTCCCTCTTCTTTACCTGTAGAGAGAGGAATGAAGCTTGGACTTTCACCTAGCAAGCCCAAAGTGTTGGCAAATGGCATCGGAACGGCCCTGTTTTGTCGCAGAAAGTCCATCCCAATGATAACTCGGAACTCATCGAGTGGAACTGCGAGAAGATCTAGCTTACCCTTCCATGGACCTATCTTGATGGCCACGGACTTGGCCGACCCTTGTATAGGAGTGGCCTCGGAGTTAACAGCTTTCATACGGCTTGAATCCTTTTCGAGCCGGATATTGAGGCGCTTCGCCTCTGCAGGGGAAATGAAGCTATGCGTAGCTCCCGTGTCAACCATTGCCTGGGTGGTCTTACCACCAATCTCCACATCAACATACATGAGACCCTTACGCTGACGGATCGTCTTAGTCTCAGAGGTCTGTTTCATTGCATTCAACAGATGCATAGCTCCCATATGAGAAGATTCATCATCATCTTTCTCACTTGAACTCTCGTGACTAGGGTCACTCTGGGAAGCTAACAGTGCATTCAACTTGCTTCTCTGCGGGCAATTGAACGTCTTATGAGGACCACCACACAAGTAACACTGAATCTTGTTGCGGTGATTGTTGGACTGGGTACCGGTGTTCTTCGAAGGGGAGGAATCCCGATGGGATCTCCTGCTTGGACTGTGTCTAGATCCTCCATTTTTACCTTTGGAAGACCCATGGGTGCGTTCACTCTGCTGAGAGTACCCTTTCGACTGATTGGATACCTTCTTTTTATTCCCATCCACGGGAGAATAATCCGTCAACCGCTCAGCTGCGGCGATAGCAGTCGTGAGGTCTTGCACACGTTGCCTCTGTAGTTCTGTCTGAACCCAAGGCTTAAGCCCTTCTGTAAACGAGAACAGCTTGTCTTTCTCTAACATATCACGGATATCAAGCATCAATGCGGAAAATTGCTTGACGTAATCGTGCACGGTACCAGTATGTTGGAGTTGCCTCAACTTCCTGCGGGAAATGAACTCCACATTCTCGGGTAGGAACTGATTCTTCAGCTCCCTTTTGAGGTCTTCCCATATATCGATGGAGCATTGGCCACTCTCCATCTCGGTGTACTTTGTTCGCCACCATAGCTTAGCGTTACCTGCAAGATACATAGAAGCAGTTGTTACTTTTACCTCTTCTGAATCCAGTCGAGCTGCACGGAAGTACTGTTCCATATCAAACAGGAAATTCTCGAGGTCTTTCGCATCGCGTGCACCACTGAAGGCGCGTGGCTCGGGGACTCGCAAGCGCGAGGGAGGAGCATCACCACCGGTAGGCCGCTCGTTACCAACGGCTCTTACCAGGAGGCCTACCTTAGTAGTGAGCTCCGTAATCTGTTCCTGTAACATGGCTATGGTTCCTCGGGTGTCTTCCTCGAGGTCAGTCACTCTGGCTCGGAATGTCTCGGGTCTTTCCTCCAGCGTGTTTTGTCGATCATCCAATTGCGCAATACCATCAACTATCCCGGATAGCATACCTACCTTTTCCTCTAATACCTCAATGCGTTCCTTGTTTGTACGTGGTGCTAGTGTGTTTGGAGCGGGTAGATCCGCGGTACTAGTAGTTCCTCTTACCATCGTTCGCGTGAACCAAATGGAATCTCGGGGAATAGCTAGGGGGAATACCAACTGTGCTCAAGCAACTGCTGCTCTGATACCAACTGTCACGGCCCTATTCTTTCGAAGCGGGGTCGTGCGGCGCAAGGGGGTCAAATCCACTTGCAAGCCTGTAAAATGATCGTACACCACACACACGTAGCTAGCAAACAAGTAAACGAAGCAACACGAGATAAAGCCCGGAGGCAACTTTGTTGATATAATATTGATTACACGGTGTAACGCGTTACAAAAGCAAATAGATGCGTTACAAGCAATTGATGATCCTATGACACGCGGGACTTCCACGGAGCTGGGCTTCAAGGCTTCAACAACGTGGGTGTAGGCCGGGGATTGGGATAGCACTGACACCCTTCCTACAAAGTGTATGCTAAGTCTTTACTAGATTTCCAGAAGGAAAATCAAAAGTAGAGGCCGATCATACTCCCTTATTACTAAAATGCCACTAAGCTAACAAGGATGCCCTGGCACGGGGCTGACACGTACCCTAAGCTAACATATATGCCCTGGTACGGGGGCTGACATGGCTTCATAACGAGCCTTACATAGTATTACATAGGGGCTCCCGGGTGACTCCGGAGCGAGCTACACCTAAACTCTAGGTGTCAGCGTACATGGCCGTTACACATCGGCTTAGAGCCTTAGAATGAAGCAATAATTATTTTAAATTCACAAGTGAACCTATGACGTCAAAGTTGTTTTGAAGTATATCAAACCGAAGCTATTAGCCCAAAAATGAATAATGTTTATGGACATTTCTAAGAATTTGGAAGAAAGTTCTATTTAGATGGCTAGTATGCGAGTATTGATATCATGAGCAGTTCAAAATCCGCCTTCACCTGTTAAGTACTAGCCACTAACCCTTTTATTAAGATAAGGATAATGTTGAAGTGAACTCAGACTGAAATCTCATATCGCACTTCTTGACGTGAAAGTGTATGGTAATCATAGATGCTTTTTTGTTAAAATACGAGTCAAAAAGCATTTATGACTCTTATTCACTTTCATGTCAAGAAGTGCAATATGAGGTTCAAGACTGAAGTCACTCCAGCATGACTTTTAAGAGAAAAAAGAACGGATACATTGACCTCATTTCACACTTTGCTGTCGTGAATGTGTGTAGAACCATAGATGGTTTATGGTTGAGTCGTGTTGGAGTGACCTCTACCTAGAACCTCATATCGTACTTCTTGACGTGAAAGTGGAAAGGAATCATATATGTTTTTTCAATCGTATCTCAATGAAAAGCATCTATGGTTCCCATACACTTTCACATCAAGAAGTGCAATATAAGATTCCAGGCTGAGGTCACTTCAACATTAATGTTTATGGTTTTGTGTGCACCTCCACATCAGAACAGTGTGAAATGAGATCAATCTTGCCGTCACTCCGGCATGACTCATAAACAAATTTGAATTTCTAATTGAAAAAAAAAAAAAAAAAAAACCTTTTCTCAACTATTTCTATTCCACATGTCAGTATCTCATATGTTGCTTGGGATAATCCTAAAAATAAACTCTCTGGGTCCTCGGCCAGTAGGCCCATCCACTAACATATTTGCATGAAATATTTGACGTTTCTCACTCTACAATTATTAGAGTAAAAAGGAGAACAAAAAGCATTGATACCATTCACCTACAATATTTCTGACGATCTTTAGCTTTGTTTAACTGTCACAAATATATATTTCTTTGGTGGGTCCCGATGTACATAATCATTTGTTCATATCCAGGCTTTGTCGTTGATATTAAATTAGAAAAATTATTAATATATCGAGTCCACCAAAACCTCCACTAATGGCAAGCATCAAATAAACATAGCTAACTACACCTAATTTTACAACTATTAGGTCTCTTAATATGCAAAATGCTTAAGATTGGACCCCACTATTAGGTCTCTTTTGATTCCATGTGGCACAACTTGGTCCACTCATTCATCTCTAGCCATTGAGACCAAGTACAAATGCAAAATTTTCAATCCTATGGCTACCAAATCACCAGTCTGACTTTTGTTGACGAATCTGCAACTTTTTAGAGTAATTATCTTATACTCCGGGAGTTGTGTAACCATAACAATCTCCCCTTGTTCTTTGCTGCCATCAATCACTTTTTTTTTGGGGTTGTTGACTTACAAATGTTTGACCCAATTCTTTGATGTGTCAATTGGATTCATGAAATTTCAATTAGGGGGTGCAATTTGGTTCAGTTTGGGGCCAAATCGAAATTGAATTGACCTGGCCGATGCCACTAAACAAAAGTCAAAATTGAAGCAAATCAAGTCATAATCCTATAAAATTACTTGGAAGCAACAAGCGCACACACACATTTTGTAACCTAAGGTGTAACCCCACCAAAGGTGAGACTAATATACTTAGGACTTAGGACTGCACGCACAATCCAACCCCCTATCATGTGTTACGACATTTAAATAATCACATTTTCATGGAGGGGCATGTAGAGACCCGAAATCATGACTCGAGCAGAAAATCCAGTCACTCCTTACCATCTCAGCTATTCACGATAGGTAAGCAACACATATTTTAATGTGAATAAATAACAAACATGAAATATTTTGTATATTAAAACATTAATCTACGTCCTAAATTCTAAGCAGTAAGCATGTTAAAAAAAACTGAGGGGGCAAGGAGAGAGAGAGAGAGAGAGGAATTGTTTTGGGAGTATTCAATTTTAACTTTGACCATACGAAATCCATTTAGTCGAATAGTCTAAAATAAATCATAATAAATTTTATTTTATAAGAGTTTTGTTCGATTTTGTAAAAGCCTTGAATTGAAAATCAAATTAGATTGATCAGTTCTACATTTTCTTAACCTAGAATTGAGCCAAAACCATTCCAAACCAATCCAAATTTGTTGGTTTGCTTCTTGGTTTGAACCATACTTACTATCATGAACTTCATTTAAAGGTAAATAGGTGGGCTCCAAAGCCGAAACCAAAATTTCTCTAATAAAAAATTATAACGTTATCTAACTACTGTAGCACAGGATCTTCGACCGTTATATAATTAATAATAATTTAATAAATTTAAAAAAAAAAAAAAAAAAAGTATCGAAATTACAGGAGAGAAACAGGTGCCTGTCCGAATAAATTTAGCGGTTTTCAGTGCTACGAGCCGTTAGACGCTCCACACCTCTGACAACTGGAAACTGGCAATTACCGGTACCCCTTCCAAGTCCTCGAATCTTTCCGTTATAAAAAACTCTTTACTTCTAATTTTTCTCTAACAAATATAGAAATTAGGGTTAGGGTTTGCAGGATATTCTCCTGCTAACCTCATAACCCATCTCTCTCTATCTCTCTCTTCTTTCTTGTCTGTGATCTTGAATCATAGATCGAAGATTTTCTTACTCGTTAATGGCGGAGATGGCAATAGAGCGAGAGAATCCAGAATTCTCACATAAAGAAGGAGGAGGAGGAGGAGGAGGAGAATCAGGTGATGAAATGGCGGATATGGTGTTTGCGAAGAGAGGTTGTTGTTTCTGGATTCCGTGTTTCAGGACTGATCAATCGAATACCGTTGGATCGGTTTGGTGGGAGAGAATTCGAACGGCTGAGAACGAAGATAGATGGTGGACCAAAGGATGGAAGGTTGTGATCAAACTTAGAGAGTGGTCAGAGATCATCGCTGGACCGAAGTGGAAGACATTTTTAAGGCGATTCAACAAGAACAGTAGAAGTGGTGGTGGTGGTGCTGGGGTAAAGGTTGGGAAATTCCAATACGATCCCTTGAGTTACGCTTTGAATTTCGATGAAGGTCAGGGGAAAAATGGTGATTCTGACGATAATTTTGGATTCCGCGATTTCTCGTCTAGGTACGCGGCGATTCCGATTTCTACAAAGTCTTCAATGGATCTTGGCAAGGATGGGCCGACCTTTATTTGAATATTGGGAGATTAAGAAATTAGAGCCGTTGGATTAATATGTGCTGATGCAAAGTGGACTCGTTTCTTGGTGGGAAAGATCATTAAGAAATGGTGGTGGGGTTGGTTTACTTTGTCTGGATTGGCAGAGGATGATTCGGAAATTCAATTTTATTTTTCATTTATTTTATATTGTTCTTTTAAAAAAAAAAAATATATTTTTATGATAGAATTTTTATCTTTTTAGTGTATAAATAATCAGAAAATGTTGGGTCTTCTACAATTTTAATTTTAAATTATTTTTTGTGTTTGTTTTTTGTTTTTTTTTTGTGTGTGTGTGTGTATAAATGATCAGAAAAAGTGGGTGCATGAGAATAAATTAATTGTACATCTCTACCAACTATTTGTGCACACCATCAAGAGTGGCCCCCTCCATGTATTGATCATTGATTGTTTTCATGTATGAGACTTGATTTTGTGTTAGAAAGTGATGTGGATGGTCAGGATTGTTTGATCAGGATTTTGTGTTGAATGAATAATCTCAAATATAGGAATCCACAACAAAAATCTTTTATATATATGAGAACAGTTCAGAGGCCCTAAAGAGAGCCAAACATTTTTCAAAATAAGAGGCTAGAAGTTTTGGAATGCGCTGATTTTTTTAGGATGATTTCTATGGTGAAGAGATCATCCCCACCAAAAATAAGCTCATTCCAAAACTTCTAATAGTTAACAAATTGAAGAATTGCTCACCGTCCACTTTTTGTAAACCACTTTTGATAGGGTTAGAAGTTTCGGAATGAGCTGATTTTTGGTGAGGATCATCCTTACATCAAGGAGATTATTCTTACCAAAAATAAGCTCATTCCAAAACTTTCTAACCCATACATTGAAAAAAATGTTTGGAACAATGTTTGTTTATCTTTAGGGCCTCCAAATGCCACTTATATGTGTATATATATATATATAGGGGGTGGTTCATGGGTCATATGTAAAAACAATGGTTTTTCAAAATATGGGTTAGAGGTTTTGGATTGAGCTTATTTTTTGCGAGGATGGTCACTATGATGAGAAGATCATCCTCACAAAAAATCAGTTCAATCTAAAATTTCTAAATCCATCAAAAGTTATTTACAAATTATTGGCAAAAATTGGCAAATAATCGACTTTCAGATTGGACTAATTTTATTTTCGGATGATCTTCCCATCATAAAGATCATCCTCACAAAAAGTTAGCTCAATCTGAAACTTCTAACCCATATTTTGAAAATTTATTTATGTTATATTTTTTTTACATATGTTTTTTCATATGTCCCTTGATCCGTTCCTATATATATATATATATATATCAGTTCATTTGAAAACTTCTAAGCTTGGTTTACAAGTCGAAGATTTGTTGACCATCCAACTTGTAAACCAGGCTTAGTAGTTTTGGAATGGGCTGATTTTTGGTGAGGGTGATCTTCTCATCATAGAGATCATCCTCACAAAAAATCAGCCTATTCTGAAATTTCTAACCCATACATTTAAAAAATGTTTGGCACAATGTTTGACTCTCTTTAGGGCCTCCGAATGCCACCTTATATAGACTGCCATAGCTACTAGCAATTGAATGGTTTACATTTCATTAATTGGTAGATTATAATCATCTAATTTGGTGACATTTCAGACTATATGGGCTCTAGGCCTTGTAATGGGGCTAATGTAATGATAGTCAATCTTAGCCATGTGGTGGGTCCAACGATCCACGGCTTGATTTGATGGGAGAGAGGGATTATACCCATGAAATTAAGATCTCAATTGCTATGGTCCAACCAATGAACAATTGAGATGGAAAGAGAAATAAAAGTTTCATAATATCAAAGTAGATCAATTTTCCTATTAAATAATCAACTAGTGTTGGTTGTATTGGTTAGGGAGAGGTCTTGGATTCAATCCTCCTAGTTGGCCACTCACGAGGATTTATCCGGACTTATTCTTGGTATGTGCGGATTGTAAGTGTATTGCATGTACTTGGGGATTTGGGCCAGATATGGTGCTCTAAGAGGCTAGTCCCACAAGTCAAGCACTCAAGCCTAGGAGTTTGGACATCTGTTATAAAAATAATAATTTATTTCAGTGACAATATTGAAACTTGATCAAATTCATATAGAGGGGGTAGTAGATACATATTTTTAACCCTTGAGTAAGAATGAAACGTAATGCAACACTCTTCTTTTATAAGGGCTTCGAGCCATAGTCACAAAGTTGGAGTACGGGTTTAAAACGACAAGGAAAAAATGTAGAAAACGAAAAAAAAAAAAAAATCGGAAAAAACGATGAAAAAAAAGAATAAAAATTATGAAATATATATAATAATAATAATAATAATAATAATAATAATAATACATAAGAACATTATTTTAATTTATTTATATTTCCAATATGACATGTTCTCAAATATAATTATGCATGTTATGATGCCAAAAAAAAGTTTACTCATCAAAATATCTTTTGTTCAAAATAATACACAATTAAAAAAATGAAAATTTATAAAATCAAGATATTATCATCAAAATCACATATTTTTACATTTATGAATCACAAATTCTAACATGTATCAAATCCCACATTAAAAAAAAGAAAGTATTTAGTTTAGTTTGTTTGTTTGTTTTTTTTTATAAATGTGAAAAAACGGGAAAAAGTGAAAAAATTTGTAAAAAAATCATTAATCAGAGGTACAAGACGTATTTTTATTAAAAAAAAAACTTTTTTTTTATTTTGTTACGATGTTTGAGATTTGTAATTTAGCATAAATAGGAGGACATTAAAAAAATAAGCCTTTACTATCGTCAAGATTTCATTTTCACAAAGCATTGTCTGTAAATAATTTTTTTTCTTTTAATTTGATTGAGATATGCACATATGATGAATACTTCTGTTTTTATGGGCCAGATCCTCTTGTATTTTTTTTATTCTAGTAGATAATAGAATAAAGACAAGGAAAATGATAAATTTGAGAGTAGTTTGTTTGTCCAAACCACATAGTCAAATCGAAATAGCATAACCAACTGTGTAACGTGATCCACCAATCATACATGTATGATCACATAATTAAACATGTCTATGAATCTTAGTACACCTGACACTTTTGTACTTCTGAATATTTTTACCTCACATGGGACGCATGTCCTAGCTAGAACAAGGACAATTAAGAAAAAAGAAATCTTATTTAACTTTATTTTCAAAAAATCCAACTTTGTTTTAATCCTTTTAAATCCTTGAGTAAAAATTATTTACCCTTAATCTTTATTAGCCAAAGATTATCTCTCTTTCAACCTTCAACAATAATGGTATGGGGTTTTGGGGATGTTGAAAACTAGGGATGATATTTTTTGTTGGGTGCCAAGGGACGACACATGGTACATAGGGATTCGAGTTTGGTGTGGAGATCTAAGAGTAAGTTTGGTGGCTCGATCACAAATCAACCATGGATTCGAATCTCGGTTGAATACAATTAAAGATTAGATCAAAAGTGATTAAAATTCTAATGAGAAAAAAATCCCAAAAGATGAGAAATGTATGAAGATCAGATATTGACTAGATACATTCGTAAATCACTAATGAAGATCTACTTTCTAAATTGGATAAGGGTCAAATTGATAACAAAATCTAAATGTATCTTATAATTTCACTTCTGTAAATAAATGGGCAAAGGTACAAAAAGGTATGGGTTCCCCATTTCTAAATTTTAAAGTATTTTTGTACTAAGATTCTAATTTGGACAATGAAGAAGTGTTGTTGCAAGTACACTTAGGGATACGGGGAGAGGAGATTACAAGGCATCATCACAGATCTCAAGATAGTACAAGTTTTTTTCATCTACAATTTGGTGCCGTTTGTAGGATATCGAACATGAACTACAAAACACCACGTGGTACGATCGAGATTTCAATCATGGAATAAGGGGCTATCCCAAAGATTGGCTCTATGGATTTAGATTCTATATTAGTGTTTTCATGGGAGGGGTAATTTTTAAGTTTGTCAAGGGATGAATGATTGAGGGGAGATCAGATTTTTGATTGTTAGAGGAAGATCGGCAAAGCGATTTCAAGAATTAAGGATAATTGATAAGGTGAAGACGATTCTCTACATGAAAGAAGGTGTTCGAGCATTCAAGAAGGAGAAATATCATAAAGAAGGAACATTAAGATTTTGGATCGTGTGAAGTTAGGAGGAGAAACATCTTTGTTCCAAAAAGATTGAGAAAGAGTTAGATCCATTTTTAATCAAGCAAACATGAGATACTCTGAGTTCTTAATGACTAGAGGCATCTCTTCCTCTACAATCAAAATCAACAATGGAAGAGGTAGAAGGGTTTTTTGATGTTCGTTTCTTGAGGATTTAGAATCAAAATCACATCTATTCTTAAAAGAACGATCTGGATTTCTAGATTCTTTCGACTAAGAAATCTGCTCGTGCGTACGTGGTGGGGAAAGGAGTAGATCAAGTAAAATGGGGACTGATTTCCCCTTCACGTTGGGAGTTCCATGTGAGGTCCATCATCCTTGTATTGGATTTGCTACTTGGCATATATATCATTATTGATATATGTGTCAAGTTGTATAGGGTGACATGAGTTGTGCGTGGCTACTGCCATGACCATAAGTCAATGTGAGAGAGAGAGAGAGAGAGGAAGGTAGGAGGGCTGTTGTGCTGTGGGTATGCACGTTGTGGTAGAGTGCAAAATTAGAGGTGGTTGTTGTAAACAACATAACCACAAATGAATTGGATTGATAAGTATATTGAGAGATCCACATCATTAGGTGGTAGAGAGGAATCGGTGGTGCTGTAAATTGTGGTTAAAACAAACAACAAAGATAGAAAACGTGGCTGTCCTCTCTCTATTCCTATTTTGGTGAAAAAGAAATAACATGGTAAGAGGTTGTATATAATTACTACTCAGCTTGCATCCATGAGGTAACATCTTTTAACTTACTATGTAATCATTGGGCATATGGATTGATCCACGTCTGTTGCTCAAATTGTATAATAATAAAAATGTAAAAGGGTCAAAATGAGGTGTGAATCATGCTCATGAAAGATTGATGTGGATTGATTTAAACTTAATACACATATTACCCTTGTTTGGAACATGAGAAGGTTGGGTTGAGTTTGGTTTTGGCCTACACATCATGATTGATGTATGACCAACTTCCCCTCGATTGAAAAATTATAGGGTAAAGAATAAATAAGTTGTCAAAATAAATTGGGGGTTGTTGGATGTCTTAGGTGCACACCAATTTTATTTTCCAATGAGACCCCATACATGTAATAGGGTCATGATATAAAAGGTAAAGGGTTTGCATCAAATGTGATGTTGATGTTCGTTGGGACCCAATTAAGTTAGTAAAATGGTATAAATTGGGAGCTTAACCAAGTCCAACTTGATGAGTCACAAGACTCTGTTGAATTGAATTTATTACTTAAGATTTCAATTAAGTTGTGGACCTTGCTGAGCCAATTAAATTGTTTCAGGGCATAATGATGCCGAGTCAAATTTCTATTAAGGGTTGGCTTGACAAATAAGGTTGGGGACTAATTTTGTGTCTAACTCGATCGAGCCAAAAAACTCGATTGAGTTAAATGGATTAACTCATAAAAAAAAAGGGACTCAATGAAACTGATTGATAATTTGGAAAGTCAATTGAGCAAAGGATTTCAAATTATTGATTGATAACTCGACCAAATCAAGGAATTTGATCAAGACATGGGATTCAATTTATCAAGAGCTCGACAAATCAATAACAATAGATTGAGAATACATTTTTTTTTTTTTGTGCAATTGTTATTATTTCTATTACTCAAAGAGATGTAGGTTGCAAAGGAACTTAGTGGTACACTTGACTCATATGGGAAGTCTGGTTCATATCCTAAGTCAGTCGTATGAGTTCACTTAGTGCAATTCGACTCATTTGGAAGTTTGATCCACATCCTAAGTTGGTCGTATGGGGCCACTTAGTGCAACCTGGCTCGTTTAGAAGTCCGGTCCACATCCTAAGTCAGTCGTGCGAGACCACTTAGTGCCACACCCGACACATATGGAGATTTAGTCCACATCCTAAGTTAGTTGTGCAGGACTACTTAACGCAAAGCCTGACCGTGGGGGGTCGGTTGACAACGAAAGCCTTGGCCCATTATGGGAGTCGAGCCCAACCGTGTAAGGTTGGTTTAACGAAAGCCTTGACTCATCATTGGAGTCAAGCTCAATCGTAAGGGGTCTATTTACAGTGAAAGTCTTAGCTCGTAAGGGTAGCCATGCCTGACCGTAAGGAGGTCGGCACACAACAAAAGTCTTGGCGTGTAAAGGGAACTAAGCCCGATTGTTGGGGGTCAGTCATTCGCTAATTAAAACTCAATTCATGAAGGGGCCAAGCCCGACCAATGAGGGTTGGGCTAACTTGTCCTTGTTTTTAATAATAACTGCTTTATAAGGGAGTCAAGTCCAACGATTTGGGGTAGATTTAATTGATTTTTGTTCCAAACCTGACCATTGGGGATTATATATATTAGAGTAGGAGTTTTGGATCACAATGGCACCAAGCTCGATTGATAAACGGAAAATGACAAAAAATTGGGGAAATAGACAATGTATTTATAAAAGAGAAATACCTTGAGGCATGTGACAAAACTAACGGTTCAAATAAATCGAGATAATTATAGTCGTCACATTTTTGAAGGTAAAACAGTTGGATGACGCATGTCATGGACATTGATTAAACAAATCTTAGACCTCGAAAAAAGAATTTGTAAGGTGCATGGCCATGTGTCACATGGTATCGTTAATTTATTCTCGAACACTTGGATTAAAATTCCAAACCCCCAAGAGGGGGTATTGTGGATGATATTTTTCGCTGGATACCAATGGACGACATGTGGCACCTAGGGATTTGAATTTGGTGTGGAGATACAATGGTAAGTTCGGTGGTTCAGTCACAAACCAATTATGGGTTCAGATCTCGGTTGGATAGAATTAAAGATTAGATCAAAAGTGATTAAAATTCTGGTGAAGAAAAAATCCCAAAAAGATGAGGAATGTATAAGGATCGGATATTGACTAGATACATTTGTAAATCACCAATGAAGATTTACCTTCTAAATTGGATAAGGGTCAAATCGATAATAAAAATTTAAAAGGATCCTAAGGTTTCACCTCTATAAATAGATGAGTAGAGGTACAAAAAGGTATGGGTTATCTGCCTTTTAAATTTTAAACTATTTTTGTACTAAGATTCTGACTTGGGCGTCATATAGGTATTGTTACAAGCACACCCAAGAGCACAAGGAAATGAGATCGCGAGGCATCGTCACAGATCTCAAGGTAGTACAAGTTTTTGCATCTACAAAAATCATGGATTTTAGAGAATAAAAATCACTCCAAAAGATTGAAGTTGAAGATAATGGATTTTGTGGGAAAATAAAAAAATAGAGATCTTTCAGAGACTAAGATGATTCACTCGAGTCATCTTGGCATCATTCATGAACATGACGGATGGACAATGCATCTTACTTGTACAAAATCTAGTAAGACAAATGAGATTTTGAAAATCTCGGTCAAATCAGTAAAACTCGTTTGAGCCAACTGAGATTTTATATATTTTAATTAAAATAATTAATTTTCTAAAAAAATTAAATATTTATTATTTAAATAAAATATGATTTAATGATTAAACATCTTTTAATCTACCTTATCTTATAATAAAATTTATAATTATTTTATATGAATAAATAATTGTAAAACAAGTTAAATGGTTTGTTTCATCCATGACGAGTTGACTCATCAAAGACAACTCGGTCTTGTCCATGAACAAGACGAGACGTCAAAACAAGTTTTGAAACCATGGTTTGAGAGCAACTCAATTTGACAGACTAATTTTTTTTTCTTAGACAATGTGGCATAATGTTATTTGGAGAGGTACAAGTTGGATTTAGATATATCTCTTGAGATTGACTTTAAGAATTTTTTCATAAACATGCATCATATTTACATTTGAATATTAAATAATGATTAAGTAATTAAAATATGCATAATGGTGAGAAGAACTTGGTTTCTAGTCACCTTCCTTCATATTTTTATATTTTAATTTTTCTATGATTTACAATCAAATCATAGCTACTATTTACACATAGAATCAAATTGATGTTTTAGATTTAACTCCATAAAACATATGGCTGATCTTATATCATTTAAATTTACTTCTATTTAATAATTTTTTTTTTCAATTTTATCCATCTTTATAGATGATAGAACAAAGATAAAAATAAAATAACAATAGATTTTACCATATAATTGGGTAACATCTGAATGTGAAAAAGGATAATTTTGAGGTATCCATCGAGGTTTTCTTGAAAATTAACGATTCCCCAATCTTTTCAATCTAATGTTACAATTTGCAAGATTAATGAGAATGACCAAAAAATTCTTCCTCTAATTTCTCCAAAAACTCCTCGTTTATTTTTTCAAAGTCTTCTACTTCTAAGTTAAATTTTTTTTAACCTCTTGTAAAAACCCCTTGATTCTATATTGAAAACCTATCTTCCTCAATCAGAGGTAAAAAAATTTTTACCTCTTCACATCATTTTCAACCAATTGCAAAAAATCATTGATTTTTTTCCCCCAAAAATCCATTTTCTTTTAACTACCTACTTTGTTATTGAGGCTTAAAGGTTGAAAAAGATAGGATGCTGAGGTCGAAGACAACGGAATTGAAAAAAAAAAGAGTTTATCCTAGAGGTCAATAGTTTGGAAAATGATTTAAACTCTCCAAGTTTAGGTAAATATTCGAGATATTTCATTTGTTTTGAATAGGGAACATCTTCTTATCTTTGCTTTCTCTGAGAGACTAATAGAAAATGACCTAAATACCCTCATATAAGATATATATCTATATATATATATTTTAAATATTCAAACTCGTATATAATCCCACACATTCAACCTCTAACCAAAAACCCATTGACGATTATCTTCAACATCTAGGATAAATTTTTTTTTTCAACCTCTTTGAATCATTAAACCGTTTTCAACATTTTGCCAAAACTCTTGAATTTTCTACTTAAAAATCCATCATTTTGAGGTTTAAAGGTATAGAAACTTGATGTTGAAGATAATCACAAAAAGTTTTATCGACGGTTAAAAATAATGGATTTTTTTTATTTGTTTCAAAAAAATATAATACTTCTTTTGTAAAGAGGTTGAAGATTGGGGCAATTAGATCATTTTCCATTGTTTTTACAATCTAGAATTCTTGTCTTCACTTAACCACCAAATAGAAATTATGGTTAAGTTTAGTGCAAAATATCTTGGATTCCCTTTCCCTCGCACTGTCGCACATATCTTTCTGTTTCACTCACTCTCACGCACGCCAACACGCACCACCAATACATCACATTGAAAGGGACCAAATTATCTCTTAAATTTGACTTATGGTAATGGTTGCTGACTTGTGGGATTGGGTATCATGTAATCCACTCCACCCACCACCGACTCATCATTAAAATTAGATGAAAAGTGAGAGAAGTTTAGAAGAAAACAAAACATCCATTAATGAAATCAAGTGACAGTGCAAGGTTGATAGACCATCCATGTTGCTTAGCCCTACCACTACTATAACATAATAAATAAATAAAAAGGAAGAAAAAAAAAGAGAATATTTCAACTTGTAGCACCCCCATTACTACAATCCCAACACCACTTTTCAATGGGCACACTTATTTAAAAAGCAAAACTAGAAAGAAACACAAGAGTGTTATAAAGCACAAGAGATTGACTCCCATCTGAAATCCTCATACAAATATGATTTTTGTATGTGAATATGGTCACCCCTTATATAATTGGATTTATCATTTATCGCGCCAATCAATCGATCCAAATGCAATCAAATCTCTGGTTATTATGCTCATAGATTATGGGTCCACAAGAAAAGAAAAGAAAAAAGAGAACAAGTCATCGATTGGTTTAGGATCATCTGACTAATGGGTTATGATTGGATAGTGGAGATAATATAGAGATGTGGACCCAAGGAAACACAGATCAATATATAAATACCTTCTTTCTATAAGATTTACAGATCATTTCATCCCAAAGTAAGAAAAGCTTTAAAAAAAAACAAAGGAAAAAAGTATAATGTTTGGTATTCTCCCCACCCAAAGTCACAAACAACAAAGTATATTTGAAAAAAAGTATGAAAGTAGAAGCAAGAATTTCAGACATATTTGCATCCCAAAATTCAAAATAAGAAAGAAAGGAAAACACAAGAAACTATGATCAATGGGTTAAATGACAAGAAAATACAACACAAATTAACATCATAAACCCTGAGTTCTTGCAATCCTTGGCAAGCCCACATTAAGAGAAGAAGAAATACCCATATTGGTGTTTGAAGAACTTGGGCCTTTCTTAGACCAAAGCCAGATTTTTGAAATAGATAAGCTCTCACCTTTACTTGCACTACTCAACTTTTTTCCTTCTATATCCCCATCAATTAAGCAATTCCCATTGTGTCCTCCTACTCTTCTCCCTCTCACAAGCTTCAAATCACCATTACTATCTCTATCATATGATAAGGCCACTTGCAAGGTTGAGTCAGCAACCACATACTGAAATGAACCCATTGAGTAACATCTCCTTGCATCCAAATTGCTACTACTAGTCTCTGCTTCTCCTTTCTCTCCCTCTACACATGTTCCTCCATTGTTCACATTTCTAAACTTACCAAGTCTCACAGGGAAGACCTTCTTCTCACAAACAATCTCCTCCATTTCTACTTGTTTCTCACCAGAAGAAAACCCATTTTCACAATCACCTTGTACCCCATCTTCCTCCCTTGGATCATCAAAATCAAAAACTGGGTTTTCGATAGAAAGGTCAGGATTGAAAAGGGTTCCTCTACAAAGAGGGCATGTTGAGTTTGAGAGGAGCCATGTGTCTATACAACTTATGTGGAAGGCATGGCTGCAAATGGGAAGCAATCTCAGCTGATCTTCTTTTGAAAATTCACATAGACAAACAGCACAATCAAAGGGTTCCTTCAGACCCATTATCTCTTTGTAAAGGAAGACAGGGAGAGCATCTATGAAAGCTTGATCAAGACCTGAGTCATGAAGATGGAAGAGCTGTTGAAGCTGTCTTTGGAGAGCATCAGAACTAGACATTTCTGGGTATCTGTTAGATTGAGAGGTTGATGAGGAAGATGGTTTTTTTTTTAGGAATCTAACAAGCAAGTGGAGCAGACCAGAGATGAAAAAGATTACAGCTAAGATAACTATGATGAAAAGAACAGCTGGACTGATTCTAGTCCCAGATGATGATGATGGTGTTGAATCCTTCTGATAATTACTACTATAAGGAGATGAAGGTGGAGGAGAAAACAGAGAAATTGGAGGTGTGTAAGTAAAAAGGCGATCTTTTTTCTCGATTTGTGATTGAATCCAAGACATTTTGGGAGAGAGGGTAGGTTCAGAAAAGAAAAAAAAAATATTGATCACAAGTTTCTAAGATCAAACACAAACTTGTCCATGGGTAGCCTAAACACAAACTCATTCAAACCCAAATCAGATTTTGAGGTGATCAAGCCACAAAGACCATCTTTTTCTTGCATTAAGAAACCCACTACATATGAAGACATGAGTAAGCTCAAAAACTCTTGTTTGCTCTCAACTTTCTGAAATCAAACACTAACTGGTTCACCAAAAAAAAAATCACCTTTTTTCCTGCTTTGAGATCAAACGCAACTCATTTTTTGAAACAAATAAGCTAAAAAGACCATTTTTTCTTACATTGAGAGGAAACCCAATTCATTTCAGCAGATAGGGTGTACAAAAACTACTTTTCCTCAAATTTGGTAGAAAATTAGTAGCTGTAGAGAAGGTGGTTTTGTGTAAAATACCATCTTTTTTTCTTGCTTTGACATGAAACCAAATTCAATTTATTGTGCAAGAAAATTCAGGAGATGTTAAGGTTGCAGCTTACCCACCACAGTAGAGAGAAAATCCTCCATTAATGGATCCCATTTAGTTTGTTCGGAAGCTCCTGTCGTTAACAGTGTTGCAGCAGAAACCCTAAGAAGACAGATTTTTCCTCGAGAGGAGTTTTAATTTTGTTTTATAATGCAAGCGGGGAAGGATACTTCCAAAGTGCTAGGCAAGGGGAGCCAAAAAGTACAACCGAGTACACTTTGGTCATTTTAAACTTGATAAGGGTACTTCAGTCATTTCCAATATACTTAGAAGTATCCTAACTCCTAAGAATAGACAGCGCACCCTTGTGACATTTTTATTTTAGAAGTCACCTTAGATTTTATTTATTATTGGTTTGACCCATTTTGTTGATCTTACACTCTCTATTACACAAACAAATTGTTTGTAGAAACTTCGATGGATGGATAAAAGATTTGGGGCATTATTTTCAATGGAGTCCACAACATGATTTTTTATTTTTGGTTTTTTGGATTTTGTTAACTTGTGCCCTAAGGGTAGACGTGCCATGCAATAAATACACTTTGGAAATTGGGACAAGAGGGCATTTCAGTAAAAAATAATAATTTTTTAAAGGGTATTTTCCATATAAAATTTCAAAGTGTATTCATTGCACTTTAACATGTGCCCTGGAGCATGTTAACAAGACCTCCCTCCCTCCCTCTTTTTTTATTTTTATTTTTGTTTTATTTTAATCTTTTGAAAATTTTCCAAAACACATTTCTTTTGAAAAATTACTATTTCTTGAGTGGTGCTGGAGTGACCTCAAGATTGTATCTCATATCGCACATCTTGACGTGAAATGTTATTAGAATCATAGATATTTTTTGACTTTTATCTTGATGAAAAGCATCTATGGTTCCTACATACTTTTCTGTCAGGATGTGTGATGTGAGATACAATCTTGAGGTCACTCTAGCATTATTCTATTTTTTCTTTAAATCGTTGGATGGTCCTTAGCTTCTTAACCTTTTTGCATACCTAAAATAATCTTATATAGATTGGTTGAACAGTTTGACAATTTGTTTTATATATGTACTTATCTTTTCACGGAGAATTGAATGTGTTTTCTTATTCCATTTTCATTTTTATTCCAATTTCGTAAAATAAAAAGTGTAATGATTTTTATACCAATCTTTTTCTTATTTATCCCGAGGCAAATGATCTACGGTTCTGTGATGGGGGTGTGTGTCAGAGAGGACACCATATTATCATGACTTAAATAAAAAATGACATGGATGGAGTTATTAAATTGTGATCCTAAGATATAATCATTGATGATAATAATATAATAAAATTCATCTTGTCTAAAGAATAAAATGTGGAGAAAATAATTCTTGATAAGATGAGGTAGAAATATGTTTGATATTCGATTTCTCTCTAAGTATTATTTCATTTGGTCGTTCAACGACGCTCAACAATATGAGGTTGGAATCTCATCCTGCTTTTATACGTTTACTCAACTTATGCTAGAACACATTTCCTCGTCTGAAATTAAACATAAAATGAAGATTTCATTTGGTCATATTTTCTTCTTAATACGAGTGTTTATGTTTTATGGTCATTTTTTCTATTTCTATTTTTTAATATAAGTGTTTCTATGGAATCATTTTTGTAAGAATCGTGATTCAAACATCAATTGTCTGGTGATAGAAGTGATTTTGGGGATTCAAGTTTTATATGCTCTAGGACATTTGGTGAAAATCAGTTCTACATTTTAAAATTTCTTAGTACACAATGTCCTTGAGCAAGAGAATGACTTAACCCTAGAAATATATCATGGGTATTTCAATAGTTAACTTAAAAATGTGATTCATTTATTCCAAAAATTCATGATTTTTGTTCCATCTAGATTCCCGTAAAATCCATAACAAACTTCAACTTCTAACCTTGGATTCTATTAGAATCCTCAAACAAGATTTTGGGACCCAAAAACACTTTTGATGTGTGGAAAGCTAAAGTCAACCAATCAAAAGAAGCACCAAAAACAACTGAAGCTGTCAACTTGGCAATGTGAATTGTAATACTACCACAAAACTAGAGATGGAAATTTCCTTTAATGGGCTTCAATGAAAAAAAAAAAGATGATACAAACTTCTAATCTTTATAAGATTACATTGTAACATTTCCAAATTTTCATCCCATATTCAAACAGTTTTTCTCCCTTTTTTCTTTTTATTGTGGTGTTGGGTGTGGGTACTACCTCCAAACAGGGTTTACCCATTACTTCCATTAGTGATCCTGCTTTTGGATAAATTTCTTCTCTCCCATGATTCCAGGTCTTTCTTTTGAAAGAAGGAACATGTGATTGTGTGAGTGCTTTTTATCTCAAATTCAAAGTGAAATACATGAGATCCATATCTTTATTTGTTGATTGGAACATAACAATAGATAAATTTGGCAAGCCGGGCACTGGACAAGCCGTTGATGGAGGTCATGTGTTTGAAACCCCATGAAGCTATGAATTTGCACGTAGGATTTTCTGAGAGGGCGGTGCGTGCGACCATGGGAATAGTTCCATCCAAAGGGTGGGGACACCCATGACATCTAAAAAACAAAATTAAGAAAGATAGCACAAAGTATACAAGGGATGATTCTCATTGATTACAATTGGCACATTGGTGAAAGTTTATATCTTGATTGCCCACAACCTTGTGTGTCCTCTTTATAAATCATCTCATTTTATTAATATAATTATGTGGCATCTGATGCCAGGCATCGATCGATTTAGATTTTTAAATGTGTAGTGCATGGTTTGTGTGTGAATGATATCGATTCTATCCACTTGGATCGGATACAAAATATCCCAATCACAACCTTTTTATTTATAATTGATTTTGATTAAGGGGATTCCAAATCAATAAAAATCTTCAAACAAAGGGAGTTGTTATGAATGTATGGTTTTATTTTAAAAACATTATTATTATTACAACTCTAAATACATGGTTTAACTAAATTATACATAAAAACCGAAAGAGCTTGGTTGCAACAGTAGGAGAGCCAGAAAAAATAATGAGACTTAAGAAAAATGGTAGGACACTTCATTTGATTTACTTGAAACATTTTTATATATTTTTTTCTTTTGTTTAATGTACTTTTGATCCCCCTTGCACCTGCACATAGTTGGATTCAGTACATGTGATGCATGCCATTCTCCACCTAATCCTACAGAATTTTACATGTTTTTGAATGTACGATCACACAAATCAAAAGATGGATCAGCAAACATGAAATTGAAAGGTTCAAAGTGAAGATAATAAGTGTCCCATTAATTCCTTATGGGTCTACATGTCCTGCAACATCATCGTCACTTGATGCTGTGCTGTGCCCATCGCTTATGTCCTCATCGCTACTCTCTTCGGTTGGAGTGTTGGCAATGTTGTCTTTCTTTGCGTATCGTTCACAGTACTCTGGTAATTAACAATGTTAGAGACAGTTGCTTTTGTCATTCTTGGAAAAAGAAACCTGTTTGTCAAATTTATTGGTTAAATAATAGAACAAATAAGTTCAAATGTTTCAACCTTTCACTTTTTGTTCGTATTGTTGCTTGTCTTTTAACATCAATGATGCCGCATCACCATTTAATGGGTCCGAAGGATTAGGGTAAATCAATAGCTGTGGAAGGAAAACTTCAAAGATATTCAGAAGATCTGCAGATCACGAAAGCTATAATAAGATGACGGAAAACTCCAAGTGAAAGGCGACGAATAAATCAACAAACATTTGCCCCATACCATAGATACACAGGCACATATAAGGATGGGATAGGATATTCTTACATGGTTTCGGCCTACAAGTTCTTCTACATGGTTTTGGGGGCTCACGTGATGATGAGTTTGAGGGATGATCTCATCTCCTAATCATGAATATCATCCTTACCAAAAATCAGCCCAATTTCTAACACTAATATGGTGGATTACAAGTTGAAACATTTTTTACCATCCTTTTCAAGGATAATTTTGGATCTATTCACCTCATCTAGCAGTCGGCCTCACACAGCCATGCATAAAATACGTGCAAACCAAATCATGTACATTTTCCATATATGTAAGCATTTCTACATGCATAATCATGAAAGTATGCCCTTGTGCAGATATAAACTCATTAATTCACCCATACAATGGTTTTAAAAAACA
Source organism: Akebia trifoliata (assembly GCF_017979445.1). Taxonomy (NCBI): domain Eukaryota; kingdom Viridiplantae; phylum Streptophyta; class Magnoliopsida; order Ranunculales; family Lardizabalaceae; genus Akebia; species Akebia trifoliata. Next base: position 29,894,020 of record NC_141381.1, read on the forward strand.
GGTTTTACCAAACATTGGGCTCCATTTTTGGTTGATAACATCCAAGCATACAGAACCAGACCTGCAATCAGCAATAAGATGAAGAAATGGTTAGCGTGAAAATGCTTGCAAGTATATCAGCAAAGCAAAATAATGAGTAAAAGGGAAGAAACATCACATTTTGCATAGACCTAACTATCAAACTTTCAAGAAAATAAGAGTTCAACACCTTCATGATCAATACTCCTACTGTTTATTCATGAAAATGACAAATTTATAAATAGAATGTAAAATCTTGAAAGACTGAAATAACCACCGAGATGATTGGGTATTTGTGTAAGTATGCTTACAGCTCATCAACGTTTGGGTGGAATATTTTGTTCAGAAATCCAATAGAAGGAGATTTGTAAGGATAAGCATCTGGTAGCTCCACATGTACTTTCCACACCCCACCTTCATAAAGACCTGTAAGCACCGGTCACACGGCATTAAGCAGATAGAAATTTAAGACAGTAAAACAATAAAAACCCACAAAGCCAAGAGGCCTCCAAAACAAATGGCAAGGAGGGAAATAGTAATTGAAATTCATCTAAGGAATGAAATAACTCTAGTAAATAAGATCATCAGTTGATCTAATTGTTTCCTAAAAGCCACAAAAAATTTGAGAAGTGATTCTGCAGCTTCTTCAAAAACATCAGCTATACTAATCTCCATAAATCTGAACTTGCAGTTTCCATAGTTATCCTAATCCAGAAGCACAGCTCTATAGGGGTATACACAGATCTCAAATGGTTGGCATGTGAAAGAGGGATAACACCCTATTAAATTGCAGAAGCTTTTGGAACAGATCATATACTTTCGTTAATATTGAACTGGGAAATTGTTTGGGAAAAAATATTTTTGTTAACCTGCACACTGTAAATTATACCAATGTAGTTATTTATGTCTCATCTATTCTGTGGTTATACACAAAAATCAATGGTACCCTTATTGATTGTTATTTCATTTGATTTTTATACCAACCCCAGTTCTCTACCTTCAAACGAATGCCCATAATAAATTAAAAATTTTGATTAAGTACAAATTTTTATTAGCAAAAAGCAACATCGGGCGAGGTGACAGACAATGCAACAACAAGTACAAGCTAGATCTACCCCAATTGAATAGAACAGACCCTTTCCCATCTACAAACAAAGTCATCAAAGAAAAGACCACCTTTAAACTCTTTGAAAATTTTACACCAAAAAAGCAGAAGACCAAGAATCAATAAGTAGGGTACAATAATGTACCCCAAGGGAAAAATAATCATTCAATGTGGACATTGACTAAGCGAAATTATATAAATCAACAAGTAGGGTACAATAATGTGCCCCAAGGGAAGGGCTTTCAGCTCCGACAGATAACAAGAAGTCTCTACTGTCCGATTTTCTTACACATGGTGGAAGCTGGGCTGCTGAGGTGACTGCCCAAATAGGAGACAATGTGTTTCACCACATCACCTTCTCTTCATATGGCATGTTCCAGCATAATAGGATTCCTCGTGTGGTAAAGAAAGAAAAGCTTCTTTTACCCTTCTTATCATATTGTGAGACATGGGGACCCTTTTTGAGCTGCCACCTACAAGATAAGACATTGGAGACTTTTCACTCCTGTCTGAGCAGAGATACAGTCTCCTTACCAGCCTAATAACACTTCTGAACTCCCCAATCAAGAGTAAAGATGAAATTTAGAAATTCTACCTGGTATTTTAAAATCAACCCAAAAAAATCCTAAACTTGAGTTATCTATCTAAAATCTATCTCCTAAATTTGAGTTATTTTTTAAGATCCATTTTCTCTGAGCCTGATCTCTTCAATGCAGTTGCTGCATAGCTCTCTGTCATATAAAATGATAACTCAACAGTCGAGCCCTTCTTTGGCAAATCATAGTGGGTAGGACAAGAAGCTAGAAACACACTCTTGCTGAATCAGCTCCTGAATGATGAGAAAACTGTCTCTCAAAGCACACTAACTAGGCTCTAATACGATACAGATGATTATGAAAAGAGAAGCTTGTAATGATGCTTTGAATTATTTCTGAGAGCAGACTAGAAAAGACTCTATAGTGACTATTTTTACCTAAACATCAAGACCAAAAGAGGCTTTTACTTAATATATCATCTAATATCCTAGAGAAGCAAGTAGTCAATTACTTAAAGATCTATTGCAGAAGCAGATTCTTGTAGCCAATATAGTGAGATAGGCCTCAATGGCTCAAATTCCACTTGGTAAAATAAACCTCCTCTTATGAAAATGGTTTACTATGGTTAGGGGTTGTTACAATTAAAAAATGCCAACTATATTCATCCAACCCAGCGTGCAGGGAGAAAATACATCTTCTGGACAACATGAAATGAAATGAAATAACAATAGCTTTCTTCAGACGGATCAAACAGCAGAATGTTTCTCAAAGTTTTGGGTAACGATAGGATATAAGTTACTCATCAGCAAACTTGAAGAGATTTTTTATACTATTATTGCGTTGTTGAAGTTTGTTATGATCAAGGTTGTTTCTATGGTAATACCAAAATATACCAAATGCCAAGAGAAAATGATTAGTCATAGAATTTGAACCAGCCTCAGGGGAGCTCAACAAAGAAAATCTCATTCAAGCCAAGAAGAACAGGGAACAGATGCCAAAATTGTGAAGCAGGGGTAACTCTGCCATTTGAATAGACCCAAAGTTGAGCCAAAACACTCTACACTACAGACAAACTTTCTCTTTGGATAAGATATCTAACAAATGTAGGGAGTTTCTAGATTGAGCTAAATAATCCATTAGTTCACATTAACTACTTGAATAAAATATGTAGGACTTGTATGCCTTCACATATCAGAACTAAAGAGACAAAAACAGTAGACATTATAATGAAAAGTACACTTCATCACTAACAAGTTGGAACAGTGCCAGGCCAATGAGTCAAGTGGCAATGTGTGCAACCAACACATGATGTGGCGTAGGTATTCAAAAAGTCAAAAGTCAGATGAAGATGCATCGATGATGAAAATGCTGTGGAAAATACTCATTGGAAAACTACCATGAGTAAATACACGAAAGCCAACACTTAGGTAGCAACTAACAACTTTAATGGAGTACATCTTGGATGTAGCAATTTCTGCCTAATACATTACATCCACATTCATAATAGGTGATGCAGATATTATCAGAGCATTCTTTCTTTTTATCTGGAAAAAAAAACCCTCGAAAATATTATCTTATGGGCATCAAGAACGAGAACAAATAGAAGTAAACGACTTTTTTAAGTAATGGTAAAAAAAAACTTATCTTTTAAAGAAATGAATAACAATTAATCGAGATTAGCATGTTCAAAGAAATGAAAACCTGGTTATACTCTAAAGAAGCAGTATTAAGAGGGAGAACAGAAACAACATACTGTCTTTTGGACCATGGAACTCGACATTGAATTCATTAATTCCATCATTGATTGGTTCCACAGCATAGTCACTCATCATCCTAAATAACACGAGCACAAGATGTAACTTAGTACATGGAAGTGTGAGAGTTTAATCTTGGCAACAAGAGACAAGAATAATTCCATAAGAAATTCAAAAAGATTGAACCGAAATGTGTGGACATGAACTGCAAACTAGTGCTCCAATGACCATGGGATCAGTCAGTTTGGTCAACAGTGGAACACAGCTCTATAGAAAATGTATTAAAACTCTAAATTAAGTAACATAAGCTACAACCAAAATTTCATCTACATAGAGCAGCAATGGCATCACCTACAGTGTAGGTTCCTCATAAAAGGAAATATGAGGATAATTATTAAAACTTACAACTTCATGACATCCATATCTCTCCTCTTGCTTGGAGAAGACATTTTTTCTCCTTGAATACTAAGGTTCAGTTCCCAACCTGCTACATGTCCACAAGACACATCAATTTTGATGCAACATTCTGTTCACATTAAGTTCAACAAATTTCATAATATAACATTACAAAAAATACATAAATAAATATGTGAACTAACACGTTCAGTTTCTGCAAAGATCCCTATAGATGAGGTGCAATGCTTCAAAGAAGGAAAGAAGTCAGCTTCAATTCACAAATCCCGTGTCTTTTAATTCCCAGAGCTAGGAAAAACAGGCATGCATCACTGCAAGGCCCAAAGTCTGTGGATCAAGATGACTCACTAGAAATCAATCATATAAGGCTTAACTAAAGCAACAAGGAAAGACTCCTTGCTAACGAATAGAATTACACACAACATAATCAGTCCAAACTTGGGAAACATCACATTCAAATAAACCAAAACCTGTCCTGACCCCAATCATTTAACTTCCTTCCCACCTCCACCATTTTATAAGGACATTGTTGTAACATTATTTCTTCTCACTGACAGTTGTAAGATGATTAAAATGCTTATGGAGCTTCCATATCATCAACATTGTAGCCTATCCAAACTATTTGGGGTTGCAACATCCAAATTCATATTTTGTTTTGGAAGGTTTAAGTGAAAAGCAAACATATTCTGTATCTCTAATCAATTCTATCAAGATTCATAACTTTTGTTAATGCACGTGTTTCCAGGTCTTTACACAACCTCAATCAACGTCTTTTTCAGCCTTACTCTCACCCCTTTAGAGACTTCAATATGAACGATACACTTGACCCACATCACCATGGGGTCTTCATTGTTAATGACCAAACGATCTCAATCCACTCCACCTTTAATTTACCAACTTTAGGAGCGACTCCTAGGTTATCCGACAGTAACAACCAAGGAGCTCCAAAACGTGACAACAATAAGAAAAAAGTGGGATTACTTGCAAGGAATGAGAATTGGTATGCATATGCAGGCAAGAGAAAAAAAGTCTGAGCAAATTTTGTCAAGTAAAGACCGCTCTGACTTGAAAAATCCCACAATTTCATCTTAACCAGTAAAATGTAGCATCTACTATACAATGAGCCTTTAAGAAATTTCAAAAACAAAAGGAAAAAAAAAAATGGATTAATAACTGTTAATGGCACAGATACGAAGAGGCTCTTCAAATGAAAATTCACATTCATTTGTACATCTTAATATCTTCTATTTCAAGGTCATGACATCTTGTATAGCAATGTAGAGATGTCAATTTAATCATTGATGTCCTTTGCTTTTATATTTGGCTTCTTCCCTCTTTCATTCTTTATATTTTTACTAATCTTCTTCTATTATTAATCATTTTCAATTGGAAATTAAATAAACTATCACATTCCCGACCTACGTGGTGGAAAGTGTCTTAAAGGGAGCAAAAAGGGGGGAAATCTGAACCACACCAAACTTTCACTTCCTTTTTCCGTGGGAAAAGAAGTTCGTTATCAGGGTCCATACATGTTTATTCTACACAGTACAGTATAGCACACAACCCAAAATTATCAATGTGCAATCAACAATCTAGTTCTTTTGCGATGATAAAAAAGATAAGCTAAGGTTAGAAAATTCTTATGATTCACTATCATGAGAGCTTTTGAAATGAGGCTATATACTTGAAATTTGAATTTGACAATATTATGCCTCCCCACCACCATATGTCATTGATAGATCCTTGGAACTATCTGCCTCCCAATGGTGAGGTAGGTCATGTGTAATGCTAAGAAACACTTCTAGTGGTATGTGGGAATCTTTAAGGCTACTGATCTATCTATCTACGTATATGGTAATGTTCACATGTACTGTCCTGCTTTATGTGAAACTTTCAGGACTCACTGGAATATGGGAATGTTTGATACTTGATATGAAATACAAATGTGTACAACGAAATGAGAACTAAGTTGCACATGGTATATGTACCATTCCCAAACTAGCAAAGCGCCGAACTTACTAATGAGGTCCATCTATCATCCCAAAGAGTGGGGAAGAATGGGTACGAAAAGCACTTCCAATCTAGTCCATGTGAGGGGTGGGTGCTCCTAATTACTATTACTAAGGTGTAAAATGTAATTTACTAAGTAAAATTTTTCCCTATTTTTCATAAATCATAAATGTAGAGGCTTTTCTTTGAGGTGAAATAACTAAAAAGGCTCAAACAACAAAGATTTTAGCAACCATATAAGATTATTTCTTTCTTGTTCTCATCTATGGGGATACCCAACCTCAAAATAATCTATCAACAATCAACCCCAAATTACTTTATAAAGAGTTGAATCCAAGGGATCAATCCTCACTAATCAAACAAATCTTATTCGAAACACATCAAACATCCAACGAGAACAAACAAACAAATAAGAACAATAGATGAGGTGAGCTTCCCAGTGTCAAATCATTCAACTATTACCATAAAAAGCAGAAAACTAGACCAAAATCGCAAAAAAAAATTGATCGAACCATATCAGCATTTCCATTAAATCCAACATTTTTTGTTCTAAATTATATGAATTTTTTTTTTTTTTTTTTTTTTAATATAGAAAATCAACAAACCAGATCAAACACAAGCTAGAGATCATTTAAGAAAGAAAAACCCAACTCGTCATCGGTCACAAAGAACTATAAATGAGATCAACCACACGGATCTAAGAATCACTAACAAAATCTAGAAAAATAGAGACCGAAATGGTGAGAGTTACCACTGAGAATTTGGAATCTTAAGATTTTGGAGAAATCCAAGATGGGATTGCTACTCGAATAATCGCTTATTTTTACCGATCGAAGAAACGCTCGAAAGAGAGAGAGGAAAGTTGGACCGAAAGATAAATATTGAAAGACGTCGAGTAGTCGACAAAGCGGAACCGAAGGTACATTACTTCGAGAGAAATTGACACCATTCAGACTCACTAACGTGGTGAAAAGTTAGATGACGTGGCATTCAAATTTGCTGTCGACGAGATGAAAAAGCAAAGAATGCGAAACACTAACTTAGTAAGATTAGTCTTACTAAGGTTCGTTTTGCTCAAATGGATATACTCGAGGAGCAATCCAACGCTACAAGCCTCTAAATTCAATCCAAGCTCAAGTTCAGATCCAAATAAAAAGAGAGAGCTACTATTGCCACACCAACTTTTATATAAATCCCCCAAAAATTACCCACCATTGGTGTAACGTTAGTAAAAGTTGGTGCAACAATAGCAACTCTCATAATAAAAAGGAATCTTGATAAAATGACTCGCCGGTGACATACTCAATTGACTCACTGACGTGGACAAGTCTGAAAATAGTAGATCTTTCCAACTTGGGAAACACATTTTTATGGGGAAGTGCAATAGTATATACTAAGGCGTACAGATCTACGGTTCCAAACTTGTCACGTTAGTGAGTCACGAGTCATTTTATCATGACTCAAGAAGAAAATCTGTTTACCAACATCACTTCCAAATTCTCTTGGAGAGAGTCGATCAAAGGGTGACAGATTGAATCGCAAAGAAGGGTGCAGACTTGGGGGTTAATCTAGCTTAATTTGATTGATTTGTTAAATATTCCTCACACTTTGTCTCTTATCCTCTTGAGGACTCATTTTGTAGTTTCTTGTGACTTTAGCCTCTTCAATAAAAAGGGTGGACCAAAAAAAGGGCTAGTTATGAGATTATTGTTAGTGATTCTAATGACATAAGGTTGTAGTTGAAGCCAATCTCAAGTGACATAGGGTAATGGTCCGAAGAAAGTGAGGCCTTCATCTTCAAGAATGGAATCAAATTAGCAAAAGAGCTCAGACTATGTACAACAGATATATTAAGATGGTGATACTTGAGTAATCGTCTTTGAAGACAAAAGAAAGATTGGTTGCATGGACTAACCACACTATGCTAAAGGAGATTAGCACGAATCTTCTTCCACTCTTTCAACAGATCTCATTGGCTAACCCCAAAGGGTTGGCCTAGTGGCAAGCCAGAGCCTTAATAAGCTCCTCAAGAAGGGTAGGTCAAGTGTTTGAAACCCCACGAAACAATGAATTCCTTGGGGCCACTCTCCATGGGTTCTATTGACCCTCGATTCAACCAATTGCACGTAGGATTTTCTGAGGGGGCGGTGCATGTGACCGTGGGATTAGTCTCACCCGAAGGGTGGGGAAACCCATGATAAGCCACAAAAAAAAAAGAGATCACATTGGCTGCCGATAGCTTAGCAAATTGCTCTTGGGGTTTTTGTTGTCATCGGTTTCCTTTTCTATTTAAAACATTGTAATGCTTGAATTCCTTACCCACAAAAAAATGGTGATGGTTAATGAAGTAGGGCTAAATCTTAATAATTGGATTCAGAAATGTTGTTTAAACCCATTAACACCTCTTACCTATAAACCTATTGGCCACAAATTTGGAGATTGATATCTTCGTTACGTTTTACAGTGTAACCTGGATTTTCTTGGTTCCAAACCAAAACCACAGTCATGCTTAATATGCAAGATGACCGATTATTAGTTCTGATCATAAAATAGTTGTGATAATCGTATGTCGAACTGCAATACTGCAGTGCGACACTATATCAACCAACTTGTATATTTCAGTTGGAGAAATGCATTATTTTTTTTTTCTTATTTCTTTGACACAATGTGCATAACTCTCAATGACACAATTAGGCCACAAAAGTGGATTGAAAAATTATTAAGGGTTGTCATAATTGATTAATTATCATCATAGTTAGCTGCTCGATTATTTGATTAACACCCACCAAGAAAACATGAATAATAATACTGATTGTGTTCTTAAAAATCGTGACCTGAGCTCGCATTTTAAATCTAAAGTTCTATATCTGCAAAAAGACTTCCACATCTGTATAACATTTTCAATGTGAATTGTTGAAATATGGAATAATACTAGCTTGTAGCTGAATTAAACCTCAATATTATGGATTAAGAGGATATATTAGGACAAGGATGAGATGTTTGACCAAGTCAAGTACAATAATCTGCAAGAGTACAAACAGTGAAACAAATTTGAGAAATGTTGGAAGCAAAAAATCTTCCACTACCATTCTCTTGTCATATAATGATGGGTCACATGGAAAAGATCTTTTTTGTCACAAAAAGATATCTGTAGCAAGTTGCCTCTCCCTAGAAGTTTAAAAAGAACAGTTTTTTCCATAATTTAGATCCCTTATTAATTGTGCAAATAATAGTGCCTCCTTTGACTAAAAAATATTGAACTATTGCCTCACTTGACCATTGACTTTAAAAAGTGTAGGACAACACCCATGCTTAGAAGGGAAAAACGGGGGAAATTACTAAAACAGCTATGTATTTTACCAAAATTACTGAACCAGCCATGTTTTTGTAATATTTGTGAAAGTTGTCATCAAATACCCAGTTTTGTATTTTTTTTTTTCCCAAAATGGTTATCCATGTAGGAATTATTTGATGATTTTACATTTATACACTTGAGGTGAATGTAGATTCGTAAGAAGAGTAAATAAGAATTGGAAATGTGATTTGCCATCAGACAACTATTTTCGTAAAAATGAAAAATTATGAAATCGGGTATATGGCCATTTTTATAACCATAGAAAAGAAAAAAAAAAAAAAATTGGCTGATTCGGTAATCTTTGCAAAACAATTTGATTATTTTTTGTAAAACACCCAAAAAAAAAAAAAATTCTTGGTCTTAGAAACAAAGCTCACATTGGTTGACATGCAATGCAACTTAGAGAGATCATGGCTTCAAGTGATCAAACTTATCTATAAACAAAAAATAGAAAATAAACATAAGATGGGGAAGAGAGACTAACTAGCTTCATGATTTCATATTTGGCTTGGTGAAAGTCAATGGTCAAGGAAGGCAAATCTATTTTATTCCTAAGAAGGCAAGACTAATTTTTTTAAAACCAGGGAAGTAGTAGAGACAAGCCTAAAACAGAAGAAAAAGGATTACAAAGAGTTATGCTTATAGAACATGTTGGACAGTTTATCCATAAATAGCATAAAATAGAAGTAAAACTATAAAAAAAAAAATAATAATAATAATAATAATAACAATAATAATATATGAATGGTAATATTGACACCATAATGTTGATCTAAGTGAAGGAAAGAAGTAGAATTACAAAACAATGAAGATATCTCTCCTAAAATGATGATTTTTAGAGAGAATTACAAAAGAAAACACACTGATCTTAAGAAAGTTCCATAATAAATAAATAAATAAAAATACAGAAATTAACCACCTCTTCACCATGTAAAAAGTAGTGGAAACAAAAATATATCAAGAACAAGAAAAACATACCATGAAGCCTATGGTATGTTTAAAAAAAAAAGGTCATATAGTTTTACCAATTAATACAGAAAGCATGGAATTATAACTAAATAATAACTCTAATGTGGTGTCTGTAATCTCAAGTTTTGTACATGTTTGAAAGAGCTTGAAGGACATTAACTTGCAACCTCAACTGCATTATATAATCCGCTGTTCGAAGGAAAAGTCGATCTGGTTTCAATCCTCGACCACCCGGCACAAGCCTCTGGAGCCTTCTAACCTTTATATTAATCGACCCTCGAACAATTCTTCGCCCATGTCTTCGATAATTCCTTCTAGACAATTTGTTACACATCATTCGTCGAAGTTGATTTGATGAATCTCGAGGACTTGATGAATCCATTATAAGTTCTAACAATGGAGAGTCTCAAAGCTAGCTATTGAGAGAGAGAGAGAGAGAACGAGAAGGTGTGTTGTAGTGTTGGGAGAGAAGTGAGGGTGAGTTATAAATGAGGAGAGGAGAAGAGAAGAGAAGGGACGGGTTGTGACTTGTGAGTTGGGACTTGGGGAGAGCTAAGAAGGGCCATGTGCGCCAACGGAGAGAATTTTCTCTCACACGCGTTGTCTTTTGTCGTTTTCCTAGACCACGTCAACCTACATACGCACGTGTCTGACAGCTCTCACACGCACACTTCAGCCACAACTTTTTTTCAGTATGACTGTTTCTCGTAATCCCCGAATCACGTCGCTTGCCAACTCGCACGTGCTTCAATTCTTATTCCCTGCATCGCGAGCTACAATAGGAAAATTAAAAAAGGTTTTTGATTTGTGTAATCGAATGCAGATCTGCGGTTGAGAATACGACTTGCATCAAGAATATCTTATCCGTTTAAACCATCTCGATGAAAGCTGGACCGAACCGTGGTCCGACCTGATTTTGTAAAACACCAGTTTTTGTAATTATTAATTTTATATTAAAATTAATGAAAGTAATTCAGGAAGAAAATATACTTTTATTTTTAAAATTTTAATTAATATTTAATCAATTGAACCAAAATGAGCCACGACTATCGTCCAACCAATATGATAAATTTTTGAACCAATCATTGGTTTGATTTTTTTAAAAACGGTAGTATTGAGTAGATATTTGTATGAAAATGTCAATATTTTATTGTTTTAAGGACAATAGATTTATCATATTGGGTGAAGGGTGGTCTGATTTGGTTCACTTGGGTTGCACTAATTTATATTTATTAAATACTTTTGAACATAAATAATTTTTTAAAATATTTTACTTTTATAAAATAATATAATATTAAATATGTATCATTAAGATTTTATATAAATAATTTTTAATGTTATATAAATTATATTATCTTATCGTATGGCTAGGAATTTAATAAACATATTTTATGACCCTTATGTTGATGGTCATAAGTGGCAAACTTATAGGAATATGTCTTCTAAAAATTATACTCAAGTATGCGGAGTCTCGCATTTTAATTTTGGGTGATTTAGACATGCTCCTTCAAGTTTAGATCATATTTGAAATACCCCAATGTTTTCAAACTTGTGACATGCCCATTGACACTGCTCTTTTCTACTAGACTAATGAAAGATAGCTTAAATGCCCTTGTCTCCAACTTGTAACAAAAAAGAAACCTTGGATTTTGTTTCCAAAATCAGTCCAACCTCTATGGAATAATAGTTTCAGATTGACCAATCCATCGGTTATCCAAAATTCCATCATTTAATATATATATATATATATATATATTATATATATGGGAAATGTTCAGCACCCTAAGTTTTACCACACACTTTAACAAACGTTTTTTGTCCTACATGGGTTAGAAGTTTTGGAATGAGCTGATTTTTGGTGAGGATGATCTCTATGATTAGAAGATCATCCTCCCCAAAAATCAGCCCATTCCGAAATGTTTAGCCCCATGTTTACACGTTGAAAAATCGTGGACCGTCCAATTTTTGTAAATCAATTTTGATGGGGTTAGAAGTTTTGGAATGAGCTGATTTTTGGTGAGGATGATCCCCTCACCATAGAGATCATCCTCACCAAAAATCAGCTCATTCCGAAACTTCTAACCCATGTAAGACAAAACGCGTTTGTTAAAGTGTGTGGTAAAACTAAGGGTGGCGAACGGACCCCATATATATATATATATATATATATATATATATATATATATATAGAGAGAGAGAGAGAGAGAGAGAGAGAGAGAGAGAGGAGAGAGAGAGAGAGAGAGAGAAAAGAGAATTTACTCAAAAAAGTAAAGATTGATGACTTTCAGAAGAAAAAAAAAAAAAGGATTTTCAATATGAATTGAAGATGAAGGCATTTAGGTCATTTTACATTAATTTAATAAAGAGATTGACGTAAAGTATGTTAACAGTTTGAAAACTCAGGAAATACCTCAAATATTAACCATGACCTTGAGGGGAATATGTCTAATGCACCCATTTATTTGTGTGATCAATACTCCACACACCTTACCAACTTAGTTAAGTTGACATCTTTGAATGGAGGAGCGTGACTCGTTTCCCCAAATCCATTGGATGCATTTTACGAGTGATGACCTTTTTTTATCTTTATGTTTTGTTTTAATCTTATTTTGTTTTCGGTCATTGGTATAATTTTTATTGTGGTGAATAAGCTTTTTTGGTTGGCAAGTCTCATTTTATAACGTATACCATCTTCTCATAGTCGCAATTATCTATCTCCATGAGGAGATATTTACATTAGAAGCATGTTCATCACTTGGTGGTCAATGTTATTGGAGGAAGAAAACATAAGCATCCATTTTTCTAGGAAATCTCGAACTAGCTAAGAGTATCATTTTATCTCAGGTTTTTTTTTTTTTTTTATATGTTGTGTCATATGTTATTAGACCTTAGAACTTTCTTATTAATTTCATGAAAATTTGACTGGAAAATTAAATATCCAAAAAAATCATTTAAATAGTTAGGTTAAATAAATTTGGGAGAAGGTTAGTAACATCATAATGGAATAATTCTTCTGAAAACGATCATTATGGTCATGGTGAAAACAAAGTATTTAATCATTAGATCGTCCAACATAATGTATATGGGAGCTTACAAGTGGATGGACAAATAAAGAACATGAAATTATGCAATATATATATATATAAATCTTTGTAGAAGAAAAAAATACACTATTACCATCAAAAGTATATAATTGAGATGGCTAGAAGAAGGTCTAACTTCGGTTGTATTCATCTTCTTGACATTTAAAATACGAATATTGCTAATTGTGGGTCACATAGTCATGATACTAGCATGAGTGATACCTACCGTAAGAAAATGGAAGGTGTGAAGATACCAACATTAGAAAATCCAAAAAAATATATAGTGAATATGTTTGTAATCAACAATGACATTTGTGAAAACAATAATCATATCCCCTATTTATCCAAGAAGCAGAGTATAACTTTCTGTTAAAAAAAAAAGAAAATACTGAAGTGACTGCACAAGACACTGAATTGTGTGGAGGCGTGTATGGAACCATAAATGCTTTTCCTCAACTTCCCAGTGAAAAACATCTATGGCTTTGTTTATATTTCTAAGTTAGCTCAATGTCTAATGCATTGTCCTGCACAGTCATTCTAGCACGACTTCGAAAAAAAAAAATTAGGGGAGGTTAATTATCGTGCTAGAGTAATTGCACTAGTGTGGGGATGCGCATAGAACCATAGATATTTTCACTCATATCTCAAACAAAAATGGCTATGGTTCCGTGCATACATTCACGTCAGAGCAGTGTAGAACATAGTGTCTTGTGCAATCACTTCAACATCTTTCTATCAATTAATATAAGATTAATAATTTAACTTTAACATTTGAGTTTTTTTGGCAAATACCACAACGATACTCAGAACAAATACTTCCAAGAAGGTTAATATTATGGTGCATCTCAAGATATAATTAAATTGATATTATGGTACAAATGCATGCATCTCAAGATATAATTAAGTTGATATTATGGTACAAATGCATCGACATGCATATGTACCGCATGTTTCATGGTGTACGTTTAATGAGAATGTGCCAACTTATGAGTTGATATAATCTGTTATTGGTTAGAGTCGTGCTGGGGTAACACAAATGGAGACACAAAGGTGACAAAAATGATGTGATGTTGTGCACATTACCATAGATTTCTTTCCATGAGATGTGAGTAAAAAGCATCTACGGTTATGTGCGCGCCACCACATCAGTTTTGTCACCTTTGTGCCTCCGTTTGTGTCATTCCAGCATTTTCGTATTGGTTATGGAATCAACCGTTTACCTAATAGAGAGAGAGAGAGAGAGAGAGAGAGAGTGAGTGTGTGTATATACGTGTGAGGCTTTAATGGATGCAGGTGGGTGATGATGATGAGATGAAATGCCAAAAGGAGGGGCTCATGTGCCTTGTCTAGAAGACCGACATGAAGGCCACCAGGATTTGTCATGCCTTAAGCTCCCTATGTGTTTTCAAATACTTCCAAAATAAGGAGAAGTGATCATGCTCTCCTCCTTGTGGCCCACCTCCATGTTCAGTCATTTCAAGCTACCTTCATTCATACCAACTTATTGCTTTTGTGGTATCCACTGCTGCTTCTACATCGAGTACTCCTCAATATATATATTCATGGCTACTTATACAATTTAATGATATAAACTAAGAAACATATATATTTTTTAAAAATCAAAATTATGTTACAACTACCATTTCATGATTAGTTTGATATTGGCTTCCGAGTAACAAAACTTCAAATTTAGAGTCAGAGCTACAACGCAATTGACATCACATTGGAATTTTAATAATAATAAAAAAGCAAAAGTATATATTCTTGATAACGGAAGAAAAAATAAATAAATTTAGATTGAAACAAAAGAAATTTGACATTAAAATGAGTTGATTATAATAATAATAATAATAATAATAATTGTAACAAATCATAAAAATAATGAATCAGATCAAGCAATCAAGAAATCGAAAAAAAAAAAAAAGTTATCACCAGAAAGAAGATTCATACGACAAGGCTTCCTTTATTTCTTCTATCTCTCTTCATGGATTCATCTTCTCTTTTTATTTGGAGTTAAGAAATCGATTTACTTTCTCTAGTATTTAAATCAAAGTTCAGATGAAAATATCAAAATCTCAAATCTCTCATCAGTTTCTCATGTTCACGTGCTTTCATTAATTCATAAAATTAACCACAAAACAGATTTAAACTTGTTTCCTTATTATATGCTTGAAGAACAGAAAATTTGAGATATACAAGAAAATAGAGAGAAATGAAAAGACAAAGTACCAAAAATTTCCTCGAATATTTTGCTGAAAAAATCAAGGTTATAATCGATCAAAGAAAGAAACAAATCGAAAATCATTTCAAATTAAACCAACAAAATATCACATTTTTTCCTTTTTTTTATTAAAAAAAGTTTAATTTTTCTTTGTCTAATCTAACCTAAATTTACTAATCAAGAGCTAATGTCACAATGAATCAAATTGATCGACATTAATCTCCAATACACCAAACTCTAACCATTCTCATGAAGCAATTGAAAGAAGGGATGACGATTCAAGTGATATATCTATTTTTTTTATCCCTACATCGATCGATAGTATAAAAAAAAAAAGAGGAAAAAAGAAACAAAAAAGGAAAATTGACCTATAGCGACGGATATATCCATCGCTAAATCCACTGTTGTGGTATATTTTTTTAATTATATATATATAATATAATTTTTTTTTTTTTTAAACTTGGAGTGGGGTTGGGATGGCCCCTCTAATCTCCATATAGTTCGCCCCCCTGGTTGCCCACTATTTGAATGATCTAGACTCTAGACAATAAAATTAGGATAGTAATTAATGGTCCAACTCCAGATCCACATACAGATAAGATAAGGCTCTTCAAGGTATGATGTACCCAAACTTTGTAAATCAAACTTTAAACGAAAGATTGTGTGCTACTATCGATAATTTGCTAATCGAATCCTCTTCCTCCATTTCATTTTTCTCAAAACCATGTATTATATTATTGAAAGTGCAAACATATCTCCTTTCACTATTACTATCTAAGTTCTTTCGTGTAATCTTGTAAATTTTTTTTCTCTCACATGTAAGATGTGAGATCCAAGATCAACCAATCACACGAGCGTGTGTATTGAATGACATGCCCAATTTACAAAATTATCCTCGTTAGACTTGACGTGAACGAAAAAAATCTCTCCTTGTAGCTCTTTCAAGATTATTATTGAAATTGTGCTCATATCTACTTTCACCATTTTCGTTCATGTTCTTTTGGGACCTTGAGTCAAATTTTTTTTTTTTGACTTTCTTTGAATCCAAGAAACCCTAATACAAGATGCATTTACGCACATATGTTATAAAAATCCAAAATACCAACAAGATTCATGACATCTATTATAACAACACGGATAGTGCCAGCTACCTTAGTTGGCAAAACTTTGGGTGATGATATCAGAGACCTGAATTCAAATCCCGTCAGTACCTATTAAATACTAACTTTCCAATAAAATAATATTATATTACGATTTTTGTATGTATACCAAGGAACTAATAAGGAGATAAATACATGAATTAAAGATGAGAGGGAGAGAGAGGGGGACCATATGAGTGAGGTTAGCTATGAGAAGGTGTAGGAGGGAGGGGTGGTGGTGAGAAAAGTGAAATGAGTTAGCTTGTCGAGGGCTGTCGAGTGGAGTGAAGGGTGGTGGTAGTGGTGAACAGTGACGGGTGTCATTGGTGATGGGCGTGTCGTCCCCGACCCTTAATTAGCTGGATTTAGTGAGTGGTCGAAACGGAACGCACATGCCCGCACATGATCTTACCCTCTCCCCTCCCCTACTCTATGATGGGTCCCCTTCCTTAACCTCACAGTTCACACTTCACACACCCACTTTATTATCACACAAACACCCTAGGACCCACACCTAGCTAAGTTTTTAAAATTTCCATTTTTTTTTTCTCTTTTTAAATAAATATGTTCAAAGTTAGGAAAGTGGAGAATTATTATTCTTATTATTTTAATATATCATGTCTATATATTCTCTAGGGTTCAAAACATTAGTAGTCAATGAGACATGATAGATACATGAGGGTGGGGCCTTATTTCTTGATGGGTATCATATCTTAGACACCATCATATCTCCAAGTTTATAAAATATTTGATGGGTTTTGATCACTTGCCTTTATTTTATTGACTAGATGTATATGATGGGTGTGATTAGTTTAAGTTTGACTTAATAATATCCTTGGTGGGGGACCCTTTGATTGCTCCCATTGAGTTCTGGCCTACGTGCGTAGGAGCGCACTTACGTTTTCAACGCAGGGGGTGAGAAAGACAGATTCAGAAATGGCCGGATTAGTAGGAGGGAGGGCGAGATATGGTTCCTATCCACTTTCACGTCAAGATGTGCAATATGAGGTCCAATCTTGAGGTTACTCTTGCACATTTGCTATTTGACTCAACTGAGTCAACTCATGATGATATTCTAGTCACCACTCAATTACATTTTCCTTTTTTTGTAAACTAATATGACAAAAGGAAAAACTAATTTTTAGTATTCTATATATAATATCTCATTTTGAGGTAATATTTTGGTCAAAAAAGAAAAATCAAGACAATCTTCCCTAAACTATTCCAAGACAATTTGAAATATATTCTCCAAAACATTTTTGTGGTCAATCCTTCATTCTGATCTCATTCAAAATTAAAACGTTTGTCGGCACATTCAGAAGTGGGATTCGAAAATTTTGAGCCATGCTCATGGGCCATGTGACCCCAGCTCTAATTAAATCAACATGGGCCTATGTTTCGGGCCCGCTGGCCCTTGAATGTTTGGCTAACTCATTTGGTGGTTTAAAGCAATACAAATTATTCTCATTTATAATTTTAGTCTATTTGATTTGAGAATTTTTCATGCGGTTGAAGTCCAATATTTCCTATCCATGGACGTAGTCCATACATTCGGGCTGACTTTTGGTGTGTAAGTCCGTTATGGTTGGGCTAAAGTTTAATGGGATTGAAGTCCAATATTTCCTATTCATGGACGAGTCCATACTATCGGGCTGGCTTTTGGTGTGTAGGTCCGTTATGGTTGGGCTAAAGTTTGAAGGGGGACATACGACCGAAGGACTACCTTTTTTAATTTCTCAAATCTTGGGTGTCAATTGGGCCAATGGCCTACTAATGCAGCCTTGCGCGTCCAAAACATAATGGTTGGGGCCTTGATATGGAGTCTGCAAAAGTAAGGTTGGACTCAAAATTTTCCAACCCATTTTAGGACCTAACAATGCCCAACTCAACACAACTATTATATATATACTTTGTATAGCTAGTGTAGAGGATAATAACGGTGCATTATCCAAATCGTACATGTGTCCAAGTCAATTAAGTGATACATTGTGTATGCCAATACATCCGACACTGCCCAGCAGCAAGACAAACCAAGGAAGACATGTCTAGCCTAGCTGATAGGGCAGGACAACATTAGTGGAAACCTAGTTTGCCTGACAGGACAAGCATGGTCTGAGTATTTGCATAATCTTGATTTATATATATCAAGTCTAGAGATCTTCCAGGAATTATGGGCTCAATCTCAAATATCCCAATTTCGTTTAGGATCTTTGTAATGGGGATTCTTTGTGATCACATCCCGATGGAAGGGGAAATCCTGATTCGAAGAAATTATCTATAAATTGAGGAATTAACAGAAGCTAAGGGATCTTTTGGCAGATAGAGAAGAGAGAGTTCTTATTATTATTCTTCTGCAACTCTAACTTGAGCGTCAGAGAATTATTGGCAAATATCACACCGATGCTAACAAGAGAGACGAGGGAGCAACTTCGGATCAATAGGATAGAGTTTTTCAAAGCATCACCAAATTCCTCTCTTATAGCTAGTTTATGATTTCATAACAAAAAATAATTAAAATAATGATAATTTTAAAATAACAAGTTTACTATCATCTCTTACACTTGTTGTATCTTAAATTGCATAAATTTAATTTTCATTAAAAACTTGAAAATCAGCCTAAGCCTGGCTGGGGATCCATTACGTCTGGCTTTGGATTTAGTTGACTTAGGCCCGCCTGATAAGGGTATAGGGGATGGTCTAAACTACAATCCGCCTCTTTAGGGACAGGTTTGGTCTCAACTCAACCAAGCTGGTCTGAAGCTCGCCCATTCATAAACGGATTGGGCTTGGACAAGATATCTTAAAGAATTTAAAAGTAAACCAGTAAGTTTTAGCCCAATCAAGCTTGGTCTGGCCCAGGCCATGTCACAGTTACATTTTTGTAGGACACGTGTCGTATCTCAACGAGATTTGTTTCCAACTTTTGGTGTAATGTAACCTATCAAAGTCGGACTCATTTCTAGTTACTCTCACTCCAGAACTCAAAAGTTCTTCCTCTCGCGCCACTTTTTTCTCTTCTGCTAACTTGCGCCTACTCCTCTGCTTCGTCAATCTTCTTCTCTTTCAATCCTCCACAAATGGGGCAGAGATTCGATCCCAATGTCATAAAGGTTTATACAGAAGCGGATTCGGCTCTTCGAAACCATCAAAGCAAAGCAAGTCGAAGAGAGACAACACCTTGGCGGAGAACCCATTAAGTAAGCAGAAACCAAACCCTAATACTTCTTTTTGAAATTCGATTAATTTTCGACAAATAAGTTTTAATTTATTTGAAATAATTACTCCTTGATCGATGTTGGAGGTGATCGTGCAAATTGATCATCTTTTTTTTTTTTTTTTTTTTTTGAATTTATCGAGTTATTGAGAACTAATCATGAAGAAGACGATCCTGCAAATTGGGTATACTAAGCTGGGCATGTTTTTTTAATCCAACCAGTTAATGAAAACTGAAAGGGTTACCATTGCGTCTTTCTCGAGGAGAAAGATGTGATTTTTATGGTACCATTGAAGGGGGGTGGGGGGGAAGTTGAAATTTTTATGGTTTAATTAACTTGATTTTCCTTGGTTTTTTTTTTTTTTTTTTTTAAATTGGTCTAAGAGACAAGAACTATTTGGATTTTTAATATTTTTTTATTACCTTCATTACCTGATGTTATTGGATTTTCTTAGTTAAAATGAAAAGTTAGCATTGTTAGACAAGAACAACACAAGAAAATGAGATAGTTGCCCCATGGGTTCGGAAAAGACATCTAAAATTTCTGTTAATAAAATTTATCAATTAGTCATTGGATGAGATGAGATGAGACCTAAATGGTAGGGCCAATGAGCTTCCAATACTCACACTCAATGACATATTCATCCACATTAAATGAAAACCCTTGTCAAGCTTTCCGTAGCTTCGGGCATAAACCCTCTAGCAAGTTGCTCATCATAGTGACCAAAACATTGTGACATTGTCGATGAACTTGTGAATACTCCTATAGTCCATCAAGACAATAATTGTCAATAACAACTGGTAGTTTAATCATCACCTCCGCCCAAACTATTTGCAGAGCTAACTTCCATTGTGTGGCATGCATCAAGATCTCAAGTTGAGCATTTTCTATGTTTCCCATGGATTCTAATTGCCACTCAACTTTGATACATATATGGGATCTTAGGTCAGACCCATTCTATATCTTTCTTTGGATTCCTCTTGCAACTTAACTTAGGTATCTTTCTTCTCCACACGTGCTTTCATATGGTCAAGCCCTCTCTATGGGGAACCTTGATCTTAGCCTTACCATGATTTTTTAAAATCTTTTTGGTAGAATGTGATATTTCATGCACATTGATAGAAGGCGTCTTAGTACAAGAATGGTGACTAATAGCATTCATTGCTAAGGCATTGCCAAAGAGGAATCCACATAAAAAAAAAGTGATTGGTCTTCATTCACAACATATACTGGCAACCCTATTTATGAGGTTATTTTAAAATTACAACATCAGTTCAATAAAATTGGTTTTCTATGACTGAAATAAAGTATTGGAAGGTCCTAAAAGTGAGGCAACAGATTCATTATCAAGAATCTGTGAAGATTATATGGTAGTAGCTATACACGTTCCTCGGTTCACTTAATCTATCTCCATGTTGATGGTGCCACGTAGCTAAGTCGTAAAATCCTGACGAGAGTTGATCCCATGATATAGGTTCAAATCCCGTTGAATCCACCTTCACCTCCATTAACCACTAACCCCTTGCTTGCCTAGCAAAAAAAATCTTTCTCCATGTTATGGTCCATTGCAAGTACTTTAAAAGTTAAGGCCTTCTAGGGAACTCTTGGTACAATAGGACCATTACTCATCCTGAGTATTCCATAAGCCAAGTTTGGCAAAAGGTTCATGAGTAGTTCCCTAATTTAAAACCTCGAGGGCAAAGTGAAATTCAAGGGGATTGTGGGTTTCATTGTATGCAAATGGAGTTTGAGTCGCGTAGAGTGTGTGTCTGTCTCGTGTTAGTATTTGGTTTGGATTAGTTATGGTGATTGGGAATTTTGAATATGCGAGTTATTTTGGGATGTGCTAATGTCCAAATCTTTATGAAGACATTAGCATTCTCTACTAGACTACAACCATCTTCCATAAATACCCTCAACAAAGGTTATATTGTCTTCTAGTACATAAATACCCTCAAAAAGGGTTTTAATGACAATTTTTTTTTTGTAAATAATTTTTTGAGGCTTTATGATATTTTTCCATTGATCAATGACCATAAAGCCCTTGATTTTTTGTAATAAAAGATAAAATAAGAACCCTTCTCGAGGGATATTTATTTCCTTCCATGTCAATGTAATTTTTATTTGTGCTGACTTTTACTAGAATTTTCTCATCTATGGGTAAATGGAATTCTCTGGGACATGTCAAGACCATTAGAGGATGATTGTGAACTGATGTTGTCCACATTTGACACTAATGAAGTACGTGACATATTTTGGCATTCTAGTGCTCACATCCTTGGACAGGTGGATTTCTCTTAGAAATTTCATTGTCATACTGAAAGCTGATGCACTTCAACAACATCCATTTTTCATTCACTGATTGTTAGAGATATCGCATTCAATTGATAAGGGCATGTCATTTCCTTGCCTATAATTGCATCAATATATATGTTCTATTAGTCTTTTTCAATATTTCTTGGCTTAGTTGGAATTGTGTCCTTGATTGGCAATCCCTTGTGATGGAGTATGGATGCAGGTTGTGCATTGGGCCGTGCACCACCCAGAGGGGACGTACAATTTTTTATTTATTTTTGAATCTATAGGCAAGTGAAGGCATGGTTTTGATCCCAGGTCTGTCAGACTACCACTCAAAAGACTTAACAGTTC
The DNA here is from genome assembly GCF_017979445.1 of Akebia trifoliata. Taxonomy (NCBI): domain Eukaryota; kingdom Viridiplantae; phylum Streptophyta; class Magnoliopsida; order Ranunculales; family Lardizabalaceae; genus Akebia; species Akebia trifoliata. Next base: position 29,916,488 of record NC_141381.1, read on the forward strand.
ACCGAGTTGGTGCTGTCCATGCAGTGTTGAGTTTCAACTAATGCTTAATAACATCTCCTTTACTTGATCGGAAAAATAAAAGAAAATGAGTGTTTTTTCTTACAGGTCATGTGTTATAGTTGGTAAGTATGCGAGTTTTGATACACTGACCTGGTTCAAAATTTTCCATCACCTTTGAGTTACTAACCTTGTTAAAAGCAGGCTTCTGGTGGCAGCACCAACCATTTTAATGACTGCATTTGAACAATTGTATTAGTTTGGTTGTCTTTTGTAAGATGTCAATTTGGTACAGCTTCTAGGTTCAGCTATAGTTGTTGTCTTTGAATGCCACCTGATCTTATTAAGTAATACACAAATAAATAAAGAATGAGTTGCTTGAGCTAAGGAAAACAGAAAATCAGTTATGTGCCTAGATCCTCAATGTTGGTTTAGTAGGAAAACAGGGAAATATTGGCAGTGTTCACGTGGCTTTGGCTCAAAGAGATGAGGATCAATGAGATAACAAATAGGAATAAGGACAAGTCATGAAAGGTTGGCAGTTTGTGCGTTTAAATGGTTACTTGGTCAAGAATCTAGGTCTGGATAGAGAACACACCAAAATGCATTAATTTGCTTTTGTATTTAGCATAACTTTGAGTTCCTTGTTGTGGAATGGAAACTGGTTGGAAAAGAGAGATGATTGGTAAGAAGGTGATGGTAGTGGTTTCAAATAGTGCTATGGAAGTGATGCAGAATAGTGAGGGAAGAAGATGGATTATGGAAATTAGAGAATTTGGTTTGGGATTGGGTTAAGGATTTGGGCTACAATAGGGATAGCTTAAAATTTTATGGTCAACCCCAAGGGTTTGGTTGTGAGGTTTACTTTTGACATTTTGCAATTATGATTATTCTAGGTTTATAGGATAAGGAAAGGATTAAAGATCAAGGTTTGTAGGGTAAGGATTAAAGGTTAAGAAAATGGGGAAAGGATTAAAGTTTGAGGTATGTAGGTTTCAAGAATCAAGAATCAACAATTCAAGAACTCAAGAAAGTTTAGAGAAAAATAATAAAAAGGAAAATAAAGAATAGAAAAGAAAGAGAAGGAATAGAACCTTGGAATCACATCAAGAATGGTAGAGAACTCACTTCACTCCGTGAAAGAAACTCGTTCTTTATTCATCAAATTCTTTTTTTTTTTTTTACCCTAATACAATCAAATATATAAAGAAAATAAATCCAAGAATTCTAATCAAATTAAAATACCAAATAAATAACTTAATTTCATAACTTTTTCTCTCCTAATTTTCCAACCCCAGTAAATTTAAATAAAAGACAAATTAAATTTACCAAATTACCCCTAAATATTATATTAAGTCCATGAGCCAATAAAACATTTAAATAAGCCCCCAAAACATAAAATTAAAGCCCTAAAACAAAAATCTAAATGAAAAATAAAATCTACTCTTCAAGCTTTGATGTCCCCATCGGGAAGGACGTAATTCTCAAAATATTTTCTTATTGGGAGTCTGTTTGCCGGATGAATGTAGTAGGAGTTCGGCAGTTGAAGTGTGGAGGCAGGAGATGAAACTTGGGAGGTTGTAATCCTTTTATAGTCGGATTTCTGGCAAACCTTATGTTCCTATTTCCTCTTCTATATGTAGTTGAATCCATTAGAACAAATAGGTGGTTTTGAAACTGAAGGTTCATACGTAGTAGTAAAACCTTTCTCTTTATTTTGGTCTAGGTAGAATGACTACACAAGCAACAATGCCATTTGAAAGTAAACAAGGGCTGCCTCCATGGTGCTCGGAACCAAATTGCTGATAGAAAATGACACTGTTTGATGCTGTCTTAATTGGTATTTTTATATCTCCTTTCTGAATTGGTATTCCATCTTTTACATCCTTTGTTTTATATAAACAAAACATTGAATTTTGTTTTACTGCACGGTTGTTTTCTATTTACTGTCAGTTATCACAAATTGTGTTTGAGACGATTTCTTCTAAAATATTAAAATGCCTCTCGTAAGGTTTTTATTATGATGCATTTATGGAGATCTGGGCTTGAATGAGGATCACTTCAAACAAATTGAGTCAGGGGCAATGAAAGCTGTTGCAGTACTGTTGGTTTTACTTGCTTCTTTTGCAGAGTTAGCTTCTTTGTACATCTCATAATGGAGGCATTTTTTGGCTTCTTCCTTCTCAATACTTAACCTTCACTGTTTTAGAGGGGTCTTATCATGACATTGCTAGCATAGCATGTGGAGATTAGTTATTGCTTTTTATATAATGGGTCAAGTATTGAAGATGTGTTTAATGAAAAATGTAAAAACAGCCCATTAGGTGATAAACTAACGGAAATTTAATTTAGATGTTTTGGTCATATGCGATGAAGACCGCTAAAAGCTCCAATTAAAAGGATGTGCAAATTGAAGGTTCTAAAGGGTGAGACGAAGACTTAAAAGCTTGTGGATTGAGGCAGTGAGAGTGTGTAAAAGTAATAAACATGATACATGGATTTAAACAAAATTGAAAGAAGAACCAGATTCATTCATGCAAAACACACACAGACACAAACAAGCAAACATGATTCGGAGTGTGATGATGTTTAGGAGTTGTGATTCTTGCCGCAATTACAAATGTTAATTTTGTTTTGGTTAAAGAAAAGATCCCTAAATTGGAGAAATGGACACTATATTATAAAATTGCTGTTAGGGTTAAGTATTATAACATTTATTAAAATGTAATTATCATCAAGAATGGATGCCTTTTTGAGTCATATTATTTTGCTTTTGGAATTTAATCTCTATTTCATATCCCGCTCTCTTCCTCAAGAACAACTTCCTGTGAAATTATTTGGAGTTGTATTGTACAGATAAATGAAGGGGATGGTGCATTTTATGGACCAAGATAGATATCAGTGCTTTTTATGCATTAAAGAGGAAATTCTAATGCACAACACTACAGGTTATTGACTACAGCACATTCGTTTTTCATATTTGCTTTCCCTCTCTTTCATTTATGTAGAAAATAATAATTTTCTAAATTGTTGAAGACCTGTGGTTGCAGCTGGACTTCCAGCTTCCTTCTCGTTTCTATTTGTCTTACTTGGCAGAAGATGAAACTAAGAGGGAGAGACTAGTTATGACACACCGGGCCATCCTAGCATCTGTTGAGTGTATGCTTGCAATACTTCTAGAACTATAGAGGAAAGTGGCCCTTTTGGCTTAGTCCAACCCAGGCAATTGTTTGTCCTGTGTCTGAGAAATCTCAACCATGTGCACTGCAACTAAGAGGAGTCACTTAATAGTTTGGCTATATATACATACATTGATAGCCAAAATGTATTTTTAGCTTTATTAGTTTTCCTTGATAACATTCACTAGTTGGACTGGTGTAAGAAGACCTTCAGTGCATGTTTTGCCTGTAAACTGTTTACTTTTATTTATAATTTTTTTAAACTTGTATAATTTATTTGTAATGAGTATCAATTTATGATTTGAAAACTTTAAAAAGGCTAATTGTAGTTGTGGCTTCAATAAGTATCAACAATTTAATGCTCTGGAGTTCCTTAGTCTCATTGTTATACTAATTGATATTCTTTGACTCTTATTATGTGTACAATTCAGAAGTCTACTGATATCGATGTTCTTTCCTATTATATTTTCATAGGTACGAGATCAGATTTATCAATCTGGTTATTATGTTGATGTGGATACCATGGATAGAAAGATCCAGAAAAAAGGTTAATTTTAATCCCTTCATGTTGTACAATTTTAATATTACCGTACAATGAGAAATGAAGTCTAGACTCTAGATCTAGCTTATGTAGTTAGCATAACTTGAACTGCTTCGAATGGCACTTGTTTGAGACTGTTAATGTCGCTTGAAAGTACTGAATTTCATCTTTTGCTCCCCTAATCGTGTAAACAAGGCATCGTATATTTATGAATGGCTCTTAAAATGTACGTTGGTCAATCTTTATAACAATCATGACATTCTTGCCCTAGCAACGGAAGTGAAGTTCTTTCAAGGAAATATTATTTGGACTTCTCTAATTCTAATGCATGGATCTATCAAGTCCTAAAAAATGACACATCAGTGCTTATCAATGAAACTTGCAAATTCTGTAATTAGCGCACAATGAGAGCCTGAAAAGTTACGTACCACAAAAGAGGGAGGGGGAGTGGGTAGGGGACTAAAAAGGAAATGGTGCTACTCTTGGGATTGGTGTTTTTAAGTGCTAAGGCACGAGGCAAGGCATTTCACTAAGCAAACACTGGACAGGTGGTACCTCATCAGTTCATTTTTTATTACAATCATCTATCACAATGATGTTCAGCTAAAATGTATAACCTTTCTTTATCTTCTTTTATTCTTGTTTTATGTGTTGTGACTTGTGATCAATTGTTTGATGATGATGGTAATTATTTGTAAGTACTACTGTTCAAGATTATTTTCATCTTTGTCTCGGTGTCGCAACTCATTTCATTGAACTATGAGCTTTCTGCAGGTGCGAGAAGCTCAGTTAGCACAATACAACTTTATATTGATCGTTGGTGAGGAGGAAGCAAACACCAGACAGGTCATACCTCCTCTCAATGTTGGTCTATTAAGAACTTGTCAGCCAGCATGCGTTAATTAAGTCTTTTGACTTTGAATTAATTACAGATTCTACGGACATTAGCATGTTGCACGTTGCTTACGTGGTGGATATGCATGGGAAAGAGTGGCTTCCGTGGGTCCTCGGGACAAATTACTATGTTGATGCTTGTCCAAATGTCACACATGCCTACATATATAACAGTGTGTGTATGTAAGTTGTTATTAAAGTGAATTTATATCCCAAGATTAGTTTTGAACAAGTCTTTACTGCCTGTATTAGGTCAACTAATGGTGATTTGTGTTGTGGACTCTTTTACTACTTGATATCGATTTTCTTGGTGTATTGTATATGATGCATAACACTCATTACTATATTTTCCAATCAAACTTCTGATATGAGTCATTACAAAGAGACATATTCCAGTATATGATGCATAACAGTCATTACTGTATTTTCCAATCAAACTTCTGATTTGAGTCATTGTAAAGAGACATATTCCAGATTTTGTCTAATAATCTTTGTAATGTTTACAGGTGAGCGTGCGGGTTAGAGATAAAGCAGACCACACAGTTATGAGCATTGAGAAGAAATTATCATCAATTACTTTTCTATAAATTTTCTCATTTGCAATATTTGCTATTGTGCTTGTAATTTGCTCTACATGTTGGAGAGAAGCCAAAAGTATTTTGAGTTTATCTAAGCTCATTTGTAAGTCAACACAATGTTAAACAAACCCAACTATACTTTAAAACAGGTTCTTTGCCAATTTAAATTTCTCTTGAAGGCCTTCAAAATTTTCTGGAGATGTTATGCAAAGAAAATATAATTTCTCCATCCCTAAGCTGTATCTGTGTTATCTGGGCCACGTTGTTGACTTCGGATTCTTAGCACAGACAATTTCATGCTATTCGCCTAATGTTGGTAAGGGTTGAAATCTGGTGGTTGTTAGTTGTTAAGAAGAGCTGAGTCAGTCAGCCAAAACTCACTGAGTTGACCCAGAAACTCTAATCTTCAAAGTGGGCTCAAGACATGAGAGGTGTTCCCTCACAAGGGCAACAGTTGAGTCACCAAACTTTTACAGCCTAAAAGGTCCAATTTTGTGTCATTTTCACCTTTTAGTACTATTTTTTTCCTGCAGTTTGCATCTGATCTTATTGAGCTATTGCAATCAAACAACTGTGTGTGTGTGTGTGTGTGTGTGGAGCTGTACAAATACACGTTTAAAGACACCAATATTAAGATAAAACTGAAGTTTACTAGAGAGTACAGATCGATCACTTGAGCTATATAATCAAACTATGCTTAAAATCCTTTGTTGGGTTGGTTGTTTGTTAAATTGAGATGGTGGTAGTGATGCTGAAGATACAACGACATGGAACTGCTGCCCTCCCCTACTTCCATGTATTCATCATTTATCTCCTCTTTTGCCAACTTAGGCAACCCCATCAGTTCTCTATGAGATGATAAAAACTGGGGTGATAACTCACAATATCCAGACATCGATGGAGATGAAGTGGGCACAACCGATGGGAGCTTTGAGAGGAGTGCTTCGAGGCTGCTTATCGATGGAGTTATCTTTACTGGCTGACTAAATTGATCATAAAATTCTATTGTAGGGGGAACTACACTAGTCTCCAAGGAACATGTGTTGGGTGCACTACCATTGACCTTGAAGGGAAATGCCGAAGATGATGGATGCGGTAAGAGGACGCCAGGGATGCTCTCAAGATAGTTGAACTTCTTTCTCAGTAGAACAACAAAGCTTGGGTCCTCCACAATCTAGAGAACAATAATGAAATTAAACAATATAAGATAAATAATGGACTCAATCTAATATTATGAATACTATGCATTAGAGTTGTGATAGATGTCTTGGATATAATTGGTGATTGATCACCACTTATGTATTATAGTTGGTGATTAGAGGGACTCCCTTAAAACCCTAGTTTTAGGATTTGGGTAGTTTTTTAGACATATTAGGAGAAATCCCAAACTATGAATTCTTTCTCAGAGTTAGTAAATCACTTCCATCTCATACCACCGAATCACGTAAATCTTCGCGTTCTTTTCATTTTTATACCATGTGATTTTCTGGAAAATCATGCTCTTTTGCTATTTTATCTGGGTTTTAGATTCACAATTATTGAGAGAGAGAGAGAGGACCTTGTGAACAGATCCTAATTGAACAACACCTTCCCTAACAGCTATCAAAGCAATGGTCTGCAGGATTTGAGAAGCAAAATTAGCCAAGAGAATCTCAAATATTGGAAGATCATGCAATATAGTAACAAAGTATAAGGAGTGATGTTTGTATCTGAACCTTGATTCCAGACTGGAACTGAGCTTCCCATGTCCTTGGATGCTGAAATTTTCCAGTTAAACCCAAACATAGCCACATGTAACAAAAAGTATTTCAAGAAAAAAAAATTGTGCATAAATCAACATTTACTTACTGAATCTCCTGTATTATGCCATGCAGACAACAAGTTGATTGGTTGTTCACTTGGCTCCTTGTACACCCACTTGTGATTATGATCTGCAGCAACTTTTCCAATCAAACTGCCCACAAAGGAACCACAAAAGTTGGTTTACTTTAAAAACCACTAAGAAGATAAACTATTTTCAGTCCTATCTACACTTACCCTTCTCCATAGTTGTAAATTTCATGAGACATCTTGAAGAAGATCTCAGGTTGCAGACCTTTAAGGTGTTGAAATTCACAGTTAGCGTAAACCGATGAACCGCTGCAATCCCCGGAGTCCGTTGAAGCAGCAAAATTGCAGAAACCATCTTCCCATACTAATATCCTAGCATATATGAAGCATGAAATTATATATAGTTAAGGATGGAGAGTAGAAATGCAAAACTCGATTAAAATATAAAAGAAAAAAAAATACCAGTTTCTTCTGTTTCCTCTTGATCTGTCAAAAGCCCCTCCTCCTTGATCATCCCATCTATTAGAAGAAAATAAAGATATTAGAAAACAAAGAAAATAAAACATGTCATTGATCTCATAAATGGAATTTGTTTGAAAATAACAGTTTTTTTTTTTTTTTTTCTCACTTGGGTGGTGGGTAGTTTCTAGGCAAGATCCTCCAAAAGACAGCATAAACCCATTGTGAGTTTTCATAAATACATAAGCTTCTCAAGGTCTGTTGAAGGAGATGTGTAACTGCTAGTGGGTTAAGGTGTTGTTCCTCCATCAACCTCTAATATTGAGAACTACTCTAACTCTACTCCATCAAGAAGAAAAACCCATGTTTTATACCTCTCTCTCTCTCTCTCTCTCTCTTTGAGAGAATTAATCATGTTTTATATTTTACCAATATGATCAACTAAGGCCCACCATCACTTCCCAGTTTCCAACCATTCAGAACTGTTCATCTGCCTTTATCTACTTCCTTATCCCAATTATTAACCATCAGAGAGACCAAACCTTAGAACTGATCTACATCATGATGAGTGTAGATTCTATTAGAAGAACAGTATCTCTCTCCAACTCCATGCCTTATTTTCCTTTTTTTGTCCTGACACACCAAGGTACTTCTACAGTTCTACTCAATCTATCCCAAGAAAAATTCTAACCCCTTCTACTATCTTTTACCTCAAAAAAACAAAAATCATAAAAAGGAAGAAAAGTAAAGAAATAAGGATAATTCTCCAACAACATTTCTTTTTAGGGTTTAGTAATTAATTAGGTAACTTTGACATGACTCCTTAGATTCTGAAAGAAAAATAGACTTTCCACCCTTGATAATGAATTTAGGAAAGAAATGACAAAGTTATCCCTCTTCTTTTAATTTTTTTATTTCAATTTAATTTAATTTAGTTATCATTGTGCTATGTATTTCCATAATTTTATACAGAGATGAATGGTAAAACAAGGAAAGACAAAATCAAAATACATACATTTAAACAATAATAATCATACACAGTCTAATAAAAACTAAAATGAAAGAAAACTAATTAATATCATTTGATATGCATATGTAAAACAAAAACCAATGGCAACACCGATGAAAAAGAACTCATTTGTATAAGTTAAAAGACTCCAAAAAAATATATATATATATCATGAACAACAAAAATAAGGTGGATTGAAGTAACGAGGAAATATGTGAAGTCAAATGGCCAACCTACTAGATTTTCTTTTGCTAGACAAGCGAAGGAATATATATTAGAGAGAAGGGAAAAAAATGCCAAAAGACCATTACAAATATGTTATACAAGGGATACCCACGAGATCTCCCATATAAGATTTCTTAGCAAAAAAGGGAAGATCATCTACTAGATGACAATGATAATTTGGCTAAAATCAAGCTATCGATTTCAACGATAGGTAGGCCTAATGCATAGTATTGAATCAAGGCCACCAAGTTATGTCTCTACCTTGATCCATAAGAAAAATGTGTAGCATGTATAAATAATAATTTTTTTTATTAATTATTAATGGTCCATTTGGTAATTGTGAGAAAGAAATTGTTAATTTGTTTTATTGCAAATTTTGATGACAACCACTTTCATTGGGTTAGGAGTTTTAGAATCGACTGATTTTTTGTCAGGATCATCTCCTCATCATAGAGATCATACCACCATGGGCTAGTTGAGATTGTAAGGGCGACTGGGTGTGCTCCCCAGATCACACCTTGGAATCTCTATATATCACTCCCCATAAAAATGGTTATATTTAATTGTTGTCACATGTAGGGTGATTGGTACGTGCGTCCTGCCAAAGCAAAAAAAAAAAAAACAAATATGTATATCATAGAGATCATCCTATCAAAAAATCAGAAACTCTTTTGCCATATAAAACAAAATCTTGCCATATATATATACTTTTATACTTATTAATCTTTTGTGTAAGGGCGTTATACATGGGGCATGAACATATCAGTTGATATAAATAGAATAGAAGATTGAGAAACTATTCCCTACTCAAATTCTTTCCTTCTTTATTTTTCTTCTTATTGTAGTTCTTCTCCTTTAAAGTCTTAGGTTTTTACCAAACTCATCTATCTTAAATTCATAGTTCCACTTGGTACCGTGCAGGTAGATCACATTAGAAGACTTTCAACAACTACTGACATTAGCAGACTGTACAGCTAACGTCGGTGGTCGTATGGGCAGTTTAATTAGTCCTATTAATCAAAAAGCATGATTGATTGAACCTTGTTCTAACCTTCTCTTGTGTCTTGAACCATGTATTGATTCTCGAGGATTTTTTGTGAATAAAGTGTTGTTCTTTATGGTTAAACAGTTCCATATTAAGTAAATTGATGCCTTTAGAGGGCTAGTTAAGGCTGATTTGTTTAATTCAACATTAATAATTTGCCTTTAGTGGTGTTTAGGACTTTTACCATATTTAAAGTTTTTATTTATTTATTATTTATTATCACGGTGATTAATCGAAACACGTACTAATATAGCAATGCAAAAGTTAATTGTTTTCTTCTAATTCATTCCTAGATTGTTAATGTGAGAAATATCGGACTTGATAATTCAAATAACAACAATTGACAAACATATTAGCAAAGGGATTTATTAAGAATCATAGGACAAATATTATTAGCAAGTTGACCATGATAGATATATGTGCACCAACTTGAGGGAGAGTGTGGTAAACAATACTCTAAATAATGTTGTGAACAATAATGTGAATGTTTTGGGCTTAGGCCCATAATTCAGTTGGTTTGATACATCACAAATCAACTTTGAAGTGTAGGTTCAAGTCCAGCTTACCCATCAAATAATAATAATAATAATAATAATAATAATAAGGAAAATGCTGGAATGACACAAATGGAGACACAAAGGTGACAAAAATGATGGGGTGGCGCACACATAATCGTAGATGCTTTTTACTTGTATCTAGCGGAAAAGCATCTATGGTTACGTGCGTGCCATCACATCATTTTGTCACCTTTGTGTCACCCCAGCACGACTTTAATAATAATAATAATAATTTCAATGTTTTAAGTTTAGTATCATATTTTCTTAACTTCTTTATATCTTATCATATTTAGAGAGCTGCTATTGGTACCCCAACTTTCATTTATTACAACCCAATTAAAAATAAAAAGAAATAAGTGAATGGTTGAGAATAAGAAAAAGTTGGAGTGCCAATAGTAAAGCTCGCTCTCTCTCTCTCTCGATTTCTAATTTTTTGAGGTTTAGGATTTTCTATGCCTAATCTTAATTGTAAATAACTAGTAAACTGGTTTGAGTGTTATATTATTTAATAGTATTGATTAGTAACTTGAGCCAAATCTTTGTGATGTTTGAATTGTGTGTTTTAACCTAGAGTCATGCTGGGGTGACTCCGGATTTACTGTGATTCTCACAATTCTGACGTGGACATGCATACATAACTGTAGATGGTTTTTACTTGTATCGCGAGGAAACACATCTATGGTTATGTGCACATCCCATGTCAGATTTATAAAAATCGCCGTAAATTCTTTTTGTCATTTCAGCATTTTCCTTTAATCTATAATTGAGGGGTGATAAATAATTTAAGAAATTGGAGTGTAATAAGTAAAAGTTGGAGTGCTTATAGTAGTTCTCTTTATTTATTTGTCTTTATTGACTTATGTAAGCGTGTTATGGCCTATATGCATCAACACTAAGTTAATGTAAAATTATAAAGAAAAGGAAAATAGTGGGGAAACAGGATGCTATTCCTAAGGAAAATGCTGGAATGACACGACATTTACTGCGATTCTCACAATTCTGACGTGGGATGTGCACATAACCATAGATATGTTTCCTCGAGATACTATTAAAAACCATCTACGGTTATGTATGCATCTTCACTCTTCAGTTCCCTTCTTTTCTACTTCTTCTTCTCCTCCTTCTCTTCTTGAAACCCTAGATCTACACCAATAAATATCTCGTCACAGTTTGATCAATGATGCAAATTTGAAGTACTACCCATCATGAAGTTTTCAGTACTGATCAGATTGTTGGAATAAAAAACTGAACAAAGAGTGTGAAGTTGTGAACTAATCGATGGTAGAGATGGGAAGGAAGCATATCATATGGTGATGCATTATACCACAATATCAGTTCTCCCTCTATATACTGTTTACACACAAATATACAAGAAATGGGGTCCTACTAGCTCTCTCTCTCTCCATGATGACCAAAGGGAGCTTTCAGAGTTAGGCTTAAGATATGGCTTTCATTGCTCTTCCCTGACACCAAGAAAGCATGCCAGACCATTACACTCACTCTTTGACCATCCACCACACAAGGAGAAGATATGTAATAAGCAAAGTTAAAGATATTGGAAGAGCACCCATCAACCATAATTTACCATCTTACCCACCATTTTTCTCCTCTTCTTGACATTGACAGATTGCTATCTTTAATAATTTTCTCTTGGCTGCTTCTCTATATAGCAAGAACAAGAACCCATTTGAGAGAGACATACAAGGAGGTTTAAAATGGGTGTTATATTTTGCTATTATACAATGGGCATTTTAGTAATATCCCTTGGAAAATATGGTCAAGTAAAGATCTCATGTACTTCACTTAATTAGTAATACATCCATTGATTTTTTTTTTTTTTTTTATCAACTTTAACTTCTACACAAAGGCCACTTGCTAAAATATAAATCCAGCATATTTCCAATACATCCATTGATTTTTAGTTTTTAGAGAAACTTTATGTTTTTAAAGAGAGTCCGTAATTCATTAATGAGGTTCATTGAGGTATTAAAGTAGTGTTTAAAAGCACATTTCAAGAAGTTATTCATATCATTGTTTACTTTTAATTTTTGTGAGAATTTAATGGAACTTAATTAAAATTGTGACTTTTTCGAATGACAATGTTGTAATTCTTTTCAATTGATGACTAAGATAACTTATCGAATATTTCTAAGATATTACAATTAATAATTAAAAAGATCAAACTTTTCGTATATATAATTACAAAATACCCAAAGAAGTTTTTATCTAGAAAACACCTTCTAAATAACACTCTCACGAAAGTCCAAACTCCAAATAATCAAATTAAGCAGAAGCACTAGTGCTTCCATTAGAAGTACGTCTGTGGAACACACCACTTTCCCAAACGTGTCCTACATTTTTATCAGAGTTATCCTCCATGAAAAATGATCTGGGATTCAAGGGTGTTAATTACTATTCTTACAAAGAACAAGGAGATCTTACTAAAGTTCACACTATTTCCGAGGGAGGGGTACTTAAATGACCTTACATTAGCGTATAAATATACTGTATAATGTGCATGAATGTACGAACTATAATCAGAGTGAAACACTGTTGCTTGGGACAAAGTCTGATGAGATGATGTGAGCACGGCAGGTATGCTGGGCTGCATAAGGTTTGGATTTATCCAAGGTTGTGGGGTGAGTGCAGAAATTATTTGGTTTTATTTTTCAGTTATTTAAGTAAGATTTATTTATTTATTTTAATAAAATGGGATCAAATTACGGAAGTGGGTCTGCATGGGAGGAAAGGATGGAAGACAAGATAACTGGTGTGGACTGTCCCCCCATCCTTCCAAGAATCGAAAATCTCTGCTCATCCCATCCTTCCCCAGCCTCATAAATTTCACTTTTAAAGTAGAGAGAACCTATTACCACACCAACTTTTACTTTGGGCACTCCATTCATATGCCATCAGTGAGAATATATATAACACAAATGGGAATGCTCTAATAGTTTGTGTTGCAATAGAAGCTCTTATATATATATATATATATGCTAGAGTTCGCCTGTGCCGTAGGCATGGGCATCCTTTTTGAGGGTTAAGGGGTAAAAGAGGAAAAATAATTAAATTGGAGGGGATATTATTAAAAAAATCTTTTAGGTTGAAGGGGTAAAAGAGGAAAGATAATAAAGTTAAAGGGGTATTATTAAAAAATGGAAGGGGTGGAGGATGAGGAGCGTAAAGAAAAGCAATAGTCGAGTTACTGTATCTGGATGGGAAAAAGGGTGGGAGCGGATGGGATATATTTGGAGCCATTCGAAGGCCCTAAAGAGATCTAAGGATCGAATCAAGTTTTGAGGACCGTCGGATATTGCAAGATCAGACGATCGCGATCTATTTGAACCAGTTGTGAACAACTATTTATAAAAAATTTCAAAAAATTAAAAGTGAACCCTGTCAAATTTTTTTTTTTTAAAGAATCCCTCTCTTAACTCAACCTTTCTCTTTCTCAAGTTAAAACCAACAACAGAACCAGCTTTTGTTCGATCTTTCTGTCTTCTCCATTTCTCTCACATTCACTCGACCATTTCTCTCTCTCTCTCTCTTGTATTTTCCACCCTCCCTTACTCGAACAAAACCCTCCTTTCTCATCTTCTCCATCTCAAGATCGGACCTCTGTTTCTCTCGATCTCTTAAATGTACAATAGAAAATCATGGATCAGACCTTCTATAAGTTGTTAAAAATCAGTACTTCGTCTCCATCTCTCGATCAAACTCTCTCGCAACTGAACAAGTTTTCTCCATTTCTCTCAATCGAACTCTGTCTCAACTGAACAAGTTTTGGAATGGAGATCGATGAAGTTATCTCTCTCGTACTCTCTCCATCGAATTCTTTCTCAACCGAACAAGCTTTTGAATGGTTGACTGACGAAGGCATCTCTCTATTTAAACCCTCAGTCTCTCCCTCTCGCACTCTCCTTTAAATCCTAACCCAAATCCAGTCGAAACCATAACTTCAACTCTCTCTCATTATCAAAACCTAAACCCTCATTTTCTCTATGTCAACTCTAACACCCTTCTTTTTTTAGTTTTTTTTAATGTATAGTAGCAAACAATATTTGGAGTTAAAGAAGATATGGAAATCTAATTTTTTGTTCATTTTTTTGGATTTACATTTTTTTTATTATTGAAAATGCTTTCTATGTTATTTTATAAATTTCCTTTCATTTGTTGTTATTCAGTTGATGATATATGTGATTGTTAAAAGTAAACATTATCTAAAAATTTCTACAGTAAAGACAATATTTTCTTTGATTGTTTAAAATTTTATATATTTAAGCTATTTCAAAATATAAAACAAATACAATATACATTCAACCGAAGATACATATTTATGTATTTAAGTGATCTCAAATGTATTCAACCCCATAGTAGATACATACCATCCAATATTTAAGTACATCTACAACTTGTCATCGAAAAAAGAATCTCCACTCATTTCTAGACATGCAACTAAGTTTTAGCTTTCTCAAGTGACCAACAATAACATGAAGGTTACAACCCCCAACATTGATCCTACAATCATTGAATGAGCTAAATCCCTTCTTAATTAGATTGTGTAATACTTTGAATATTTGAGATACTTTTATAATTTTGAAATGATAACATGTCTCTTGATGATGAGTGCACCTTAGGTTAATTTTATTTATTTGATTAGTCATTTATTTGAAATATTATATTTTTACAGGTATTTAGGATGACAAAGTTTTATATCGTTTTTGTTGGGAGTAGACCTGGGATTTACACAACGTGGGAAGAATGTCATAAGTATACAAATGGATACATAGGTAATTATTTTAAAACGTTTAACATATTTGAAGAAGCTGAGAGGCATTTATTGGTTTACAATCAACTTCACTTTGGAAACCCAACACAATTTCCTGAAGAAAGGCAAAGATTAGAGAAGAACTCACAAATCTTTGAAGAAAGTCAAGGGCCAACAAAGAGATCGCATAACTGCCAATGTCTGTTATTTTACATTTTTTTGTTGTTGTTGTGTTTATGTTTGTATTAATGATGTATAAATTTATCAAATAAAAGTTTGTCTGTTGGTAGTGCTATTTAAAATACTAAGTACGGTTACTCTTTTGTCATCCTGAATAATATAATTAATGGTTCAATGAATGATGAATCTTTTGCCACTATGAAATAGAGAATAACTACTATTTCTTTGTTTTTTTATTAGACATTTCATGTTTTAATTGATGGTTTAATAGAAGTTTAGGATGAAAAAGTAATGATGTGTGCTAGAACCAGTCTTTATTTATTTGGGTAGTCACAAAGTTCGAATTTATTGTTTACTATGATGGGGACAGAGTTTAGGATATATTTCTCCTCATTCAGAATCATCTCAATTCCTAATCTTATATACACATTTATCTTAACATCATTTTTAATTCTACCTGTTATGATTTGACATCAATTGGTCTTATACGCATTTGCAAAATATTAGGGCCCGTGTGGATACAAGAGCCAGAAGTACTTTGAATATAAGTACTTCCATAAGTATTTTTTGAAGTACTGTCTGAAATAGGTGGAAAACTGTTGTGTGTTTGAATGCAGGTTCTGAGAAATACTATCAGAAGTACTTTTGATAGAATTTTGTGTTTGAAAACTATTCTGGATTCTGTTAAAATGATTAGAATGTCCTTATAAGTATTAGTTACTATTTTTAACATTATAACTCAACAAATTATACTAAAAAAGAAATAAAAGTTATTGTTTTTATCCATAAAAACTTATATAAACACTCAATAATTATATATAAATGAAAGATATTGTAAGTATTTATATACAACCACTAAAAATATGAAAAAGTTTTCACCACGTCAATGGACAGTAAATTTGTGTGTAATTGTTCACATCAATTTTTTTTTTTGTAACCGAGGGAGTATCCCATCAACACTCTCAAGTAAGCGTGACAGACTAATCTCCCTTGGGGGCCCCGCATGACCAATCCCATACGAGTTTTAAGAGGACGAACCCAAACCCATTAAGTGCCACACATGGTGGTGGGAAGGGGATTCGAAGACAAGACCTGGGGAGCACACCCAGTCTTACCATCAAGCCCAACCCCGGTTGGTTGTTCACATCAATCTTGCAATAAGAAACTTTCAACCATGGTTAGAACCCTCATGGATAAATCATCAAGTGAACAATTGGGAGAGTTAGAAATTCAAATCAAAATGTTATACTAAAAGACTACCACCACATCAATGGATAGTAATAAAATATTATTCAATTGCATTTTTAAGGGTGTGCTTATAATTTTTAAAATTTATGAGGGGCATACTTGTCCCATATGCTACACCAAAAGGCTACCACCATATCAATGGATAGTAATATAGTATTATTCTAATTGCATTTTTATGGGTATGCTTGTAATTTTTAAAATTTATGAGGGGCATACTTATCCCAAATGCTACACCAAAAGGCTACCATCACATCAATGGATAATAATATAATATTCTTCCAATTACCTTTTTGAGGGTAAGCTTGTAATTTTCAAAATTTATGAGGGGCATACTTATCCCAATCCTGTCATTTTAACGGTGTTTTGTAGTTCCGCATAGAGAAGTTTAGAGAAGTAGCACCGTCGGTACTTCGTGAAAAAATACTAAAATGACTTCAAAGTAAAGTAGTTCTCTTCAGGATTTATTTATCCAAACACCTTTAAAATGTTTCTAACTCCCCGTAAGAGTCAGAAGTACTTAGAAAAGTCAGTCCACATAGGCCCGTACTGTTTAAACTTGAATTAGGTTCACTGTGCCTCTTCCCTTCGCCTCATCAAGCATTTTTTCCTTCCAATGGAAGTGTTTTTGCACATTCTCACTAACTAGAGGAAGAATAAACTCAAATAATAAAAAATTATCAATTAATAAAAAATAAACAAACTGAGAAAATATAACAATTAAGGAGAAAAATAAGCCTAATACTACCTTTTTTATGATCACAATTCTCTTTTAATAGAAACGTATAGAGATATCATTATTGGCAAAACGTGTTTTTAAGTCCTGAAACCTTTTTCTTTTTCCCTTTCTAGAATTATCTTTATGTATTTGAGCATATTCCATCGGATGTATGATAAGAGAGAGAGAGGGGGAGGGGGAAGAGAGAGACAAAAATGAAAGATTGATCTGAATGTTTGAGGATGAGATTTTAAACCTTGGGTAGTACTATATTGCAAGACAGAAGATGTACCAGACCAGAGAACAGTCCTAGATAAATCTAAAATGAGAACTTGTCTCATCAGCTTTTTGTTATTGCACCAATTTTATTTTATTTTTGCTAAGCAAGCAAAAGTATATTGATGGAAGGCAAATGTACAAAGAGGGATGCCCTCAATATTTTATAAGCCTGATTGAGGTAGATAATGCGTGTCTCCTCGATAGCATTTTTTGACATCAATGAGAGAATCAAAAGGAGAAAAGTTAGAGGAGCTTTGGGTTTGAAGTTTGAACATCAGCCATAGAGTTTGCCTCCCTCCAAATGTGCCTTATCACACACCATTGTTGGCAATAGATACAATTTCCCTAACAAAATAAATAACACCATGTTTCATTATCAAACTTTGTGTGTGGCTGAAATTTTATGATTTTTTAAAGGTCTGATCTATGATTTCTATTGTACGTTTGAGACATTGAGAGAAACAGAGGTCCGATCTTAAGATGGAGAGGACAAGAGAGAGAGAGAGGGTTTCGTTTGAATGGGGGAGGGTGGAGAAGAAGACAAGAGAGACAGAGAGAGAGAGAGAAATGGTCGAGTGAATGTGAGAAAAATGGAGAAGATAGAAAGATTGAAGAGAAGTTGGTTGTATTGTTGGTTTGTAACTTGAGATATATATATATATATGGGTCCCGTTCAGCACCCTAAGTTTTACCACACACTTTAACAAATGTGTTTTTGTCTTACATGAGTTAGAAGTTTTGGAATGGGCTGATTTTTGGTGAGGATGATCTCTATGGTGAGGAGATCATCCTCACCAAAAATCAGCTCATTACAAAACTTCTAACCCCATCAAAAATGGTTTACAAAAAATGGACGGTCTACAATTTTTCAACGTGTAAACATGGGGCTAAACATTTCAGAATAGGCTGATTTTTGGGGAGGATGATCTTCTAATCATAGAGATCATCCTCACCAAAAATCAGCCCATTCCAAAACTTATAACCCATGTAAAACAAAAAACGTTTGTTAAAATGTGTGGTAAAACTTAGGGTGCTGAACATTTCCCTATATATATATATATATATGGGTCGGGTTCCTACAACACACATTGCGACACACATATAGACAACGTGTTTGTCTTATATGGGAAAAAATGTTTGGAATGAGCTGATTTTTTGTGAGGATGATCTCTGTGATGAGGGGATCATCCTGGCAAAAAATCATCTCATTCCAAAACTTGTAACCCCATCAAAATTGATTTACAAAAATTGGACGGTCTATAATTTTTCAATAAAAATTGGACGGTCTAGAAGTTTTGGAATGAGCTGATTTTTGGCAAGGATGATCTTCTCACCACAGAGATCATCCTCACAAAAAATCATCCCATTCCAAACATTTTTGCCCATATAAGACAAAACACGTTGTCTATATGTGTGTTGAAATGGTTGTCGTTTGAACCTGATCCTATATATATATATATATATATATATATATATAAGGGATTCTTTATATAAAAAAATTTAACAGGGTTCACTTTTAATTCTCTAAAATCTTTTACAAAAAAGTTGTTCATAACTAGTTCAAATAGATCACGACTGTTCGATCTTGCAATATTCAATTGTCCTTAAAACTTGGTTCGATCCTTGGATCTCTTTAAGGCCTCTGAATGACTCCCATATATATATAAAGTATTTTGTCTTATATGGACGAGATTTTCTTTTTATTTACTTACATTATAAATTTTTTATTTAAAATAGAATTCAATACATATGAGATCATCGAGAGTTCTATATCATTGGATCATTGTCATGTGATTCAATCTAGACTATCCATTTCGTCTCTCCCATGTCAATATGAGAGCAATACAAGTTTTCTTTCTAGTTTATTTATGTATTCTCTTGTATGGTTGAGTGCTTTGAGAGTTTACCTAACCGAAAAAAAAAAGATGAGATCTAGGTCATTAATTGAGACTTCCATAAACCTAAATTTCAGTTTTGTTTAGGGTATTGAAATGTACCCTCTTAATCCTAAACGATTGTATTCTATAAGGAATTATTTTTCTGCCTTATAGGCATAATTTAGAACCCCACACTTTTCAAAACATGGGTTGATACATTCTTTGTACCATCCTTCTAAACCTAAAAGATTAATTATTTATTTTCATTTATGCATGCATGGACTGTATGATCATCATAACAGCTCCTCTGATGAATGCAAAAATGGCACTTTGTACGAGACATTTCCCTCAATCTCCATCCATTCATGCTGTATGTTGTCATGAACTTCATTGATCATTCCACATATGAAAAATAGGTACTTAAGGAGAGAGAGAGAGAGGTGGGTGAGTTGTTATCATATTTGGCAATATGGGTCATTTTCTCTCTTCTTGACCTTAGTGGAGGGCAGGAGCTGGATGCAATGAATCTAGCATTAACGCTTACACATACAAATATGTAGGGTAAGAGAAAGAGTCCGACTAACCTTACTAAGATAGTGAAGAAAAGAGGCGTGACTAAGCCTCATCCACCATCAAAAAGGCCTTGAGATTTGTAAATAAGTTCTCGAAGTCTTTTTTACTGTGAATGAAAGTTAATAAGGCCTTTTTCCTCACTATCTTAGTAAAAAAAAAGAATTTCTCTAAGAGAAATGAGGAGCAATTGAAGGTACAATTGCAAATGCTTAACAGCACATATTACATGATTATTCTTCTTTAAAGAACGTGTGGGTCTTAGACTTCTAAAGAAATTAAGAGTCGGTCAATATTATCAAGCTATCTCCAATCCCCACTGAGAATAACTTGAAACCATCACATGGAGCCTATTGTGTTTGTCAAAATCTTGTGTACCTTCCAAAACTCAAGAAGAGATCTTAATATTCAACTTTCCAACACAGTTGAATCTCACCCAATAAACCAACGGCCCAGATCAGACTTATAAATATACTTCTCTATAGTATCAAACACCCTAGCTAATAACATGATTTGGATTGGCCCCACAAACAAAAACCCATCAATCATGATCATATATATCAGAGTGACATTATTGTAGTTCGCGTGTATATGTGTACGTGTGTGTGTGTGTGTGTTTTTGCCACGTAGACATGCTGAGGTTCACTACAGTGGACCAATGTGCAAGATTAACAATGATGCTGATCCATCATATATACTGGATTGGACTAATCAAAGGTACCATATGTCCTTGTCGTAGGACTAACCAAAGGTGGTGGTCAAACTGCAAACTGGTTCCCTTTTGATTCCATACGACCTGTGATACCTTTATCAGATTTAAGGCAGACTGATGGCTTTAATTTTGTTCTAATAATTAATAGGGTGCATGTTATGCTACTACACAATATTATAAAACTAGGGGTCTAGAATCTAAATCTCTAGGTCTTCATTCATGAAAAAATAAAATATCCCAACTTTTAAAATACGACCTTAGGGATGATGAAATGTGAAATCTCAATATTTAAAACATGAAATCCAAGGGTTGATATGAAATGTGTATCCCACGGATACATCACATTGATTTCCTTGAGATAAATTCTCGACCTTTGGATTTTGTGTTATTTTACAAGTAATTATTTGTGAGTCCATGGATCTCAATTCCGTACGACACACAAGTCCAACTAAGGGGATCATTCCCAATGACATAGTACGGATCTTTAAGATAATCTTGATTGTGATTTTAGTATTTTAACGATTGAGATTTTACCTTAATTGGTTTGACACATTGCAAAACAACTTTGACGTTGTGGGTTCAAGTCCATCTTACCGACAAAATAAAATATAATAAAAAAAAGAAGAGTTATTGCAAGTATCAACTAGTTTAAAGTCTCTAGATGATGATATCAGAGACATGAGTTCAAATTTTGCCAGCATCGAGTTACAGAACTCATTAATAAAAACATATTTACCGATCCAATAAAAAAAAAGGATTGGGATGCTTTAATTCGCACAAAATCCAACTGTCGGTTTTGAGTCAACAAATCTCAATCAAAACTAAGTTAAATATATGTTGAATCATTAAAAATGATTCCTACAAAATTCAATACTCTAGATTTATCTTAGCAATATGTAACGTATTATTGTGATACCTGTTTTATCTTTGACCTTTGGATTTCTAATATCAATGGTCGGGATTTTTCGTGTGATTCATTCAAAACTCAAGAGTCATTTATCTTAAGAATATGTGACATATACTTGGGAAACATGTTCTATTCTTACCTTTTGATTTCTTGTGTCAATGGTTGGGATTTCGTGTTTTTACATCAATCAACAGATCACAAAACCAATCACAAACTGAATTTTAGTTAGACTAAACCAAACCACGTGAACTCGTACTACTCTGATAAATTAATTGAATGGTGATCAGTGTTGTCACCTTAGTTTCGAACCCAGACAAAAAGAAGAGATAATCCCACTGGCTATCATGTACAACTCTGAAGATGAAGAGCCTCCTAATTAATCACATTTAAAAGCTTTAGTTTATCACTTTGTTGGGTCAATTAAGATTTTAAAATATAATCCTAAAACAAGGATTGTTCTGATCCAACTATATATCTTTATTGCTTTAAGGAATTGAAAGGGACTTGCAATCATAGAGAGATGGAATTGGTATCTCAGCTTTAATAGTAGGGACAACTCAACTGAGATTTGTGGGGGTGGGGAGAGAGAGGTGAAAGGATAAGGACATGTGAGCACATAAAGACGTACACCTTTTTCTTCACAAAAAAAAAAGCCCCTACTTTACTCATGTTTTAACCTTCAATCACTCAAATCAATCTGAGCTTAAAATTTTTTAAGATGTTTGTGATCACCAATTGAACACTCAAATCATGAAATCAAACACCTTTGTGTCTTCTCCCTTTAACTACCAACACCTCTTCTTTTCATACTATAATTGCATATTTCATGCCCATCTTTCCACAAAGGATAGCACATGGGAACATGGGCCTAAGTTCTTCTTTTGAGCATGACATTCCCATGTTACTAATTCAATTTTTGACTGATGGGTCTTTCTCATAGCCTAACTTATCTGGCCCTATCGATTAGGCTTTGTACGGTGTCGATTAGGCCTTGTACGGTGTCGATGATGTTGGTAGGGCCAGTGAATTGATATAATCAGGAGTAGAATCTTTTTATAGGATGTGAGTTCACATTCTTCAGATTATGGAAATTTTAGTTATTGGAAGATAGTACATGAGATACATCGTATCATACAATGGTACGGATCTAGTATATTTAAACAGTCAGGACCAGTTGAGTACTGGGATACATGTTATCAGTATGGCTATAAATCCCGACAACTAGATTTCGTGTTTTAACAGTTGGGATCATGTGTTTTTCCAAGAGTAATTTCTCACGAGTTGGCGTCGCCCAATATCAGATTCCAAGTTCTAATCACATTGCAAATGGTTACGAAATGGCGCATGAGTTTTAATACAATGTATGTATAAATTAATGCACTGTACAACAATTGCTCATCATTTCAATGGTTACAACACACCAATTGATCGATCGGTCCAACAGTTAGAATGATGAATTGGTGGACCACCTGTACTAAATAGTCGTAGGACCATAATCATTCATCAAGTTTGTAAGGTCTGGTGTCATCAAGTTACAGTGACAAAATTGGCTCAGCACAATCAGGACAGTTGATAGTTCCTTCAAGATGGTTTTCACTTCCAACATTTTACCCAATTGTACGAAATTTAGTGATAAACCTCATCAAAGAGGTGGTCCACAGTTGAACGGTCATGATCGATGAGTCTGTAAGGCCCATCTGTATACTTGGTCCAACTTTACTACACCACCCCTGAAACTGTACTTGGTACAATAGCCTTGCCTTCTGCTGTATGGTCTCCATCTCTCTCTCTATCTATTAACATGAAGTGGAGACCAATTTGTACTTCCATGGAGTCCTAAACACAGAACACTCTTCTACCTTGACATGTGAACTTCCACGTGTTTGACAAAGACACGTGCCACATGGCAGTACAGTGATTTGTGGGTGAAGAAGCTAAGGAGAAAACCAAACCCATGTGTTGTGTCCATTCTTGAACTTGCATGGATCATTGATAGATTCTTGTGTTGTGTCCATTCTGTGTGAGGTTGTCACTGTTTTCTCACCTTGTTGTCGAGGCTGTTGTGGGGATTGCAAGATCCATGATTTATCCATTACTCTTCGAATTGTTTATACATGCAAGTTTCGTAATGTTTCCTTAAATGGAAAAGAAAAAATCATGAGGCATTAGGTATACATGAGTGGATATTAAATTACAAAGCACCACCACATATTTGTAAGTTACAAGTTTCAAATCATTTAATCTCAAGCTCTAATTCCCTATATTCATATTAACATAGACATAATGGAATAGTTGAAAGTTACTGCTAAAATAATTATTTTATATTTATTACAAAAATATAACTAAATATTATTTTTCAATAACTTTCTCTATAAATAATAATAAAAAAATTTATTTATGAATCAAATCAATTCTTTAGAGATATTAGTAATTTATATTCGAATTTATTTACTAATACTCCAATTATTTTGCATGTTTACAGCAACAACAAAAATATATAAGAGAAGAAATTAAAGAATAAGAAGAAAAAAAAAAGTAAGAGTAAGAGAAATGAAGAAAAAAATATGATTAATATATAATTTAAAAAAAAAAAAAATTAACGTGAGAGGTAAACCTCGGCCAAAAGGATGTACGCTAGACATACACCCTTTTGGCCGCCTCTTGGTATGACGTGAACTCATACGCCTTATACCTTATTGCAAGAAATAAAAATAAAAATAATTGTCAGCTATAAAAACTAAAAAGCCTCTGATAAAAGGAGGTGCAGTAGTGACCTTGAGCTCTCATCGAAAGTAATGTTGAGTCTACATCCAAGATGTTCTTTCCATTTCACAGGACCCTGATACCGATCTGTCAATCTCTCACGATATAGTGTATATTGATGCCACAGAGCTGTACATCAAGAAACAAATATTTTGATCCATATTTTAATTTTATGATAATTTGATCTTAATGATTTTAAGACCGAAGAGTTCAACTGTCATCTGTAAACTGTGACAAAACCTTAGCAAGAAATACTCAAGAAGGTCCACAGAATAATTCAAAATTGGACCACCTTACACTAGTAGGATTGTGGTTCAGTTCTACCATCACCAACCCGAAAGCACCCTGAAAATGATATACACATGAAAGTTTTATCATCACTCACTCGCATGGCCTACTACACAACCTATATTCCTAGAAACGTACACATTAAGATTCCAATAATAAATAAATAAACCCTCATCACACACACTCAAAATGGATTTCAGAACAACCTTGCTTCTTACTCTTTCCTCGACAAACTAAACATTACATCCTTCCAGCACCCTATCCTACACAAAAGTGAACAACCGACACAAGGTTTCAACCCCACAAATTCTCTCTATCTGACCCCATAACTAGTCATTTTTCTGAACTACTCTATCATATACTCATCCACTACTCTATGACAAGTATATCAATAACATGTTTCTGTACCAGTATCTTAACATGACGTCTAGATTAACCACTCAATCATTCAGAATCATAAAACATTTCTTCGATCAACCATATATTTGGTACCATTTACAACTCTCAAATCCAAGTATTTGGTCAGAATCAAGCTTCATCCCTAAACCATTCACCAAAAACATTCAGAACCAATGTAATAAACATTGAGATACTTACGTCATCACATCTAGAAAATTCACCCCAGAGCTGGGTTATGATCCTCATTTCATGAACTCCTTCCCAATCATCCCACCTAGTCTAGAAGAATACACTCAAAAAGAAAATCAAATCGGTTTCCCCCTCGTCAACCAAATATGATCATCTACAAAAATGGTGATTTGGATTTCTTTAGGTCCTGGAAGGAGCATGTCCTACAAAATACTTTTGATGAGCTCAGGGTTCAGAGCCAATTTGGAATGCTTCGATGGACCATTCCGGTTTTGGATAATTACTTGCTTCAATGAGCCATTTAACATCGGAAATTAAAGTTCAGCCCAAAGTGTATTCCCTATACCTGAAGTATATCATAGCCAGTAATGAAATTTACTTGATCTCTGTTAAAGATACATAAACCCCACCTTACATGCTTACCTATCCAAAAGTAAAAACATCCGAGTTCCAACGCCCAGAAAACAAGAAATACAGTTCAATAATAAAGAAATTGGAAGAGTAAGTCATATACAGGTACATTCTATCAAAGGATAATCAAGGAAATTCAATAACTAAAGAACTTTCGTTTTAACATTCTTGCAATCTAAAGAATTAAGACTTAAATAAGAAAACGAATATTCCATGGAATACAACCAATTTTTGTTTATCTTAGAAAAATGGGAGAGTGCCACGCATTTTTGAAACAGGAAATTTCAGTTCAGTGCCTCCACAAAATAATTCATAAATGATCAGAACGTTGGAATATATATAAGACCTCTTATCTGAATCATTCAATTCTAATATGGTACTTTATTGCTAACATATTCCTCAGAACTTTACATCATTCCCGAGTTCCAACAAAATAATGGGCTTTTACTGCATAGAGAATCAATCAAGAGAAGCTTGAAGCCCCATCAGGGGTAAGAGTGCAAATCATAAACAAGTATAAATTTTATGATAAGAATTATGACAATCCATAATCCCAAGTTGCCTTATACGGAAAATGAAACAGAGAGAGTGGTCGGGGAGTTTTATGTAGTCTCTAGCTCCTTTTCTGAAAACTATTAAAATTTCTCCCCATAGTAGTAAGCAGTCCCAACCATAAGAGCAACTGTAGCACCTTGTACAACCACACGTGCTCTCATTAGCTTCTGACCCAACTGAGAATTCCCTTGTCTGAAACTGATTAAGCCAGCTGTGAGCACTCCCGCAGTTAAAAGTGCACCTGAAACACTTTCAACCATCAAATGAACTGGAAGTAGGTCCAGGAAGCACAAGAGAAGAAATGTGGCCTCTAATATGATAAAAGACTATTTCTCCTTAGGACATTGACCCCACTCTTAAACTTTAATTAGAGAACCATAAGTTTTTCTTGTATGTTTCTCTCTCTCAACATATATATATATATATGGGAGCCAACGTTTTGTCCTGTATGGGTTAGAAGTTTCGGAATGGGCTGATGTTTTGTGAGGATGATCTCTCTTTGGTGAGGAGATCATGATCACAAAAATTCAGCCCATTTTGAAACTTCTAACCCCATCAAAGTGATTTAGAAGTTGAAGAATCGTGGACCGTCAATTTGTAAACCACTTTTGATGGGGTTAGAAGTTTCCGAATGGGTTGCTTTTTTTTGTGAGGATGGTCTCTATAGGATTGTTTTGCGAGTATAGAGATCATCCTCAAAATATCATCCCATTCCGAAACTTCTAACCCATATAGGACAAAACGTTGGCTCCCAATGTTGACTGCCGAACAAGATATATATAATATATACTAGAGTTCGCTCACGCCTACAACACGGGCATCCTCTTTGGGGTTAAGGGGGTAAAAAAATGAAAAATAAAAAAGTTGGAGGGGAATTATTAAGAAAAAATAATAAAGTTGGAGAGATATTATAAAGAAAGAGGGTGATGTGAAAAGACAATAAAGTGGGTTAAAGAGATAAAAGAGGAAAGATAGTAAAGTTAGAGGGGGTAAAAGAGAAAAGATAGCAAAATTGGGGGGATTTTATTAAGGGGGGGGAGGAGAGGAAATACTATAAAGTTGAAGAGGGTGAAAAAGAAAGGCAACAAAGTGGGTAATGTGGAGTGTGGACCCCATGATGGGACATTTATACCCACAAAACTATAGAAAAGTGGGGCCCACGCCACTAGGCATTTAACAAATAAAAGTTTAAGAATATGTAACAGAAGGAAAACAAACTTAAGCAGGTCTAGAAGTAATCTTATAAAAGAAGAAGCCTGGGAACTATATGCATAACTTGATAATCCACAAAGTAGCTAGAGAAAGAAAACAAATTTACTATCTAAAAAAGGAAGTGCCAAATGAAAAATCCAATCATAAGCAATAAAACAGGATCTAGAAGCAAGCAATCCATTATGAAATCCTAGAATGAAATGAAAGTATAAAAAAGCTAAGAGAGATTTTATAAGGCTGGTATGTAATTGTTTGAAACTCTACTCTTTGCCGTTAGAGCTCACTCTTATCCTAGATAATTTAAACCAAAGCACTTACTCTGCTTATGTTATTGAGAGTGAGTTCATATATGTTTTTACTTCTGCCATTCATATTCTTTTGAGTCTTCCCCTCACTCTTTTAGGACCTCAACCTGAATATTTATTCTAATTTGGGCAGTAATCGGCTTTCATTCAACATGCCCAAATCATCTAGTTAACTTCTCTTAGTTTATCACCTATTGGAGCTACTCCTACATTTTCTCGAATGTGATAATTTCTAGTTTTATCGTTCCTAATTTTTGCACTCATCCATCTCAACATCCCCATCTTTGCTACTCTATGCTTTTTGAACGTCCAACATCCAGCTTCATAAAACATAGCAAGGGTCTTACAGTGATCTTATAAAAAATTCTTTCAATTTGATTGATATGTGTTTGTCAGACAGCAATCTAGAAGCACACCTCCTCCATTGGATACGAATTAGATCCATGCAGATCAAACTATGACTAATATCACATGAATTGGACCTAGGTCAATAGGAGTGAGCTCTAGGAAATTGGGGTCTTGTATATATTATAAAGATACGAACAAATCCAAGGCCTTGATCTTGATCTCATCACTCAAAAACATGATCTGAACCAAACCTAGATCCAACCTCAAGCTAGGCCCCTATGAATATGGATTAGATTCAACCATTCAATCAATATTAAAGCTGCACTCCAAAACGGGAGAGGTCTTGAGTTCAAGCCCCCTCATTAGTTACCCATAGGGATTTGTCCCTACTCACCTGGTATGTGTGGTTCGTGGGGTATTGCATGTACCCAGGGGATTTGGGAGAGATATGGTGCTCTAAGAGGCCAATTGCCTTGCCCCTGCTAGTCAAGCTTACGGGTTCATATATATATATTAAAGCTATGCGTACCTAAGCTCCACTAAATATACTCAATTCCGAATACATGTCAGAATATTGCCACTCATCCATCATAGCATTTCTCACATTGGCTGCCTATTCTATGTGTTAGTCAGGTTAAATCTACACCCATTTTAAACAAAATCATACTATTAGTCTTGGGGTTCAATAGGGTATCATGTTGTAGAACCCAACAGCGCAATGAGTTATCCATATTCCATAACATTGAGACCAACCTCAAAAGATGAGACTACTACGACATTCCTACCCTTTGAAATATGACTCTAAGTTAAAAATCCAATTAAACCATTACTTCGTACAAAATTTTAATATGATTATTGATGTCAGAATGGACTAATTTTTTGTCATAACAATCAACATGGTGTGTGCAGCTCAGTAGGGCTATCTAACATGATCTCCATGTGGCCCCACCAACGGGAGTAAAGTGGGACTAAAAAATGGGTAATCGCATTGTAGTAATATAGAATTTTCTATTCGGATAGGTTTGCATGCGACGACACTCTAGTATTACATCTCAACTTCAGCTACCCAACTCTGATTCTATCTCATTACTGATAATAATACCAAGTTGACAAAAATTCTCGCTTTTGGGCACCTATATGTGCATGCCCTATACATGATTGGACCCAAAGTCACAAACCCTTGACAAGCCTAGGTAACATTTGCCCAACCAACTCACGCATCAAGAATCTCCACTATTTTCAACTATATGTTTCTACATTTTAGTTTAGGGTTTCATCAATTCCAGAAAAAAAACAAATATTACTAAAATTACAGAGAATCAAACCTAAAACCAATTGAGGAAAATTAATGAATGTATGGACAGATGTGATAAATTGAAGCAGTACCCATTAAAATTTAACTGATTTTTCACAAGATCCACAGTTTTTAAAGAATTATTATAATAAATAAAAAAACAGAGATTACCAATAGGGACGAGAGGGTTCTTGACGCGCTTCTTCTGATCAAACAAATCTTCAAAGTCTGGTTCTGCGGTACCCATCTTCTCCATTAAACGAAAAAATCGATCAGAAATCACACAAATTGATCGAAAAAGGAATTAAGACTCTCTCTCTCACTTTGTCCCTCCCCGCTTGTATTGGGGATTTTCCAATGTCCAACGACGTTTGACATGCAGCGTTCAACTTATGGCAAAGATTAGAGGAAAAACCTAGCGATTTATTTACAAAAATCGTTAGGTTCCCATCGTAACCGTCAAATATTGTTGGAGAATGATTTTCCTGTAATTAGGCACTTATGGTCATCAAACCTACTACGTGTCTTTTTGGGGAGACTATAATGGCAGTCAGGCAGTAGAGCTGTCAATGGACACATTTGGGCTTGGGCCCCAATCTTGCCCGGACAACAGGGACTCGGATATCATGTCTAGGGCTGTTAATGGGTCGGATGAAGCCTATATCCATATCCTTATCCAATTTTATATTAAATTATCCGTATCCAATATTTTACTCATTTTGCCAGGAATATTCATAACCGACTATTTATCCAATTTTTAAGAACTTGTACCCAAATTTCAAATGGATATCCAAATCAGATATATATACCTCATTGTGAAGATAATAAAAGAACCTTAATTTTGGGTTATACATATTTATTATTGTGACTTTACCATATTAACTTTGGATTGGTTAGGGCATATATCCGTATCCAAACCTAAAAAAATCCGGATAAAATAATTGTGAATAAATTTATACAAATTCTTAATTGGATAAAAGAAATTGTTCCCATACCCAAATAACTCAAGTCTGACAAGTCGGGTAAGCAGATATTATCCAACTCATTGCCAATCCTAATTAAGTCATAACTCAACCTTAACGAGCTTAGACCAATTAAAAATATAGTTAAGTTTTGCTCATTTGCATCTCTTTGAGACTTTGGGATGGATTTGCATAATGTAAAAAATAAAATATATATTTAAAAAATTAAGAGTCGGGATCAATTGACTCATGAGAAAACGCATGATCCCAATCATTTAGATACAAAATCTAATAGTTGAAATTTATGCATATCTTCATAACACATATCTCAAAAATAAATCTCAACCATTGAACTTTTTGTTTAAATGGTTGGGATCATGTGTTTTTTTTCCATGAGTCATTCTTCATGAGTCAAGGGATCTTCGCCCAAAAATAAAAAGGGTTTTGTTATGGATAATTTGATCCTAAATTATCTGATTCGAAAATTTTCACTGTACTCGACTGATGTGGCAAGGGCACAAAACTACTAATCTTTTCCTTGTGTATCCTGAAGAAAAAAATCTATGATTTTGTGCCCTTGCCACGTCAGCCAAGTACAGATTGAGTGAAATTTTTTGAGCCAGAAAATCATGACTCTTATATGTATTATCCTATATGAAATAGAGTCGTGATTTTCTGACTAGAATATTTTCACTCAGCCTATACTCAATTGAAGTGGCAAGGGCACAGAACTAGGTTGTCAACGGATGCTTATCGGTTCGGATACAGTAATATCCGAATCCGAAATTTTTATTTGATATATGATTCCAACGGATATTCTAAAACTCTATCCGAATTCAAAACTGATTATCCTATCGGATATCGGATAATATCCGATTAGAATTCGAATAATTTGTATATTAAAAATAACACAAATTTTCCTTATCCAATTGATTTTTCATTATTAAAAAAAAAAACCCTATTATATATTATATTATGTATATAATAAATAAATCAAGTAAAATAATATATATTATATTATTTATATAAAAATAAATTAAATAAAATAATATATATTATATGTTATTTCAAATTGGATATTGACGGATTCAAAATGTTAATATCCGAATCTGTATCCAATAAAGATTCGAATATATAAAACTATTCGAATTTGAATTTGATATCTAAAATTTTTGGATAATATCCGATTTATCAAATTCGAATTTTCAACTATCCATTGACACTCCTACACAGAACCATAGATCTTTTTCTTTGAGATACACAATGAAAAGATCAATGGTTTTGTGCCTTGCCACGCCAGCAGAGTAGTGGAAATTTTTGAGTCAGAAAATTTTAATATGGTTATACACTAACAATGGGTTGAATCGGGCTAGGCTGGGCACTATTAAGCCCCGGCTATATCATCATAAATTTCATAGGCTCAAATTTTTTAAAGCCACCCTATCTTTGCAAGTTCAATGTCAAGGTCCAAATTCCAAGCCTTTCTATTTTCAACTGGTTAGCGGGTTAATGGGCCGAATCAAGGCCCTCTATGTTTAAAACTCTAAGTTGGTTACCCTATGAATCAAGTGAGGCAAATATTATCATAAGTTGTCCAAGTTGCAAAGAAATAATTTCTTTCCATGAGTAAGAAATCGATGAATTTCCACTAATCACCTTCATGAAGTATACAAGTTCTTCAACTAATCGACTATAACTCTCACTCGGCACGTCAAGAAGTGTGTGTTAGCACGGATAGCCGGACTCTTTTTATTAAAAGTTGACAATCTCACATCGAGCATGTCTAATGTGAGATAATCAGCTTGGCCAGACTATTTCTTATAATGTTATTAATTATTTGACTTGAATTAACATTTTCAATTTTGTTGTTTAATATAGGGAATTTTTATTATTATGAGTTGACATCCCCTATATAGGTCAAACAATGGGCACAAATATTTCATGCCCCTGCATCATAGGTGGGGAAGCACAACAGGGGTGGTGGTGGTGATGAAAATTCAATGAGTCAACAATCACCTGATCCGCATTCCATGGGAGCTACAATGCCTCTTCAAGCTGGCAAATGGTGGTTTGATTTTTAGTCGCCTTTCCTTCCAAATCAACAAATTGCATGGACCTCTTCTTCTTCATTATTTTTTTCCCAAACTTTTCAAGAGCATTTGTTTAGATATATAAAAATAATCGATCACAAAGCCATTTGCTCAAGCATGTAATCGTGGTCACCAATTCATCAGTATCGGCATTATCGTCATTGTCATCATTAGTCTTATCCCAAACATTTGAGGTCTCTATTCATCAATTTAGTTCTATCTAAAGCCACTTCTTATGATAACTGAGTCATCGGAAAAATTATTCCGTTTCAGAACTTGATTTAATTAAATTAGGGTTTAGAGGAACCATGAGTTGCGTAAGTCCCCAACACTAATCTTCATGACTATGTCCAATACAGAGGTATAAAATTTAATGTGGGCAGCTTCAAGGATACTAAGAAAAATTTAAAGATCAAATTTCAATCACCATAGACTGTTTATAAGATTCGTTGATGCTAATCCAAACAAATCCTAAAGTTTTTTTGTTATTATTATTATTATTATTGTTTGGTAAGCTAGGGTTGGAGTGGCCACCCTCGACTCAACCAGTTGCACATAGGATTTTTCGAGGGGACAGTTCGTGAGACCATGGGATAAGTCTCACCTAAAGGGTGGGGATATCCACGATAAGCAAATTAAAATAATAGTAATAATAATAAATTACGAGATAAGTCTGTTACAAGAACATTCACAAGCTCCTGAGTAATTGAAGAAAAGTCCTCAATAATGTGGAAATCCTTAACATAGGTCCCCTAACTTGGCTAGATAATCCACAGCTTTGTTAGTCTCTCTCCGGTAAAACTCAAAATTACAATCGGTGAACGGGGAAGCAACTTGTTGAAATATTTAAACTTTCTAAAATCAAACATTGCATGAACTTTTTCGTTTTTTTTTTTTTTTTTTTTTTTTGAAATTGGATGCTCAAAAGTGTTACTTTGGATCTATAAAAATAATCAATCATGCCAATCGTGGTCATCATTGTCATCACTATCATCGTCAAAGACTTATCCCAAACATTTAGATCCCTACTCCTTGATCTATTAATTATGTACAAAGTCATTCTTTTATGATTTCAGAGGAACTACCAGAGGGTTCGTCCCAACATTTGCCTTTGAGAATATAAATGGACACATAATATTAATGCACTAGCTTCAAGGATCGCAAGAAAAATAATTAAAACTTCGAACATCTTTGAAGTCGAGATTTCTCCTTGTAGGACATTATTCGTCAAGCAAACCCAAAAGTCTTGTTATTTTATAAAGGAATTACAGAAATCCCCAAGGACAAGCAGCAATCAACAATCGAATTTCTTGTTACACATTGTCATTACATATACATAGAAAATAAAATTCTTTATGCAACTTAAGAAATAGGATACATATTCTAATTATTTATCTAAAATGAAATGAATGATTTTTTAATAGTAACAAATCTATCATTTAGTTTTTGTAATTTATATTATATCAAAATTTCAACATGTTTATGTAATCCCAAATCATTATGATCTTCACTGCCCTTTCATCTTTTAGGACCTTCAATTTGAATATCTCTTTTAATTGGGATTGTAAAAAATTTGTAATAAGCCTTCGATGAACATTCCTAAATCAAAAGCTCCATTTATAAATGCAAATGTTAATTTAATGGAAAAGGGTAGCGGTGACTAGGCGTCAAGTTAATCCTATTGAATAGGATTAATGGTTTCTATGTAGCAAGATTTGATTAGAGATTAAAATTCATAGGACACCTAAACAAGCCGTGCACGGAACCCTATGTGTTTTAAATTAAATCAAAATGTGCCACGTAGGCACCTATGTTGCTATAGGAATGAGACACCGTATTGAATTGTGACTCTAAAAGTTATGAGTCATGATTTTCCAACTCCCCCCTAAACTCTCTCTGACGTGACATGTGCATGAACCATTGATTTCCTTAGGATACATGATAAGGTCCCAATTATTCGATTTTGGGACCGTAATTGCATTAAGATTACCATTGCATAAATGTTAGTTCCTTTAAATAATTGCAAAATTATTTTATTTATCCAAATTAATAAAGCTAATGATATATTAGTGTTAATTGTAGCGCACGTGGAAGCCAACAAATCGCGAAACAATTACGGTTACAATACACGAGCCGAAAGGAAGCATCCAGAAAAATCTCGATCGATTTGGGCGCCACGTCACCGCGCCGCGGCTAGGCATGACCGTGCCGCGGTCATCTCGAGGAATTTGTCCTCGAGATTTTCACAGAAGCTTCCAATTGCTTCGGTGGTTGTAACTGAATGAGTAGTTCGAAGCAAATCATCCGAAAAATTGACCCGATTACCCGAATACAAATGTTATAAATTGAAGGGTTGATTTTAGAGAAGGGTCCCTCTCCTTGCTCTCTTCTTCTCCAATTTTTTATTGTTCCTCTCTTTAATTTTCTGTAATTTTCTATTGAGAGATCTCTTGAGTGTAGTGAGAACATCAAGAGTGCTCAATTCTTTTTCTTTGTAAATTATTGGGAGAGTTATAAAAGAAGAATTCGGATCGATCATCATCTTCATCTTCTTCACCTATTCTCTCTTTTCTCTTTTATTATTTTTCTGCAATTACAATGCTTGCAATGATTGGCTAAATTATCATTAGAGAAGTGAAGGAAGCCATAGCAAATTAATCCCTCTAGTGTAGATTTAAATTCTTGCTTGCTTACATATTTTAATTCTGAAAATTCTATTCTGATTAAGGTAATCCAACTTATAATTCTGATCCAACTTAGATAGCCATTACTTAGATAAGTTCAAGAATGGCTATGCTATGTGAATAATCAGAATATAAATTGGGCAATCTCCATCATATTAGGATTTTCATGAATAACTTCTAATTTCTTTCAAAAATTTAATTGATCCATCTTCCGATCCATGAGCAATGACTTGCTCCATAGATTGAGTTAATTTCAGAATTTATCTACACTATGGATTACTTGCAAAGGTTTACTTGACCTCTCTAATCCCTCTCTCTTAGAATTTCAATCTTTATTTTCTGTTTAGATTTCAATTTAGTTTCTACTACAACTTTGTTTTGTTTTTAAAACTAATCTGTTTTTGTTTCTAAATTCTGTTTTGGCATTTTTATCCGAATGAATCCTTGAATCCTCATTGTCCCTGTGGAACGAATTCGACTTGCCCAAAGTCTTAGTTCAATCTTTATCTCTGCATCTCTATTGCAAGCTTTACAATCGATCAATACACAAGTGCACATTTCCACAAATTTGTGCAGTTGTGTGTCCCTAAGAAAATATCTATAGTTCATGCACATGCTACGTCAAAGAAAGTTTTTTTTTTTTTAGAGGGGGGTGGGGTGGGGGAGGAGTTTGTTGATAAAGTCCTAATTATTCGATTTTGGGACCGTAATTACAGTAAGATTACCATCGTATAAATGTTAGTTCATTTAAATAATTGTAAAATTAAATTACTTATCCAAATTAATAGAGCTAATGAGATATTATTGCTAATTGTAGATAAATAAAGCGCACGTGAAAGTTATCAAATCACGAAACAAAGACGGTTACAATGTACGAGCAAAAAGTAAGCATCCAACAAAATCTCGATGAATTCAGCTGTCACGTCACCCCTCCGCAGTGGCCCCCTAGTGCTCCGCGGTGATCTAGAACCATCTTCCCTCGAGATATGTACTGAAGTTTTCAAATGTTTCGGTGATTGTAACTGAATGGATTTTTCGAATCAAATCATTCGAAAAGTCGACCTAATAACCCGATTACGAATGTTATAAATTAGACGGTTGATTTCAAAGAATGGGTCCCTCTTGACCCTCTTCTTCTCCTTAATTTCTCTGTATTTTTCTTAGTTTTCTTTTAGAAAGAGTTTTTGTAGTAGTGAGAGGATCAAGAGTTGATTATGTTAGTTTTTTCCCCTTAGTTCTTATTGTAATTCTTTGGAGAAGCCATCAAAGAAGGAATCAAGTTGTATCTCTGTTTTACATTCTCTTCTTCATCTACTATCTTCTTTTATTTTCTTATTGCTGCAATATAATCCTTGCAAAGATCGGCTAGATCCTCTTTAAAGAAATCAATGATGCCGGAACAAGTTCATTCTATTAATGTTGTTTCAATTCTATATTTCTGTGTTAAATGTTAAATCTGTGAATCTCTTTATGATAAGATCATCTAACTCATAGTTTTAATTCAAGCTTTGATGAGTATTACTTAAATAAGTTCAAGAACATTCATGCTCTGTGATGAATGGAAGCATAAGTCGGATAATCTTGTTTAAATCAGAGATGTTCATGGATACTCTTGGGTTCCAATTAATGGTTACATCGATTCATCTTCCGATCCACGGGCAATGACTTGCTACGTGGATTGAGTCATATTTAGAATTAATTAGCATTTTTGGACGACTTGCAATGGTAGACTTGAATTCTCTAACCCTCTTTCTCATATTTTCAATCTCTCTTTTCTGTTTTGATTCTAATTTACAAGTTGATTTTCATTTTATTTGTGCAACAAATCTGTTTTGTTTTTAAAGAATCTGTTTTAAAACTCTGTTTTGATTTTTAATCTAAATGAACATTTGAATCCCAACTATCCCTGTGGAACGAATTTGACTTAACCAAAGTCCATATTTTAATCTCTATCTTACACAGCAAGTTTTACAATCGATCATTTGTCAAAGAGGAAGAGGAAAACGAATCATGATAATCTGACTACCCCACATGACAAACTCAATCGACTAGTGACAAGTTCGAGTATTGTAGCTCTACGCTTCTCAGGATACACGGCTGCACTTCCCCATAAAAAAGTGTATCCCAAGGGAACCATGTATCCCGAGGAGCATATATCTATTGTTCCCGAACTTGTCAAGTTAGGTAGTCGATTGAGTATGCCTCGTGGGGTAGTCAAATTATCACGACTCAATCAGAAAATCATCATTCAAAAAATATTCATCGGCAACATATTTACTATTTTTCTTTGGAAGCTAATCGAGGGCTTAAGTGGCCCCCCAGATACTTACTACTTAGGTTTACATCAAAATTGAAGAGTGGTCCCAATTAAACCCTTAAATTAAATGTTTTAAAACTTAAATCACTTCTCTAAGAAACTTGACCACCTCTTCCAAGATCGTTGAACACCAAAATTTTCAATTTGAAACCAATGGCCCTCTTTTGTCAATTGAGACTAAGTGGGGCATTTTCAATTGTAGACCACAGACTCCAAACGAAGGTTATATATAAGAAAATATAAGTGTTCCCTAAAAGAGTAAAATATACTAAACAAACCCCAAACCCACGTCAACTTCCCTCTAAGAATTGCAAACGAGTGGCTACTTCCCATCACAAGTAGCTTAATGCTTTCTGAAGGGTTACACACTTACACATCTCTCTCGAGTCCACATCTTATGCACCAAGGGTGGAGGATTAAAACACTCCTCCCACACCTCAATACATGCCACATAAGCCACAAGGATTCCCTCTCTCATTCATATTTAAAGACACAAGTAGCTTATTCTCTTGGGGAACAGACACATTATTCTCCTGGGAGCACACACACACTCACACAGATGGGGGTGAGGTATTGTGTGTGGGATGTTGTGTTATTTACAGGTATGGTGATAATGGAGGGATCTGGAGTGGGGTTGACCATAATGACTAAAACAGACATGGCAAGAGGGATGAGTCCCTTTGTTTTTGTTCTCTACACCAACGCCCTCACCTCTCTCATCCTCCTTCCTTCTTCCTTCATCTTTTACAGGTTTTTCTCTTCTCTTCTCATCTTTTTT
The DNA here is from genome assembly GCF_017979445.1 of Akebia trifoliata. Lineage (NCBI taxonomy): Eukaryota > Viridiplantae > Streptophyta > Magnoliopsida > Ranunculales > Lardizabalaceae > Akebia > Akebia trifoliata. Next base: position 29,954,653 of record NC_141381.1, read on the forward strand.
TTCTTCTCCCCTCTAAAAACAACCACTACTATCTTCTAACACACACACACACACTCTCTCTCTAATCTTCTTTTTTAATTTACAGACCAAAACCACCTTGCTTCACCTTCTCTCTCCTCACCAAATTCTTCTTCCTCGGCTTAACTGGGTATTCTCTCTCTCTCTCTCTCTCGCTCGCGCCATTGGATTTGAGTATTGGGTTTGGGCCTTAAATTAAAGCCCAAGATAAAAGTTACTCAATTGCAATAGAAAGAAATCTCCGACGTGGCTGATTTCTTTTTTATCTATAGGCCCACAAAGTGGTAGACCAAATATTCATGGGCCAATTGGCCCAAAGGATTCCCAAGGAAAATACTATTTGCATACTAGTAAATCATTCCAGAAGAAACAATTTTCATATTGGGCAGGAAAATATAATCCGACCTGACCCTGTAGGAAATTTATTTACTCATGGAAAATCTTAATTTTATTCTCTTGCAAATATGAAAGCCAAAAAAGAACTCTCTTTGAGATTTTCTAAAGTGTAATCATACACTTGCAAACATTCTTTGAGTAAATTCATTTTCTGGAAAAAAAAAATACAAAAGCTCCTCCTTTTATATATGTTTACATATTAAATATACAGAAGACAATAATTAAAGAGTTTTGCTTTAATTTCATCGACAGGATTAGTCTGGCTCAGAGCTGTGCATTTACTGGACTTAGCTATAGCTCTCCCATTGTTGTATGTTCAATGGGCAATTTGATCCCTGCTCTTTCCTTCCTACTTTCCATTATTTTCAGGTTCATTCCTCTTCTTATCTACTCTTATGTTTGTAAATTTTAAGATGTACATGTCTTTTATACTGAAAATTGATATGACCTAACTTGGGACATATTTTCTTGAGCCATGTTTTCTAACTTCACTCGGTCGACGTGGCAAGGGAACAAAACCATAGATCTTTTTCTTTGGGATACACAAGGGGAAAGATCTACGGTTATGTCTACTTGTCATGTCAACCGAGTGAAAAAAATTTAGTCATAAAATCATTAGTCTATTTTCTTTTGACTAATGATAAGCTGACGCTTTCTGATGTGGCAGTGCATAGAACATAGATCTTTTTTCCTTGTGTATCTCGTAAGAAAAAGATCTATGGTTCTATGCACTGCCATGTCAAGGAACGTACAAAAGCGTCAGTTTATCACGACTCTTTTCTTATTTTCACTAAGTAAGCAAGGATTATATTAAGTAAAAGAGTTGTGATAATAAACTGACGCTGCGTCGGTTTATTATTAGTCTAAGTAAAAAAACAAAAAAATGCTGATTTTTTAACTCAATCTAACAGAATAACTCACTAATATGATGTGGCATGTGCAAGAACCAAAGATTTTTCCCCTTAGGATACCCAACTGCACATGTTTATGGGGATGTGCAGTTGTATATCCAAAGGAAATAATCTTCACTTCTTGCACACACCACGTATTTGAGTTAGTCCAACAAAGTTGAGTTAGAAAATAATTACACACACAAAAAAGGTTCAAAGGGTGAGGCCCCTATATAATTAACAAGTCTGAATGGGGGCTGAGGTAAAAAAAATCTCCTATAAACGATTTTATGATCTTATTTTAATGTCCTACACAAGAGGGGTGTGACTAATTTTGAATGGCTTAACAGATTCACCTAAATCAAACTAATCAAAAATTTATGAGGCAACAAATACGTTTTATTATGAGATCTTCAACTATGTTTTATAAAAGGTAGAGTTGAAAATAAAATGTTCATCAAGGAAAAATTATAGAATAACTCAAATATGTGAAAAACTAATTAAGGGGATTGGATTTTGATTGAAATAATTTGGTCATAGAGGACAAGGCCAATTACAACCTAATAAGTGAACAATCCAGGTTTGAAAATTGGTGGGCCATGTTAAATTAATGGGATATATGTTTTTTTATTTATCCAATAATTAGTCAATTTTTGTGTGTAATTAAATGGGTGGATTTAGGATGGGAAAGGTAGACTTGAGAAGGTCAACCAGCAAAGCCAAATCGGTGGGTACCTTGATATCTATCATGGGAGCATTAACAGTCACTCTCTATAAGGGCCCACCAATCAGGAAGATTTCATCATCTTCTACATCTCATCAGCTAGGCCTCTCACCACAACCAACCCTTTTATATGCCTCAACACCTGAAAACTGGGTACTTGGAGGTCTTTTACTTGCAACTGCCAGTTTATCTGCTTCAGTAGGGAACATTGTCCAGGTAAAAAATATTCAACTTTTAAAATTCAATCAATATCGTACACCTTAATAATTGGCAGAAATATCATCTTCACAAAAAATCATCTCATTTGTATATAGGACAAGACACTTTGACTACGAATTTGGCACCCATAAATTATATTGTCAAATTTATTTAGATATATGAAGTACATCTATATTTATGTACATATATTATCAAGTCAAATTTGAACTAATCCAAACTCATCCGACTTGTTGGATCGAACTTTGGGTCTAATTTTATTCATTGACATTCTTAAGATTTGGGTGGCACATCTAAAATGCCTAATCGATCTTGGTCGAAATCGGAATGTCTTAGACTAAACATTCCAAAACAGTACGAAACTTTAAACCATGATTCTTACTGGGTTGGAGCAAGTCACATAATCTTAAACATTTTGACATAATTAATAAATACTCTTTAATTTTACAAATAATAGATTTATGTACCTGAACTAATACATGATTTTCTTTTTGTATTTTTGGTCATATATTTCAGGCAGCTACTGTTAAAGAATACCCAGAAGTAATGAGTATAGTCACTTTCTACAGTTTATTTGGAACCATTCAATGTGCAATAGTCTCTTTAATGGCAGAAACAGATCCAAGTGCTTGGAAATTAAGAAATTACATGGAGCTCCTCAATATTGTTTTATCAGTAAGAACAACCAGATCACTTTGAATTAAACTCTCATTTTTTATTTCTTGATGAAACAGTTTTGAAAAGGTTAATGGTTATTTTTGATAACTGCACCCAAAGGCGTCTACTCTAGACCTTACTTATGTGCATTAGTGTTGGTTTTTCAACATATATAGGCTGTGTTTGGGAGTGTGATTCGTAGTGGCTTTCATGCATGGTGCATGAGCAGAAAGGGGCATGTTTATGTTGCCATGTTCAAACCCTTTGGGATTGTCTTTGCCGTTACTGTGGGTCTCATCTTCTTTGGAGATAGTCTCCATTTTGGGAGGTAAGATTTTTCTCAATTTTATCTTTCTTTTTTTATATATTTCTTTTCCTTCATGGGCATAAGCTGGATTTGAGCCTGAGATATTAGGTTTGGAGAGCTTATATTGCCACATTAACTTTTCTAAAATACATGAATTTATAAAGTTACATATAAATTACACTATTTAATACAAGGGTAATTCTCAAACACACGATGCTTCCTTATCTGATCTTTCTTGAAATCTTGATTGGACTATGATGACAGGTGTATTCCTTGAGAGTTAGCGAGAGTTTTGATTGATGATGTAACCAATAAATAAATAAAAGCTTTTATTTATTTTTTATTGCAGTGTGATTGGAGCATTTATAATAGCTATGGGGTATTATAGTATAATGTGGGGACAGATTCAAGAAGAAGAAATGAGTGAAGACTATGGAGATGGTAGCTTGGAATCCTCCTCTCATAAGATCCCTCTCTTGCAAGGTGATATGGATGTGTGAAGCAAAAATAGGTGTCTTGGACACATAAATAGAGGTTTTGACAAGTAACTTTGTTGTGCTTATTGAAATATAATCACTTGTTTATAACACCATGTAAGTAAGTACATGTAATCCCCCTTAATTGCACACATCATGTAGTAATGAGTTTTCCGATGTTTGGTAGCAAGAACAGCTATGTAATTCCATATACTCATGTCAAGATAAGATCTCATCCATTTTAGTGGGATTCATTTATCTTCCAACACAGTACATAATGTTTGGCTACTGATACAGAGTTATTCCAAATACATTTATAAATTTGCGTACAACTTAATAAATTACACTTAGTACACCCCTTATCAGGCACTTCAATCTCATCAATTTGATTCCGATCAGAAGGTAAGAATTACTAAGGACATGGATGCTAGTCCATGACCCACACACTACGCCACATTTTTGTCCGTCCGATTTAGTTAATCCTCCCGCAGACCCTTCTAATCTCCCCACGGGTACCCGTAAGTGGACTGATATTGCCCAACTTCACCATAGCTGCAGCGAAGTCGCTAGTAAAACGTCCATTATTAAGACTATATGTCCGAACCAGTGCATCCTGTGACCCATTATTGAAGAGCACTTGATCCGAGTGAAGGAGCCCACGTTGTGCAACGAGATTTTGGTAGTAATTATTGTCAAATTGGTTCGCAGTCTGTACATCGAGGGGGGCCAAATTTGTATTACCACCCGTGAAAGGGCAAGTAGTCCTTCGGGTGGTGGCAAATCTAGGATCGATGTTGGTTTCATTGTAGATACGGGTACGAAAGAGGCTGCATTGTGCTTGGCCTATGGAATGGGCACCTGAGAGCACAGTCATGTCCTGTGCATTAAGACCCTTAGTGGAAAACATGGAGATGAGTGTGGGGAGGTCAGAAAATGGTGATGGGATCTGGTTGTTTGCCGCGCTCTGGCTTGCTGTGGTTGCATCCCGTCTTCCGAGTGGTACATTCCATGACGGTCCACGTAGCTGCAAGTATAAAATATTTGGGTAACCAACAGTAATTGACACAAATATGTGTAGTGATCCATGAGGTTATAATTTTGTATTTTGAAGATGGGGGCGGATCATGGGACATATGTAAAAACAATGGTTTTTCAAAATATAGGTTAGAGGTTTTGGATTGAGCTGATTTTTTGTGGGGATGGTCTCTATGATGAGAAGATCATCCTCGCAAAAAATCAGCTCAATCTGAAACTTCTAAGTCCATCAAAAGTGATTTACAAATTATTAGTAAAAAATCCACAGCCCACGTTCTAAGTCACTTTTGATTGGGTTAGAAGTTTCAGATTGGACTGATATTTTTCTAAAATGACCTTCTCATCATAGAGATCATCCTCACAAAAAATCGGCTTAATCCGAAACTTCTAACCCATATTTTCAAAATTTATTATTATTACATTATTTTTACATATGTCCCTTTATCCGTCCCCTTTGAAGATAGCTTATATAATTATCACACCAAAAAAATGAAATTATATATCTTTTGGGGTGCGGATAACCAGACTATGTTTAATGATCGCATTGAAACACTTTTTGAGTGCTAAAAGGAACAATTTATAAGGGCGAGAAAGTGATCAAGATAGAAATCAAAGGTTGTTTGTCGTTGGTGTGTCTAAATCTTTGTTTGGTGTATTATATATAATTTCATTAATTTGTGTGCTATAAGAAAACTTGGACTCATAATATAAGTCTTATTTTGAATGGTTTTTTATACTAACCAGGAATACTCCATCCCTAGCAGCAAGGGCTAGTATGTCTGCACATGATACTGTTCCATTGCACGAGGCTTCGACCTGAGTTTTAATGGTGTCAATCACTTCGTAGCCTCGAGCAGAGTTTCGGTTTGGCCCTGCATTTTGCTCACCAGTAAACGTAGGTGTGTCATCAAGAAGGATCGAAGCATCACAACCCTGAAACCTCGATGTGTTAGGAACAAAATCATTGATGTTTCATGAACCACAAAACTATAGTACTTTAGATTATTGATCTGATTGAAATTTAAGAAAAAATATGTACTTTTGACTTTGTTGAACACCACAGCTGTAACCTTGCAAGACTTCTAATAATTGAAGCAAGTCAAAAAGTGAAAAGTCAATCATACATGCCCAATGCCTAATATATGTATTGTTAATGAGGGATCACATTTTTTTAATTTTTCGAGGAATAAAAGTCAAAATAAAACTAAAAAACAGATGTCGTAGATCTCTTTGCATGGACTTACAATAATATCAATCCCAATTTAAAATATTGCATATGCAAAAAAATCAAACCCATTTATAACTACAAGTTAGTCTCTTTCTATAGATCACGTGGGACGGTCTAGGATTGGCTAGTGATTGAAGATCGAACATAACACATGTGCGGTCGAGAAGCATGATTTCATTAACATGTCTGCATGAATGAAGTTCTAGTTTAGGAGTAATTCAAACACCTAAAATTCACTTAACACTACATGAAAATTGAAAAATTCGACATAAAAAATTGACGGACCAAGACTTACGAATTTTAGAAACTGAATTTTGACGGTCTAGGACTGTAAAATTCTTGATGTTCCCAGATTTGACGGTTTAGAACTATCGAATTTCTCTCATCTTTCATTAATTTGACAGTTTCGACCCATTGAAAAAAAAAAAAAATTTGACAATGAAAAATTTGACCTCTTGGTCCGTCAAATTTTATAAAATTTGATGGCCCAAAACTGCCAAATTTGAGCTTTTTCGCATTGTGTAATAAGCAAAGAATTTGTAGCATCTTACATTTTTTTTTTCATGTGATCTAATATAATTGTGCAGGAAAGTTGACAAAAAAATTGATTTTCAGAGAAAAAGTGATTTAATGTGCAGGAAAATTATTAAAAATAAAATATAAAATAAAACAAGACTATGAGAAAGTGTGACCACCAGTAATGAATTTGAAAGAAATCGTTTTGTGATATATGCAACTCTGGGAAACATCTATGGGTACTTGTATGGGTGCAACTTGGTTCGGTTTGAGGTCAAATTGGAATCGAACCGACATGGTTGGTTCCACTAAATAAGAACCAAAACCAAACCAACCCAAATCGAATTAAAGTCGATTTGGTTTGGTTCAATTCTGCGGATTGCCAATATTCTATAAATTGTAAGTAATATTTTTTAATGAAAAAAAAAACATAAAATTTCATATGATAAATCACAAATCTATCCATAAAAAGTCATTAGTTTACTCATAAAAGATCATTATTCTATGTCCTAACTCCTAAAATAATTTATAATAATTATTATATACATATATATTTATTTATTGTATAGGGTTTCGATTTTCGGTTTGGTTCGGTTCTATACAAGCTTAATCCGAGAACCAAACCAAATAGATTGGTTCTCCATTTTCATAACCCGTCGGAGCTGAACCACAATTTGTTCCAAACCACCCCAAAACTATCGGTTTGGTTTGGTTCTCGATTTGAACGGAACCAAGTTGCACCCCTAGGTACTTGATACTTAATTGTTCTGTGCAGCTCATAGGACTTAACAAAAGTTCTTGAGACATTTTGGTGAACATTCTTGAAACAGTCGATGTTTCGAGATTATTGTTTTATTTTGGTCTAGACCGGAATCGAAATGTCTCAAAACAAACACTCTGAAATTGTACATATGAGTTAAATTAACTATATATGCATAGAACAACATCATTAACCGCCAAAATATGTACAATCTAAACAAAAGTCCAATAGAGAACAAAAATAATTATTGAAGAATCTCACATTTACGAAGCAATCATGGAAAAATAAGCGAAGAATGGAGGCACCCATTCTAGGATCCGAGTTAATGGTTTGGGTCATGACTCTACGTACAATGGTCTGTAAATTAGGACAAGTAGTCCTGTAAAAAGTAGTTGAAAGCTGCGCGTTAGAAGCGCACACAAGGATGGAAAGAAGACAGACTGTGATCAAGAAGTTGTTAGGGAAGGCCATGGCTCAAAGGGTAGAAGAAGTAGTAATAGTAGTAGTAAGTACTTCTTACTTCTTAGTGTAGAGAAAGCATGATGAGCTCTCATTTATATAGTAAACTTGCATGTTAACTGTAGTAGAGATAGAGAGGAAGACAGAAGGGATGAGAGTTTCCACGTAAGAAAAAGACAGTTTTAGATTCAAACTTTTGTGCTCTCAACGCGCTTTTGATTATTCTGATTAGTGGAAAAGTCCGGAAGAGTTGACTTAACCTACTACAGAGGTAGGACCCTCCATCATGCGTGTTCAAAGAAATTTCTAGATGAAGACAAACTCAATCAATTTTTGAGGATCAAAATGATTGCATATAGGGTCATCTGATCAAGGTTAGTAATGGGATCGGACGGTTAGGAGGTTGGGAGGTGTGCCTCAGTTTGCAACTGGCACAAAAATGTATAGCGTTGTGTTTGAAAATTGAAGCTTTGAGTGCAACTCACGTTAGTTACGTGAGATTGTGTATTTTGAACGCTTCAATCATGAGTTGTCAACCCACCAACTCTTCAACTAGATGCCGGAGCTTCTAGATAAACACATTGCTGACGTGGATGTGTATAAAATCATAAATGCTTTTCATCAAGATAAGGGGATCGAAAAGCATCTATGATTATGTATGTGCCATGTCAACAATGTGTTACTCGATGTGAATTTAAATGTCACTCCAACATTCCAACATGAATCTATCAATTTTTCGTTTGGGTTTAAAGTATTCTTAGTTACAAATTTTTTTTTTCACCAAATGATCTTAATTTTTCTGGAAAATCAGTTATTTTATTCAATTCACATCAATAAAATTCAAAGAGAAAAAAGTCGAAGCAATCCTTTGAATTCTCTCTCTCTCTCTCTCTCTCTCTCCTCTCTCTCTCTCTCGTGTTTCTTACATGAAACACAACACTCCAAGACTTGCATTTTTTATTTTCTTTCAAGTGCATACTTCTTAGTGATTTTTTGCTCACAGCAACGCAGTCATTTGACATGTGGCGCAAAAGACACTAAAAAAGAGAGAAAATTTTCTCTCTCCTGATAATGAAGGAAAAGGGAAATTTTTTGATCACATCACTTTGTGACATTAAAAAACATGATCCAATGCCGTGGGTTTGTAAAGGATAAAATTCTATGAATTAAAAAAAATTCAAAAAATAAAGTTATTTTTCACCGTTGAATATTAATTTTAAATTTGAGTGTTCGGTAGTTATTCATTTTCAACACCTTCGATCAAGCTAAAAAAAAAGTTTTTTTTTTTTTAATTTAAGTTTTTTTATAAAATTTATAAGGTTGTGGTGTTAGATTGTCAATGTAATAATCCATCTAGGCTCAACAATCCTTTTTAAGATTTAAAATCTTAAAATTAAAATTGTTGGATTGAGGATGTGTGGAAGCAAGATAGAGAATTTTTCTCTCTATTGATTTTGTTTGTTTGTGCCACATGTCAAACGGTTGAAATATTATGAGCAAAATATCACTCATATACTTTTATGCAACCAAACACCAAAGTTACAATTAACTTTCAGAAGTTGAAGTGGTAGGAGTTCATCTCTCACAGTTGACTCTCCTTTTTCAAACACACCTTAGGTTGGACTCGAGGTGTAAATCGAGCCAGTCACGCCCAAATAATATTGGGTTAGGCTACTTTAGAATCCCACGGCCCTATAGAATATTGGGCTTAATTTGAGCATTTTGGATAAAGCTAGGCCACAGGCTTGTTAAATATTTTTAATGGTGGTTTGGGGTGTGAAATTTTTTTAAGTCTCAGAAGAACCTTTACCGGGGTAGGTTGGCCCAAGTCGAGTTGGGCTCAGGCTTTAATTGAGCCAGGCTTCCAAAAACCTAAACCTAGATCCATCCAACCATAACTCCGGACCAGGCTTGGGCCTTCATTTTCAGGTTGGCCTTCGAGCCCACAGGTTCTTTTATGTTGGATGGTATATGGCACTTTGAGATGTTTGCATTAAGCACCTAAGTATGATAAGAAGTTAGAAACCTAAATAGAAGATAGTACAAAGCACATAGGTCAAGTGATCAGAACCTAGAATAGTATTTTCTAAGGTTGGGACAGCATTATTCGTCATAAAGATGGTACAATCCAAGGTTGAGGCAATATTAATTGTTTCGAGGTCGAAATAGAAATCTGTAATTGAAATACTACCCAAGTAAAATTCAAAGGCCAAGCTCCACATATTGCACTTTCCCATTTGTACTCCCCTATATTTGATGATTATTTCTCCTCACACAAGATCTCTCTCTTGCAAGATGACAAGCACGTTTGAAGCAAAAATAGGTGTCTTGGACACATAAATAGAAGGTTTGACAAGTAAATTTGTTGTCCTTATTGAACTATAATCACTTGTTTGGTACACCATGCATGTAAGTACGTGTAATTCCCCTTAATTGCACACATCATGTATAGTGTCAAGATAAGAGTTCATCCATTGTTTGTGGGATTCATTTATCTTCCAACACATTACATAATGTTTGGCTTCTCATATGGAGTTCATCCAAATACATTTATAAATTTGCATACAACTAAATAACTTACACTTAGTACACCCCTTATCGGGCACTTCAATATCAACGATTTACTGCCGATCAGATGGTGAAGAATTACTAGGGACATGGATGTAATTCCATGGCCCACACACTACCCCTCATTGCTGTCTATCCGATAATTTTCACCTCATCCCCACACCCACCCGCACCCAAGAGCCATCACTTCAGTTAGTCCTCCCACAGAACCTTCGTATCTGCCCGCGGGTACCCGTAAGGGGACTGATATTGCCCAACTTCACCATAGCTGCAGCGAAGTCACTAGTAAAACGTCCATTATTAAGACTATATGTCCGAACCAGCGCATCCTGTGACCCATTATTGAAGAGCACTTGATCCGAGTGAAGGAGCCCACGCTGCACTACGAGATTTTGGTAGTAATTATTGTCAAATTGGAAAGCTGACTGTATATCGAGGGGGGCCAAGTTTGCATTACCACTGAAAGGGCAATTAGTTCTTCGGAGGGTGGCGAATCTAGGATCGATGTTAGTTTCATTGTAAATACGGGTAGTGAAAAAGTTGCACTGTGCACTGCCTATGGAATGGGCACCTGAGAGCACAGTCATGTCTTGTGCAGTTAGGCCCTTAGCGGAAAACATGGAGATGAGTGTGGCAAGGCTGGAAGATGGTGATGGGATCTGGCTGTTTGCCGCACTCTGACTTGCTGTAGTTGAATCACGTCTTCCAAGCGGTACGTTCCACGAAGGTCCACCTAGCTGCAAGTGCAATATATTTGGGTAAGTAACAGTAATTGACACAAATTAGAGAAATGAAAATATATTTGAAGTGACCTTATATAGCCACACCATATAATGAAATTAGAGAAATCTTTGTAAGCACGTGCAACTTAATTATGGTAAAATTCCAGTTTTTGAACACTGCTCATTTTAATTCCCAAAACATGTTTTCCAGCGAGATCATCACTTTTATGATCAGCGATCTCGGAGATAAATTACCAGCGAGACCGCAAGTAATATTAAAGTCTAATACCCCTTAATATTTTTAAGGGCTAGAATGTTGGTAATTTATCAAGGAGATCGTTGATTATAAAAGTGACGAACTTTGGGAATTAAAATGTAAAATGTACTGGAATCGGAATTTTGCCATATTCAGCACATGAAGTGGTAATTTGCTCATGAAATTATATAATGTTTGGGATGCAGATAACCATTCTATTTTTAAGGACCTTTTGGTGTATCAATATCTTTGTTTGGTGTATTATACATAATTTCATTAATTAGTGTGTTATAAGTCTTTTGAATAGTTTGTCATACTAACCAAGAAGACTCCATCCCTAGCAGCAAGGGCTAGTATGTCTGCACATGATACCGTTCCATTGCAAGACGCTTCAACCTGGGTTTTAATGGTGTCAATCACTCCGAAACCCCGAGCAGAGTTTTGGTTTGGCCCTGCACTTTGCTCACCAGTGAATGTAGGTGTGTCATCGAGAAGGATTGAAGCATTGCAACCCTGAAAACTCAAGGCATGTTAGGAATAAAACCATTGATGTTTCATGAATCACAAAACTAATGTCTAGAGTTGATTTGATTGAAATTGAAAAGAAAAAATAAATGTACTTTTGACTTTTTAAACAAAATAGCTGTAACCTTCTAATAAATAATTGAAGCAAGTCAAAAAGTGGAACGTCAATCATACATACTCAATGCCTAATACATGCATTGTTATTGAGAGGTCACATGTTTTAGTTGAATAATGATAAACCGACACCCCTTCCGACATATGGCATGTGTTAGAACCATAGATTTTTTTTCCTTGAAATACACAACTACATATCTTTATGGAGATATGCAGTTGAGTCATTGTTATTGAGAGGTCACATGTTTTAGTTGAATAATGATAAACCGACACCCCCTTCCGACATATGGCATGTGTTAGAACCATATTTTTTTTTTCCTTGAAATACACAACTACATATTTTTATGGAGATATGCAGTTGAGTATCTTGAGGGAAAAACCTATGATGTTGGCACATGCCACATCACGAGTGTATGTCAAAGGGGGGAGTCAGAAAATCACAACTCTTTTTAGTTTCTTTAAGAATAGAAATCTGAAAAGACGTCATGTTTGATTATAAAGATGTCTTTGCATGATCATAGAATAATATCAATCCCGATTTAAAATATTGCATCTACAAAATGCCCAACACATTCATAACTACAAAGTTAGTGGTCTCTTGCTATAGATAACATGTGGGACGGTCTAGAAGGATGATTTCATTAGCATACCATCCAAAAACAAAAACAAAATGATTTCATTAACATGTCTACATGAATGTAGTTCTAGTTTAGGTGCAATTCAAACATTTATAATGCACTTAATAAGTAAAGAACTTGTAGCATCTTACTTTTTTTCCCCTTATGATCTAAATAATTGTGCAGTAAAATTGAGAGAAAAATGTCATCTAACGTTTTTGTCGGGAGGAAAATGGAGATACTCTCGACCGAACCATTCCAAGACAATACAAAAATTCTTGGAACATTCAATTTTCGAGATTGTTGTTTCATTTTGGTCTAGGCCGAAACTGAAATGTCTCGTAAAAAACACTCCCAAATTGTTTGTATGAATTAAACCATGCATGGAACACGTATGTACAGCATCGTTAAACGCCAAATACAATCTAAATAAAAGTCTTATAGAGAACAAAAATAATTGAAGAATCTCACATTTACAAAGCAATCATGGAAGAATAAGCGGAGAATGGAGGCGCCCATTCTAGGAGTCGAGTTAATGGTTTGGGTCATGACTCTGCGCACAATGGTCTGTAAATTAGGACAAGTAGTCGCGTAAAAAGTAGTCGAAAGCTGAGCGTTAGAAGCGCACACAAGGATGGAAAGAAGACATAATGTGATCAAGTTGTTCGGGAAGGCCATGGCTTAAAGGGTAGAACAAGTAGTAGTAAGTACTTACTTCTTAGTGTAGAGAGAGCGTGATGAGCTCTCATTTATATAGTAAGCTTGCATGAAAACTGTAGTAGAGATAGAGAGGAAGACAGAAGGATGAGAGTTTCCACGTGATAAAAAGACAGTTTTAGATTCAAAGTTTGCTGCTCTCAACGCGCTTTTGATCATTCTGATTGGTGGAAAAATAATAAAAGTCAGAAAGAGTTGACTTAACCTACTACAGAGATAAGCCCCCATAACGGGTGTTCAAAGAAATTTCCAGATAAAGACAAACTCAAACAATTCTGATTAAGACTAGTCATGGGATCGGACGGTTTAGGAGGTTTGGACGGGTGTGCATCAGTTAGCAATTGCAATTACACACAAATGTATAGGTGTGGTGCCGTCGTGTTTGAAAATCGGAGCTTTGAGTATGAAAGATGGCGATAGTCGTGTGAGATTGTGTTTGGAACACTTAATCATTAGGAGTCTAACTAGCCTCACTAACTTAGTAAGATTTCAGCTCTTACTAAGGGTTGTTGAGCTCACCTTGTAGCATCCGAAAACATGATCTAATGCCACGTAGTTGTAGAGGACAAAATTCTATAAATTTTAAAATTAATATAATAAAAAAAATTCTTCAAGAAAACATAATTTTTCACGGATGAATTTAAATTTTAAATTTTAAATTTGAGAGTCCATGGAAGTTGGGTAGGTGTTTATTTTCAAAACCATAGATCAAGCCAAAAAAATACCCATGATTCTAAGTTTTTCCATGAAATCTAGAGGGCTGTGGTGTTGAATTGCCAATGTGGTAATCCTTTTGAGGTCAGAGACCCTAAGTAAAAGTTAATTCTTTACTTAGTAAGGACTCCAAATCTATTTTCATACCCTTGAAATTAATTTTCTTTTTTTGATTTTTTATTTTTCTTCAAGTGTGTATTTCTATGCAATCAAACACCAAAGTTACAATTTTTAATATCAACTTTCAAGTAGAAGTTTCACAACTCACAAGTTCAATTGTTATTGTTAACCATGGGCGGGGCGGGGCGGGGGGGCAATTAACCCTAATTTGCCCTTATATTTATATTTTAATTTGAGAAACCCCTTGTATTTTTAACTAATGACATGGCCCATTTATTTTAGCCCCTAGGGAGCCATTTTTGGGTGGGTTGTTTCGAGTCAAGTATGGCTCTGGTTTTAATTTAACTAGGATCCAAAACCCAAGCCTAGGCCCACCCAACCTCACTATGGTATTGTACAGAGTGAGGGTAATGAGGGCATTTGCTCGTACAAGAGTTTTCAAATTTTATGGATTAATGTGCTATTGAAATAGATTTTAGCGGCAGATAAAGTAATCTGTCATTATTGCCCTTACAAAAAAAAAAAAAAAAAAATTCCACTCTTAATTGCCCCTCCCCCAATTATTTTTTTCACTCTTAATTGTTCTCACAATTTTTTTTCTACTCTTGGTTGCCCCCACATGAGCAAAATCCTGACTTCTCCCCTGGTATTGCATGCACCTCCACGACAACAGTGTGAATGGTAGTCACTGAGCACGACTGAATTAGAATTTCAGTTAGGTATGCTTTTTGAGTCTCCTCAACACCTTTGTAAGCAAAGCTAAGTCTTTTTTATTTTGTCCTCTTCTATTTTTTCTTAGTCTTAAAAGTGATTCTGGTTTGAACAACATTTCTTTTTTAAGGGAAGTGGGACGATCACTTTTTTTTACGTGGAATCTCAAGTCATGAAAGGATGATCTAAAGTAACCCCACACATGCCTTTATGGCAATCTAGTACAGCATATTGGTTGGTGACATCGGGCTTCATTTTGACTCCACCAAGCCTGTCAATGCATCGTCAGAGTAGCACTATTTATACATTTAATTCGACTTTTCGAAAGTATCGATTAGGTTGAACATAAATGGATTAATTAGATTATGAAATGTGTTTTCAACCCTATATTTTAACTATTAATATATAAAAAAATCATTAATTGGAATCTATATTTTTCATTAGAGTCTAGGTCATACGCACCCAAAGTGGAGGATTGAAACCCTCCTCCCACACCTCAATGCACGCCACATAAGCCATTAATCAGGAAAATTTTGAAAACGAGACATTTTAAGTATTAATTCCTTGCATTGTGGCTTACATGGCATGCACTCGTGTGGGAGGAGGGTTTTAATCTTTCACCCGAGGTGCATAAGCATCGGACTCCATTGGAGTCCAAATCATAAGCACCCAGAGTGGAGGAATGACATATTACCAAGGAATGTTCAATGGTAGAGGGTTGTAATTGGTGAACCAGTTATTTCCTATCTCATATTTGAGGATGATATTTTTGGTCTTTCTAGTTTTAAATGCATGTATTAACCAAAACCAGATTAAGCATTACTATTAACTTCAAGAAGTGCAAGAGATTTTTGATAGCGAAACACTTACCCTTCTAAAATAGTAAAATTTTGAACCTTCCTAAGGGCCGTTTTGCTCAAATGGATTATCACATTAGCAATTCAACACCACAGCCCTCTAAATTTCATATAAATAAAATAAAATTAAAAAACTCAGATCCAAAGAAGAAGAAAATTTTTCTTTTAAGCTTGATCCAAGATTTTGAAAATGGACGACTACTAAACATCCACATGACTCCCAATACTTCAAATTAAAATTCAATTGTGAAAAATAACATTTTTCAGGAAAAAAAAAAATTTTAAGGGTCAGAGAATTTTGTTGATAATGTTTTTGGATGCCACAAGGTGAGCCCTAGGACCCTTAGTAAGACTAGTCAGACTATTTTCGATATTGGTTCAATCCCAAACCTGGTGGTGCTTACTAGGTCCCATCATTTCCAATTACAAGAGTAACACAATTTGGGATCCAACAATCAAGAGAACGAGTCAAAAGACAAGATGCCTTTCTCAATTGCACCGAATTTATTTTCTATCATCGTTTACAATGCCTAAAGCATGTTGTTTGGATACAAAATAGAAAATACCTATGAAAAAAAGTAGCCTTGAGAATCTAACCAAAATATATATATATAGATTTTTGAGAGAGAATATATTTGAAAAAATAGAAAGTAATTTCATTTTAAAATGTTTAGATTTTTTCACTTTTTAAAAGTAATTTCATACACTTAACCCAGATGATATATATATATATCCAAATGAAAGTGGAATTGCAATTGGATAATTTTTTTCATGGTTTCTTGTGAAATAATAAGGGTGGAAGGAGGGGCTGTTCGAGTCCCATTGAGAAAACAGTTGAAAAATTGTTTTCCAGGGAAAACGTGCAAGCATACAAAATCTTTTCCCCACCCATTTTCCATGTACAATCGTATAGACTTTTTTTTTTTCTTTTTTCCAAATACTGAATGCTGTTATGCTGAAGATATGACCTAAAAACACTAAAGCCTTTCCACCACTCCTTGCTTAAGAGTACGTCTTAATCCCTACCACTGTGATGTATCCAACTGTTACAAAGAAACTATTTACAACCCAAAACCAGGTATCCCCCAAATGGGATGCAAACAAAACATGCTAATAAAGTATCAACAAAAGTTCCGAGTGTTCCTTACCCTATTGGTCGAGTTCACTCTCCTTTCCCCTTTTGAAGCTTCTACTTCATCTCTTGAGATCGTCAGACATCGCCGAAGGTATACAGTGCATTGTAAGAATATCTTGCGTTGCTGCTTTGGCAGTCTTAGTTTGTAAGACAACTATCTGCATGTGAACAGAGAGAATGGCTGAGCAATGAGTGTGCGTGTATCTCTGTGTGTGTGTGTGTGTGAGAGAGAGAGAGAGACCTGTTGGTACTCCAGGTCAAACTGCAGAAATTCATCATTGCAGTTCTCTACCATGGTGGCCAAGCCCTTCAAATTTTTGACAGGTTTACCATTGAAAGCAAGAACCTAAACAACATGAGGAGAAGGATTTCAGGACGGGAACTGATAGTGTTGAAAGCAACAATGCTAACTATAGCACAATAGCTACGGTTTCTCAAAGGCTATCCCTACCTGAGTGTTGACGATCTCCTCATACCCAATATTTATGTCCGCCACAAGCACCTATAAGAAATTTGCCCAAACAAACTTTGTAAGGTAGACAAGGATCAAAGAATACTTAACAGTACGAAGGCATTGGGATAAACAATTTTTTTTAAGTGACAAAAAGAAGTGAAAAAGAAACCTGAGAAACCACCACGAGTTGCTCATCTACTGATTGTGCCATCTCATGCAAGTGCTTTTCCAATATTTTGACTGGTGCCTCAAATTCATAATCCTTTCCATACTGGTGAAAACCCAGAAATAACAATGGTTAGGGTAACATTTAAACGTGCAACCTTATGTGAATATGTTTTCAGATTGAATAAAAAGAAAAAAGTTCCCTAGTTTGAGAATGATAAGCTTTTCGTCTTAGGTTCTCTTTTGAATGTTATATGCAACAAACATTACAACTTGAACCACGCAATTTTTTAAGAGTCGTGCTGGAGTGACCTCAAGCTGGAACCTCATATCACACTTTTTGATGTGAAAGTGGATAGAAACCATAGATGCTTTTCACTCGTATCTCGATGAAAAGCATCCATGATTCCTGCACACTTTCACGTCAAGAAATGCACTATGAGGTTCCAGCCTGAGGTCACTTCAGCATTATTCATTTTTTAATACACCTATTTCAGTTGTCCATGTTTCGCACCTCTTTCAGTGAAGCCAATTTTAGTACATGTTTCCGTGATTTAGTTATATTGGATGGATAGGCCTACTTGGCAATTCCTAGTAGGAACCTGCTTGTATCTTGACCTTATTATTTTAGTAATGAACTCATCTATTCAAAAAAAAATAAAGCATCAATCAATAATTAAAAAGAATAAACATAGTGAAGCAATTGTATACTCAAGGGCTATATTGCTTGATGGATCTTAAACATATTTTCTTAATCTTAGACGGGTAGATCTATAATTCTAAATTGTGAAGAACAAATATGACAAAATTATGATAATCAAGTTATTACTATTAGAGGAAAAAAACACACAATGCTGCAGAGTACTCAGTGTTAAATTTTTAATAAATACTGAAGTGGAACAAAAAGTCAAGAGTTAGGTGGTAAATTCTGAGTGGTGATACCACAGACTTGGCATCAAAACCACGTCAAACTCCCACCCAAAAAAAAGGACGCCCAGAGAACCTACCCACCAAAGCGAGAGAAAGAAAAGTAGCAAAAAGCACAAGAAACTGATTAATTGACCAAGAAATGAAGTTGCTTCCATGATTGACAAGAAAGCAATTTGCATCATCTACGGCAAGGGTGAACTATTAGATGAATTGTAATATGAATATTTTTTTAACATTAATGCAATGCAAGAAAAAAAAATGATAAGTTGCAGCAAACGAAATTCATGACAATCGCATTGGAATCTAACAATCAAATGATCAAAATAATTTCTCTACAATCACATATATAGAGACCTACAACAGTTTCAGCTAGTTACTATAAATTAAAAAAATTATTTGCCACTGATAGAACAAAGAAATTCATGGTCGAGTTAAATAGAAATTCCTAATAGTCTTACTTTAAGAAAGAGAGAAGCTGGCAACATTCATTTTAAACATCTTACACATGACAGCAATACAGAATGAGAAACAAGGAGTAACAGTGGTATCAAAGTTAAAACCACCCACCTCAGAACGGAGATACGGAACGGATATAGCTGTGAAGACAAATCCAGCAATTATGTAATACGAAGGAGGCCTGCCCTTGATATGTGCTTGGATGAGCCGCTTGTGAGTTGAAAGGTTTATGTTGAATTCAAAATTTTGAGAATTCCGTAGAACTTTAACTAGAGCATTCTCGCCGGTGTATTTTTGAGAAACAAGGTAACTGAAACCAATACGTTCTCCATGCCTAAAAGGTACTGAAAGAACACCATGAAAGTAAGTGAATGTAATAACTTAACAAAGTCAATTAAATAGCTTGTCAGTTCCAATCTATAGCTAAACTACCAACTCAATGTCTCAAGGGGGGAAAAAGGAAGTTTCACTACAATCACCAACCATCAAAAGAAATTAAGAATTGTGGTAAATAATATTCACAAGAAGGAAATGCAGTAGGTGCAGATCAAGTTACTAAGCAAAGTAACAAAGCAACACTTCCCAATACTGTCTTGACAAGCTTCCTAGTCGCTTCTAAACCTGAGGAATTTCGTTGTCAAAATCCCTACCATATCACTCCATATTTTCCAAAGGAAAATGCTGAAGTAACATTGAAATTGACATCGTTTCACACATTGCTGACGCGGATGTGTGTACAGAACCATAGATGTTTTCCATCGAGATACGAGTGAGAAGCATCTATGGTTCTGTGCACACCAATATGTGTAACGATGTCAATTTCAATGTTACTCCAGCACGACTCTTCTCCAAATTGTCAGAAGGAAACAAAGGGTGCACTCAAGCATCTCAATGTTGAGTCATTGGAATTGCTAACTAAATAGCATTAACTATATTTAAGAAAAAACACAAAGAACCAGACCAAAATGATTTTTTCTGATTATAATCGAGGCATTTAAAAAGATTAGGTCAATGAGGAAATATGATAAAAATAATTAAATGGTACTTTTACATGACCTTACAATTTTCATAAGGAAAACATTGGTATTCAAGCCCTTTTATTGAATGTGATAACATTCCATGAATTTTTTACTCCATGTACTTAAAAGAATAGGTTATTACAAGCAGGGGTATCTTAGTCGATTCAGCATGGACAAAAGGATGAGAAAAAGAGATATTTGGGAAAACTAATTCCTAAGATTTTCTCACCATTCTATCATAATTGATTAATACACTTAGTTATTAATCCAAGAGGAATTAGGCAGAAGAGCCAAATGCACAAATTCTAACACAACCCTTTCCAGTATATGCCTTCACAAAATAATATATTTATTATTCTTTGACAATAAAGCACTTTTGGTCCACATGATATAGCAATAGAAATTTGAGGTCCTTGTTTAGTAAGGCCACTAAAGCAGTACTTTAAACCTCGGCAGGAAGTAAAATTATTTGACATGATACCATTAGAGACACTTAATAATGTGGAAAGAACAATAAAGAATCACAAAAATAACAATATAAAAGGCCAAGCATTATAAAACAAGTTCATTGAGTCTCGTAAAAGAGAGAAAATGCTTACCTGTTCCATCATTAGCAATGTCAATCCCATCAAAGCTGAGGATAATATCAGATGGCTTCAAAACCTGATATTCAGGAGCAGTAGGTTCAATTCTTTTAATACGTACACCTTTCTGGTTTGGCCCCATCCCCAGTGCCATGCGCAGATCAGGATTTTCCATCTTCTGCCACTCAATTCCAAGCGTTGGGAACCCTGGAATGTAGTCAAAGGTCTCCGGACTTAAAACCAAAAAAATATTAATAAAAGAAAGAGAATGAAAAAAGAAAATGTCATCTGAAGGCCCTAGGAAAAATGAATTTTAGAAAAAACAAAAAATAGTTGAACCCACATCAAGAAAAGACTACAAAACAATACAATTTAAAAAAAATGTAATTCGGAAATATGTCAACATATCTTGAGACTCAAAAAATAAATAAATAAATGTTATGTCCCCTTAGATGAAGTGCTGAATGAGTGGTATTGAAAACTACCTGTATATCCTCCATTCTTCTCATAGTCTTGAATGAAGTGCCGAATGACAGGTGTTGGTATGACATAACCTATGTTCTCCACATCTTCATGTTTAAGGGACTGAAATGCAATACCCACACAGTTTCCCTTACCATTAAAAGCAGGCCCACCAGAATTTCCCGAGTTTATAGCTGCATCTATCTGCAAAAGAAACTCATAAAGAAGAGATAAGGGCATTAGATCAATAAGCCAAGCAAGTAAACTAGGATATAATTGATAACCAATTCCATTACCTGCAATCCCAAAAGTTCGGTGGACCCATGGACGTAAGATAAGATCTCCATGCGTGAGACAACACCACTTGTCACAGAAATCGTGTCTCCCCCAATTGGATACCCAACAACAGTGACAGCATCTTGGAGTGCAGGCAAAGACCCGAATTCCACAGGTGAAACACCTTCCCAGAACTCATTGTCACTAACTGTCAACAATGCTGCGGAATCACATACACAGAAATTGTGGTCTTAGTTCATGTACCCCAAAATCTCAAACTACTGAGTCATTAATACGTGATAAATTAATTCAAAGTTATTAACACGTGTTTCACATGCAAATTCAAACTCATCGGCATCCGTTTCACATAATATTAGTTCAAAATAGTCATACTAAATCTACATTCTAAAGCAGCATTTTAACAAATGCTAGCCTTCTCTTGTACCCCTCCCCCCCTCTTGTATACTTAGGGATTCCACCCTCTTTATTCTTTAATATCTCCATATTAGCAAACAAAAACAAAAACAAAAAAAACACATATAGTTTTACATATCAAAAAATAAAAATGTTGAAGATAAGTATTTAATGCACAAATTCAATCCGAAACACACAAATAATTCAAAATGCATAAACCTGTTAAACAATATTAGACTTTAAACAACCTAAAAGAATGCACTTATCTAGGTAGTACGTACTTTTTCTCCATTAATCTGGCATGCGCTCACTCTTTTAGTTAAGACAATACAGTGTTTTACACAAATATTACACCCCTTCTTGGTACTAAATTATCTCACCTACCATCCCAAAAGCTGCTTTCACCTCTAATACCCAATTCAGTAAGTATGAATAATATCTCAAGCATCTAACATAAAAATCTAAGCCTCCAATGTCTACTTCGTTTAATTTCTGAAACTAACTCCACAACTTATTACATAAATCATCATAAACCTCATGTTAAGCAAGTCTTTTGTGCAAGCTTGTAATCATCATATGTATTATTTTTAACATCACTCATCACTTTCTGTGCTTCCTTTCTAGAAGATGTTTTTCTAAGTTTTTTTTGCAGTTTCTAGACCTTTTTTCCTTTTGGTAGATCCTTTTGTAAGGCCTTTTGAACCTCATCATTCCACGACCATGTTTCCTTCAATAAGTGACTATTTCTTTTAGTTCCGTAAGAATCTCTTTCGGCATTACTTAAGTCATGCCATCCTACAATACCCTAGACCCTAGTCTCTACCTTTAAGTTACACGTTCCTTCCTTCTTTTCTATCCTTGTTTCAGATGAATTGGGTTTTTCCTAAAACTTTCATCTTGTTAGTAGAAGGGTGGGCTTATAATATCTTCTCTCGTAGAAAAGACACCTATAGGCCATTCTTCCTTCGGCCATTGCTTGGGTCTTTGGAAAGAGAGAAACAACAGGGTGTTCCAAGACAAGGAAAGTAATGCGCATACGGTTTTTATAGAGATTTTATGTTTCTTTGGGCAAAGTTAAACAAGGAGTTTGTTGGGATGTCTTTTGAGAACTGTGTGTTTAGATGGGATAGCCTTTGTAATTAGTTGGTTGGCTTTTGTTGTTTATTTGTTTTTCTTTTCTTTTTCCGCTTTCTTGTTTGGGGGTTATCTCAACCTACCTTGTTCTCTCCTTTTAATATTTATGAAATCTTTATACTTATCAAATATACATATATATATATATATATATATATATATATAAAATCTTTATACTTGACTCTTTTTTTTCATTTACTACACTTTTCATTGTTTTAAAAACCAGACCGGATCAACCAGGTCTGGCCGGATTTCTTAGAAATCTCAGTTCAGTTCATTGAAAACCAAATTTTCTTACGAACCGTCGGTTTTTATAAATTAATGGTTCAACCATGAAAATCGACCATGTTTATGAGCCGGTTCTTAATTCACTGAACGAAAACTGAGTCAACAATTCTATCTTGACCTACACGTCATTATCTCTTTTTTTTTTGTGATTTTTTAACGAAACCTTCTCAATTAAGAAACTAGAAAAACATGCCAGGCTTTGAAGCATTCATTTTTAAGGTATTTCTATGCAAACCTTCTTATATTGAAGGCTGAATAACCAAAACATGCACGTGTTAAGATGCATTAATTACACCTCCAAAATTTATTTTAATACCTAAAATGCCCTAAACAAAATTCTACCAAAAATATCCTAAAATGCATATTTCCAAGTTGTTTTAAATGCATCTTGATTTGTGCCCTAAGGGCACACATTAACAAAATCCATTAAAGATTTGAGTGACCAAAAATGCCATGAAATCCTTAAATTTTCTCCTTCTTAGGGATGTTAGTTCTGTCGCAATCACTTATCTAGATCCACATTTGAGTGAGAGACCGGGCTAACATGTTCGCAGTTGAAGCACCAGGATGGAATGCATGGAGTAATGGTATTCCTCCCCCCCCCCCCCCCCCCCCTCCCCTCTTCCCCGAGGTGGTTATTAGTAGCTGTAGGAATGGTTCAAGTATCATTCTCCATAGCATTATTACCTTCACCGAGTCCCAGTAACATAAACCAGGTGTTAGGCGACTGAATGGCCCACCAATAGGAGGAAGCCGGTTTAGAGGTCCTATTTGAACAGAAAATCCTTAAAAACAATAATAATAATAACATGCCTAATGTACTAATAATTACTTCCTAAAGAGTATCATCCTCTCCTTCAAAGTTTATAACCATTTTTTAAAATATGTTTGATAATTGGCTGATGTCCAAAAGGCTTTAACATGAAATTCAAATACCAAATACACAACTAATATCAAATCCAAAAAACGAAAAAATAATGATAATAATAACAAAATTAGCTCGAAACAACAAACAAATCCACCCTAACAAACTATGAGCTCCATTGTACATGATAAAACCCCCACCTTTACGGTCAGATGAATTCGATGCCAACATGGCTAGCAATTTAGTTAACCATAGTTAACATCTTCGAAGGCTGACACACTAAAAGAGTGTTTTTCGCAACTCCATTGAAGAAAAAAACACGAAAAAAACGAGTGGGTCCGACAAAAGCAGACCCACAAATAGCTCCATTGTAAATGCTCTAATACACAAGTAATATCAAATCCAAAAAAAAGTAAATTAGCCCGAAACAAACAAGAATTCAATAGAACAATAAATAAAAAATTAGAACAACCCAAGTAGTATAGAACTAAAACAAACAAAAACCCATTACCAATATCGCACTCAGTCCCAATAGCGAGCACCGTCGCCAAGTATTTTGTATCGGACCCGCGCTTCTTGAGCTTCACCTGTGTAAAATGCTCCACCGAATGCGCATTTGTCAATACTCTCCGCCCACTGATTATGAACCCACTACTACTCGAACTATACTGCCGCTTCCGCTGCCACGGAAGCGAGAAATTCGGCTCGGTGTGAACACAAAACACCTTAACCACCGCATCCATTGACGGCATTACCTTCGCCGCTACATTTTCCCATCCATGGGGAGGCTCTGCAACTGTATCTACACGATCTCTATCGTTTTCAATAACCCTAGAAGACCTTCTCACTGGAGAAGACAAGATGATATCTGTATCGGATTTCTTTGCTTGAGTTCCATCTTTTCGAGGTCTGCCTCTACCCTTACGTGCTGTTGGAGGGTCTGTATCTACGATTTCAACGTTACTAAGGGAGAAAACTTCATCCATGGAGGATGGAGTTGAGGTTCCTGGTACTGTAATTTGGAAATCCATGGTTTCTGCGACTGGTTTTTGGGGTTTTCGACCTCGTTTTCTCTTGGGTGCTCCTCCCATGATCTGAAATTTAAAGGTTTTTTTTTTTTTTTTTTGTTTTTGTTGCTCTGTTGCAAACATTAGGGTTTATGGCAGAGGTTTCGAACAGGAAGAAAAGAGCATCACTGGTTCATTTGAAATCAAACAGATTCGAAAATGGGCAAATGGACATGGACTTAAACAAGTGGATTCAATTTACATGTCTGACTACAGAGATACATATGGGCTAGGACTTTGGGCTGCTAATGGGTGGATCGGACAAGGCCTCCAACCCAAATCTAAAGTGATGGGCTATTTATAGTCCAGTCTCAAACTCTTACCAGTTCAATTGGCTGAAGCTTAGCTCAGACCACACAGGTTGGGTCTGGGCTTGGGCAGGCTTGATTAACAACAGGTGGGAAGACTTTTGTTCTCCTTTTGATGGGTAAATTAAATGAAGTTTTTGACTCAAGAAATAACACAAGATCTTCACAGTGTAAATATACAATATAACGGTTGAGATCTTATTCGTATCTCAATAATATATATTCTGATAATATTTATCTTGAAAATAATTTTCAACCGTTAGATTTTGTGTTTACATGATCAAGATTTTTTGTTGTTTCTTCAGTCAACAGAAATCAACTCTTATTAATTATATACAAACCAATTAGAAAAATATAGAGAACATGGGTTGGAGGTGGTGAGTTGAAACGCTTTAAAAACCGAACCGATGATCGGATGGGTTTTTGTTTATTAAAAAACTGAAAAATATGTAAATATTTGTTCTAAATTACATTTATTTCTTTTTAGTAAATGGTTTTGTACTTTTCAATGCTGAGCAATGTTTTCTAAGACATCTTTAAGGTACCTCTAGAGCCAATTCCAAGCATTCTAGACTTAAAAATCTCAAACCTTCTTAGCTACACATCAACAATAAATGTAGAGCCCATATTAGCTTTAGATAATTCAAGGGTCAAGATTCACCCAAACACGACATCAGTTTATAGTTTTGACCATAAATTTTTTGAAGGATTTAGATTTGACTTGTGTAAGACAATTAAGGGTCTAGATCTTCTCTAGACCTAAGAAATAGAAACTATGATTTATTAAAGATCGCTATTAGAGGTTTACAACCTTTATGCAAATTTTTATGTGTTTTACAGTCTTCTATGCTTGAATAAGTATCATACATCCATCATATTATTAGCACCAAGTTATTTTTTTTATTTATTTTTTTTTTATTGGATAACAAGGCATTCGGACTTACGTCCGACTAGGGGGACTAGATGAGCCAAGGCTGAAACCAAGGCATATGGGATCCTCCCCAATCATGTGGAACACCCTTCGCATCAAGTGAGGGAACGCCCTCGCAAGTGGCCCCAAGGAAATATTGCTCTTATTGGGTAATCGAACACACAACATGCGGACTCTCACCACTTATTGGATTCAAAATTACCATTTTAAAAATTTTAGTATGTAATCTATGTTAGTTTAGTTTTAATTATACAATATAGCATTCATAGATATTAGTAGGCTTGAATAAGGCTTTATTGTTGTTGTTGTTGTTGTTGTTTATGGTAATGGCGTTTTTCTCATATGTGATTGATTATGTTTACAAGGATGTGATTCATGCATGGTAAATTTCTCTAAATTAAAATTTTTTTTTTCTCTCTCTTTCTCTCTTTGGGGTTATTTTATTTCTCCTTTAAGCGAGTTTGTT
The DNA here is from genome assembly GCF_017979445.1 of Akebia trifoliata. Lineage (NCBI taxonomy): Eukaryota > Viridiplantae > Streptophyta > Magnoliopsida > Ranunculales > Lardizabalaceae > Akebia > Akebia trifoliata. Next base: position 29,981,210 of record NC_141381.1, read on the forward strand.
TGTTGTCCTTCCTCCTTTGACAGCTATGGAGAAAAACATAGTTCCTCACGACATTGTTTTCCTTGTGTCGGGGGTGGAATATTGTAGTCCTTTCGAGATGTCGTCAGCTGCCAATGATATTTTTGACTGCCCAAATAAACCCTGATTTTAAGCGTATATTCATAATGAGTTACTATAAATTAGATGTACATCTCTTTGATCTACTCAAACTCTTTTCAATACTAGTCAAAGTATGGATAGATGTAAGTAAAAAAATAAAAAATCATTGAAAAACATAAAGAACTTATACCCAAAAACAATCATATATATACAAGAAAATTTAGGTGGTCCATTTAGTGGTGTTGTTGGTGATGGCGGTGGTGATGTTTAATTTATTAAATAGATGACCACAAACTTTTGGTGTTAGGTTTTCATGATGATGACTTTGTGATGAACTAGCTCCCTCAAGAAGCATACTAAACAAGATTTCTATTGCATAGAGAAAGAAAAAGGATAATAATAATAACCTAACTCCCCCTCTGACATACTCTCCTGACGTGGCATGTACATAAAACCATAGATCTTACCCTTCGAGATACACAACAACACGTCCCCATAAATTTATGTAATTATATCTCGAGGAAAAGTCTATGATTATGTATACATGTCACGTCAAGAGAGTAGAGGGGGAGTCAGAAAATCACGACTCAAAGAAAAAAAAAAGGAAGAATAAGATAATATTAATTGTTTAATCTATATAATGCTCATATTTATTAAGTAATTCATGTTATTGAAAACTCACGACAACTTTATCATAAAAATGAACCTAAGATCCTTACAAATTCTAAACTTTTTCTCTTCCCCTTTCTCTAAACCCTCCATCTCATCCTTGCTTAATCTATACTTATCCCATGGACCCCACTTAAAAGTCTCTCTATATCATTCCACTTGTCTCACCAATTCTTTTGCTTTAAAGCCAACCTTTTGTTCTCAATTCCTACAGTGAAAAGTGAAAAGTCATACCTACCCTTTTTGAAAATTTGGTATCTCAATCTTAATTACTCTGCTCTTGTAAGTCTCCTCTTTAATCCATTATATAAGGTTCACAGTAAAATGCTTCCCCAATTTCTAAGCAAGCTTACCCAAGTCTTTCATATGCAGACAAATTGACCAAAATACTCTTCCATGGTAACAATAAACATGTCATGTTGTCAACTAATTTATGACCAGTGTCATTTTCAAAGACAACAAGAGCTTTGCCTTCTCTCTCAAGTTATGAACAAAGGTTCTAGTAAAAAAAGGAATCAAAATATTGTGTAAATCTCACAAAAGAAGTACATATACCCTATTTAGTTCTTGGTACAATTGATGAATATGATTGTTAGTAATTTTTATAAAATAAAATAAATATTAATTATGTTTATTTGTCATCATCATTGTCGTAATCTACACTTTAAATCCCAAACATTATGGTTGACAACATGAAACTTATTTCGCGATCTAACTCTTTTTAAAGTTATAGGTAGAGAAGGCTTTTGACAAATTTAACACTAGCTATCTTTTTTATTTTCACTCAAGTTCTATTTATTTACCCTCTACCACCATCTTGGATTAAGTGTTAACAAACTTCGGGATTTGGGTTAATTGGTATCGTCGGTTGTTCATAGCCATTGAATTTAATAGAACATATTCCAATCTAATATATAAAAGTCACCTCAAATTGATTGGGAGTGGGAGTGGGAGTGGGGGGGATATTATTTTTATTAATTTATTTATAAGGAGGGGTACAAGAAGAGTTTTGAAGTGGCCCCATCTCAATTTTTTTTTTTTTTCGAGTGGGGTGGGAGGGGAAATTAAGGTTCTGTTTGGATTTGTTATGGACTTTTCTTTCTAGGAATCTCAAAGTAACTAAAAACAGTAGAATCGCGTTCTGCCAAAAAAACATTTCCAACTTCTTTTACCAAATGGTAATTTCGGAGTTTGGAAGCGTTCCAATTGCAATGCCAAACGAATCCTATTGATAAATGTGCCTTATCAAAATTCTGATAAAGACATACTTAAATATCATCTGGCACAATTTTGGACCCACAATCCTTACCAATATCTGATTCTTGGTGGATACACCAAAATTAGAATAGTGTTCAGACATCTTTCATCAAAGTTTCTAGCCGTCTGATTTGATTACCTTTTTTAAACTTATTATATTTGGTCAGTTGACCCCAAGATAATGACACGTTTCTAGTTGGAATGTCTTTATCATATTTTTGATAAAGACGTCTTATCACCATCAAAAAGGCCTCAGATTAACCCATTCCTTAGGTTTCCTATTTTAATTCATTTTCTGTTTTGGTTTTCTTTTAATTTAATTAATTATTAATCAAATGAGAGCTGTCTCTGTCTCTATATAAATAAACAAACCAACAAACAAAAAATAAAGAAAAAATAAATGAAATATCTATAAAACTATATTTATTGCTAATAAAAAAGTAGCTACAGAGAGTGAGACTTTGAGAGTGAGAGTCATGTGATCTCTACGTCCATTTCTTCTCTTTTTGAAAAAAAAAAAAGAAAAAAAAAAGAAAGAAAGAAAGAAAGAAAAGAAAACAAACCAACCCACCGTTAGCTCTATCTGCATTTTTCCTCTTTGTTTCTCTCTTTCCATCCAATGGCTTCAAGCGCTTCAAGGTTCATCAAGTGTGTTACAGTTGGAGATGGTGCTGTTGGGAAGACTTGCATGCTTATCTGCTACACAAGCAACAAGTTCCCCACTGTAAGTCCCTCTTAAATTCTGTTTATCCATCTGGGTTTTGCAGATTTTGTGTTTTTTTATGGATTTTAATGTCTTTTTTTGCTTTGGGTTTTGCAAATTTGTATGTTTTTCTTGGTTTCTATGTGTTTTTGTCTCTGGGTTTTGCAGGTTTCATGTTTTTCTCTTGATTTCTATGTGTTTTTGCATTTGGGTTTTGCTTTTCACATGTTGTTTTTCCTCCTACTCATCTGGGTTTTAATTATATTCTTCTTCTTTTTTCTTTCTTTTTTCATGTTTTTCAGTGTTTATGGTTTTGGGTTTTGTTTTTAATTTGTTATTGTTAACTAACAAACTACTACATTTGCTAGGATTATATACCAACTGTGTTTGATAACTTCAGCGCCAATGTAGTTGTTGAAGGAACCACTGTCAATTTAGGCCTCTGGGACACTGCTGGTAAACTTTTGTTGGATATAAAATTAATTTTATTTCCTGTTCTATTAAGCATGCTAGTTTCTAATTCTAAATCAAATGGATTTCCTTCAAAAACAGTTTTGCTAATTTTGTGTAATTTTATTTTTATTTCTGTTTCTCCCTTGATGAAGCAAATTTCACTTCTCTTAATAGGACAAGAAGATTACAATAGGTTAAGGCCATTGAGCTACAGAGGAGCGGATGTATTTGTGTTAGCATTCTCGTTAGTCAGTCGTGCTAGCTATGAGAATGTATTTAAAAAGGTGCATATTTGTGACAATTATGCGCCTCTTGATTCTTTGATACTTGTTTGTGGATATCTGATTAATAATTATGTGTTCAGTGGATCCCTGAGCTTCAACATTATGCCCCTGGAGTCCCAGTCGTGCTCGCTGGCACCAAGTTGGGTAAGTTGGAGTGTGTCAATTTGATGTGCTTCCATACAGCCTTTCCGTTTTTCTTAATTTTTCACCAGTATCTGACATCCTCTTATACAAGTACTGTGTTACGAAAATAGACTAAAGATTCTTTATAAATCTCTGTTTGAGTTACACCATTCTTTATCAGTATTGTATGAATTGATAAGGTGAGGAAATAGAGATTTGATACAAATGAGATGTTTGTATGTTAGGAACTTAGGAACATAGGAACATTAGCTTTGGACATAGAATAATAACTTGTGGTGAAAATAGAAACACTTCTCTAAAGGGGGGAATGGTTAATGTTATAAAGCAATAGAGGAGAAAATATGCGACACCTTATATCATTTATAATTAGTTAGAGAACACATATGGATATATGTTGGGGTATTTTTCTCAAATGGGCAGGGTATATTTGTTCCTATTTGTATGTACAATCGCTGTAATCTCGATTCAGTATTTTTTTTTTCCCTACATCTCTTATTTTACTGTATCAAAAAGTTTTTTTTTTTTTATTCTAACACTATTTCGATTTTTCCCGATTTTTTCTTGTTTTTTTTTCTGACTTATTCCCGAACCCCTACTTGGTGACTATGCTCAGGACTAGTAATTATTCGATAGCATAATTTTACAGAGCTATTTCAGATGTTGATGAACAGTCCTTTGTCTCTGATCTGGGTTCTATAACATTTTTTGCCGAGTGGCTGGTTTTCACTGCCGTAGATTAGTTATCAATGATAGACATGACCAGATTTGTCTGGTTTTACCAGAAATTATCATTAAACAATCCCTCATTTTTTATGAGTCCTACTTGGTAAGGGGATGTCGAGGAAGAAAATGATCCAAGCCGTTCTTTCATTGCTTCCAAGTGGCTTCTAGCATTGGTAGAAGTCGAGTATTGAGAAAGTCTCTACCCATCTATGACTCACAGTTACCATAAACACCTCAAAATATGTTGAATAAATAAAAACTTTTGCGGTGTGGGTTGTCCTCATTTATGTTAGTCAATAATGAATGGCCATTACTGAAGCCAATTTACAACTCCTTGGGGTAGTAAGGACTTAGAAGTCATGAACCATTAGATCTTTAAATTTTTATATATTTATCTCTAATTTTTTATGATGCCTTCATATGTAATTGCTTTCCTAGTTCTGCAATTAGTGCATGATTTATGGCGAATGTGCAGATCTTCGTGAGGATAAGCACTATTTGGCTGATCATCCTGGTTTGGTGCCTGTGACTACTGCCCAGGTATAACATCTGCTCTATGTATTTACACCTATTAGTATTTATTTCCTTAATTTTATTTTATTTTTTTGGGTGGGGGAGGAGAAAATGTACAATCAACACTCTTGATGACAATGTTTATTGTTACCATCAAGGGAGAGGAACTCCGGAAACAGATAGGAGCTGCTTATTATATTGAATGCAGTTCAAAAACTCAGCAGGTAATGATACTGTTACTTATTTCTACAACCTAAGTAGTTCCTTCTAATTTCCGTGGCAGTAATTTTGTGTGAGAGATTGAACATCAAAATATGCCCAGACGGCATCATCTCTAGGTTCTCTTGGTAGTTTGTCATACTTTTAGGCCCTGCTTGGTGCACTACAAATTATTTGCATTTGCAAATGATTTGACACTGCAAATGGTTTGTGGTGAAAGATTTACAATTGCTAGGTAACCATTGAGAAATCTCTTGCAAATCTTTTTGTGGTTGATTGATGTTTGCAATAAAAAATTTCATCGAGATTTGTTGTTAAAATAAACATGAAAAGTATTTTAACTTGTTCAACCTCATCAAAGAAATTATTCAAATTACAAATATACCTTCAGTACTTGCTACATTAACATCCATATGAATTTACAAAAATATCCCTATCAAAAAGTATAATAACTTACGTATTGGAATTATAAAATTACTTGTTATCAAAGAAACTTTTCAAATTTACAAAAAATGCCTCCGTGATGGGTATATCTGTATTATAAAACACAATGTTGGGGCCCACTTGTGGGGATAAAGTCCCCTTAGCTACAACGGGGCCTTTCCTCTTCACCCCTTCAACTTTATTGTCTTTCCTCTCCCCATTCCTCCCCCTTTCAATAATCCTTCCAATTTTACTATATTTCCTACCCCCAAAGTGGACCCCACTCCTTTATCCCCTTTTTCAATAATGCTCTTCCAAATTTATTACTTTTCCTCTTTCACCCTATAAACCCCAAAGAGGATTCTCGTGCCGTAGGCACAAGCGAACTGTAGTTTTGTAATAAAATTGATGAAGGGTATTTTTGTAATTTTATGTGCAAGTAAATGTTATGAAGAGATGTATTTTTGTAAATTCATAGGCTTTTTATTGCTTTAAGTATTGAGGGCTATTTTTATAATTCAAAAGTTTCTTTGATGAGAGGTATTTTTGTAATTCCAATGTGCAATTTAATACGTATCTTGGAGGAAGGGGTATTTTCATAAATTTGTGTGCATATTGTTGTACCAAGTACTAGTGGTATTTTTATAATTTGATTAATGTCCTTGATAAAGAGCATTTTAGTAATTCTGATATGCATAGGTTGGAGTCAAATAATTTGCGGTAATTTTTTGTGCCGCAAATCATGTGTTGAAATTTCTTAAGAATTTAGATAATCCATGCAAATTTTTTGCAATGCAAATCATTTATTGCAAAATATTTGCATTGTGTTACCAAGCATCGATAAAATGGATTTTAGAAAAGCATTTGCATTTGCAAAATGATTTGCAGCATACCAAGCAGGGCCTTTGTGAAAAATCCAAAGGAATACGATTGTTGGGGTTCATGGTTTATTGAGACTTCCAATTTGGTTAGCTCAGTGTAGTGGGGAATCCTTGAATGGTTTTCCCATCCCACTTCTTGTGCTCCATATGAACAGTTGTGCTATTAATGGATAGTCCTTGTGTTTTGCCAGATGGGTAACGTAATATCCTATATGATTTTATTGCTCCTCCCTTCTCTCGGTAATTTTGTCCGATATTTCTCCCCAATGAACAGAACGTAAAAGCCGTTTTCGATTCCGCAATCAAGGTAGTCATCAAGCCACCACAAAAGCAAAAGGAGAAGAAGAAAAGGCCACACCGGGAATGCTCACTATTGTCAGTACTTCATTTTACTCATTTCTTGTAACTTTGAAAGCTTGCTCTTTTCCTTTAGTGCGCATTTCATGTTATTTTGGTATCCTTTTTTTCCCTTGCACTTGTGTTAAACAAAAATATCGCTGATAGGGAATGCTTTGATACCTTCTTTGCTCGTCAAACAAAGAGAGGGTAAGTGGTGTCTGGAATTAATGATGGAATTTTCAACACCGTTGACATTCGTCGTTAGGGTGAGATCTGCAAAGGATCTAGATGATGCAGAGGGAAGTATGCAAAAATCCTAGAATGTTGGGGGGGGGGGGGGGGAGATGGCAAATATGGTAAAATCCAAGGGGATCTGTCCTATAAATTATTAAAGCTTGCGAGTTTGTTGGCAGTTAGAAACATCATATTCATAGAATGAGTGTAGTGGAGATGAGGATGTTGGGATAGATTAGTGATAATACTAGGAAAAAATCATCAGAAATGGGTCGTAATATTGATGGAGATTGTTTGGGCAATGTTATCATAGACCAATAGTGGCTCCAGTGAGAAATAGTGCATTTATGCAAGTCGAAGGCTCTAAAAGGGCAGGAGGAAGGCATGAAGACACGTTCCTTGATTGCCTTAGGGCTCAATGTAGAGTTTGATCACAAAATAGATTCATGTTGTGGACTCCATTACTTGTGATAAAGCATAGATGTTGGTGTTAAATTTCATTGAAAAAGAAAAGATTATTATTATGCTACATTTCATGCTTTATTTCGATTACACTTAAATAAAAAAAGTGTCTATGTGGTTGTGATAGCAGGAATGTCCTTTGCGGGAGGAACTTCATCTGCACCAAGTGAACGTTGTTCTCTCCATAATCATTTTTGCATACATTTTCAAGTTCCACTGCTTTGATATGTCATGCAGAATGTCTCCGCCACCTTTCTTTTTTTAAGTACATCCTGATCACTACGGGTGTAATTTTCCAAGAACCGCTTCTTGTAGTAACGAAGCAGTTCGTTCTCACAAATGTCTAGCACATTGTGTCTGTTTGTGTTTTCTAATCTGATATTATAACCACTGTGAGAAAAAAAAGGATGACTTTGGATTACTATAGTTTTTTCTGTAATGATGATTTTGTAATGTAAAGAAATGGCTTTCAGTGGCTTTGTTATCAATTAGAAGTGAATTTAGTTTGTTTACAGTGTAATTAAAGCAGAAGTTGACTGGTTATGACTGCCATTGCTTTAGACCTCAGATATGTAAGAGTGTTCACTATTAAGGTATTATTTCTTATGATGATCTAAGTAGGTCTATGTTGGTAGTGAGAGGATCGTCGAAAAACTAGAAATTGAATTATTTTATGAGCAAACGTAGGATCCGCGGGAGAATGCTTGGTAGAACTATTCTTGCTATTGCGTTGGACTCGGATTAGGCATTGGGATTTCATGTCTCAACCTAATCCAAGCCCGACCTCTATTATGAACATACGTACATGACTTAAATGGATTTCGTCTATATACTTACTTCTTGTTCTTACTCTTTGTTTGTACTCGTGTTAGTAGGGCCGATACAAATATCATACTTTAAGGAATTGTGTCCCAAACTCGGATTGTCCGTCACTGATCTCCGTGCCAGATTGATCAATCTGGAGAATCCCAAACCGATGTTTGGTGATCTGAAGGTCTGAGTTAAGACACCAAGTCTAGGCCAAGTTGGGTTGAGTAGGGTTAAGTTGAATTAGGCTGACTTAAGGTCAAATTAGGTCATGTGCATGAATTCAAGCTAAGCCAAACCTGAGTTAGGCTGAGTCCAAGTTGATCCCAGTTGGATAGTCTGGGTTCTCACATTGAAGACACCATCCTTAACCAGAGCATGACAACCCCTAGTGGTTTGGCCCAACAAGTGGATGCTTCCAAAACCTGAGGGGTTGGCTCAATGGCAATTTCAAATAAGGTGAGAGTCCCTGTAAGTTGTGTGTTCAATGTTGACAAATCATTTACCCTAAAAAATCAATCTAATGGAGAAGTTGTAACCATGAATATAAGAGGGTCACGGGTCGAAATGGGGCATTATTTGTGAACCCGTGACACTCGGGAGCGACGACGGATAACATAAAACTCAACACTCCCCCTCATCCACAAGGGTGGAAAATTCTCTCAAGGAGACTCGAACTTATGACTTATACAAACCTAGCGCCTTGATATCATGTTGACAAACATTTACCCCAAAAGACAAATTTGATTAAGAAGGCGCAATTATGAATATAAAAAAGTCACAGGTCAAACTGGGGCACAATATGTGAGCACGTGACACCTGGGAACAAAGGCGGATCACACAACACTCGACATTTGATGCCCAATATGAGCAATGGCTCCTCAAAACCCCTCGTGAGAGTGTACCCTCACTTACCTGGTGCGTGCGATGTCCGGGCATTGCACATGCCCGGAGAAGGGACTTGGTCCAACCCTGACTCACCTGATCTCACTAGTCAAACGTAAGTTGGATATCCTTGTTAACAAAAAATAAAAAGTGGAGGCTCACAAAAAAAAATATATACGTACGAGAGAATCATGGGATTATTTGGATAAGAAATAATTACAATGTTTCATCTTCATCACGACATCACATGAGCATTTTTTTATTATTATTCTCTTTTAATGTGTAGTAATAGAGAAAGCAAGCAAATATCATCTACAAAAGAACAATAGATGGACCCTTAGATGTCCTCATACAATAATACTCAGTTTATGCCTCACGGCTGTAAAGAAGAACACAAAAGGAAAAGAAAAGAACAGGGAGACCCGCATTTCTAAAAGAGGTTGGGTGTGTGGTCCATTTGATTCATCAATAGTTTCATATGTTTTACAAAGTATTTTGCAGAAGTTATCGAATCAAATGTGTTGTTTTTGTAATATTTCAGGAAATGATCATATATCAGATTTTGTAATTATCATTTATGTTAGAAAAATTAAACTTTTTGAATCTGAAAATAACAGTAAAATAAAACAAGGGACATCAAACTCGAGGCACAAGATTGTTTTTTTTAAAACGTTATTCGCTCCAACTCATGTAAAACTTAAGTTCGCAAAATAATTTATAGTGAGAGATTTTCAAGAGACAACGAAGTCAATCTCTTGATCACAATTCGTCGTCTTACAAAGACAAATAATTTCCTTGATAACTCGATCAAATTAAGTATCAAAAAACTGAAGTAAGAAGAAGGAATTAAGAATTATGTGTTCTATAGACAGACTAGAAATGTGTGTGTATTGATTTGTGTCTACAGATCTCTTTTTATAGAATTAAAGCGACTATTCAAATAGTCATCATGGATGTTTGTCTCAATAATCATGATTGGATGGCTTGGATTTCCCTAGATCCGATCTAATGGTCATAGAGTGAAAAAGATACCCTTTTCAGTGTTTTTGAAGAGTTGTGACTCCTCATAAATCAAGAAAACACCCATTGGAGCATGATCAAACCCTAATGACTAATGGTCAAGTTGTTTGACTTGCAATCAAACACCATTAATCAATGGTCCAACATGCATTTTTCATCGTCAAACCCCCTTGATCATCTTCTATAATGTTGGTTTTGCCTATCCAGTTAACCAAACAAAGTCTTACACGCACTACGATCATCCACACCCACTACAATCATCCAATGGTCAAGATCAAAGCTCGATGTTTGATGTAGCAAAGAGATAATGCTCATCGCGACGATGTGCCTCTAAAGTGCCCTAAACATCCTTTTGCATGTGTGTGAAGGCAACGGCCAACTGTCGCTTAGCAATGAAGTATAACCTCTAAAACAAATAACTAAATTTGTTATTTGAGATATCTCATATAACTTCTAGGAGAGTTCTATTTTTCCGATGTGGGACTATTCTATTTTACGAGATAAAATCCTAAATTCCACAATCTCTCTAAAATAGTAAAATACTTTTCAACTTACAAAAATTCCAATTTAACCCAAAAAAAAAAAAAACCACTAAAAAATAAATCAATTATTTTTATTGAATCTAATAAATATTTATTTTATTAAAATAATAATAAATATTAACAATTTATACTAAAGTAGCTATTACGAAATCAAGTATAAATCATTTTCATAAAGTATAATTACAAAATCAAGTATATGACTGTTATTTTTTAAAATATAAAAAAAAAAAAAAAATGTCTAGTTGAATGATTTCAGTTAAATATAAAAAGGGCTGATATTGGCACTCTAATTTTTACTTATTACACCCCCAATTTAAATTATTTATCACAACCCAATTAAAGATTCAAACACACTCTTCAAATGTTACAAAGGTTTGACTCAAATTATAATCTCAACTTTATAACACTCGTTCAAACAATTTCAATAGTTGTTTACAAGTATAATTACGCTCATATAAAATCCTAAATCTAAAATATAGAAATCTAAAGAGAGAGTTTCTATTGGCACCCCAACTTCTTCTTATTCTCAATCATTCATTTGTTTTCTTTATTTTAAATTGAGATGTAATAAATAGAAGTTAGGGTGTCAAAAGAAACTCTTAAAAATAAAGCTGTTTAATAATTTTTCCCTTTTTTCCTCATCAAATGTCAATTAATATAATGTTAGTGTGTCAGGGAACTATGGTAATAAACACCATCAAATCATTCATGAAATTATATAGGAAGGTAGAGAGTCCAAGACCCAATTGAAGGGAGAGGAGGAAAATAATAAAAAACTTGATTGAAAGCAACACCTCAACGTCTCTCTTCTGTTCTCCACAAACAAGAAATAAAATGGAGGAGAAGTAGGACTTTAGCTTCTCTCTCCTTATCAGACACCTTCTTCTCTACCACTTCTCTTCCTCTATCAAGAAAAGCAAACCTTCCTTTTCCTTAATTTCTTTGCTTCACTTGATCTTCAAGATTTCAAATTTCCATTATTTTTACTTGTTTTTTGTTTTACTTTTCTGTTAAAATTAGAAGTTCAGGTAGTTGGGACATTGGTTTGTTGAGTATTCTCCAATTCTAACTTCACTTGCTCCGTACGTACTCTTGATAGGATTCTTAGACTACCCATTTGCTTTTTCTGCTTTTATACTTTATATAACCTTTTTCGATTTCACCATTTTATTTTTTATTTTTTTTTAATCTTGGTAGTCATTGGATTCTGTACTTCATTTGGTTCTTGAGCTAAATTTGATACTTAATTGCTTTTTTCAGGAACTTTTATGATATGGGTTCCTTCTGAATTGTGGAGAAAGTAGGAAATTAGTTGAGATAATCATTTGATTGTCAGCTAATATGATAATCTTCCATTTAGATTGTCAAACAGAAAGAATTTGATTGGCATCTTCAGAGAGTGATTATGCCTTTCGGGTTGGTCTCAGCGTGGAACAAGAGGCGGCGAAGCAAATCACAAGATCATATTGACCCTTGTATGTAATTCTCTTATTGTAGTAGTTGTTGTTGTTGTTACTGATTATTAGTTCTGATTTTGAACAAGTGATACACATTTTTCAGGGATATATAAGCCTGTTGAATGTTGGCAACTTGAAAATCAAAATGTGTCTCCTAAAAGACGTAATGGGTCGTCGGTGTTCATACTCAAGGAAATGGAGGAAGCGACATGTTCATTCAGTGATGAGAATTTGGTCGGCAAAGGAGGATTCGGGCGCGTGTATAGAGGATCGCTACGGTCAGGAGAGGTACTAAAGTATCTGTTGAGAAATCATTTTTGCAAAATTTTATAACTCATTAATGAACCACAATTTTGTTAGCCAACCAACAACTCCAAAAGACTAATCTGTTGGAGAGGGTGAGAATTATGAATATAAGAGTGTCACGGGGCTTAAATGGGGAATGACACACCCTGATAGTGGAGGAAAATATACATTCAATACTTGCCCCTCACCCATAAGGGTGGAAAGAATCGAACTTGTTACTTATACGAATCTAGCGCTTTGATACCATGTTAACCAACAAACTACTCCAAAAGACCGACATGTTGGAGAGGGGGAGAACTATGAATATAGGATTGTCACGGGGCTTCAATGGGGTATGACACACTTGAGAGTGTGGAGGAAAATATGCACTCAACACTCCCCCTCACCCATAACACAACGTGAAAAAAGCCTATATTTGATGGCCTAAGACCGTCAAATTTTTCACTATCAATTTTTTTTTTTTTTCAACGGACCGAAACCATGAAATTAATGGAGGATGGGAGAAATTTGATGGCTTTAAGCCGTCAAATTGGGGAACATAAAAAATTTCAACAGCCATGGGCCTTTGAAATTTGGTTTCTTAAATTTGTGGGCTTTGGTTAGTCAAATTTTCAGTTTTCAGTGTAAGGGTGGAAAGAATTGAACATGTGACCTATACGAACCTAGCACTTTGATACCATGTTAACCAACCGACTACTCCAAAAGACCAGTCTGTTGGAGATGGGGAGAACTATGAATATAAGAGGATCATGGGGCTTAAATGGGGTAAGACACACCCAAGAGTGGAGGAAAATATGCACTCAACACTCCCACTCACCCATAAGGATGGAAAGAATCGAACCCATGACCTATATGAACCTAGTGCTCTAATACCATGTTAACCAACCAACTACTCCAAAAGACCGATGTATTGGAGATGGGGAGAATTATGAATATAAGAGAGTCACAGGGCTTAATTGAGTATGACACACCCGAGAGTGGAGGAAAATATACACTCAACATAACAAGAATTGTTACAAATTTGATACTTCTTTAATCTGAATTTTAGAATGTTACTTTGCCTAGATTCATAAGGAAACATTTTGTGACTTGTTTGATAATTGCTGCCTTTCCTAAGATGAAATTATTCAAAAGTAGCTGAAAATTTTGTTTCATGAATACTTTATTTTTTAATTTGAAGGTTGTGGCAATTAAGAAAATGGACCTGCCACCATTCAAAGAAGCTGAAGGTGAACGGGAGTTCCGTGTAGAAGTTGACATCTTGAGCAGACTGAACCATCCAAATTTGGTTACTCTGATGGGTTATTGTGCTGATGGGAAACACCGATTTCTAGTGTATGAATTTATGCACAATGGGAATTTACAAGATCAATTAAATGGTTCGTATAAAATCTATCGATACCAATCTACAAGTGTTGATTTATTTATCCAATTTTGTTATTTTAAAAGTGGTAATTGTTTGTAACTATGTACAAGGAATAAGCGACGTGAAGATGGACTGGTCTCGGAGACTTAATGTCGCACTTGGAGCAGCAAGAGGCCTTGCTTATCTCCATTCTGGTTCTGAAGTTGGGATTCCTATTGTTCATAGAGATTTCAAATCCACCAACATACTTCTAAGTGAAAATTTTGAAGCAAAGGTAATTTATCTATGATACATTTGTTTGTGGGAATTACGTGACATATCTATGAAAATTAGTTGATCTTGTCCCTCAGATCTCAGATTTCGGCCTTGCTAAGCTGATGCCCAAGGATCAGGAGATGTTTGCAACAACAAAAGTTTTAGGCACTTTTGGCTACTTTGATCCGGAGTATACATCGGTACAAAACTTATTTTAATTCTTGTGTTTGAATGGTTTTCAGCTTCACATGTATTTGGAATTGTACCTTTTCTCTAGTGAAAGCCTCCTTATTTCTAATTGTGTAAGCTATAGGAGCTCAATCCTTGATTATCCATCAAGAGATTTAAATATGTGAAAAAGAAGGCGTCACATGCTTTAGTCTTGTGTTGTGGTCTAATCGTGTCAAAGTCTTCACAAAGATTTGGGGTCCGCTAAACAAATCTTGTTCCTACATTCAATTTTGTCCAAAGCCAAGTCTTCTATTACTGAAAGAGTGTTTTATATCCGCTTTCACTATCTCAACCCACGTTCTTTTGGGCATTCCACTCACTCTTTTAGAACTTTCAACTTATATATTCCTTCTACTGGGGTTGTAATCAACTTTCACTGAACGTGTCCAAAACATCTCAATCGATTTTCTCTTAGACCATCAACTACTGGTTCTACTCCTACATTTTCTTGAATACTTTCATTTCTAATTTTATATTTCTTAGTTTTTCCACTTACCATCTCAACATTCTCATCTTTACCATGCTTGATTTATTAAACATGTCACTTTATCCTTATTTAAACTTTACAATCACTTATCTCAGACGGGGAAGCTCACTTTACAAAGCGACGTGTATGCATTTGGAGTAGTTCTTCTTGAACTCTTGACTGGTCGAAGAGCGTTGGACCTGAACCAAGGACCCACTGATCAAAATCTTGTACTACAGGTACAAATGAGATCTTTTGATTTAAAAATTAGACATCAAAATAGTAATTATAACAACACTCTCTATTACTTATTCAGGTTAGGCATATATTGAATGATCGGAAGAAGTTGCGGAAGGTGATAGATCCTGAAATGAGTCGAATTTCGTACACCATGGAGTCAATCGCCATGTTTGCTAACTTGGCATCTCGCTGTGTTCGTACTGAGAGCAGTGAGAGACCCTCAATGGCAGAATGTGTCAAGGAACTACAACTGATTTTCTTTACAAATGGGAAAACTTTGGGTACATTCAAGAAAGTTTGAAAGCTTGAGATGTGGTGTTGGTGAGTGAAACCATTTGAATTAAACATGAATGTAATATAATTTATTTCTTTTTAGTGATTCTTGAGATTGTACCTGACATTTTGATAAATAAAATTAAGAGCTTTGATGGTCATCACTACGGTTTAAAATACTTTCTCGAGACAATTTTTTGGTTGGAGGAAAATTCGAGAGTGTTTCAACCAAAATATTCTGACTATGAAACTTTGAATGAACTCTGATGTTTGATGAGGAATCAAGGCCAGAGTGTGTCAGGTGCACTTTCTCATGTCTTCTAATCGTTTCGAAAAATGCCAGTTTTTAGTGGAGAAAAAAGGCATGTTTTGATTTTATATAACGATCTAGTTCGAATGTATCTAAATCAAAACGGGAAACTTATGTAGTTTTTTCTCAAATTCTTGGACCCATTTACAGTGGGTAACAATGTATAAATTGGGAGAAATCTTCAATGATAGTAAGGATCAAAGCAGTGGAAAAATTAGCAAATCTTCTTCCTCAACCCATTCAATTCAATTCTATCTAAATCTGTGTCTTCCGTTAACATCCCAAAGCATCGTGAATCAGAAAACAAGTAAGAAGGCAGTTTACAAGGAAATATAAGTGAAAACTGTTTTGATATTTAGTTTTGTGTGACATCTTCAAAACCATAGGGGCTAGTATATGAATTGAGCCTTACAACAAACCTTATCCCAAAGATTTAGAGTCAATTAAACGAATCATGTTCCTCCATTTCAATCAATCTACCTTAAGTCAACGTCTTTTGTTGTTGAGAATGAGTTTGTATTTACTTTTGCCATCACTGTCCATGTGCTTTTAGGTCTCCCTCTCAGACTTTCGAGTTTGAATATTTCTTCTAATTGGAGTTATAATCAACTTTGATTGAAGAATATGCCCAACCCACCTCAGCCGACTTTCTCTTAATTTATCACCTTTTGGAACCAGTACTATATTTTCCTGAATTTGTTCTTTTCTAAGTCAATCTTTTTTTCTTTTCTTTTTTTGTCCACTCAACCATCTCAACATCCTTGCACTCAATTTATTAACATGATTCTTCTTGACTGCTCAACATTCAACTCCATAATCATCTAACTATATGTCTAAATCAATGATTATAAAAACTCAATCCACTAAAAGCTACTTTCTTCTAAGACGATATATTTATTTTCTCAATTGTACAATAGCCTATTACCTCTCTAACAACCACCCAAAAGGTGTAGTATGCCCCTAACAAGTCCTATCTTGTCAAGAAGGTGCAAGTCGAGGCACAGTTGATTTCTCCTTCAAAAACTCAAAAATATAAGTACCACACTTAATCTATCTAATTCTTTTGTTCATGCAGGTAAATCCTGCTCACATTGCCCAAAACTGCTTCACAACCCAAGCGTGTGGGCTGAAAAATCATGTGAAAGACGATCAAATCCTTGTCTTGGTGCTTTTGCACATCATCGTACAACAAAGCTAACCCTGGCAGAGGCATGGTTCTGCAGCTATTCCAAAAAGCCTAAATCTGCTCAAAGTGCAAATTTCACTCACCGTTGCAAAAGAAATCATTAAAGCAATGTGCTAGTCATTACTTTTACTCAAGGTAACCTAGAAAATAGATGGGTCATGATGAAAGATGAAACATTAGCATCAATATGTCAACATGATTAGTTAAGCAACACCTAACTTGGATGAGTTACAATCTTGCACAGTAAATCCCATTTTTTAAAAAGAAACCAAAATGGCAGCAACAAAGAGGGTGCATTCAGGTTAATAATAAACAGAATAAAAACACTGAAGCATCACCACTACTTGCATTGGATTCAAGAACTGGATGTTTCAATTCCCAAAATTTGGTGGTCATGGTAACTAATATTGCATACACACCCATAGATATGTGAAAATGGAGACATAAACAACAACGAAGATATACGGTTTCCACCTTGTCAGTTAGTACACCCATGACCCCACCCTTCATTATGGAAAAGGTTGGTACAAGATAGGTTCCAATGGTGTGGGTACGATGGGGTAAGTTGAGGGACCGAACACCAGCATGGGCACCAACTTTAAGACTGCCTGGCAACACTAATTGCACATGCTTTCAACAGTTCAATATTTACAAAGGAGACATCGTCCCAGAGCAGATTCAAGGAACAAAGAGATATCAGAATCCAGCCAATTCTCTTAAATTACAGTTGGTCCAGCAGAAGAGAGGGTGGTAGAAAATGGGCAAACAAACACTAGTACTCCCTTACCACCCATCCCCACAAGACCCCATCAGTTAAATAAAATCCTCCTGGAGTTAGCAGGTACTCTCTCTCTGTAACAAACACAGGAAAACGAAGACAACAGTTGCAAAGCATGAAAATCATTTCGAAGAAAACATGGAATCCCTAAACTTACAGGAATTACAGGAAAGGGTATGGATTTCTAGGTAACTTTCTTTGCAGTACTAAAAGCAAAGGGTGGGATGCACATGGAGTAAGTGCATAACATAAAATGATTAAAACATAAATACAAACAGCTCGCTGCACATGCCCTCACTTAAAGCTAAGTGGGGAAAAAGGACTCTGAGCTCACCAGGCCTTCATGGATTGCTGAATTATTCTTTCAAAGCCTTCTTATTGCCATGAAGGTTGTTTGTAGCTAGACCTCTCCAAATCCCACCCTCCTTCAGGCTCTCTCCTCTTCGACATCCCGCCTGCTGCCTGATACATTCTCATTTGCTCCTCAGATGGGCCATGAGAACTAGCAACAGAGAGTTGCCTTGATGCTGATGGAAACCTTTCATCTCTCATGTCCATATCTGTACCTCCTGGACCTGCATTAAGATCTAAGCCCTGTCTTCCCAAATGCCCACTGCTTTCAGCCCCACTACCATTAATGGAACCATCCGAAAGGTTTATCATGTAAGGCCTTGGGTAATTGGAAGAGACTGCAACAGTGGGTCCTACAAACTGTGAAGGAAGTGCAGGGAAGCAAATGCCTCCACCAGATGTAGAGTCAATATAAGATCCACCTGGAAATGAGGTCGAGGGAATCGGGAAACTGGAACTGAAAGGGAATCCAGGATGATATGGAAATGGGGTAGCAGGAGAAAAGGCCACTGCGGGCGAGGACGTTAGCACTGGTCCTCTATAGACATCAGGACGGAAGGTCATACCAGCAGTTGGCGATCCTAAGATCCTCTGCATCCCAGCGGTTGCAATGATCGGATATGGTTGCTCTCCTCGGTCAGGCAAAATTGATGGGATGGAAGCCACTGGATATGAATTCCCGTGAGGGAAGCATGAGGAGAGACCTCCCAACTCTGTATTATTCATTCTGAGACTCACAACAGGCGGAAGGGACGGCATACTGCTCCTTGCGTGCTGGCTGCGTTGCATTGGTTCAGTGACCATGTCCTCGAGGCCTGGTCCATTGTTTAAATCAAAATCCCTCAGGATATTCACCTCGGCATTAGGAAATCCACCTGATGATGGCGACCTAGTAGGCAAAAAAGGCACAGTACCTTCATCAACCCTGTTCAAATCAAAACACATTCCAGTAGCACTACTAACTGGTGCAAGACCAGCACTAAAACTCTCTCTGCGCCCCAAGTCACGATAATTAACAAGCCCAGATTCAGAACCCATCTCCTGAGCAGAGTTCTGAGGAGCCATGTCCTCAAGACCTCTCTCGTCTGGCATGTTAAGGTCAAAGTCCAATGGAGAGCGGTTCTGTTTGCTAACAACGGTATCGGGAGGATTATCAGTTGTACTTAATGCCATCTCAAGAACCTTTCGAGGTTCAGCTGGCCGGAATGCACTTGTTGCAGCAGAGCCTTTCCATCCAAGTTCCCCTTTACTCTTCGACGGGATTTCAGGAAGAACAAAAGGCCCCTTTGCAGCAGCGGACACTGTAATAGCATTTGTAACGCCACTTGACATGGAAGAAACAAGAAATGGTAACGGGCTAGGCAGACATCCAGGCATCGCTGAGGTAACTGGCTCACATTGGCTCCCTTCATCCATAGGGATGCCCTCATTCAAATCGAAGTCCAGCTTTCCAGTCATATCCAACCCTACAGAAACCGGCAAAGAAGCAGCTTCTGCAGTTGACACATGCTCCTGTGTCTCATCTTCTTCAACAATGGACAACTTAGATTCAGAAGACTTCAAGCAATGATCAGGGCCCTCTTTTCTTTTTGATTTATCCTTAACATCTCCATTATTAGTGTCTGAAATATGTGAAGCTACGCCAGCTCCAATCAGTCCATCAAGAATTGGAGGAACACCACAAACCTGCTCCATCTTTGTATCCTCCCTCTGTTCTACATGAGTCCTTGCTTCAACACCAACAGCCTTTTCAGATTTGAGCTGAACACCACCGTCTGGGATCAATGCATGATCAGAACCAGAAGGAAGCACAGCATTCTTCCTGCTTTCCTCTATAGCCAGTGTGTGGTTCACAACTCCAATACATGGCTTCTCTATCAAGGTGTCAACACTCGATGTTTCTTGTACATGCTTCTTGTTCTCACCATCCATTTCCAAAGATGGACATGATGCTGATTCTTCAACAGCTCCCTCCTCATTGTTTACACTTGAAGCCACATTGTCAATATTACATCTATCACCCAAGGAACCACGAACAAGATCGGTTGCCCCCATCATATTATTCTCTGCTGTCTTGTCGTCTGCATGGCCAACCTTATTTTCAATAACACCCGTCTTCCTTTTCTCACAACATTGGTTGGCTCCCTCAACATCTTCAACCATACCTGCAGAGGGCATAGCCACAGAATCAGCAGCTGAAGTTTCATCAGGTTTCCCATCAGACTTCAAGCATGAATCTGCAGTTTGATGCAAATCAGTGCAAGAAGCACGAAATTGTTCACTGTGCTCCCCTATTCGTTTATCTTCAGACAAGGGTGAAGTAGTTTTGCTTTCTCCAGAAAAATTAGCGACACATTGCAACCCATCCTTAACATGCGAAGGACCAATAATATTTCCCTGGTTGTCAGTGTCCCCATCTGCAACATCTTTGCCTGATAATCTTGGCTTTGATTCATCGTCCTTGTAAGAATCCTCTGCCAAAGGTGAATTTCTCCCAGAAGAAGCAATAGGTGAAACTACGTCAGATTTGGAAATTTCTCCAGCAGCCACACTGGCAAGAAGATTTATTCCAAGATCATCCCCAGCCGGCACACATGTACTAGCTTCAGTGTGCTTTACACAGCTTTCAATCAAAGCAGTTATGGAACTTAAAGTAGTGTCATACGATTTTGATGATTTGGGTTCACAAGAGGAAACCCCCTTGTCATGTCCTGATGATGAGAAGGAAGCTCTCGACACCTCCATTGATTTTCCAATCTCTTCACCACTCCTACAGCGGTCTTCATCAAGAACAGGAGCAAGTAACCCATCACCTTCCTCACCGGCAAATCCACCCTTCACATCATTGCTCTGCCATGACTCTGTATTCACATCTGCTGCAATGGTAGGCCGACAAGAATCATTCTTTCCCTTTACTTTCCGATCATATATGTCAAGCTTTTCAGAAACTCCAGGAGAAGAAGCTCTACTGACCATGACAGAAGGGTCATCAGGCGAACCCCCACTTGCACTTCTTACAGGACTTCGTCCAGGATTTGGAAGTCTAACAATCAATCTATGACTGTTCCCATTATCAACTGCAGGCGCATCACATGTTCTTTCACAAGTTAATACAGAAGCTGATACTTTTTCAGGTGTGGTGTTCCGATTCAAGGAGCCTGATTTTCCTGACACGGATTCTTTTTGGGCCCCAGAGACAGCTGAACCCAGAATACCATTACTCGATCTCCGATGACGAGAAGCACCATTAGATGTCTTTTTCACATTCCGCGATCCGGCAGTGGAGCTTCTTGCATCTTCCTTCCACGCAGAACCCGCATTCTTCACAAAATCACTGGAACAAGACTGGCTATTGTTCTGAGACTGACTAGAACTACTGCTCTTCTCCTCCTTCATTGTCGTTAGAGGGATGTCTGTGGTGCCACCACTAAATACCATTTTGCAATGTGAATCCTTCGAGCTAATAGCCACTGATGCAGAAGATGACACAGACATCTTCATATATCCAGGGGATGAAGGCATGTCAGAGGTGCCACTACTAACGGCCATTTTGCAGTGCGAATCCTTTGAGTTAACAGCCACTAAGGCAGGAGATGACACTGACATCTTCATATACCCTGGGGATGCTGATGTCAACTTGGCAGCACCATCTCCATGGCCAAGCTTCACAGAGGCTGTTTTATTTGTGGAAGGCTGTGTAATGGAGCTCTTCATGGGAACCTCTGAGGATGCTCCCATACGTCTGTTCCCTCCATGAGAAACATCAGGAAAACCTGGCTTGCTAGGCCACGAAACAGCCTGGCCCAACCCAGGCTTCGCTTCATTGACTTTCATTTCCTCGTCAACACGCTTCTTCCACATGTCAACTAAACTCCTAGCTTTCTTCTGAATTTCCAAGTTTTTATGACTACGTAAATGATTCACAGACTTGCCAACATTACAAGTCTGCAGGGCTTGAAGGTTCACAGGCAACTTATCAAGTGCACGAAGCAAAGCAAAGAGAAATTCCTCAATGGATTTATCACTTTCCTTGGGGCTACTACTATCACCAATCTTCCCTTTATGCACTTCTTGGAGCCATTCATTCAAAACAGACAAACCCCTGAGCTGCACAAACTGCCCAAGGCATTCAAACCTATCTGTGGCTGCTATCACGTTGGCAAGCATTACTCGGCCAGTCAAGTCTATTTTCTTCTCAGCTCTGTCAGGTTGCATTAGTTGCACTAGCTTCTCAACCCCCTCATAGTCTACAAGCCCTCCTTTGTCTGTTATTTTGGCTATCTCGGATTTTAACATGCTTTCTGATCTACCAGAGTCTCCATCATCTGTCTTCAAATAACGTTCTCGCTTGAAGGGCTCAGAACCCTGATCGCTTCTGTCCCTCTTCTTTCCCTTCACATGAGAAGGAAACACAGTGGCACTATTCTGTACACTATCTGAACCAGGCTTTAGCTGTGTTGTCGACGTTGGACTGTTTAATGGTTTTGGAGAACGCCCTCCTGACTGCAGTGCTGCATGCATTTCTAGTCGTGTTTTGTCTAGTAGGTGATCTACTTCTTCCTGATGCTTCTGTAGTAGATTGAACAGATACAATAAGAGCCACAAATTTAATCAAACTGTAACACAATTATTAAAAAAAGGAATATATCAAAACTTACATTAATGTAATCTTTGTCAGTTAACCACCATAAACATTTATTTGTGGTGTCATACACTCGCCGGCACACAAATGAGGATATCCCTGGAGGAAGTTCAACACCTTTACGAAGGAATGCGACTTTACACGGATGGAGTAATGATGCAGCAGGTATTTCATCCTTGTGAAACGAATAGAAAACTTCGTTTGGTGCGGCTTCCAGCAAGATGCCTTTGCCAAGCTTTACTTCCGCAGGTCGGTAAAGCCAATTCACACCTAACTTCAGATAATCTCCTTCGCCTAATGTTAACCAGCGAATTATTCCAATGAAAGGTGGGGAGGTGTCGTGGTGGGGCTTGAAAAGGGCACAGTCACCAACGCTGATCTTGCGTCCATCCTATTAAACAAATGAAACTTTAGAGGGAATAATAAAAAAATGTAAATAGAACACATGTGGAGAGCAGTACAAATAAAAGTTCAGCAATAAAGCAATAGATCATAGGCAAAGCAGGGAGAGAAATATTGGAAGTAGGATGGAAAGGAAGTGAAACTCCAAACAATATAAGGATTTTTTCTTTTTTGGATGAAGTAACAATATTAGAATATGATTAAAGTAGCCATAATGCATTCTGATATTTTTTACTGGTAAGAAAACATTCTGTTGTCACAAATCACCATGCTATGTAATGACACTCGACTTTATGCACAAACACAATTTTCAGGATAGTATAGACCCAGAAAATATTGGTGTTTTCAAGGGAACAATAAGCCACAAGCACTTCCCTGTCAGTGACCCTTTGGATTTCTCGACATGCATATTGTACAACTCTCTAAATTGGCAGTCTTTTACTGGACACCAAATAGAAGAATAGCCTTCCAGTGATTCAGTTAGTTTCCATTTAAACTAATGCCTGCCAAAGAATGATGACCAATGAAATGGCTGGAGCTTGGATGGAAATAAAAAATTACAAAAAATGAGATTAAATAATTGAGTTGAGTAAATCCCACACATAAATAACAAGAAGAAGAAGTGCATAATCTGCAACCAGATGCTTTCTTGTTTTTATTTTGCTTTTGTTCTTCTTCTTTGCAAAGGTAAATGAAACTGTTAAAAGGGAAGAGAGGCCTCCTTGGTCATATATTTAAATAGGATAATCTCCTTTCCAAATAGCCCATCAATGACACTGACATCACAAAACTAAAACATTAACTAAAAGATGTTTAGGTCGTACATTTAAAATGATACTATAATATACCCGGCCAAAAGAACCTCTGTGGTTGTTACACATTAGAAGCTAGCCTTTAAGTAAAAGAGTTGCAACACGAGAAATATATTAAGTCGTTTGAATCAATGAATACAATAAAAAGATGAAATATAACAGCCTGCAATGGATGCTGCATTGATAAAAAATTTCTTCTTATGAATTGAAGAATTATTGCTCCCCAAAGAAACACGGAGAGGTAGGGTTTTGGAAGAAGTTGACAAACTTGGAACTTTTTGGAAGATAGGTGTGGCCGTTTGAAGTCGATCAGAGTACCCAGTGGAGGAGAGTAATTCAGGTTAAATATAGGTTTGGATTGGATACCATAGTAGCGTTCAACTTATGGTTGTGGAGTGTGGAAAAGGATCATGAAAGTCCTTGAGTTCCACCAAATGATTTCCTTCAGAATAGGACTATTAAAAAAATTAAAAAATAAAATAAAATAAGCCTTCATTCTAAGGGGGGCAACATATTTAGATTTTAACAACGAAGAATATTTAGATTCTTACACAAAAAAAAAACTCAATTTTCAATTCTATATATATTATATTTCATCTAAGAAGTTGATGTTTCTAAGGACTTTGCTAAATATGAGATTAAGTTTATTGCTAACCGCACCAATTTTCTACCCATCATGGATATTGTTCCTAGGGAGGAGGATCATAAGAGATGAAAGGACTTTGGAAGGAATCCTCTTTCTTAAATCGATCTATCAAGCAACTTTGTTTTCTAACACTTAAAATGTGGAATCCGAAGGTTCCTCCAAAAGTAACTTTTCCATTTGGTTTGTCGTTTTGAATTGTATCCAAATTATGGACTGTATCATCTTGCAAGGTATCATTGTTGTGACTTTCTGTACCTTGTGCAAGTCTAGTGAGGAAGTTGTTTTCAATCTCCTCCTCTACCATAATTTTGCTAGCATAATCTAGTCCCATTTTTTTTATTCAAAGTTAGCTGGTTCCCTCCCTACTTTATATCGCCTTTATTTCAATCTTGGCAGTCCATAGCCTTCGTCTCGAGGAAAAAGGACTCTTGGGGGCCTGGTTCTTTTTATAGCTTGTAAGGCCATTTAGAGAGAAAGGATAGTTGGGTGATTGAAGAAAAGGAAAACTTGATCCAAGAAGTTCCATCAACGCCTTAGGCTTACTTTTCTTTTGGTGTAAAACCTTTAAGGAATTTAAAGGGTTTTCTTTGAGGATTTCCTGTCCAAGTGGAAATCCTCTTCAGACCTAACTTTGAAGAGTACTTGGTTGTCCCAAGTTTATCAAACAAGTCGGCAACCAATTGGATAGAATACCTGTTCTTGATGGTGATCTTCTTCGATGCTCAATAATCGACACAACGTCGCAAAGACCCATACTTCTTCTGTTGCTTGCTCAACTCAATTAATCTTGGAGGATTCATCCTAAAAGACCTCTCTGCAGGAGGTGTAGTACCAGGTAGCAGTTCATTCTAATGATCTATCGACCTACATGGTTGTAGTGTCTTCGGAATCTCATTCGGCATCACATCATCAACTTCTGCTAATACCTGTGTAACTTGTGTAGGAATTGAACTATAACCCTGTTCTTCAGGTTCAACTCTCAAGGTAGCAATGTACGGTTGTTCACCTTTCTTCAGCTGAAGGGCTGAAATCAACTTTTCCTCTTCCTTGCCTGTCGAGACGGGAACGAAGTTTGGACATTCACCTAGTATGCCCAACATAATATGTTGGCGAATGGCATCGGTACAACCTGTTCAGTCGCAAGAAATCCATCCCAATGATAACTCTGAACTCATCGAACGGAATTGCGAATAAATCAAGCTTACCCTTCCATGTACCTATCTTGACGGACACTGACTTGGCCGAACCTTGGATAGGAGTGGCTTGGGAGTTTACAGCTTTCATGCGACTTGAACCCTTATCTAACCGGATATTGAGACGCTTCGCCTCTGCAGGAGTAATGAAGTTGTGCGTAGCTCCTATACCAACCATTGCCTAGGTGGTCTTGCCACCAACTTCAATATCAACATACATAAGACCCTTCCGTTAACGGCTATTATGAGTCTCAGATGTCTACTTCATTGCATTCAATAGATGCAAGGCTCCCATGTGAGGAGAATTTTCATCATCTCACCCACTCGTACTCTCGTGACTAAGGTCACTCTGGAAGGCTAATAGTGCAATCAATTTGGCTCGCTGTGAGCACTTAAATGTCTTGTGCGGCCCACCACATAAAACGCATACATGTTTGTGACGACACTTGACTGGCGAGATACTTCTGTTCTGTGAAAGGGAGGAATTCCATGAGGATCCCTGACTAGAACTATGTCTGTGCCCTCCATTCTTACCATTCGAAGACTTCTTGGTGTACTCATGTTGCTACGAGTAACCCTTCAACTGAGGGTGTACTTCCTGTTGGCTCCTTCCAGCGGGAGTATAATCAATCAACCGCTCGACTGCTGCAATTGCAAACACAAGATCTTGCACATGTTGCCTTTGAAGCTTTGTCTGAACCCAAGGTTTGAACCCTTCTTAGAATGAGAAGGACTTGTCTTTCTCTGACATGTCACGGATATCAAGCATCAAGGCGGAAAACTACTTGACGTAGTCGTAAATTGTACTTGTTTGATGGAGTTGCCTCAATCTTTCTGCGGGCAATGAACTCCACGTTCTCTGGTAGAAACTGGTTCTTCAACTCCTTTTTTAGGTCCTCCCATGTATCGATAGAACATTGGCCACTTTATATCTCGGTATACTTAGTTTGCCACCATAGTTTGGCGTCACCTGCAAGATACATAAAAGCAGTTGTTACTTTTACCTCTTCTGAATCCGGACGAGCTGCATGGAAGTACTACTCCATGTTGAACAGGAAATTTTCGAACTCTTTCGCATCGCGAACACCATCGAAGGTGCGTGGCTCGGGGACTCTCAACTGCAAGGGAGAAGCATCATTACCGGTAGGTCGTTCATTACCGACGGCTCTGACTAAGAGACCTACCTTCATAGTGAGCTCCGTAATCTATTCCTGTAAGTTGGGTAGGGATCCTCGAGGTCTCTTACTCTACGTCTGAAGGTCACGGATTCTTCTTCCAGTGTGTTCTGACGACCATCTAATTGCGCAATACCATCAACAAGACTAGATAGCATGGCCATATTCTCTTCCAACACAACCACCACGTACAAACAAGGAACGTATTGAGATATGATTGGTCTTCACCTCTAGGCTGAATGTTCGTCTGGGAGTCAGGAGTATGAGAAGAAGAGTCGGTAGGAGGAACGACGGATACAGAAATAGGAAAACATCGGGGGCAGGGCTCTTGCGCGCAGAAGGTTTTCGGGTGATCAGTTGGGACGCCATCTCTTCCTCAGATTCTGAGTTGGAGTTACCGAGATAAAAAGATGAGGATGTGGTGGAGGAAAGGATTGTTGTTTAGGGACAAGGATGAAAAGACCATTCCCCTGATCTTGGCAGGGTAGTAAGAGGGAGAGTCGGTGAAATAAAGGCAAGTTTCTCCCTAAATTCCTTATCCAAAAGGATGGATTAAAAAACGGGAGCAAAAGGGCGATTTTTGTCCTTAACACCTGCAGATATAAAGTGAGTTAGTTCAAGAGTTAAAAAAGAATAGCAAATAAAGAAAAAAGATACGTTGAATATCCCTACCCGTCCAGTTAAAGTAATAATTCTTAAGGATAGGAGTGGTCTGTCCCTCAGCATACTCCCAGGTGCCCGTGAGCTTGACGGGGTACAGAAACCACTCCTTGTCAGTCTCAAAAAGTTGGAGTTGAACTTCCCGACCTTTTCTCTTCATCAAGTAGAAGAATTCGGACCTTTTGGGGGGCGATGGAGAGCTTATATTGGACCTGGATGTCGATTAAACCAAAGCTTTTGGTCTTCGAGAAGATGGGAGTTCATCAGCTCGATCATGAAAATCAAACGAAAAAATTACCTGTCATCTGACCAAGAGCCTTGTGGTAGAAGTTCAGGACTTCACGGGTTAGTAGGGGCAGGGGTACCCTGAGACCTACTTTGAACTAACCCCAGAGGACAACGGTCGTATCCTTCTCCCAAGTTTCGTTGGGATCAGGGAAGTCACACCATTCCATAGCCACAAACTCCGGAATGGAGTATGTGGCTTGAAACTCATCCATGGATGGCCTAGCAAAAGTATATGATTTTTACCCATGGATGGCCTAGGGGTTTCTTAGTAGGAAAAAGAAAAATATGAAGAAAAATCACAAGACAGAGGGGGCAGGGAAGGTACCTTGAGCAAGAAGGGAGGAAGAAAGAAACTTGGACTGGAAAAATCAAACGAAAAAATTCTTGGAAGGAAACCGACAGCACTTCAACGTAGAAAAACAAAAAAAAGTAAAAATGAAGGGGAAGAGAGGCTTTTTTATAAGAAGAGTGTCCTCGAGATTCACGTTCGATCCTAGGGCCAGGGCTACCTAGAGATGAGAGCACATTATGGGATGTCATGACCATCATTGTGCCTTAAAAACGAGGCAACCGAATACCACGCTTCCCATGCCTAGCCTGTGAAGGAGCGCCACATGAAAGAAACTCAACCGCCTGGAATGTCAGACAATTACATTTAATAGTCGACATAATGAGGCGACGGCATAAGACTACAACCCTATCAATGAGCAACACGTGGAGTGATCAATAAATGTGCATATTGGGACCACACAACCCATTTAATGCATGTCGTTCTATAGATAAGAAGTCAAGAATTGTGGAATTCGAAGTATCATTCGGAATAATTCTGCGGAGGTTCTCGAAAAGTCATGATGCTCCTGACCTTCCGAGAGGGGGCATTGTGAGAGAATAAATCCATTAACCATAGGAGAAAATGAATTGGGATGGAAGAGTGACAAATACTTCGCATTGTCCAGTGGTTCCCGTTTCCAAGCCCACGTAGATCAGGCAACGATCTGCAAAGGATAACAATCCTGGAGAATAAGGAACGCAAATCCCTGGATTCTCGGGATTTGAGCGCACTATATTAAGGAAGTTCGTATCTATAAGGTATCGAGCATTTACTTTTTCAAAGATATAAAGGAGATAAGAAGGAAATTCTTTTTCTATAAATAGAAGAGGAAATACATAACCAAAAGTATGCGACCCTAACACAAAAAAGAGAGAGACTCTTTTAATCTTTCTGAAAAATCTAATTTAGGCATCGGAGGCCCTGTGTTTCAAGAAAGAAGGTCAATCCAAATGGAATTTTGTGGACGAGCGCTTTCAAGATTCGGGAAGATATCGACTCTTGGCCATTATAGTCAATTCATCACAAAATCGACCTCCACAACACCCATTTCCTCAAACACACCAACAATCAAGTAAAAAAATTCAACAGCGAATGACAAATTCCAATTATCTTTTATTCCACACAAGAAAGATTTCATCTTGTCAAGAATTCCAACCGAGCAAGCCCAGTTGAGAACTCCATGCAAGTATGGAAACCTGATAACCCACAATTCTCAAAATCTAGACACAAAACAATCAACACTGACCAAACGAACCCAACCAAAGCAAAATCTAATCCAAATAAAACCAGAAAAACATCAAATACCCTAAAAAGGAAATACCTTGCACACCAGATCAGCGGAAGTCGTCAAATTCGAAGGATCTACAGTCGTACTCGTACCGAGAGCGGGGACTGGCCACATGTGCCGACTCCGTTTCCACTCCTCACCTTCCCGCCCATGCATAGCCTTCTCGCATCTTCCCCAATTTTGATTTCGATCCAATTCCAACCTTCGCTGCCAACAAGAACCATCAATCCAGCTGTAATTTCTCTACCAATCCACAAAACCCCAGCACACCATAATTCACGTCGCAGGAAACCCTAGATCCGTTGCCAAACGTTCTATTACCATCTCTGTTCCCTTCCTAAAAGTATAAACCCTAATTTCCGTCCGCGTCGTTCCTCGAAACAAGAAAATTCCGAGATTAGGGCTTATTTTCAAAGGAAGATATCGAATTACAGCTCGAATTGACTGTCGGGAAGACCAAATTGCAGATCCGGACTGATATAGAATCGATTCGTGGATCGAAATAGAGAGATTTTTGGCCGCTTTTCAAGCGAGGATTTCGCGATCTCGGAAAGAGAGAGAGAGAGAGAGACGCAATGGCTTTGTGAGACTACACACCGATGCCAGACGGCTTAGCAAATGGTGCAGTTACTGTAGCAGCTCGGGCAGTTCGGGTAGGACAGGCAAGCCCTCTTTTCTTTTTGGGTGTTTTCGACATATCCCTCCACATTTTAATCAATATTAGAAAGATACACCCCATATGTTTTCAAACTGATGACATGCCCCTTGACTTAGGTCTTGCAATGCAAACTAGCATAAAATGACTTACCATTATTTTCAACTTCAAATCCCCCAAAATCAATCATCTTCTAGTTGTTTACTTCTAGGTTATATTATTTTTAAATTGTACATTCTCGTATTCAATGTTTCCTAAAAAACCCTTGATTTTTCTTCTTCTCAAAAAAGGCTTTTCATGTTCCAGAGGTTTGAAGGTTAAAGTTGATTTTAAAATCTTTTATTTCAAAATTTTAAACTCTAAAATAAATCAGTTTTGACTAGTTCAAAAATCATCATCTTCAATGCTTTATAAAAACACCTTGATTTTTCTATCAAAAATTTATGTTTTTTTTTAATTTCTTTAAACATCCTATACCAAGATTTGAAAATTAAATAAGAATACATCCTTAGGTTGCAGGTGACGGTTAAAAACCTTTACCTCAAGATTGATGATCGATTTTGGGAAAATCTAGGTGTTCAATGACTAGTTTGGAGGGAGAAAATCTGAGGGTTTTTTTTTAATGAGTTGTGATAATATGATACCTCCATCATAAAATCCGTAGATCATTTGCCTCAGGATGCACAAGGAAAAGATTTATGGTTATGTGTATCCCAAGTGAATGCTCTATGGTTATGTGTGGCATAAGGGGGCGTGTGTTTGAGGGGGGCGTTATAGAATCATTACACTTTTTATTTATTTAGTTTTGTGATTGAAGTGAAGTGGAATTAAGTAATTATATGTTAGTATTTGTTACAAAAAAGCGAGGGAGTATTCATATAGTTTGAAAGTACAAGGTACTCTATTGTTGATCAAAAAGTGGAGAGATATGTCTAGATCATTTTTTTCTTCTATAATATACAATAGTTTGCATGTGCCTATAGCACGGACATCCTCTTTAATGCTAAATAGATAAAATAGGAAATATAGTAAAGTTATAAAGGTATTATTAAAGAAGGGTTGGAGGAAAGGAGAAACAATAAAGTTAAAAGGGGAGAGGAAATACAATAAAGTGAGCTTGTATGGACCTCACTTTCTTATCTAGTTTTTATTCCTATAAAAATGTAGTTGAATGGGATTTATCATTGTATTTCATTACATGGATGTACGTAAAAAAAAATTATTTATTATTCATAAATTCTCCCTTAAAGTTGGAAAAAGTATTATCTTTCTACAAAATCATTTATTTTTAGAACTAGATTATTCCTCATTTTGCAAGAATTTGATATAAATTATAAAATGATAATGAGATTATCCAACGTAGTTATAGTGCATAAGGATATCTCTATTGTTGACCAAAATGCAAAGAGACATGTCTAAATCACCCTTTCGTTTTTTTAGAATGTAATTTTAAAAAAATGTTCACTATTAATTAATTCTCCTCCCTAAGTTGAAAAATGCATTCTCCCTTTACAAAATCATTTATATTAGAACTAGATTACTCCTCAATTGGCAAGAATGGGATATAAATTATAAAATGATAATTAGTTATCCAATAAAATTAGATATAAAAAAATTGTTAAAATACAAAAAAAAAAAAAAAAATGCCTCTAGATACATCAAGTTAAGGTTTCACATTATTGAATGTAATATTAAAAGATAAGGTTCTTTGTTAAGGTGTGGGATTGGAGAGCAAGTACTATAACGTGGATTGATCAATTATAAGACCTGAAGTTGCAAAGTCTTGGGTAAAAATAGCACATGGGAGACTTACACCCCATAGAAACTGTCTACTTGAGATTGCCCCCTTGGCTTGTAGGTCCTAACACAAGGTTAGAATTATACCCCCCCCCTCCTGCCCTTCATCAAAGCTACACCAGAAGAGCCCAAAGCCAATCCAGGGAATAGTAAAGCTTTATAGGATATTTTTATCCAGGTGTGGGTAGTCTGCATCTTCACATGCATATCTATTTCACCATACCTCTCTTAGAGACAATGCCCAATTTCATCACGTCTTTCATGTGGGTCAAAACTTACTTGACAAGGAATTTTGCTACCTTAGAATCATTATAATGATTGAATATAATATTAAAAGATAAGAGTCTTGTTAAGATATGTCTTAAGGGCACATGTTAAAATGCATTAAATACACCTTGGAAACAAACAACCAATGTATTTTTTTTTAAGAACTGCATTTGTCACACCAACTTTTCCTAATGCCACACCAATTCATATATAAATCACCAAAGAATTGAACACATCTGGTGTGGTGTGAGTAAAAGTTGATGTGGCAATAGTAATTCTCATTTTTTTTTTTTTATTTTTTTTATTTTAAAGGTTAGTTTCTGTAAAAAAATCAGATCCCTAAATATATTTAATGCGTGCCGTTGGGGCACAGCTTAACACAATCCTTTATGATTTTTACCAAAACTTGAAGGGGTTCTTCAAAATTTGCACAACCTCTTATCAATATTGGTGTGTCAATCGAAGATCTCTTTGTCAAATGTCAACGGACCACATCTTTTGCAGCCCCACGAAGCACGTTTATGGTCCACACGCCCCACCCAACAATGAGTCGTTGTCACGTGCGGGACAAATTCAATCATCAACGGTCCACTGCACAGTTTAGGTCTTTTATGCTGAAACAACATGATCGATCCAACGATCAAAAAAGAACCACAGATATAGTTATGGTACTACGTGATGCACCTACGCATTCCTTTCCTGTTTATAGTGAGGTTTGGAACAGGGAGTGCAGCCTGTGTTGCAGTTGCAGAGGAGCAGCAGCAGCCATGGCGATGGACTCGACCAACAGCGACGAATTCGCGGTAGGTTGCTCTCTCGCCATTAAAACAACATTAGGAGACGAGTTCGAAGCTCAGATTATCACCTTCGACAAACCCTCCAACATTCTCGTTCTTCATATCCTTTGTTCTTTAAAAAAAAAAAATTGGTAGTTTTTTTTCTTCAATTTAGGTATCTATTTCGTTAATATATATTTAAATTCCTTAACGAAGCTTCGATCAGCACAAGAAGGTTCGAAATCCGGGACACGTCGAAACGTTCGTCTCTTAAAGGCAAACTATATAAAGGATTTTACCCTGTTAGGGCAAGGAGAAGATCCTCTTGATGTGAAAAAATGTTATCTTGATCTTAATAGTCTTCAAGCTAGAGAGGAATCTGCTATCAGGTGATGAGATTCGGAGCAAAACCCATATTTCAATTTTTGTTTTTCTGAAATTTCTTCTGTGAAGTTTTGATTTTTGTGTGAGTTGCAGACAAGCAGAGGTGGAGGCGGAGAGGATAGGCGTGGGAGTTACGATTGAGGCTCAGAACATTTTCGATGCGTTGTCAAAGACGTAAGCTTGTTACCCTTTTGATCTGTTGTCTGATTTTTTATGAAAAAATTAATTAATTTATTTTTGTTGATTAATTCCCTCTTCCCCCTTATTTTATTCCTACAGTCGAAACAAATTCATCAAATTTAGCTGTTTTCTCTCATGATGTTATTAACTTATTATTGTTTTTCATAGTGAAGATGCCATTCCTTAAGAATCAAGGATAATGTTATGGAAAAAATAAAGATTTCTGTGTGTTACAGAAGCGTTTGGTGGTTATCCAGCAACACATATTTGAGTATTTATTTACCATTCAGAATGTGCATCAGTAGTCTACTTTGCGTTATTGTTACAAATTGCACCTTTGCTTGAAAATTGAGTGTTTGTGGCAAATACTAAGCCTCTTTGAAGAATGGGCAATGGCAGATTTTGGGAGAGGAGGAAAAGTTCTTTAGAAACTGCTGCTTTACATCTCTCATTGGATCTTTTTTATCAAAAGAAATAGGGGAATCTTTCATGACTTTATGGGTTCTACTTGTCAAGTTTAAGCTTTGAGATACATCTTTCCTTAAAAGAGTTTCATGTGTCTACTTCAACCACTTTGAAAATGGCCAAGGAGTCCTGCTAGCTGAGTTGGTCTGCCCCAAAATCAGGTAGGATTTCATTAAACTTTATATACTCGTTTAGAAATTTGGGCGTAGTCAACATTGATGAATTCTTTAGGAATGGCGAAGACATTACCTTAAAGGTTTTCTTGGGTTCTGTACACGTTGCAGATTTGGACAAAGCTGAAGGGCTTCCTCTTCTAGATGGTTTGAAGATTTATTAGGACACTTTTCAAGGACTAATACAAAGTAAAGAAAATTGTCAAATGCCCTTCCATTGGGCCTTGACTTTTAGCCTTTTTTTTTTTTTTTTTGATTGGTAAGCTGGACTTGAACCCATGACCTCAAAGTTACTTTGCAATGCTTCAACATTGCCAAATCATATAAAAGTAATTTGTATAGCTATGTTCCGAAATATGCCAATGAAAATCCAAATTTGCTTGCAAATGAAGATGCTTTCCTTTTCTTTTTGTATATTGAGGACTACTTATCAAGAAGAAGAAAAGAAAGTTCGGGTGATGGTGAATCAAGTCCTGGATTTTGTGGGGAAATGTGAAAGAAAATAGTATATATGGAAAAGAAAATGGAGAATTTTATTTGAGGGCTTATATTCTATTCCAGATGTTATTACCTATTTCAGGGGAAGGATAATACAATTTCAGATGTTATTATTGTTGTTTTAGGGTTTATTTCAGATGTTATTTATAGAAAAGAAAATGGAGGATTTTCTTCAAAGGCTTATTTTCTATTTCAAGGGAAGGAGAATGCTATTTCAGATGTTATTATTGTTGTTTTAGGGTTTATTTTCTTCTCATGTAATCTCATTCCAGATTTTAAGGCCTTGTTTTGCTTTTCTTTTTCAATACAGTTTACTTATGGGTGAGGGAGAGTGAAAAGTTTTGTAGTAGTAACTAATAAATTTTAGGGAGTAGGAGCTAAAGACTTTCCTTTTTTAGTTTTAGTGATCCTGTGTAGGCAATTCTTGAGGTTAGTAAACTTAGGATTTAGTTTTACTGAAAAAAAAAAAAAAAAAAAGGATTTATAAGTAGATGGGAGTTCAGTTTTAATAATTTTTACTCGATACTATTGAAAATGAGATGTCTAAGTTTGTGTATGTGAGTTGTTAGCTCTTGTGGAGAGAATTTGATAGACGTGAATTCATTGTCTGGGAATGTAACAAACTGCACAATAGAGAAGATGGAGTGGGTACATATTGGGTGTCAATCAACTTGAAGATGGTGGTTGGCATGGTTCAATTTCAAAGTTTCGTTCCATTTTAGAATGTTTTGGTGGAACATTCTAGTTTCGTCCGATATCAAAACAAAACATTTAATAGTTGGGAATGTTTTTCGGTTGTCTCTGAATGTCTTGGAATATTTCGGTTGAGACTATCTTGATTTTTCTTATGTCCAAAACATCGCCCTGAGATGAGATTTTAAGCCTTGGTGCTTGGCCCTAAAAAAGTTTATGATGGTGGTGGATGCTCTTCAATGAGTGCTACATGTTGTTCGCCCAGAAAGAAGGATGTAATTTGGGCCAAGTTGGATGGTATTAGGTAGTCTTACGATAATCAGTGGTGTGCAAGTGGGGCACTTATTACTATTAGCTTCACACTTGATATAGAAAAGGAAGTCAGGTAGCCTTGACCTTAAAGGATTTATCAGTATCTATAGGCTGTAAAGTTTGTTGATCTACCACCAGCATGTGATTGTATTGATTTTTTTTTTTACAAATCTATTTAAAACCCAATCATATATTGGTTATATCAATTTATAAGTTCCTTTATTTCGAATTCTTCATTTTCTTGAGGTATTTTTGTTGGTGTATTTTGATCTACCTATTTTTTTTGTGATCATGCACGATTGATGGTGGCTGGTCACTCCCGTATTTAAAAATGTGGTTGAAAGTCTTGGAATTTCTTGATACAATAGAATGGCTAGGATTCTATCACCTATTCATATTTATCTTATTTTTTTAAATAAAATTCTAGTGAAGTTTGTAGTTTTGCAACAGTTTCAAAAAATTTATCCTATAAATCCAAGAATGTGAAATCCAACACTAACAAGCATTTTGGTGGATCTGTGAGCAGTTAAGTGGGGTCCTACATTAGTAATGAAAATGTCCATTGCCCAAGTTGACCTTGGGGTGGCCAATCAGGTGGAGCCCCACATATAAAAGCACCCTGACTAAATAAGGAAAAAATCGTTCCTTAAATCCTCACGGTATCTTATGAGAGCCTCGACCTGAGGCAAGCCTCTAATGTCATTGAAAAAATTGATTTGTTTAAGTACCTTAGGATCCTGAACCAGTGGATGCAAGTGATTGTCGAATATTAGCCGTCTCTTCTCAAACTCAAAAGGCTGCTTACTATATTTAAAAAGGTTTTGGGTAGTTTTGCACATCAGAAAAGATGGGAGCATTATAAAAATTCAAGAAAATGAATTAGAAATCCGAAGCATTAAAGGAAACTATCGCAAACTAGGTAATGAGGCTTATATTTCAATTGTAGTGCACCCTCACAAATGGCCCCACCCTTCCATATCCTAGGATGCCTCTTGTTTCTAATGCTCCAATGATAGGAATGGGATCTTGATGCAAATCCTCATTGGAGTTCAAGTATAATACGACCCTTCTCAGGCAAGCCAAGTAATAACGATGCTAGAGGTCTAGGCTAGAGCATGTCTAAAAATGATACATGGACTGAAGGTAGACTTGGGTCATCCTATCGTGTCACTTCTGGTTTATATTATCTACAGCTTCATAATCCTCCAAAATTCATGTTCATTCGCTTGGGGGCTCAATCATAATAGTTGAGGACCTTTGGATGAGGGGTCCAAGAAAAGCACATACCAACCTCGAGTTGACCTATGATGACACATTTCATTGCGACTTTTGAACATGGCCCAAGTCTTTCAGCTAGGTCTCGTAATTGGACTGAATCTATAGTGGCATAAGTAGATTGGACCTATGTTACCTGATTTGTGGCTTTGCTTGGTTTGAATATTGGTTTGCCAATCAAGAATGAACCCGGTTCGTAGGGGTAGATAGAAATGATGGTATTTGAAGGTTGAAGTGATGACGGGGGTAGAAAAAAGGTTGAAGATGGTAATTTTGGGAAGAAAAATTCTAAATTTTTTTTTACAGGTTGAAGATGAGGGTGTTTGGTCAATTTTCATCAGTCTATTAGTATAGACTAAGGTCAAAAGGGGCATGCTATAAGTTTGAAAATTTAGCAGGATGTCTCAAATATTATTAATATGTGGAGGGGGATGTAAAAAGTAAAATGATGAAATTCGCTCAGTTAGATGCTTTTCACATACCAAGAGTAAACTGTACTGCAAACTGGTTTGGTTCGAACCAGTTCATGGTTTGGTTCTTCAAGAGTGAACTCGGTCCCTGGATTGGACAACATCTACATCAAATCGGTTCTCTGAAGAGTGTGAGGACTCTATGAACCCAAGAAAAAGAGAAGAAAGGAAGAGAAATAAAAACGACAATAAAAGGGAATGCATAACTAACGAGTTATGGGGAGATGATGTCCACTGCTTATCTCTTACTTTTTCCCCCTTAATCTTCCTTCCTGCTTTCTCTTTAAGATATCTAAAAGGTTGAGAATGATAAAAGCCAGTTGAAGACGAGGTCAACGTATACCCCCCCCCCCCCTCTCCTCCCACACACACACACACTCCCCCAGTGCCCTCGAGAGAGGTGCAATTTTATGATTGAATCGTGCCCACTGTACGGGTTGTAGGAAACCAAGCGACCTGAGAAATAAAACAACGTTTAGGACTCAAAAAGGCTAACACCTATGCAATATCGAATAACATTTTCCAAAAGATGGGCCGAGGTCCCATATTCCCTGGAGGGGCAATTGTGGAATTCAACTTCAGAATTGATCTGGATTGTAAGCATCACCACAATATGCTTCCAGTTGTAGTTAGTGAGAGGCCAGGGGATAAGGATCAATTCCTGATTTTTCATTGATTGTTTGCTGTTGTGTCTACCCAGTAACATATATTGCCTTGCTTGGGGGTTTAGGCACAGTTTTAGGGGTACAAAAAATCTGAGCTGGCAATATCGGAGAGAATATGGAGAGGTTTTATGCCCTATACTGGACCTCCGTTAAGTGCAGGGATTCAGGGTAATATCCAATGCTAGATGGATCTGGGCGCAAAATTGGCAACAATCAATAGTCCAAGGAATTGCTGCTGCTGCACAAACCTGAGAAACACAGGTTCATGAGCTGGAAGCTGCCAATATCGTGTGAGAATCCTTTGGCTGTAATGGACGTTAAAAAGTCTATAAATAAGGGAGGAACCTCAATGGCAATGCATTGAATCTAAGCTAGCTTGAGTTCGAATATTTTGCTAAATGCAAATCTCTGACTTGAGCATCAAAGTGTCTTTGTTGGTATCCCCTACATTCTGATCGAGAAAGGTGAGATGTTGATTCAATATGAGCTCGAAATCGGCTGAGGATCCAAGGAGTCAGGGGTGCAAGTTTTTTGCATTAACAACATCCTCTCAGAGCTTTGTTGGATTATGCTTAAAAATGATGTTTGTTTTACGAGTATTCTGGGTTCCTGAAACCTTTATGAGTTCCTTATGCATGCGAAGGGTGACATATTGAAGTTGTCCACTGGGCTTATTGGTGAACATGGACTGTAATGAGGTGGAAATCAGGCACCTTTTATTGGGTTTTCCAATTTTTGAGTCCTGGTTTCATGGAGCTCTGGGTAGAATGGGTTCCTGGTAATGTTCTTGCTTGGGCAGGGAGGACGAAATATAGAAATTCATGTATTTAATACATTAGATTCATGATCTTTGCATTAATACTCATCTAACTTTTTCTTATGCTCTTAGAAGTACCAATCCAATGTGCAATAGCTAAGGTTAAAAGTGTTGTAAAACGGACCTGGTTTTGTACATCGAACTCCTACTTAATAAATAGTTAAGTTAATGTATCAAAAACAAAGCAACCCAAACTATTTGGTGTCCGCAACGTGAATCCAGTTCCGCTCTTCCATTTTTCTCTTGGGTCATGTATTATCTTGACACTGTTACGTCATGTCACCAAGTTGAAGTTAACCACATATATGAAATAAAAGTCCATTGTTAATCATTGTATATGATGTCCCCTTGAAATTACATTACATTCTTATTCTCA
Source organism: Akebia trifoliata (assembly GCF_017979445.1). Lineage (NCBI taxonomy): Eukaryota > Viridiplantae > Streptophyta > Magnoliopsida > Ranunculales > Lardizabalaceae > Akebia > Akebia trifoliata. The sequence continues at coordinate 30,020,326 of NC_141381.1, forward strand.
AATGCATATATTCTTATTGGGAGACTCCCATTATATGCTCAGGCTTCCAGTTCGTTGGGACAAGACTGTCATAGTTGTGATGAATGAAGTGCGTGTTAGCAGTCCATATCTCCCTGAATGTGTTATTGGTGGAATCCCGGCTGCCAATGAGCGAGTAAAGAAAGTGGTAAGACGTTAATGACATAGTGAAGAAAGTGTTTTGATGAGTGAATTGTTTTTTATTTTCTTTCTTTCTTGTCTATATATGTAGCTTGAGTTCGAGAGGAAAAGGTTGCAAGCTCGTGGTCCTGCCTAGTGATGATTTCTTGTTTGCATTGTTTATCTCCTGAGAAAGTGGGGGGTGTTCTAGAATTCTGTCAATGTGATCATTGATGGACTTGAGGTATGTTTCTGAGGTGGCTGGTCATGTAGGTTGTACACAAATTTTATCCAAGAAGAAGAAACAGCTTATGCAACTTTAGTTCACGATTATCATATATTCACTGTTTATTTTAAACTGGTGAAGTTGACGCTGCCTAACGTTAAGGAGCTTGTTGAGTTTTACAAACTGGTTGGTGCTCCTCTTTTGGGGATTTTGATTTCTACAAAGACTATTTTCTGGGTATAATGGCAAGTCATGAATGAACAATGTAACTGTGAATTGATTGGAGCAAAACGAGTAGCAGATTTAGGCTGCTTGTTTCTTTCAATTCTCCTGGCCAATAGTGAGTCTTTTGAACTTCTAATTTTTCCCATACTTGCATGTCTGGATTCATTGATTCATCAGGTTATGAGATTAAGAGACTTTCCCCAACTGTATGTAGGAGTATCCTTGGCATATCTTATCTTAAATACAATTCTTCTTGTACGCTTTGTTTGCCCTCCTTCAATTCCTACTAGTTGTACTCATTCTCAGACTCACATGTTGTCCTGCTCTGTTGTAACTAGTTGCTCTTCTCCCTAGTGCTCCTCTTTGAAGATGCTTGATAGAGTTTTCTCCTTGTTACTCATTATGTTGTTCTCTTAAGTCTTACCCAGCCTTGATGCTGTCTACATCTTCCACTGTTGTCACCATCAATTACAACGCATCCCAAAAGTGATTTCTCAATAGGTTGGGTTTGTAGACATAGACCATTAATATTCACTGTTATGCTGTTGATTTCTTTTTCGCTGTCTGTTGATTTGTCCATGTGCTTCCATCCCTGATGATATTCTCAACTACCCATATGAGCATATGCACTTTCAGCCATCAATTCCATTGAATTATGTAGAGAGCCCCTCAATATCCCGGTGAGTTCTTTGGCAAGTTTATGCAACTTGTAATTTAAAAAGAAAAAAAAACAAAACAAAACAAACTACCCATATCTGGTTTTGGGGCTATTAAAAAAATATTAGTATATTTTCTTTATAAAAAAAAATGTAAGAATTCGTATCCAGTTGAATGCTTGAGAACAATTTTTTTGCTAGGTTAAGGTTTGCTATTTTTAAGGTAATGTTCTTGGTCCTAGTTTACCTATTTATAGAATGAGCGAACTCTCTCGTATCTTACACAAACTTTTATTCACAAAACTTAATCGCGTGTACAATCCATACCCATCTCCATAAATTCAGAATCGTCTTCCAAGAGTTTCTCATGTTCATATATCACTGCAAATATTCATTCTAAATGATCTTGGTGCATCTGATCGATGGACTTTTTGTTGCCTCTTCTTTCTTTTGGTTTTTTGGGGGCTCATGCTGACATCTTGTTGGTTGCCTGATGTACGGACCAAGTGACATCAAATAGTTTGGTTGATCTGATTGGAGCAATTTTTGTGTGACCCATTGAAGAGGCATCGAGTGCAAAGGATTAAGGGGTAATCCACACTTTCATTTTCTTCGAAACCTTATTACAACTATTAGCCGTGGGCAACAAATCCCTTTTTTTTTTGGGTAGAGATGATGGTTTGCAGAAGCTTTTTGTTTCTGTTAGAATTATTCTGGGACTCACTGCAAGGTTGTTATTTAACTTACGTAACATACAAGTAGTTGTAAGATGGTGAGGAAGTGCTAATCAAGAGAAGAAAAACCTTGAAAGTTGGAAAACATGTTGGAGTTTTGAGGAGAGTTGCCAGTGCTGGTAACCACATAATCCCATCCTTATTTGAATTTGGGACATCTCAACCACCACTGCAGACAAGGATTAGAACCTCAAATAGACATGTCAGACTCTCATGTTGTTAGTTATCTTCATATGTTATATATAACTTAGACCCATCATGTGAGTGAGGGACCCCAGAAATCAAAGGCACCAATTCTCAATTCTCTACCACTGACCCTACTACACCTTTGTGTTACTGTTTTTGATCTCTCATCCTCAATAAATCATGCTTTGAGAGACACATGGGTTGTGCTTTGTTCATTTGGCTTTCTTATTGAAACAGTTGATTTATTTTGGTTAGTGTGATTAATAATGGTGTGTCATCTTTGTTTGACACATAAATGACACATTTATTCATGTTTCTATGCTTGTGGCCCATGTTCTAATCCATTGAGAGTATCTAAACCGCCTTTGGGGCAATTTCAACTGTATGCAACCTGGCCATTCATGCTTACAATTTTTCCCCATTTGTTAAATCAATTTCATGGTAAAAATTTGATGGATACAACCTGCCCATTTACTTACACACACAAACACAAACAAACAAGCAAACAAAGAAAGCACTGACGCACAATAGCTAGCTAAGTACAAGAGTTTGAAATTGACTCATTAGAAAGTGCTGTCTATGCCAGCAACCACACGAACTTATTAACTGTCCTCTAAAATTTTTTGGGTTGATGCTCAAGTTAAGTATGTAGGCGTAACGTAGGCTAGCTGGTAAAAGGACTGGGAAGTAAATATATCCGAAATCAATCTTGGATAATCGCATTTTTTATTCAGTTTTGGGTAATCATTGTAGGGATAAGTTACGAATTGGGTCCATTTCAGAATTTCATTTTTATTTTTTATAAGTAGATAAATTTTATTAAACAAAGTAAACGGCCAGTTGAGATAACCAACAACAATACAAAAAAACAACGCTTACAAAGCTAGTCTGAATCATATTAACAAAAATGACATTTTTTTGAAAAAAAATAAAAACGCATCTCGTACCTCTGGCAATTAAAACAATAAAAAAAAATGTGATTTTTTGATAAAATCGCAATTTTTTTTGAAATCTTGTTTTTTAACATTTTAAACGAGTTTTTTTACTTTTATTTTTGAAACATTATCCTTTTTTAATGTGGGATTTGATTCATAATATAAGTTGGTGATTCATAAATGTTAAAATATGGGATTTGATGATAATATCTTGATTTTATGATTTTTCATTTTTTTCAATAATGTATTATTTTGAACAAAGATATGGCGACTGAGTAAACTTTTTTTTTGGCATCATAAGCTGTATAATTACGTTTGAGAACATGTTATATTAGAAACATACAACAACTTAAAATAAATTTCTTATGTATTATTAGATTTATAAATTTTTAATAAAAAAATTATCTGTTATATTTCATCATTTCTTTCTACTTGTTTTCCGGTCTTTTTTTCCGAAGTTTTCCCTTACTGTTTTAAACCCATACTCCGACTTCATGACTATGCTCGGAATATTGGATTTGTTTTACTTGTAAATAATTTATAAGGATATTAAGTAATCTAATTAAATAGTAATCAATGAAGTAGTTAGAAGTAAATATACTTTAATTACAAGAAAAATTAATGCATTTTTTAACTAAAATTAGAACCTAAAAAATTGTCAAATTTTTGGTTTTTTATTTTTTTACTTTCTCTTTGCATAGAGATCAATTTATATTTTTCTTATTCCTTCTCAATCTCAACTACAAACAAAGATTCTAGACTGTCGTTTTCTAAGGTTTCCTTTTCAAAAATTCGATTTTCTTGAAGAATTCATTGTTTGTATCAATTATCAAGTGAGACATTACATGTTAGCTTTCATTTTTATTCAAAAATAATTGTCTCTTATTGACTGCTCAACACTATCAGATGAATAATGGGTATTTTAAGGTCAATTCTGAATAATTTAGAATCGAAATCGGTAAAAATCAGAATCAAATATTTGATTTCAATTATGAGTATATGTGGAATCGAATCGAAACCAACACCTCTAAATTTAGGGACTCTTGTGTACATTTTTAATACATTAACATCATACGACACCCTGTAAGCAAAGCTATCAGGTGAGATTACAAGACAATGTATAAGAAAATGGGTTGGAAGGCCAGGGCATCTGATCTCACATGGGAGTTGTGGGAGTAGGACAATTACTCCTCCATGTGACTTCCAAACTACTGAGACAAAAACATCTGGAGGCCTAAATATATGCCAAATCTACTATTGTGGACAGTGGTGATGCATGGTTGATAGGACACACAACCATCCAACCTCATAAATCCTAGACCCCATATATGTTTCAATGCTTAAGCCCCAATTAGCCGTCAATTCATTGGGTCTCCTCTTAAATACTTGTCAAATACTCGAAGTAGAATTCAGATTGGACTGTATACGAGTTAATTTTATTTTACAATTCCTATTTTTCGTTCATGTGTCATCTTGAGATTTGCATGAGAATCTTTCACTAGGGATACCACGAGACTCTTTTTCTCATGTATAGGATGCTCCAATGGGACGAGGCTTTCTCCTAGCGACAAGTTGTCACCTCAACGCATTCCATTAGGTCGATCGTATAAAATTCATATCCAACTATCCTAATTAAATAAGGCTTGGCATGATAGTATAACAATCACCAAGATCGGAGGCTCTATATTCAATTCTTTTGTTAGTGGTGCTGCTCCTGCTCTCAAACCTCACTCTGGCATTTTGGGAACTTATCCTTCTCCTATCCCCACTCCCAAAATATTAGAAACTTCCTATGAGTAAAGAATCTCATTTTAGCTATCATATTAGGTATATTTTTATTTGTTAAATAGTTATTAGAGAAAAAATTTCACGTGTGCAACTATTATAGTAATCGACCATCAATCTAGATTTTATTTTATGTCGATTTATGTTCCCTCTATAAAGAGAGAGGATGTTAGAATGCCCAAGGACTGGTTCATTTACTCCAATCTCACAGAGTAAATTTTTTCTAAAAACCAATATACGATTTACTCATATTTTCTTTCTTTGATTTGATCGTCAAAATATCATTAGTAAGCATCACATCAGTGTCCCAACAATCACGATTGACTTAAGAAAAAAAAAAGTTAACTTGGATCTCTTCGATGACACAATTCCCGATGAATGTTTAATCTAACAAGTCTCCTTGGGTATTGTTACCCACCAATATTATCCAATTGATTTTTTTTTACTTTCTTAGAAAAAAAGTGACGTGTTTAGCCATGTTTGACCTAAGATTCTTTGCATGTTTCCTGGTGGGTCTTGTTAACGTGTTCCCTAAAGTACAATAAATACACTTTGAAAATTGGATTTTTTAATTCACCCCTGAATTAGGCCCACTAATTATGATATTAAATGAGTTATTATGATATTAAATGAGTTTAACTTCATCCAACAAATTTTTGGGTGGGCCCACGATCCTATCGTATCTTTTGGATATATTAGAACTTACCGAAAATTTTCCTATTTTGTGTCCCTGAGACTTGAGTTAAAGCTCATAATAGTTACCGAGTTAAGTTAATTACATACATACGTTTCGTATTCTTCTATTAAATATCATGAGATAATCGTTACACGATATTTTCAGTTTCTCTCAAACATTTTATGTCACGTAAGCATTCTCTCGTGGCTAGCATCATAGACCCATGTACATAATCGAACTTCGCTACTAATATTTGCATCAAAAGTTAGATATCCAGCCTTTCAAATGCCTATTTAATCCCTCTTCAATGGGTCTCAAACCATTAAATCACCAATCAAACTTAATAAATTTTGAAGTGTGACACGTGGAAGTTGATGTGAAAGTCAATCAAACTTTTGATGGTACGTCACCGTCACTCTCATAAAGGGACTTGTGCCGGACTTTCCTTATGAGGAGATTTTCGTTTTATTAATTGACAGAGTAACTCCCAACTTGGACAATTTTTTTATTTTAGCAATTTTTTTCTTCAAAATTACTAAAATGAGTTCTAATCACTCAGAACAGAGTAATATTTATAATAAAATAAAATAATTAAGTTTTTATTGAAGATTTTTTTTTGGTATGAAATAAAAAATAAGAACTTTTGGGGGATATCTGTGAATATTTGAGACGCCCCAATATTTCCAAACTGCTGATATGCCCCTTGACTCAGTCTTTTCTATCAAACTATTTAAAAATGACCCAAATAACCTTATATTCAAACTTTAGACAAAAACCCAATCATCTTCGGCTACTAGAATTTCAACCTTAAGATTTTAAGATCTACCTCAACCTTCAAGCCTCAAAAAAAAGATGTGATTTTTTGAGAAATAGGAAGGGAAAGTATTTTGAATAAGAAATCAAGGGTTCTCTAAAAGAGGGATTAAGGTGAGGTTGAGGACAATGGATTGAAGATGAACTTGAAAAATAATAAATTAAATTTACTATAGATATTGAAGAGCTTGAAGATGACTGGTATTGAAAAGAGAAATCAAAGTTTTTTTTTATGACTAATGATAAAATGACGCTTTGATAGATATGTGGTTCATACACAATTGATGTGCCAAGGGCGTAGAACTGTAAATCTTTTTCCTTGTGTATCTCGAAGAAAAAGATCTATGGTTCTGTGCCTTTACCACATTAGTTGCATACAGACCGCATAAGTTAATCACTAGTCTTTTTTTTTATTGGATGTTGAAAATCAGGGTATGTAGGTCATTTTCACTAGTCTGTTAGGGAAGACCTGGGTCAAGGGGCATGTCATTAGTTTGAAAACATAGGAGGGAGAGGGTCATGTCTGAACTTGAAGACCCTTTTTTTTTTCTATATAAATATAGAAAGAAACCAAAGCTTCTTCCATCTCTCACTCTCATGGCTAAGTGAAGAAACAAAAGCTCCTTGGTTCTCTTTTCACCATTACACACAAGCAGAGTTTGTGTACTCTATCAACTCTGACTCAAAGTTTTCTTACTCTTTTGTTGTCTCTCCATGACTTCAAGGTTTGATTTTTCTTAGTTCTCCTCCTGCCACCCTTTTAGCAAAACTTCATCTGAGTCTGGTTTCTTTCCTTCTCTTCTTCTTTTTAAAGATCCAGACTTCAATGCAAATAATGGAGTATAAGTTTATAAATCTATCGCTAGTGATGCTGTTCTGTTTGTTCTTCTCTCTTTCCTTCTCTATTCCCACCAAGATCTGATTTTTCAAACCAAAACATAGATTATAGCTTGTTTTATCAGCTCCATTGCTACTTTAGTTGAAGAATTCAAACTGGGTTTTCTTCTTTTGCTAGTTTTGTTCTTGAATTTTGATCAAGTTAGATTCTTGAAAGACTAGATAGATGGCTCCAAGCTCTCTTGTGGTAACAATGGAGAATCCCAAAAACTTCTCAGTTGTAGAGATCAAAAGTACTACAACATCTATGTTTCCAGAGAAACAAAAGGCCAAAAACCCAAAACAATTCACATGGATTCTTCTACTTAGAGCTCACAGAGCTATTACTTTCCTTTCCTGGTTAGCCAATGGTTTCTGGGCTTTGATTTCTTCCATTAAGAACCGTATTGTCTTCTCCGAAAAAAGATTAGAACATCAGAACAAGGGAAGGTTGTTGAGGATTATAAGAGCTTTTCTTGCAATTTCAATTGCAGCTTTAGTATTGGAAGCCATTGCCCATTTCAATGGCTGGAATTTGAGTCTAATTCAACCTTTAGAGGTTCAAGGTCTCGTACATTGGTCTTATCTGGCTTGTTTGTCTTTCAGAGCCAATTATATCTCTCCTATGGTTATCGGGCTTTCGAAATTCTGTATCATTCTCTTCATGATTCAATCACTAGATCGAATAATTCTCTGTTTTGGGTGTTTTTGGATCAAATATAAGAAGTTGAAGCCCATGGTAGAAGGCAAGGGGTATGACAGTGAGGATTCTTCAAGTTTTCCAATGGTTCTTATTCAAATTCCCATGTGTAATGAGAGAGAGGTAAGAGAACTAAATCAATATTCCTCTTTTAAGTTTCTTTTTTTTTTTATCTCTTTTTTATTATTTAGTTGCTATTTTTGTTTTGGTATATTTTGTTTTATTCATTGTCTTAAGAGTTATAGATAAGTAAAATCTGATTAATTTGGTCCCCACTAATGTGTTCCTCTCATGGAGAAGATAAGATAAACAATAAACAAAGTGAAGATCGAGACAAATGTTCTTGCTACCTCTTTATTGTTTTTTGTGCAAAGCTGAATCTCCCATGTAAGCTCTTTAAAATAGTAGAATTTCCATTGAGGAAATGTTTACAAGTTCCAATGCAGGGCATTATACTTCGAAATATGGTAATGGGTAGTTTAAATTTTGGTCTTCTTGGTTTGAATTGGTTGATTTAATTTTTAATCCAATTTCAGTTCATTCTGATCTGTAAAGGGTATTAGTTTGTTAATTTGATTTGGAAATTTTGAATGATTTTTAGGTATACGCACATTCAATATCTGCTGTATGTCAATTGGATTGGCCGAGGGATCGATTCTTAATTCAAGTCCTAGACGACTCCAATGAAGAAAATGTACAACTTCTAATAAAAAATGAAGTCTTCTCATGGAGCCAGAAAGGCGTGAACATAGTATATAGGCACCGATTGATTAGAACAGGTTACAAAGCCGGCAACCTCAAGTCTGCCATGGCGTGTGACTACATCAAGGACTATGAATTTGTTGCCATATTCGATGCAGACTTCCAGCCCAACCCCGACTTCCTCAAACGAACAATCCCCCACTTCGAGGTATCCACATAATACCCGACGAAAAACATCCCTTGTTATAGTCGTATAAATAGCTGTCTCTTAATGATTTTGTCGTCACTATTGTAGGGAAATCCTGATTTGGGCCTTGTCCAGGCTCGATGGTCTTTCGTGAACAAAGACGAGAACTTGCTTACAAGGCTCCAAAACATCAATCTATGCTTCCATTTTGAGGTGGAACAGCAAGTTAATGGTGTTTTTCTCAACTTCTTTGGATTCAATGGAACTGCGGGTGTTTGGAGAATCAAGGCTCTTGAAGATTCCGGAGGTTGGCTTGAGAGAACTACTGTCGAAGATATGGATATTGCAGTTCGAGCCCACTTGAATGGTTGGAAATTCATCTTCCTAAATGACGTCAAGGTGCTTTGTGAACTACCGGAGTCTTATGAAGCATATAAAAAACAACAGCACCGTTGGCATTCGGGACCTATGCAGCTCTTTCGATTATGCCTTCCCAGTATTATAACTTCCAAGGTCTGATTAAATTCCTATATTTGATTGTAATCATAGTAACAATAAAAAACTCCGTTTTTTTTTTTTTAAACATCTCATTTAAAATGCGTTTTGCAGCTTTAACGATTAAAAAAAAAAGTTTTTAATATTTTAAACACGACTTTTTCGTTTTTTACGTTTTAAACACGTTTTTTAAAATAACCCATTTTTGTAGGCCTTATGGTTGTTTGTGCTTTGGTTAATTGGTTAATGAAGGATTTGATGATAATATCTTGATGTCATGTTAATACATCACATTATAAATACATTTTTTACATAACTTTTAATATATGGGGCCGGTTCATGGGACAATAATTATGACAAAATCTATGATAATGGTATTTGTCTTATATGGGTTAGAAGTTTCTGAATGGGTTGATTTTTGGTGAGGATGATCTCCTCACCATAGAGATCATTCTCACCAAAAATCAGCTTATTCCGAAACTTCTAACCCCATCAAAAGTGGTTTACAAAAAAAATCATTGTCATGGATTTTGTCACAATTATTGTCCCGTGAACCTCCCCCTTAATATATATATATATATATATATAAATAATTTTTCCCCATATTTTTTAAAGTTTTCCCTTGTCGTTTTAAAGCCGTATTCCGACTTGGTGACTATGATTGTAACTCTTCTTTAGATGCAGCAAGATCAATCTTGATTAAACTTAATTTTATATATGTTGATGCAGATATCGATTTTGAAGAAGATCAACTTGATATTTCTTTTTTTCCTTCTAAGAAAACTGATACTCCCCTTCTACTCATTCACATTATTCTGCATTATCCTTCCATTGACGATGTTCACACCCGAGGCTGAACTACCTGTTTGGGTTATATGTTATATCCCCATTTTCATGTCTCTTCTAAATGTTCTCCCCGCTCCGAAGTCCTTCCCTTTCTTGGTGCCTTATCTATTGTTTGAGAACACAATGTCGGTAACAAAATTTAGTGCCATGGTATCAGGACTCTTTCAGTTAGGAAGCACTTATGAATGGGTCGTGACAAAGAAGACCGGGAGATCTTCTGAATCTGATTTTCTAGCGATGTCTGAGACGGAATTGAGGCCTTCGAACAAACAACAGCGTCATAGGCAGGCTTCTGAATCGGGTTTTGAAATGCTGAATAAATTACAGGAACATGAAGAGGTCCCGCTGGTCAAGAAGAAGAACAGACTCTATAGGAAGGAGCTTGCGCTGGCTTTTCTCCTACTCACTGCGTCTGCAAGGAGTCTGTTATCGGCTCATGGTATCCATTTTTATTTCTTGTTGTTTCAAGGGCTTTCGTTTCTTGTTGTGGGATTGGACTTGATTGGGGAGCAAATGAGCTGATATGAACTGAGTTATTATTTTTTTTTTTCGAGTTTATATAGTTTTGAAACTCTTGTTAGAACTGTGGAAGTTCACAGTTGTATAGAAAGTGCTGGCCTTGGTATAAACAAGTTATTTGAGTCTGTTTCAGTTTAAAGAGAATTTTAAGGTTTTGGGATGATTTCGCTCAAACAGTCTCAAGCTTGACAGAGAGAATTCTTCCCCCAGTTAGACTTTTAATCTGCAATAACACAATCAGGAGTACAAGAGAAAGCACTAACCCAATCCTTTCGCATGGCTTATAAGAAGCTAAGAACTCCAGAGTTTCTTCCTGTCATGGACACTTGAGTTTTGGTAGAAACTACTCTCCTTACGAGAAATCATAGCCATATTAACAATTAGAATTCCTAGGCAAAAAAAGCCCAACAAATAGCACCAAATTCAAAGATATACTACAGTCTGGAGAACCTCTAAAGTGTCGTATAATTTAGCTCGGTAGGCTTACCATACATTTTTTGCTATATGCCTCAGTATCGTCACCCTTATTTTGCTCTGCCTACTCCTTTACCCTTCCTTCCTCACTTTCGTAATTGTGGTTTAGTCATGTTCCAACGGGACATTCTCCAATGGGACACTCGATGACAACAACAAAGCCTTGTCCCAAAGTCAACCAAACGAATCCCACTCCTCCATTCTATTATGTCCCAAACCAAGTCAACTCCTTAGCATGAATGGTATGGAATGTTTGATCATGTTAGGCTGCTAACTTGACACAACTCTCCTATATTCAGGCTTGGGACCAGGAATGTCGTGTAAAGGGGACACCACACACTTGCACAGGCCGAGTTTGCTGGGACACTCAAACATTTGATCGATTGCTTTGGACTTGTGATTCGCAATCGTGAAATCAATGGTGCCGGTGCTCTTTTGGTTGGGTAGTTACAGGCATTCCCTTTATAGGGCTGGGGAGGTCACTGTTTCAATATGGATTTCAATGCCTTGAGTACTGGCTTTGCACATTTTTAGCTGGCTTAGAATTTAGAAGTTAGCAGTTCAAATTTAGGCCAGGCCGAGTGAGGCCTAGATAATGTTTCAGGTGGTGTGGACTTGGGCTTTATGTCTTGGATGCTGAACAGTGCGGATGTTGCTTGAAATGCCATGTGTTTGTCCAATCAAGGTGCCGATATATCATATAGATTGCAATATAGACAAATCGATTTAAGCCACATGGCATAATATGAAAGGTTGGCGATCAAACATTACATGCACTGAAAACATCACGATGCGAGGATAAGATTTGATAGTTTGGGGAGGGGACTTGTTTTTGACATCTGAGGATTGTCATTTTCACCATCCAACGACAGAGGGAGAAATCCAACGTGTAGGTGTAGAATTCTCCCTTAATTTTCTCACTACCTTCCCATGCTATTCTCTCTTTATTCTTTATCAACGGATTGAAAAACAACTGACTTGACATAGATTGTAATATGTGACAAAGAGTTTTCTCTTCATAGTGGAATTAGTGTGGATTTGTGGACATAAATCAATCTTGAGGGAACCATGTAAACCTTGGTGTTTGTAAGTGTGTGATTGCACCTGTCTTTATTGTTCTTGGATCGATTTCTGTATGACTCATAATTAGTTGAAACTTATAAATGAAGTTAATTTGATTTCTCTTAAAATAAATGAAACTTGGTATAAAGTACAAATGGATCTACAAACCCATGTGAAGTTCTCTCAATAGTTTACTTAAACCAACATTAATCTTGATGGCTCGGAAAGTGTGATAATGGCTCCATATTTGCTCACTTGGGGGTATTTTACATTTTAAGACCTTTGTTTTCCAAGTTATTAAAGATTGGTATTCAACGGTCAGGATAATACACTTAATTTGATGCTAGGAGATATATAATTGAGATGAATCTCAACCATTAAATTTCCAATTCTCGTAGGAAAATGAACGTGAAAATGGTTTTTCTGAAAAATCTATTTTCAAGCTTTTGATTCGACGTTTTACTTTGAATTCATTTTCCAGCTCAAAGTGATTTTCCACCCAATTCTACAAAAAAAAAAAATGTCCCACTCCACCCGCTGGGAAAATAATTTTCCAACCCTTAATGAACACCTCGACCCCAGTTAGACTTCAGCAGGGCCCTAGTTCAAGTTGGTTGGACTGATTTAAAATATCCAATCATACAAAAAGAAAAATAACTCAAAGTGTATGGGGAACAGATTCTATCATAAGAATTGAGTCCATCAAGAAAGAAATGGTTTTCAAAATAGACTCGCGATCCAGAATGGTGCATCGTTCCTATAACAACATTAGGTGTCTACTTGACACTTTTTGGTTGGAGATTAAACAAATTGGACTATGTGCCATGAAAAAAATTGCTAAATAAGAAGATGCCACGTAGACACGGATTCTGATTCTTCAAAATATACTTTAAAATTCTAATTCTCTCTCTCTCTCTCTCCCTCTCTCGAATTGCATTGTTAGATTGTTATCATTGTTTCTCATGCCCAATATTCTCTACACCTTCCTCTAATAAAGTCTTACATTGGATACTAAAGATTCTTTCCTCACACCTTTATTAGTAATCCCTGAAACCCAAAAATTAATAGTCTGAAAAAACCCAATTTCGTAAAGGGGATTAAAAAGATGAATCTCATTGTTGAATATAGGATTGACTTTTTTCTGGTAGGTAAAGCAAATTCATCAAGAAATAAATAAATAAAATTTGGAAAGATAACGCAAACAACGAGGTCGGGAAGAACTCCCCAACATCAAAATTTGAGTGGGACTTGAATCTTGTAATTAAAGGGATTTATTTCAAGTGTTTTCCCTCCTAAAATAGGAAGTGAGGGAGGATATAAAGGCAACCTATAGGCTTTGAGAGATAGAGTGCTTATAATATAACGTGGTTTTGGCACACGTCCTTGATGCTAATTGATGTGTTTGCTCACAATTCAACAGATGTTTGACATGTGGTGCGAATGACATCAGCAATAGAAAGAACTTCTCTCTTGTCCGCTGTCGACATATTAATTTTTTTAGATTTCAAATCTTAAAAAGCTCATTAGGTCCACATTGATTATCACATTTACAATCCAACAACATAGTATTCTAGATTTTATGAAAATTTTCATATTTAAAAAAAAAAAAAAAAAAATTATTTTTCGAGCTTGATTCAAGGTGCTGAAAATGAACGGCCAACGAACACTTAAATTTAAAAAGAAAATTCAACGATGCAAAATAACTATTTTTTATAATTTCTTTTAAAGTTCATATAATTTTGTCCTCTACAACTCCATTGCATCGAATCATGTTTTTGAATGTCAAAAAGCAATCAGATTAGAAAATTTTCTATTTTTCACTATGGGCAAGAGAGAGAGAGAAAAGTGCGTTAGCTAAAAACTGCATCATATTATCAAAATTCTTAGAGATGTTCCCTATGGGTTTTAAGTATTGAAGAGGTATCTCAAGGTATTACGTGCACTAAAGTGATATCCACAACCCATAGGTAATTTTGGAGAAGCATATTTCGAAAATATTTAATATTTTTTTGACGAACTCTTCTGAAATACACCCTCATCAAATGATCTACGATTTTGTGATGGGGCGTATGTCAAAGGGGGGTGTCAGATTATCACGACTCTTCGAAAACTCTAGACCATCGAAAAGGAATCTCGAGATTACTAAATTTAGATAATTGATTTCAAAACCATCACTCCACAAATTGCAAAAATCACAAAATGTAACAAACCTATTTTAAAAACCACACGTAACCAATTTAAATTTTCTAGGGTTTAATGTCAAAAGTTCACTATATAGTCAAAAATATGCAGTAAAAAAGAAGAGTTGGAATGGGTACCACATAGTCAAAATCTAGGCTGCCTTAGGGAGGAAGGAGACATAACTTTTTTGCATGGTTTGGTGGGCCCCAATGATGGTGGTGTGGTGTAAAGGAACAAAAGCAACAACAATCACGTTCCCCTCTCTTTTGTTCTTTTTCATCTTCCAATGCTCCTTCTCACTCTTCTTCTTTTATAATTTTAATTAATAAGATCTCATCATTCCATTCTATTAGTTTACTACCAGTAGTATTTAATTAATACCTTTGATTCTGAACTGAAATCCTAAGCTAACAGTTGTTATTACCTTTTTGACCTACTCTTTTTTAATAATGGCTAATGTGACCCTAACCTTCTCTTGTCTCTCTTAACTTTTTCTTCTTAAAGGAAAGGGCTTTAATCACCCATGGCCCTCATGTTCTATGACTGCCACGTGGAAAAATATTCAGGTGCTGACATTTATTTTAGAGAGCTGGTATTGCCACACCAATTTTTACTAACAACACACCAACTAATGTGCATTTATATAAGGAATTGGTGTGGCATTAGTAAAAGTTGGTGGGGGCAATAGTAGTTCTCTTAGTTTTATACCTGGAAACTAATCCCTAGAAAACTTTTATTTCTCTTCCAATATCAGTCTTTGGTGTCCATCATGAACACTATTTTTTTTTGTTTTGTTTTTATTTTCACCATCTTAGTGGTCCTATGCATCAAGGATTGGTCCTGTTGATGATTTTTAGCCACTGGATCAGATGAGTTGTTGACGGTTAAGATTGCTTGGATAGTCATTATCCCTTGTGAATAGTGATTTCTATCTGAATGAGATTGAACCCACGCCAGCCATCTGATGAAAAAGCTCAAATCCAATGGTTAGAAATTGTCATACAAGGCTGAATTTTTGTGTAGATACATCAAGGATAGGCCAATAATTTGTGGGTGAGTCTAGAAGAGTGTGCCACGAGGCATTTTTGGGATGTGGGCCGAAGTGAACCTGTATTTTTGGTGTCAATTGTTGAGGATTGGAATAATTTTAATTTCCTAAATTCACTTATGATAACTTACGACCAAAGGAAAATATGACATCTCACCTAAACATGTTAAGGCTTGGATCATCTTGTTTGCTATCTGTAACCGATAAGGATTCAAATATATAAAATTATTCGAATTTAAATCCGATATTCAAAATTTTCGGATAATATCCGATTCGAAATAATATATAATATATATTAATTTACTGTATCAGAACCGATAAACATCCGTTTATAGCCCTAGGGGAAGTAATGCTCATATTGGATATTGAACTCATGACTTACGAACATTAACCACTTATAAGTTTGAAATTGCCATTGAGCCAATCCCTTAGGATTCCCTTCTCCCTTCTTTCTTCATTAAGGAACTAATTTGTTGGGAAATTCATTTTCTTACTCCTTAAAAATAGATTTTCTTATATGATAAATTTGATATTACCAGCCAATTCCAATCAATTTTCTATCTTAATCTAATTTTCTTGTACGATGAAATGTTAGACAGTTTCCCACAATAAAACCCAATCAAGACCACCTAAGTGATTTTGGTGGCTTTTTTGTGGCTCAGGACACCTTGAGATTACAGGTAGCAACGCCGGCCTACATCAAATCTTGCAGTCTCATCATCAGTGTGGTATTTATCAAAGAAACTTTGATGTAAAAGTCAAATTATTCGTCTTAGGTGGACTAAAATTATAGTAAAAATAATCATTTATGAAAAATAAAATTATCATATTTATAAGCATATCGTCTCGTTCTTGGTTACTTTCGTACTCCTCATGGTCAATTACCAACATGAATCCAACAATTCCTCTCTTGATACTTTGATTCCTTTAATACGAAATGGAATCAACTACAACCGAAGATACCTCCCTATTTTTGTGATCCCCCCCCCCCCCCCCCCCTATGAATTATTTATTATTCAAACTTGTTAATCTACAATTGAAAATAGAATAATGATTTTCTGACGCCCTCCTTTGACATATGCCCCCATCACAAAATCGTAGATCATTTGCCTAGGGATACATAGAATCATAAATCTTTTCTTTCATATCCAGAGGCAAATGATCTACGATTCTATGATGGGGGATGTATGTCAAGAGCGGGAGCGGGAGCGGGAGCGGGAGGGGGGGGGGGTCAGATTATCACGACTCTTGAAAATATCCTCGATTACATTATTGGGATTCAGGATTACGAATGTTGCCATCACTAGCTTGGGCTCAATCCCCAGACACTCTCATCTGATGGTCCTAAGTTAAGTCTTTATCACTTTTGATTGCAACAAATCTTTATAGAAGTCATGTCACAAACAAATCTGGACCGTCTAATCTCTAGAATTGACCCCCATTACAGACTTTTTGATGGTCAGTTCATATAAACCAACATAAAAGACATCAATTGGATCCATTTTCATCAATAGGACATTTCTGATTCCTTTCCGTATTTACAACTCAGGATCAACTGTCGATTTCCTCAAAACCAAAGAGAGAGAAAGAAGGTTGTGTACACGTTTGTCCTTTCTAGAAAAGAAAAGGACCATTCAGTCAAATAAGACCACTGCGAAAGCCACATTCCATAATCAAAAACTTCATTTTCTTGTATAAGAATAATTCATAAATAAGGAGGGAAAGAGAATCTCTCTCTCTCTCTGCTTTTTTTTCCCACACAGAGTAACAACTTTGCTGTACAATGCTACTGCAATAAAACTTTATTTTCTTCTCAAAGAGCTTTATTACTTTGTTTTTCTTTTATGGGTTTGTTTAGATAGAGAGATTTGTGAGAATGGGTTTGTTGTCGATGCAGAGGTGACGGTGGGGATGTTACTTTAGTTTTTTTAACTTTATCTTTACGCGACCGAAGCAGTAATACAACAGAGATAAAGAGATTAAAAATAGTGAGAGATTCCTTGACCTTTGTGTTGCAGAGAGGTATACAATTTTTTTTTTCTTTTATTTATTTATTTATGTATCTCATTCTTTACTTTTGAAGTGGGTTTTGAGCTGTAGAAGTGTAGAAACTTCTCACTTAATCTTTATTTTGTGTGTGAACATATAAAGGCTTCTAATGTCTTTCTTTTTTATTTAGTTTGGTTAAAACTTAAAAAAGGGTTGCTTTGATTTAAGTCTCTCTTTTTGCTATCTGGGTTTTCAGTTGCAGACTCATTTTCTGTGTTTTTTCCACTCTTTGGAAGTTTTTGGTTTGTGGGGGGGTGGTGACCGAGTTTTTTGGGGTTTGGGTTTGATTTTGTGGTGTGTGGAGATTGATTGATTAGTAGGAGAAGAGAAAGAAAAAGAAACAGAAGGAATATGGCAGGAGGAGGTGGTGGAGGAGCGGCTCCTTTGCCGAAACAGGATGAGTTGCAACCACATGCAGTGAAGGATCAGCTACCCAACATTTCTTACTGTATCACTAGTCCTCCTCCATGGCGTGAGTTTATATCTTAAATTATTCTCCCTTTTAGTTACATTTAATTTATTTATGATTCCACAGAAATGCTGTATTAGTTTTGGAAAGAATTGTTATGTTTTGTGTGTAGATTTGCATGTGATAGTCATTTCTGAATCCAGTTATGTTTTTATTTAGATGGAACTTATCTGGGTTCTGTATACATTTTGTACTTTTTTTTGGTTGTTGAGGCTCACCCAAAGAATGAGTGTGTGTGTTTGTGAAGAGTGTGGGTGTGGGAAGTGTGTGTTTGCCAAGAGTGTGTGTGAAGTGTGTGCTTGTGAAGAGTGTGGGTGTGGGAAGGGTGTGTTTGTGAAGAGTGTGGGTGTGGGTGTGTGTTTGTGAAGAGTGTGGGTGTGGGAAGTGTGTGTTTGCCAAGAGTGTGTAAAGTGTGTGTTTGAGCTGTTGCGAAAAAACAGGAGATAGCAAGCATGCACTGCAAAATAGAAAACACAAACATAGAGATATAGAAGGTTCGCCCTTCAATCAGAGGGGGAGAGTTGTTTCCTCGTAATTTTAAATCATTTTTTCCCCTATATTAACCTACATGTTTTTCTTGCCTCTGTAGTTCAATCCATTTGGTTAAATGAAACCCTTTTAAGTCTCCTCTTATTTTTGTTGGGAATTCCTATTGGTTCTTGCTTTTTTGTCTTTGTTGCATGCATTTGATTTTTAGTAGATAATGCCTATATAATTATTAAAATTCTGCGTGTATTTCTAATGCAGCGGAAGCCATTCTCCTTGGTTTCCAGCATTACCTAGTTATGCTTGGTACCACGGTTCTTATTCCCACAGCTCTTGTTCCTCAGATGGGAGGAGGAAATGTAAGACTTGAAATTTAAACAAAATAGAAAATTCTTTTGCTTTCGGTTCATATTGGTTTTTTTTTTTTTTTTTCCAGTTAATGTCACTGTTCTTTTTTAGTTAAAATCCCATTATTCTATTGGTAGGATGAGAAAGCAAAGGTGATTCAGACACTCTTGTTTGTTGCGGGTTTGAACACTCTGTTACAAACATTTTTTGGAACTCGTTTACCTGCTGTTATTGGAGGAGCTTATACCTTTGTGCCAACTACCATTTCAATAATTTTGGCTGGTCGATACAGTAACATTGTGGATCCTAAAGAGGTTTATTGATTCAAACTATACCCTTATGGTTTGTTGTCTTGCTAATGTTTTGCATTGATTTGTTTCTAATTATGTGCCCATATTTTCACGTCGGAGCAGAAATTTGAGCGGATTATGCGGGGAATTCAGGGCGCCTTATTGTTGCTTCAACTCTTCAGATTGTCATTGGCTTCAGTGGCCTTTGGCGTAATGTCACAAGGTTGGTATAGGATGTTGAGTGTTATTTTCCTCCAATCTTGGGTGTGTCATACCCTAGATAAGCCCCGTGACCTCTTATATTCATAGTTCTCCCCTTCTCCAATAGAATGGTATTTTGGAGTTGTTGGTTGGTTAACATGATATAGGTCACGGGTTCAATTCTTTCCACCCTTATGGGTGGGGGGGAGTGTTGAGTGTATATTTTCCTCTACTCTCGGGTGTGTCATATCCTAGTTAAGTCCCGTGACCCTCTTATATTCATGGTTCTCCCCCTCTCCAACAGATCGGTCTTTGAAGTAGTTGGTTGGTTAACATAGGAGGATCTTGACTAAGGACTAAAATTTTCGGCAATGCTGAGTTGTCTTGCATGTGTTTGGGCATTACATGAGTTGAAACTATACACCATAGAATTGGAAGGTTTCATTGAAGTTGTTCTCTGTTTTGGGTCTTTGGCTGGTTCACATTGTTTTGAATGTGTTGCTCCAGCTGAAATTATGTCATTTAAATTCTCAATTCACAATAACTTACATGCTACATACTCAATTCACCATTTCAGTCCAAAAAGATCCCTGAAGGTTATGTTGATTAACTTCATTTTTTGCCTCTTTATGTTTGTCCAGGTTTTTAAGTCCGCTTTCGGCTGTTCCATTGGTTAGTCTAGCTGGATTTGGTCTATATGAGCTTGGTTTTCCTGGGGTAAGCACCTGAGAATTGCTTTTGGGATGGACTAGAAGAATTTAAAAAGTATTCCATTTTTCTTGAAGAGATGAATTCATTAGTCGCCTTAAAATGTTCAATCTTCTTCGCCCCATTATAATGTACCCAAGCATTCTTACCCTTGATGTTTAGGTTGCCAAATGCGTCGAAATTGGACTGCCAGAGATCATCATTCTGCTAATTTTCTCACAGGTTTATCTCATAGACCCAATTTTGTTGTTAAGATCTCAATGTCATCAATGTCAAACTAATTTCTTGAGGCATATGTGCGGTGGAATGGAAGATTTCAAACAAATTAATGACTCCTAATTTTCCCTTATATTTATTCTTATTTAAATTAATTACATTAATTGTCAATGCTTGTTTGCAGTATATACCCCATTTGATAAATGGTAGCCATGTCTTTGACCGGTTCGCTGTTATATTTTCGGTTGTAATTGTTTGGATTTATGCTCACCTTCTTACCGTTGGTGGTGCCTATAAGAATGCACCAATGAAGACTCAATTGAGTTGCCGCACAGATCGTGCTGGAATTATAGCTGGTGCTCCATGGTAATGCTTTTGGTCTTTTGTTGAGTAATTCCTTTGTCTTTTTGGTTAGAGGATTAGGTTCTAATTATTATCATCGTTACAACTAATACCAATATAATTAGTGGTACTTCTCACTTAGGTGTACATTGTGCTCCAATTAGTTGTCTATAAGCATTTAGTCTGACATTACGTGGTCCAGTTATGAGCAAAGTAACAAAAATCAGTGATTTTTTGAAAAGAAAAAACGGATTTAAAATGCGACTTGCATCCGTGATGATTCAAACAATAAAGAAAACACGATCTTTTCATTTGTAACAAATGTTGCCGTTTTTTTTTTTTCACAGGGACAAAAAATTAAGCATTTTCTCTCTTTTGAAATGTGGGATTTTATACATAATAGAATTTGGTAATTCATAAATGTAAAAATATGGGATGTGATAATAATAACTTGATTTTCTGAATTTTCATTAGATGTATATTTTTCTCATAACTTTTAATATATTATTTTTATCTTTTTATTTTCATTGTTTTCCCCCCTTTTTATCTAGTTTTTTTCCCGTTTTTAACGTTTTTTCCGAAGTTTTCCCTTGCCATATTGTTACGAGGCATTGTATGATCTTTTCCATTACTTAACATCTGATGAACAAGTTACTAGTACCACATCGATCATTTGGACAACATAACTGATTCTTATGTCACCATATGATTTATATTATAGCTGTTTTTAGTATATATATAATATGAGCATGGGCTATGTGGCAGGACAGCATTCTTGTTGGTGACCATTGATTATTGTTCTACTATGATCTTCGTCTGCAGGATAAGAGTTCCATATCCATTTCAATGGGGAGCACCTACATTTGATGCAGGAGAAGCATTTGCCATGATGGCCGCTTCGTTTGTAGCTCTTGTAGAGGTCAGTTTACTTTCTTCTCTGTGTTTATAAACTGAGCATTGAGGTACCCTCTTGGGTTTATTCTCCTCATTTAACTATTCTTATTGGAACGCTCCCATCTAGTTATCCCTATTCATTTGTATGCCTTGACACTCAGTTGCAATAATTTGTTGATCAAGGACTAGGATATTAGCTAGCCAGTTAGTGTGACTGTACTTCTTATGCTTTGGGTGGTCGGAACATAATCCAATATGCCTAATTAAATATTTTCCACTATACATAATGGATTGCAAAGATGTTTTGATCTGTTGGAGTTTACTTAGTTCTTTCATTCATTATAAATGCAGTCTACCGGTACCTACTATGCAGTATCAAGGTATGCAAGTGCAACTCCCTTGCCGCCTTCTATTCTCAGCCGTGGTATTGGTTGGCAGGTAATAATTGTTAAAATGATTTTTTCCTGTTTATCTTCCTCAATGAAACAAATAGGAAATACAAATTAACAAAAGTTTTATATAGTGATGCCATGACCTAACACCACCTTGCACATGACCCATGTATGCATCATGGTTAACCATTCACCCAGTTTTCCAAGAATCTAGACCAATATCTATTGTTGTTGGTCTATAATCCACATAGTGGTTCACTGATTGAGCTGTTTGGATGCTTAGATGGACAGGGTACATTATAAGGTGAAGACACCACCAAACTTGATGCTTATTAAGACTACCATATGTTTCTCTAAATTTAACCATTGTAGAGTTTAGTTTTTACCAGTTGCAGGGTTTTTTTTTTTTAATTTTTTTATTTCAGGGAATTGCTATCTTGAACTCCGGATTGTTTGGAACCATAACTGGGTCTACAGTATCTGTGTAAGATTTGTGAACAAAACCTATACGTTTTATATTTGGAACTAGCCAATTATAAATTAACAAACAGAATAGTCTCTTATCGTCTTATTGACTTGAGAATTTCACTGTGTTGTCCTACTACAGTGAGAATGCTGGTTTGTTAGCATTGACACGTGTTGGTAGCCGAAGGGTTGTTCAGATATCAGCTGGGTTTATGATATTCTTCTCCATTCTTGGTACGTCGAAACCATTTGTTATCTCCCTGTTGTGTAAGCTTCCAATTGTAAACAATAATAAATCACGCTGTTAATGGTCATGCAGGAAAATTTGGTGCAGTCTTTGCTTCAATTCCTGCTCCAATTATAGCCGCCTTGTATTGCCTATTCTTTGCCTATGTGGGTATGTAACATAAAGATCCAATCAACACTTGTTGTCTATCCTTTAAAACTTCCAGTTTTTATCGTATTTGTTAATATATCATGCATGAACAGGTTCGGCTGGTCTCAGCTTCCTTCAATTCTGCAACCTCAACAGTTTCAAAACGAAGTTCATATTAGGCTTCTCTGTTTTCATGGGTTTATCAGTGCCACAATACTTCAACGAATACACAGCAGTTAATGGTTATGGTCCAGTTCACACTGGAGCAAGATGGGTATGCATTAGAACCCATTTCTGATAATTTGTTTCGATCTTGATTTCTTGGTTTTGGTCCCACCTAATTGAAGTTCTGTTCTTGTTCTGTAGTTCAACGACATAATCAACGTGACTTTCTCATCAGAAGCTTTTGTTGCGGGCTTTTTGGCATTGTTCCTAGACATCACTTTGCATAAGAAGGATACTGTAACCCGGAAAGATAGGGGCATGCATTGGTGGGAGAGGTTCCGATCCTTCAAGACAGACACAAGAAGTGAGGAATTCTATTCTCTGCCTTTCAATCTCAACAAGTTCTTTCCATCTGTGTGATTTTGTGTTGCCCAACCCACACATTCTAAACAAGTGTTGCCATCAATTCTGTCCCTCAATAGCTCTTTGGGCGGATACGCTCTAATATTTCTGATTTTTCATTGTTAGTTGAAGAGACGCTTTAAGCCATATAATTGAATCTTTCCATTTATAGAATGCATGAGTTGAGATTTTTTTTTTTTTTTTTAAACTTCTGGAAATACAATATGTGAAATGGATTTTGTCTGGAATTTTTTTTTATTATCTTTCAATTAGTGCAGTTGGTGTCATTTAGGTCCTGCATTAACATCACTCATGCAAATCATCCATTTAACTTTACTACAACACTCTCAATGGTTGGAGGAATATGTGATCTATATCAAAAATCAACCTGATTGGATGATATATGCCTGGCTGACCCATCAATGTTAGTCCAACTTTTGCTGGACCCACACAGAAAGTCGGCATGAGTAGTGATTTCTAGCCATTGGAGGGTAGGTAGGCATGGTTAGGCCCAAATAATACAGCTTTTATGATCTACACAAAAATAAAAATTTGTAATCCTTGAGATACTGAAATACGTGGGAGGTAATTCAAAAACATAATTATTTGTGTGTAAATTAACCCGAAGTTCTACGTTTAGCAATGTATGTTTGTCGTGGAGGATCTCGAGGGAGAGCTGATTTCGTCCGCGAAACCCCCAGATTCTATTTATAAAAGTTTGCCAGATAGGGAAAGGTATGTGTTAGTCTCATTGGTGCAAACACATGAAGACTTGGTGACACGTTCGGGACGGTGACAGCGTTAGCAATGCATAAATCACCTTGTTTTTGGACATCTTTGCTGGTATTGCTGCATCGAGTATTGGCGATGCTAGGGAAACTAGAATTGGTCTCCTCTCATGACCACCAAACCTTATATTTTGTCTTGTTACATGCATCGATCAACTTCATCATCCTTGACACCTAGAGAATGGGATCCACTGCACGAAATATCGGCTTCAATGACATTCTTCATAGTTCATACCATGAAAGATGACTTAATTAATGTGATGTATACATTTCAATGCATCGCATCTGAAGGCACGACTAAGCAGAGATCATTGATGCTTCACTAAAATTGGTTGACTTGGACCTTTGAAGTCCTAACTAGACATACATGTGGCATACAATGCAATCACAAATGAACCACCAATAAACAGTGCACCCATTTATCATGATGTGCCACGTGGACCCAAGCTCGCTTACAAACCAATCAATCAATCAATCATCATCATGACTATTATTGCTATTATTGTAAGGTTCAAATGTTATATAAAATACAATTCTAAGGTCATCCATTCATGCCTTCACTGAGCCTTAAAAAAACTCCATGTTTGGTGAGGAGTTTGATTATAATGTTAAAAGCCAAGAAATTGACATAGGGACCAAAAAATGTAGCCCCCACACACTACAATTCAAGAACAAAGGGAATTAAATAACACCAACTAGTGTTTCAAGTCAAATCTCAACCATAGAAAAATAAAAATCTCTAATTTAAAATTAATGGGTGTAGTCCCTTCTTCCATCACCTTTGAACCAGAATCAGTCCTTTTGAACAAGAAACAGACCATTAAATATGTGGACCCGATATCCCCAACACTTCACATGGCTACATAAAATCATATTTTATGAGATTGGTTTACATCTGTGAACCAAACAAAGAGATTATAACATTAGAAGCTAAAACAGATTAAAATAACCTTAGAAGAGTTACAAGAGTCAAAGATTTGTCAGAAAGATTATGGCTTTTGTCTCTTAATCAATCCAAGTTTTTAGCTCATGACCCAAGAACAAATACAATACAAAAGAGATTGAACAAAAATTAATTCTCTGCATGTTAGGTATTTGTCTTCAAATTGTGTGTCTTGGTCTCCAACATGTTTCAAATTTCAGTTTTCTTTAGTGATTATGGTCCCAAAATATGAAACTCTTGGATAAGATGGTCAATTAGACTTATTAAACTTATTTTGATTTTAAATTTCAAGAGAACACCAGTAAGTTTTAATTAGAGAATTGGCGGGTCGGGCTGTCTGGCTTGCCTTCGAAGCGGGTTAATCATTGTGGGCGGCCAGTTTACTAAGAACTAGTCAGAATAGCATGTTTTAATCTTTGTTTTATTTTATTAATTTTTTTTTAAGTTCTTTATGTCCAATAAGAGATTTTCATGATCTTCTACACAACATTCTCTGTCGAAAACACATAAAGAGAGCTTAGTACTTATTAAATAATCTAAATAAAGTTTTTATGTTTAATTAAAGTAGAGGATCAATTATTTCTTAAATAGATCAAAGTTGGTGGGAGATCTTCCTAAAATGACAAAAGATTTTGAACTCAAGGCGAAGATGCCTAGGCGGAGCATTTATTATTTATTATTTATTTTTGGTGTGTGTGTGTGTGTGTGTGTGTGTGTGTGTGTGTGATACCTTGCATTTTCAAACAAATGACATACCCCCATTGACCTGGTCTTCCATGAGAGATTACAAGAAAATATCGAAATACACTTGTCTTCAACCTCTGGCCAAAAACCCTTTGTCTTCAACTTTGGGTTGACAAGATCGTCATTTGTTCTCGATAGGATTTGATTAGTAACTAAATTTTTGTGTATTATTTCATCTTCTAAATCAATGAGAAGAAAATACGTATGATTTTTTTTTTCAAAGGCCAAATTCTTATTTTAAATATTAGGAGTCAACCAAAGTAATCAAATTCCTCCATTCAATTCTGTCTAAAATTAAGTTTTCTATTATTAAAAGTGTGTTCACGTCCACTTTCACTATCTCATTTTTCACATTCTTTGTGGTATTCATCATGTTCTTTCAGAACCTCAAATTGCATATTCTTTTATTTGGAATTTTAATCAACATTTATTAAATATGTCCATACCATCTTAATTGACATTCTCTTAGTTTTTTTCTTTATTACTCACTTATACATTTTTCATTCATTTATAAATTGAATAATGATTTTCTGAACCCCCCCTCCCCTATATTCTCTTGACGTGGCATGTGTTAGAATCATAGATTTTTCTCGAGATACACAATTGGATGTGCAGTTGTGTATCTTGTGGAAAAATCTACGATTCTAGCACAAGCCACATCAGGAGAGTATGGTGGAGTACACCAGAGGGGGGAGTCAGAAAATCACGACATCCAATTGTGTATCTTGAGGAAAAATCTATGATTCTAACACATGCGACGTCAGGAGAGTATGGGGGAGTATATCAGAGGGGGGAGTCAGAAAATCACGACTCTTATAAATTTATTGACATAAAAGCATAATCAATCTTTCCTTATTTTATTATTGGTTGCTATGTATCAATCACATAGTACTCCCATTAAATGACTTTCCCAAATAAATAGGGATGGGGTGGGGACGAAGCCTCTCTGGCAAGAGGTTGAAGTGTACTTCAGTTAGTCTTTCATAGAAGACTACGGTCAAGGGGGAATTGAAAAGTCTAAAGTTTGAAAATGAAAGGACATCTCAGATATTTACAAAAGCCTGAGGGGTATATATCTAAACAAACTTTTTTTTGGTGGGTAATTGGCCAAGATTCCCACTATGTTGTGCCTAGTAAAAGATACCAGAAACGACAAAACTTGGTCCACTGCAATGGTGACAGTTTTTAAAATGGTGTCGGGTTTTGCTATGGTACTACACATAGTAATATTTTGCTAACAGCACAGCCCATTGATTAACATTTTCTATAATGAATTCTTTCGGGAGGTGTGGGCCCATCCAAGAGGATCCATCTATACTTTTCATAGATATATAAAGGAAGGGTCCCGTTCAGCAACAAACATTTTGGCAAAACATTTTTCAAAACATGAGTTAGAGGTTTTGGAATGGGCTGATTTTTGGTGAGGATGATATCTACGGTGAGGAGATCATCATCACCAAAAATCAGCCCATTCCAAAACTTTTAACCCCAATTTACAAGTTGAAAATTTGTGGACCGTCCATTTTTTGTAAATCATTTTTGATGGGGTTAGAAGTTTTGGAATGGGCTGATTTTTGGTGATGATGATCTCCTCACCGTAGAGATCATCCTCACAAAAAATCAGCCCATTCCAAAACCTCTAACCCATGTTTTGAAAAATGTTTTGCCAAAATGTTTGTTGCTGAACATTTCCCATAAAGGAATAAACATCGTGGTCACTGAATCAATTTCTGTCTAAAAATAATTTTTCACTTTTTCTTAAAAAAATAAAATCATAATAGAGAACTGGAATTGACCCAAAAGACCAACTGACCGTCTGATCTGCAGACAACAACCAACCATGTACTGTGTCCCACAGCTGGTGGTTGTACCATATCATGTGTTCTTGTTCTACATGAAAAATCAATAATCGTCTCCAGATATGCATAAATATTTTGATTTAGATTAACCAAATCAAATTGTCTACACAAATCTCGAGGCATTTGGTTGATTTTTTTTTTTTTTTTTTTTGTCGAAGTACTTCCACAATTAAAATTCTGCTAGAAATACTTTCATGGTCCATACAAAGTAATATTGTACACTAATGATTTTCTGACTCGAAAAATTTTCACTCGACTAACGTGGCAAGGGCATATAACCAGTGATCATTTTTCTTGTGTATCATAAAGAAAGAGATCTAAATTATCTATTTTTATCAAGATAGGTTAAGTAAAATAAACATCACGATCCAATAAATAATAAAATCGATTAGGGATTATCTAATGAGACCTAAATTTTGTTTAGAGTCTTTTACTGAGTATTCATTTACTAATTCTCTCCTAAAATTAAGAAAGCTTCCTTCAAACATTTCTCAACTTGATTGGAGAATTTTCAACGACGAATTCTCGTCTTTTAAATGATACAAAAATACCCTCATTTATATTTGGTTACAAACGAATAATTATCATCTTCGATTAGGGGTGCAACTTAATTCGGTTCAAACCGAGAACCGAACTAATCCGTGAATTTTGGATTGGGTTGGATCGATTTTAACCAAATACGGTTCGACTTCGGGTTAAAGAAAATAAGAACTGATGGATTCGGTTTGATTTTCGATGTAGGGTTTGTAAATAATCAAACTGAATCGAAAATTGAACCAAAATTTCATTTAAAAATAAAATGTAATTTTTTTTTTTAAACCTAACCCTCCTCTCTCGTCTATGCGGCTGCCACCGCCTATCACCAACTCATTTCTCTCTCTCTCTCTACGACTGGACCTGATCACTACGACTGCACACTGGTTTATCTCTCTCTCTTAAGTTGCAAAACAAATTAAAGATGGGAGAGATGAAGGAATTTCTACTAATAAGGGAATCTCTTAGCAACTCATGAAACCGAACCGAATTAAGGTTGGTTTGGGTTGGTTCGATTCTAGACCAATTCGGTTTGGTTCTGGTTCTCATATAATGGAATCGATTTTGATCAGTTCGATTATTATTTTGCTCTAGATGGAATCGATCTGAACCAAGTTGCATCCCTATCTTTGATGGTCTTGGACACAAAACATTCAATAATATCAAAATGTTTTTATTTTTTAAAGACAAAAGTACCCTGCATTACAAAAAAAAAAAGAAAAAAAGAAAAAAACACAAAAGCATTGGCACACTATCTAGTGATACCAACACAAACAGTGTGCCCCACCATTATCATTGTGTATTTGTAGATTTAAAACGTGAAAAAACTTGCATTTTTTCAATTTCTTCACAATCAGATTTTAAAGAAAAAAAACTACTTGAAGAGATTTTTATATTTCTTAAAAAATTAAAAATAATTGAGTTTAAGTATTATAAAATATTATGTTTTAAATATTATTTTGTGTCTAAAACCATTGGACACTTTAACAATTCGTTAGCAATTTAAGTCAATCCCTCACAAATGATAGATATTTCTACATAATATCTATAATTATTTCTACATAGTAAAATACTCTTTTATAATAATTATATATTTTGCCTAAACTATTGAATTGGTCTTTTTTTTTTATTAGTTTTGAAAATGGTTATATATCCGATTACATTATTTGTTACATATAAATAATGTATATGACCATAATACATGACTGTTTTGGAAAAATAAATAATTAAGAAATCATATATATATATATATATGACCACTTATGTAAATATTAAAGATAAAATTTGGCTGATTCAGTAATTTTTGCAAAATTCTCTGCGGTTGACAACACCCTTTTACACACACAAGACAAGTTCAACGGTGAAAGCAAGAAAAATAAAGTTGGAAACGAGGATAAGGTGAGTGGATGTGTGTGTGTGTGTGAGTGTGAGAGAGAGACTGAGAGAGTGAGGTGGGACCCATCCTTTACACGTCAGCATCAAATTAAAATGCCGTCCAAGATCAGCACTTATGACATAATGACACGTGGAAGGCA
The DNA here is from genome assembly GCF_017979445.1 of Akebia trifoliata. Lineage (NCBI taxonomy): Eukaryota > Viridiplantae > Streptophyta > Magnoliopsida > Ranunculales > Lardizabalaceae > Akebia > Akebia trifoliata. The sequence continues at coordinate 30,049,996 of NC_141381.1, forward strand.
TACCAGCATCTAAGGAAAGTTGCTTCCCATTGGTGGGGTAAGAGAGGATGCAATGTATTATTATAAGCCCAATTCTAGCTTAAGTAGCAATAATAGTTAGTTGGAGAAGGCCTGCTTGATGACACCAATGAGAGGTGGTGGGTGGTGTTAGATAGAGACTCCTTCCTTCCTTCCTTCCTTCCTTCCTTATCTTTTAGTTCTTCAATCATTCTTGAGAGTTATAGAGTGATTCATACAGAGAGAGAGAGATGGGTAATTGTCAGGCCATCGATGCAGCAACGTCGGTTATACAACATCCATGTGGAAGAATGGAGAGATGGTATTGGCCGGTGACTGTAAGCGAGGTGATGAGAATGAATCCTGGTCACTATGTTGCTCTTATAATCACATTGGATCAATCAGAGTCAGAGAACAAGTGTAACAACAATGGTGTGCGATTTACGCGTGTTAAATTACTTAAACCTATTGATACTCTTGTTCTTGGTCAAGCTTATCGACTTATAACGTCTGAAGGTTTGTTATAGAATAATTTTCTTTCATGTTTTATAGTTATATGTAAGTTTAATGATTTGTAGTAGAAGAAAAAAATAGTGTTTGATTTGAGTCTAATTCTCTTCTTTTTGGTATGGGTTTATAGAAGTTATGAAAGGGCTGTGGGCGAAGAAACATGCCAAGATGAAGAAGAAAAAGTTGGAATCGATTGAGGAACAACAAATGGTGCACGAAAAGAAGGGCTCGGGATGTGAAACGGAAGGGAGCCGTGAGGATTCGGAGAACATAAATCAAGTGAGACTCAATCTTATGCTCATAATTGAAGCAATTTATTTAATTTGTTTGAGACTTGTTTTCAAGATCAAACCACTGGCACGACATAATTAATGGACTAGTTAGTAGAAGAAAAATTGGATTTTGTTATTTGGGTTACGTGCGAATCCATTCAATATTTGTCAAACAATTTTTGGGACTAATTAGACAATTTTGTTAATTTCAGGTCGAGAAACATGTAAAACATCGACAAAGGGCGACATCCTCTGCTGTGGCAAGGTCTAAACCGTGGCGCCCCTCATTACAAAGCATCTCAGAAGCCGGAAGTTGATCTTGCTTCCAATCTCTCTATAGCAATCGTGACAAACAGATCGACCAGCAAATGTAGGAATAGATTTGGGATCAACTGGAAAAAGGTTGATTCCAAATGGAATTAACATCATGGAGGGTGACCTAGAAAGCTAAATGGTTCAAAAACCTTCAAGAGTGGTTGTGATGCTTGAAATGGTCCATAGTGATTCAACTTGTGTAATTAAGAGGAGTGAATCCTCCCATGTTGTATTCACTCTTTGAGGAATTAAATTCACTTTTGCTTCAAGAAGCCACTAAATATCTTATATTCTAGATACCAAATCCATCCAACTAGGTGTTATTCATATTAAAATGGAATCAAAGATTCCATTTTAAAACATTGATACGTACTTGACCCAATCCAAAACTATTCCCGAAATGATTTAGCACGAGAACAATTTTTTTTCCTCCTCGATTCGGTAATAAACTATCTTAGAATCAAGAACTAAAAAAGAACTTTAGCGTTTGAAGTCAGGTATGTTAATTTTTTTTTTTTTTTTTTTGTTCCCCTCATCAATGAACTTAACTACACTTGAGAGCTACAAGTTTTAGAAGTTTTTCTTCAGCATTCAGTCCAATTAATAACTAAGAATTACGAATCATCTGATAAGAAATACAACAAACACCAATAAATAAATAAAATTATGTTCAACTATAAACTACTGATATTTTGGAGTCCAAGCATCATCTGCCCTCATTTGGTATCTTTCTTAATTATCTTAGAGAACCAACAAATGGCGAAAACAATATATTACTTAGGTGCCACCCTTAATAATTTATGCAAATTATAATAATATTGCTTCTTTAGTGTTTCTCTGTCTTTAGATCTCTCTCTCTCTCCCCCCCACCCAAAAAATAATAATAATAATAATAAAATAAAATAAATGGCCCTGCCTCCCTGTCTATCCTTGAAGTTATCAAAAAGCCAAAAACAGAAAACCCATGTGTTTGTTCCAAAGAAGTGCTCCTCCTTCAATGCACCAAAGAAAGGAAAGAACAAAGCAATGAGAAATGGGGATCAAACAAGATTTATCTTTGTTAATGATGAGAGAATCAGTGGCCATTCGGTTATAGTTTGGGTTTGATCTCAATTTCGACTTCATTCTTAATCGTGTTTCATCATCGGTGGTAGTAGAAGACGTCAAGAGTAAGGTATACATATGGAACCAAGTTTGGTGGACATAACTTTAAGAGATGACAATAAAAATAAATTTCCACTCCCCACAAAACTCCAAATAGGTGTTGCTAGATCCGAACGTTCAAATGAGAGACAAAAGGGGATGATTGCTTTTTCTTGGTCATGTCCTGAACACGTCGTATTCCATTTTGATTTTTATGCTACTTTCAAGAGTGATTTGGGTGGTTGAAGATGTAGTATCCAAGATTAAAAATTCCTATATATATATTATCAAAAGTACATGATTTATGAACCATTGATGAGGCCTTTCAAGTGGTCACTATAATTGAGAGAGGACAGAGTACATACACTAAGAATGAATGAATCCTCGGTAGAATTATTTGTCCCAACCCAATATGCGAGTCAAGAAAAATCCAAACAAAAAATAAAAAATTCTCAAAATTTAATCTTACCGAGTGAGAACTCAAACTAACACTCCTCGTGCACGTGTGGCTTGTGAAGAAATTCTCCCCAAGTAGTGTGAGGCCAACATTATTCGTAAATCCAAGGACTGGTTAGTTGACACTAGGGCAGCTCAACACATATTTTGTGACATAAGTGGGTTTAATTGCCTCCTACAGAGCTGTTTATCCCTCAAAGAAATATTGGTTTTGAAAGTGATCAACTTTAACATATCGAGCTTATGAGTTCAACTCATTCCAATTGAATTTGTTCGTGGAAAATGCAACATTCAATGTGATGCCAACGGGCAATATGACATATCATAAGATATCTAAGAATCCTATTTTTGACAATTTATGATTGTGTAGTTTTGTAATTATCAATAACCAGAAAATTTATAACTCGAAACTTTTGAGAGGTTACACTTCAACTATGATAGAAGCATTATGTCTCTACATTCCTTTGAAGTCGCAATTGAAGTAGGGCTGCCAATGGGTTGGACCAATAAAAGGCTCGATACTAATTGGGCCTCAAAATCTTAAGATAAGCCCAATCCATAAAGTTGGGCTGGCCTTTCTTACCTAATGGACCTCTCTCGAGAATTAAGTGGTCTACAGCACTACCCAAATCTGGCCCATTGACAACTTTACGTAGAAGTCTTGAAGCCATGAAAAACAAGTAGTACCCATTAGAGTTTGTCATTTTGGAAGTGTTTTTGTGTTTCTTGGATCTAAATTAATCATTTGGACAACCCGAGGGGGTGGCTCAATGGCAATTTTGGACCGATAAGCAGTTAATGCCTGTAGGTCGTGAGTTCGATACCCAGTATGAGCATTAGTTGCTCAGGGGCCACCCGCGAGGGTGCACCCTCACTTACCCGATGTGTGAGCATTGCATGTGCCCCAGGACTAGTCCTCGGACAAGACCATGGTCTATGGATTGGGCAAAGCCCAGATATGGGCCCGGTCTACTGTCTATAGGGATACCCGGTTATCAAAAAATAAATCACTTGGTAAAGACTAATGACAAAATGACACGCTAAAACGTAAGTGGTGATGATGCGGTTGACATGGCAAGTGCACAGAATCTTAGATCTTTTTCCTTGTGTATCCCTAAGAAAAAGATCTATGGTTCTATGCATTTGCCACCTCAACCACATACATTTTAATGAGTCAGTTTATCATGACACTTTGGTAAATATTTGAGAAGTGCTAACTTTTGTGCAAAACTAAACGGTTAAAAGTGAGAGAGGACTCAAACCTGTTTCCTTCTTCCAACATTTGGAGGAATTTGATAGAATTCACGAAAATGTATATAATTTTCAAAGGATAATGCCTTACTAATTTAAGTTGTAACTAAAATACCTCTACAATGCTCCTAAGATATTAAATGAATCGTGATAATCAGACTACCCCATATGGCAAACTCAATCGACTACCCTAACGTGACAATTTCGGAAACCGTAGATCTGTGCTCCTCAGGATACACAGCTGCACTTCCCCATAAAAAGTGTATCTCGAGGCAATCGTGTATCCCAAGGAGCGCAGATCTACAATTCCCAAACTTGTCACGTCAGGTAGTCGTTTGAGTGTGCCATGTGGGGTAGTCAAATTATCACGACTCATATTAAATAGATGACACACAAAAAATCTATGGTTCTGTGCACATGCCACGTGAGTTGAGTTTTTTTTTTTTTGAGTCAGTTTATCACAATATTCATTAATATGAGCAAGAAAAACTATTTTCTAAAAAACACATCTCACCAAATGATATCTTGGAATCGTCCTTGTATTGCTTCTACTAAATAAGTCTGGCTTTTATTTTTATTCTTTTTTAATTTTTAATCTCTATCACTTGTTTTGGGTTTGTATTGAAGCCAATCAAACATCTTATTTAGAGCAATCAGAATCCCTTTGATTGTGCAACCTTGGAGTGTACACTGAAAGCAATCACCCTCCCATTCTACATTTTGGGATTTTTTTTCTTTTTTTCTTAGTTAAGTAGGGGTAATGCTTGGGCCTAATGCTATTCATTTGTTAATGGAATTATGGGCCTGAACTCCTAGCCCAACTCTGACTCTCTTAATGGATAATGGCATGATGGGCTGCAATTAACACCTCCCCTTTTGGGCTTCAAAATCAAAAAGGCTAGCAATGAAATGGGGAGGGGAAAATTCAACTTTCAAGGTGGCGTGTTCAACCACTCATTGTTGGACCTAGAAAGTCCATTATTATATATTGTTTACTACTTTCCTTTAATGGAGACTGGATTGCGTTATTATCCACCAAAAAGGAACACTGTTAAATCTACATTAATGGTCCAATTGACTCAAGAGATTCTTCTAGATCCATTTTTTTAAATTAGTAGATGAAGCCCATCAAAACCTCTATGTTGTGAGATGTCTAGTATTCTTATTGGGCTTGCATTTCAAGAGGCAAGCCAGTCTCAAAAGGCACCTTTCCCTATGGGGACTCTCAAGGCAAATTTTTTGGGTATATATTGTATTGTCGAGTAGGATTTCTTTAATGTTTTTGCTCTATGAGGTTCTTTGCGGATGTGGACTGACAGTTTGTAATCTTTATCATTTATAGAGGATTTTTTCCTCTGTCGATATTGGCAATTTGCTGAATCACATAAATCTTGTGTGTTCGTTTTGCATTTTTTTAATTTTTATCTTTATTCTTGTTACACTGACGCACAACACTCTATACAATGATCCAATGCTAACATCACCTATTTTAATTAAAATGCTCTTATAACTAAGATTTTTAAAAGAGTTAAATATTTTCTCTATCTCAAATACATTCTCTCTTCATTAACCAATCCATTAGGGGTTACCAAAAAAATGTGAGGGGATAAAAGCCCGCTTCATCTAGAGTTTACACATGACTTGATAGGGATTACATCTTATTTGATCAGGATTTTTTTTTTAAAATGGGAAGAATCCTAATAGGAGGGTTCGCCTTAATTGGATTAGGATGGACCAAATAATGAGTCGTCCTCGAGTTTTTTATTTTAATCCTTTGGTGGGCCCCACGTACCACCCACCTACATGTGACAACAGTTAAATATACCACTTTATGTAAAGGGTTACATAGAGACTCGAAGGTGTGACCTAGGAAGCATACCCAGTCGCCCTTACCATCTCAACTAATCCTTGGTGGGTGAGTCGTGGTGAAGTGTGACCTCAAGATTGACCTTAATTCACACTTTGCTTAGGGTTAGATGTTTATCTATTTTAAAAGGAATAATATTGTCAACAATAAATTTTACAAATCTACCTTAAGATTCATGAAATAAAATCACAAATGATTTTATTGATTTTGATAAAATAAAAAAAATAAAAAAAGAGATTACAAATCTCAGTATTTTCCTCTTATTAGCAGTCAAGTACAAAATAATGACATATGTAACTTTCTTCTCTTCGGGTTTCACGCATGATCAATTGAAAATGTTGATTTGACGGTGGTTTTGTTTGTGCTTGATTTTCTTAGAGGTTTTTGTGGATTTTTTTCCCTCCGTGCTTTGCACTTTATCAGCTGAAAATGATTTCTTGACTTCTGAATAAAGATTTTTGAGCTTAATCTTCTTTAGAGGTTTATGTAAATGTTCTTCTCTTCAGGTTCGCGTTTTATCAGTTGAGAATGATTTCTTGAATTTTGAAGAATGACTTTTGAATTTGACCTTCTATAGAGGTTTATGTAGATTTTCTCCTCTTTGGGCTTCGCTCTTTATTTATTGAGAAGAATTTGTTGGTTTCTAAAAAAGGACTTTTGAGCTTGATCTTCTATAGAGGTTTGAACAGATTTTTTTTCTTCTGGACTTCGGATTTTATTGGTTGAGAATGATTTGTTGATTTTTAAAAAAAAGATTTTTGAGCTTGATCTTCTCTTGAATCAAAATCCAAATTTCTCTTGAAGAGCTTTGCTTTGTCTCTTGATGAGGGCTTGAGAGCTTCTTCTTCTCTAGGAAAAAATCTTTTGCCTTCTAAGAGAAAGTGATCCCCCCTCCCCAATCCCCTCTCAATGAGAGAGACTTTCATATTTATAGACTTAGAGTAAAATGATATTTTCTAATATACCCCTTATCTAACTTGATTTTACATAATCGGTTTTAATGGTAGTTGGTTATTGATCCAACCCATTTTAGTGGTTTTGAATTTAACCATGGGCTAACCTATTTATTGGGTGTATGGGGGCCCAGTATTTGATGCAGTCACTTGGATTTATTGGATCATGAGCTTTATCTACGAAAAGTCAAATCCAATTTATAGGAGGCTTGTCTTCTATCAATGGGCTTTATTTGCAAGTGTGGGCCCATTTATAATTTTGAGGGACTTTCTTATGATTTATAAAATTTGTAAGGACACTCATAAAATTTTGATGCCTACAAATACATTGTAATGGAGGGTTGGAAAATGCCATGCAACAATTTTCATCTAGATTTAGTGTTGAATGGCTCTTTTGTCATAGTAGCCCAAAGATATAGTCATTGGATTCATGACTAATAATGTTAAAAACTCTCGTGTTCTCTCTTTTGTGTAAATTGTATGTTTATGTAATTGATTGATGAAGAATTTGTGAAATTCCCTCTATATGACTATCAATATTTCTCTATCGATCAACCAAAATCATACTAAGAAGAATTACCTAAAAATCAGGATTTCTGTCTCTTGATCATCATATCTAAGTTTGCAATCTTCAACCAATTTTTACTTACGTACATGGCACTTGCATCCCCCTGGCCCCTACTAGTAAAATAATTGCAAAGGGTGCCTACTATCATGCCATTTGTAATGGTTGGTCCCTTCTTCATTCATCTTTTATAGAGATTCTTACTTTGCTAACCTCATAATTTGCATAAATTTCACAAAATACCTAAAAGGGTTTTTTTTTTTAATTGATTTCTAAAATTATGACCAAAAAGAGAAAAAAGAAAAGATAAGAGGGTTTGAAAATCAAGGGGTCTCTCATTAGGAGATATGGTTGCTGATGATTGAACAGAAGACTCTTTTGTCTCCACTCCTTCAATGGAGATGGGACCAACTTCACAAAGCAATTAAAGAACAAAAAAGACAGACATATACACGCTCCCCCCACCCTTCTCTCTCTCTCTCTCTCTCTCTCTCTCTCTCTCTCTCTCTCTCTCTCTCTCTCTCTCTTTATGGCATCCGAAGAGATCGAGGAATGTGAGTTGGAAAGCTTACACAGTAGGGGTACCTTCTTAGGCTCTCATGGATCATCCCCCCCACAAACCCATTTCTTTATAAGAACAAAAAAACAAATTCAAAATATATATAGAGTCCTCATGAGTATCTTTGTATGTTTATTACTGAGTTAGATGCAAATGGTCGGTCCCTAATCATCTTGAAAGTTTGGAACAACTCATTACAAAATCCTATATGGTAGATATTCTTGTAAGTGGGCCAATTACCCTTTTTTTTTTGTTGGATTCCTACTCGTATCAAAGGCTGTCTTTCATGTGAAAATTGTAAAACAATTTACTTTGGCATATGTTCTTTGTCGGTAGGTATGTTCTCAAAAATCAGTTAGTAAGAAACATAAGAAATGCTCATCTACTAATTACTTCCGAGGTATCATTAATGTTTATGACTTTTAAAGTTGATATTTTTGTTGGAAAAATCTCCAATCTTATTGTCTTCGGAGCACAAAATTAATTGACGAGAATGAACAATAAAAGAAATCAACCACAATACTCGAATTTACGTGGAAAACCCTAAATCAATGAAAAACTTGTCCACGGAGTCACATTGATTTCACAAAACAACTATACATACTCATAATGAATTAGGGTTTTGGCTTGATCCGTGAATCATATTACTAACAACTAAGACTATGGATAAAATGAAGCTCGATCGCTATACGTACTATCTATTACAACTTGCATTGCTATAGTAGATCAACAATAGGAATGAGGATTGGATGTCAAAGTTAATGTTGAAATTACTGACAACTTTAGGGGTTCGACTCAAAATCAATTGACAATGAGCAGAGAGACCTAGGAACTTATAAGGAGAAAGATAAGGCAATGAGTGTCCGATGTGGGAATAAGAAATTTCTCAAGGGTATTTTCGTAATTTCAATAATATTATGTAAAATCCTAGTCAGGTTTCTTGAGGTATGTATATTTCTCGTTTTTTGGTGAAAGGTTGTAATCTGTAACTGGGAGTCTTTCTTTATAATGAAATCGATGTGATCCGTGGACATACCTCAATCTAGAAGGAACCACGTAAAATCTCTGTATTTCTTTGTGTGATTGCATCTTGTGTATGATTTTTTAATTTGTTTTCTTATTTTGATTGCACCTGATTTCTTGACAATGTGGACATCAACACTAATATCATTCTATGACTCCTAATCATCATATATATATATATATATTTTAGAGTGTGTTGGAGTGACCTCAAGCTGGAACCTCAGGATACGAGTAAAAAAGCATATATGGTTCCTATCCACATTCACGTCAAGAAAAGCGATATGAGGTTTCCACTTGAGGTCACTTCAACATTACTCTATTTTTTTATAGTGTACATAGAATACAATCCTAAACTATTGATGTATCTATATACCCTTGATGATAGTTTTAGACTTTATCGTTATTATTTGGATTTGGGGGTTTTGAGAGAGGTACATCATGAATTGTACTCGTATCATCCACCGATTAAATATTATTGAGTTTCGTGTTATTTTCTCTCATCCTTTATTACTTTTGTGATTGGATCTAGGATTTCCTTGTTCATAGAAAAATAAAGCCTCCATAGAGTGACAAAAATATATCATCACTCAGGTTCCAAACTGAGTGGCCAAGAAATATTGTTTCCTATTGGGGAATTGAGTGCGCAGAGACTCCAGAAACATGGCAATCTCAAAATTAGATCAAAAATCAGAAAACATGTCCAAGAATTCTGAATCATTCCAACTTTAGACTCCTTTATTCCGGACCTACAACTATTACATCAACCACATGAGCTTGATTTTACAACAACGAAAAAAAAAAATTCAAAAGGAAACTAGATTAAAAGCTTGAAACCCATGGTGTGCCCACTCTCTATCTTTTACTAGAACCACCTAAAGTTGAAATTCCCTAAGAAAGAGAGTTTGTAAAGAGGAAGATTCTGTCTTCCACCTCACCCTTAAATGAGAATAAGAAAGGGTCTATGTCATTTGGGTTTTATTCTTTGGATTCCTTTGAAGAGCATTTTAATGAGGGAAAAAGGTGAGTGTTGTGTGTGGGGTGACTATATAAAGAGTGAGATCAGGATTCTATAATTTTAAAAAGTAGCCGTTGAGACCTTTATTTTTATTTTTTTCTAACTTTTGATTTGCACGTGCTATGTTGTCATTGGTCTCACGTGTGATCAAAACTATTCATGACATTACAATGCTTCTTTCCTTTGCTATTATAACTCCAATTATCACCAAAAACAAAGAAGGTTGTTGAAACCAACAAAATTATTTTTATCCATCAAGAAAGGTAATATGGATCATTAAAGCATTATCCCAATTATCTTGGGTTAATTAATTTGTCTTTTTCATTCAATTTTATCTAAAGTTGTGTCTTTTAATTTATATAGGTCACGAGATATCCCAGTTATTAACTTGAGATCATTATCATTGATCCTCTATTAAGTGGAGGATCGTGACTCTAATAAAAGACAATATGTGGGTCATCATCATCACCGAAGCTTTATCTCATAGATTTGGGTCCAGCTAAACAAAATATGTTCCTCCCCTCAATACTATCCAAAGAAGCATCTTCTATTATTGAAAGTTGGTTCGTTAATCCATGTTCTTTTGAGTCTTTCCATCCGTTAGTATATTTATTTTAATAACGGGACTGTAAATTTTAATCTGTCTTTGTTGAACGTAAGTAAATTATCTCAATCTACATTTTTTTATTTGTTACTTATCGAAATTATTCCTATATTTTCTCAAATGTATTTATTTCTAATTTTTTCACTTATCATGGGTTGGGTTTAAGTTGAGTCATTGGCTACTTGATTAACTTGAGTTGTGTGTCTTAGTTGATGTACGATTACTTAATTAGAAATAAAAATGTGATTTTTGAGTCTTGATAATTGATTCTAGAACTAATTTTCTATCAGATACTCAACGACGATTAATGTTAAAGTCGTATCTAAAAGATTTTTGGGTTGATTGAACAAATATTTACTAAAAGTGTGTTTATATTTGTTTTCACTATCTGAATCCATTGTTTTTTTTTTCTCTCCTTTAAGAACCTTTAGTTTCTATATTACTTTTAAATAAAATTCTTATTTATCATCCTTAAACTATTTCAATCAACTTTATCTAATTTATTATCTAGTGGAGTCACTCCAACATTTTCTAAAATGTGTTCATTTCTAATTGTATATTTTTTCCTTTTCTTAACACTCATACAACACTGCTTTATCTATTAACATTACACTTATTATTGCTTAAATTCAATTCCATGAAGCATAATTGATCTACTATTTTTCTATATTAAAAAAAATCTCTCTACAAATTTAGTTATATTTTCTCTCAAACGTCAAATATGTTAAGCTGGTTAAAACTTAGAAGTCATAGAGAGCTAATATCACAACTAGAGTTGGCAATGGATTGGTATCGGATCAATAACACTCTAATTCTGATCCCAAATTTTGTAAACATTGTACCCAATCTGATCAGATTAATGAATATGTGAATCAAATCCAATCCATTTCATTGCATCTTTATTCAAAATCGATCCGACAAATGCCTTATTTCCAAACTAGCAATGTTAAAAAAAACTTAGAATCATATAAAATTTAAAAAAAAATTACTTTTCAATTACGAATATAGAGGGAAAACAAAAAAGACTAAAATATTCTATCTATATGAATTTATATGAAATTAAAAATAAAAAAAATTAAAATATATTCGGATTGGATTTTTTCGGACCAGATTGAGATACATCTAAATCCGATTCTACGTTGTATCAGATCTGAGATTTCAATCCAAAATCCAATTTTTCATATTTTTCGAATCGGATAGAACTTCGGATATATTTAGGATCATTGCCGGCCCTAATCACAACCTTGGTTCAAAACCCGCTTTTACCTACTAATTTATGACCATTTATCTCACCTGCTGACATCTAAAAAAATGTGGGAATCTCTGCAAAAAAAAGACAGTTCACCAAGGAAAATAAAGACGAAATGTGGGTTTCACTGGGAAGGTGTACAAAGCAACAACACAAATACTTTTAAAACCTTGGCTTTTTCTAAAGAATCTCCAACTGTAAAACTGTACCCACCGACTTGTTGGTACTGTTGATGCACAATAAGTTTTGATATATATTAAAGACAATTGTAACTGCAGATTAAGTATTTGATCATTAAATCTCTTCATTACCGTCCGATCGGATATCATTATTGGATAAATATGAAAAGTAAAGATCGTATTAGAAATCAAGGATCCATTATTCCTAAGTCAATGATCAAATTTTTGGGTATTTAAAATATATGGGTGTTTGGTTGCCTCTCCGCAAATCATGTAATCATTCTAAGTGCTTAGTTGAGTTTTAGTTACAAATCATTGCAAAGGTTTTTGTGGCCCATAATTTCTGTTAATAAGTGGTATAAATCTTACATCATTTCAAATTGCCGTAAAATCTTATAAAATCCTACTTGATTACAAGAACTTATGAATTTATATTCCCATGCCAACTTTTATTATAATTTAATATAACAATTAAGGATAAATAAACAATCGATGTTCATCTTTTAGTCTCCTTTTAATTCTAAATACTTGATTCAAGAAGCATTATCTCTCTTATGATTCTTAAAGAAGAAAAACAGGGAGCTTATATGCATTTTTCTCTCATTCTCATCTCCTCTTACTACTCTTTCCCACCTTGGTTTTTGAGTTTGAATGAGAAGACAAGAAGGTAATAACAAGATTTGAAAATAAAAATTGAATTTTTTTTCTTTTTTATTTTTGATGATGGGGGTATCCGAACTTATGTCCGATTAGTGGGATCAGAATAGCTTGATGTTGGGCTACGATGTGTGGGTTCCATCCCCAAGGCACGTGCAATACTTGCACATCACATGCATTGGATAAGTGAGGGTGCACTTTCGCGGATGGCCCCAAGGAATTATTGCTCATATTGGGTATCAAATTCACAACCTACAGACTTCCAACGCTTATTGGTTTGAAATTGCCTTTGAGCCAACCCCTTGAGATTAAATTGATTGTTTTCATTTCTATCAAAACAAAAACAAAACCAAATGAACTCATTTAGGATCATAAGATTGTAATAGAGACACATAGAAATTATTAAAAGTACACTAATTTCCACTGATAATCTCAACTCTCAAATACAAACATGCCTTAGAAGGCCCCAAAGACCTTTGTATAGTTAGGCAAAACTCAAGCAAATGAAGGGCACTCTTCCCCCACTTGGAATTAAAAAATAAAAATAAAAATAAAACAAAGACACGTGTGAAGTCACACACACGTGTAGGCACACCACTCACAATCTGCTATAGTTAGGCCAACTAATCTTAGCCATTAGAAGCAGCTTTCCAGCTAAATAAACACGTCTGACACGCATCAATAAGCCTGTCAACAATTCATAGCTTCATACTTCCAACTCCTTTATTTTGCCAACAACATTTGATGTATTTGCTCTTCTTTTCCCCAAAACCTAACTTGACCCCACCACAACCCCCTCCTTTCATTCAACAATCAATGCTGCCCTTTGAATTCAATCCCCCCACCATTTCACACTTCATGACTCCACTCACATATCTTTCTCACACTAAAAAATAATAATAATAATAATTTAATCCCCTCCCTTGGGAATCTGCAACTATCATCAAGCCATTAATTTAATGATAGAAACATTTATAAATTAAAAAAAAAAAAACTCCCAAATCCCTTATCTACATCCTTCATGTCAAATTAATTACCAAACCCTCAAAAAAATAATGAGGATTTTAATTTATTTCTTAGTGGTTGTCCTTCTCGTCATCTACCCATGACAAGTTATTTAATTTTCTTCTTTTATTAAAGGACGGAGACGATGACGAAGAAGAAGATGAGTCACTAGAACCGAATCCTACCCGAGTTGTTATTCTTAATTGTGGTAGGACTTTCGGACGCTTTCTATTGCCAACAACAATTTCCTGCATTAATTTCAAACAACTGGCAATTCTCTCCTGCAAAAATCAATATATTTTCGGATTGTTAGGTATGATTTCGTTAAATGCCCAATCGCAATTAATCATAATTATTTTCTTACTTTGCTTAGTCCATCGCACCATGATACAGCATTTCCAGGGTTAGCAAGGGATAGACTGGGGATTTCATTAGCGGCGCAAAGTATGGCCGCTGCAGCAACTGATGAAGGCCAGTAATTTACAAAATTAACATCTGCATAACATGAATAACATAAGTTATATATATCAAATGGATGTAAAAATTACATTTCTTTTTTATAATTAAAATACATACACCACACAAAAATATTACCTCTTATGATAATTAGAATAATTTGTGTCGCTCTTGAGATAAGAAATGTTATAAAGATTCCGGTAGGATCAACTTTGTTCGCAAAGAAATCAATGAAGTTGAAGGGTGTTACAGATCGTAGTCTCCAATCCAAGGTAGTAAGAACGAGAAGTTCCATCCTCTGAATTGTCCTCGGTTCGAAGATGAATTTCGCACTTTCAACCTATAATAATTTGGTTTAGAATTGTTAATTGAAGAATTTAATTATTTAATTATTGTCTCAAAAGAGTTTATTAAATGAGAAAATTATACCTGAAAATCCAAAAGAGAAGGAACTAAGGGTTCCTCCATCTTAGCAGCCAAGGACAAACAAGCAACAGATAAGAGTTGTAATGGCCACCCATTTGACAGCTGATCAGACGAAAATGAAATATTTATTATTAAAATATATTCCAAATTAAAAACAATAAATTGATTTACTTAATGAGAATTATCTGATTTGTTTGCATGTCATTATAAAGCCATTATAAAAAAATACAAATAAAGTTAAAAATATAAAGTTAACATCTTGTTAAAGTAATAACTTGAACCCACAATTTATTATTATTTTTTTAATAGAAGGTGAAAAAGATATGAACACGAGGGTTTCAATAAAAGCATAATCAATTTACATTTATGCCCCCCTAAAGCAAGACAAAATCAAAAAATCATTGAGTGGAGTACAAATTACAAAGCCAACTGAAAGCTGCCACGTGCTCCAATAGCCCCACACCAATGTAAAAGAGAATTAGCTTATAAGACAAGATTTTCTTGTATGTTAACGTTTAAACTATTTGTTAACTTCAATTTAATATAAATGTGGGACCAAGAAGTACACGACAACTTTTAGTGTGATTTTTCATCAAATTTGATGCCATGAGTTTACAGGATAAATTTCTCTCACTATTTTATCGCTTAAAAAGAGAAGAATATTTTGGTTTTCTTGTTTGAAAAGTCAAAACTCATAAATATTGTTAAATATTAATTTAATTTAAGGAAAAAAAGAACAAACGAAGAGATTCTGATTTCTTAGTACTAAACTGACGGTGACGGAACCTTACCGGCAAACGACGAGAAGAGAGGAACCGATCCAAGTAGTTAACGGAAAGATAAGCCGTTAAAGGCTGGAAACCGTAGTACTCATGCACCTGCGCTAGCTATGTATGTTAGTTAACTTACATAACAAAGCACTAAAATACGCCAAAAGATCTAACATGCGCCGGTGCCGGATGATGGTATCTCTAGTGGTGTCATAAGCTCATCCACTCAGATCTCCACTCTAAAGCTCCGATTAAGTGAAAGTAACCACCTGCGCACGCTAGCTGTGTCAATGATACAATCTAACGTGCGCGTGATTATTCCCGCCGAAAAAAGTAGTATCGAATGGCATTTTTCGTAATTTTCTTGATCTAGTCCGCCATTATTGGACGAATCACGAAATCAGTAAACTATCTGATGGTTTCCTGCGCAAGTTAGCTAAAAACGAATAAAGAGTTGATTTGATCGGATCGGATTGGATTCAAAGATACCTTGAGAATCCATGAAACCGATTCTTGACGAGCTGAAGCATCAAGCGATTGAGATTCAAAGCTAGCTAGATAATCGAATCCTGGCAAGTAATCTCCTTCATCTTCGACAAATCCAGATATCGAATCCTCCATTTCTTCCGGCGAGTCATCGACCAAGATACCGGAGTCCTCACCGCAGAGAAGATCGGACAAGCATTCGGAGCAAGGAAGAGCCATGATCGCCGATCAATCCTCATTATCTTCTCTTTTCATGTTTGACGAATTCAAAACACCGGAAATCTCGATCTGTGTCCGAAAATTTTCTGTAAAATCTATGTGCAGAGAGAGAGAGAGAGAAAGAGAGAGAGAGGTTTTGGCTTAGTGTGAAGCTTCTATGTGTTTCTCTTGTCTATTTAATATATAAACTGTTTTTTTTTTTTTTTTTCCATTTTTTGAAATTTCAAGAAAAGAAAATATCATTCGAAAGTTAGATAACTTAAATGGCTGGAGACCATAACAGATTTAAACGGTTTTTTTTATATCTCGTTACTCGTACTTAATCGCGATAATTTGGAAGTTAATGGCAATTTCGTAATTTTACTAGAATTATTTTTCAAAAGTTTTTAATGTGTAAATTTAAAAAAGAGCCATAGTACATTACTACAGTGACTCGAAGTAGATTGTGTATACAGAGAATCATCAACTTTGCTCGACTGCAACAAACACGTATCTCGAGCAAAGGCATCTATGGTTTTCTGCACAGTCAGGTACACTATTAGTGGTACTTAGAGTGTTATTAAAAGTCACGGTAGCTTTTTTTTTTTTTTTTTTAATTTATAATTATTAAATCGTATTATGTATTTTTATTTAGGCTGTTAAATAATAAAAAAGGATGACGGTTTTGATCAGTTCCCGCTAAATCTGGCGGCTGTTATCTCCCTTCGTGAATCTCCCGCTAAAGTAAGCATTATTTTATGTGTATTTACTACAAAGGCCTGAGTATTTTTCAATAATTACTAAATCAGCCTTTGTTTTTTAAATTTACGAAAACGGTTTATACCTGATTCGTTATTATATTCTTCTACTGAAACGATTCTATATCGTACTGTGGCATTTGCTACTTACCTTTCTTGTGAGCATACATTCAGTGGAAGGGCATAAAGGTAAATTCATTAGATAAGGGGTTTTTTTTTTAAAAATTTAATTACATAATTGAATACATGCCCATCTCCATAAAAACTATAAAAAGAGCCATGCTGATCAGGTCAAACTTGAAATCCGATCTATTTCGATTCAATAATTTCGGGTTCAAATTAATTATTTCGATACTGATAAGGATCCGATCCGATATCTTATTGGATCGAATCTGGATAGACCAAAACATTAGAAATTATATTATATTTATTTGAACATATGAAGTTTGTTTAGATTTTGTACGTTAAATGAGTTTGCCCTAATCCACACCAGTTCAGATTGTTATTGGATCGGATTTGAATATTAATAATGAAATCCAATGAAAACTTGATTGATTAGGAGGTTGATTAGATACTTACCAAGCCAATTTTGGATTTGATTTGATCCTTATCGAATTGGTACCAAATTAATCCCAATCCATTCTAATCCAGACCCATTGAAAATCCTAACGTTGATATGGTAGTGTGCACAAAATCATAGATGCTTTGAGATACAAGTGAAAAGCATCTATGAATTTGTGTAGCATACCACATGAGCACAACGTTGAAGGCAGTGTTGTAGGAAATCGATTTCACATTTTTCAAAAGAAAAATGACTAATTGAATTCTTTATTACCAAAGAAGATGGGCAAAACTTGAAGTTTGTTTTAAAATTTATATGAAAGGCACCATCCCTTTATTATATTATCGTGAAGACTTGACCGAAGCTTGTGGTTGACTCGACTTAACTTCGAATTTTTTCATTCAATTTTTCTTAAATCATGTTAGATATTAAAGAGAGGCTTAGTTCAATAGCTTATTTACCTTCTAAGGTGAGACAAAATGTGCAAGGCGATCTAAGAGGTTTGGCTTCAATTCATGTTATATAAATATTTTGGGTCATGTCCCCTGTAATATTTTTTTTTCATATTAATATAAACTTCTTTGTTTGATTATAATAAATTATTTCAAGTTTGTTCATATTTGCTCTCATTATTTGTAGTCATTTGGACGTCGTGGCACCAATTGAAGAGAAGTGACTAGATAGCCTTATGGGATTGGTGGATTTGGGGGGAGAGAGGTGAAGGTGAGTGAGACATTTATAGTCAAGTACAGAGGATCATTGTAGAGTTTTTGTTATATATATGTTGGGAAATGTTCAGCAACAAACATTTTGACAAAATATTTTTCAAAACATGGGTTAGAGGTTTTGGAATGGATTGATTTTTGGTGAGGATGATCTCTACGATGAGGAGATCATCATCACCAAAAATCAGCCCATTCAAAAATTTCTAACCCCATCAAAAATGATTTACAAAAAAGGGACGGTCCACGATTTTTCAACTTGTAAACTGGGGCTAGAAGTTTTGGAATGGGTTGATTTTTGGTGAGGATGATCTCTAGGAGATCATCCTCACCAAGAATCAGCCCATTTCAAAACCTCTAACCCATGTTTTGAAAAATGTTTTGCTAAAATGTTTGTTGCTGAACAGGACCCATATATGTTAGATCCGAAGTAGTGTTGCAAAGTGTTTGGAATGATTCTTGAGACACACCTTCAATCATTTATTTTAGCTTATCCTCCTGATCTTTTTGTTGTGTAAATGTTTTTTATTCTATTGTGCTATACAAAGTTGTGTGGGTGTAGAGGTAAGTGGGCAGAGTCGCTGGCCCAAATTATTTAAAGGGTATGAAAAAGGCAATCGTATAATATTTTCTTAAATTTTTTCTACTTTTGAGAATTTTTGTTTTTCGGGAATTTTACATGTTTTGATAACTTTCAATTTTAAAAAATAGAGATCTCTAAGGATGTTAAACTGATGAGAAAATAGTGATTGTTCTTGTTATGTTGTGTGAACGTAGGCACACTATTGAATCACGTAAATCCTTGTGTGCTTATGTGATTGTGTTATCTTTACTATTTTATTATTTTACATTCCTTCAATTCAAGATTCTCACAACAGTAAAAATATCATTACGAGATCTTCTCAATAAAACACAATTGATATTACAGCCGATAGGTGCTAACAAATTTGTTTGAAATCACCACGGGCCCAAATTGAAGTGTCTCATGATTATTATTGAATTAATGGCTTGGCAAACACCGATCTACAATTCTATCTCAAGAAGTAAATAAAATCTTACTTTAAAAAATATGTCGACTAAAAATTTAGTCGAGCCGACTTGATTTAGCTGAAATGAATTAGAGGTGACTTGACGGCAAGAGTTATTATTAATCAACTCATTGAATTGACTCAAAAACTTGGTCAAGTCAATGATTCAACTCGTCATTCTAATTCTTTTGAAAAATGAGAGGGTTATTTTTGTAATTTTATCAAATAAAAAGAAACATATATCCTTCTAATTTAAAAAGAAAAAAAAAAAAAATTTATGTCATCAAGTAGAGTAAGAAAACGTCGCACAGACATCTCTTTCTTCCACTTGCAAGAAGCTCCATCTCCAACAAAATAAAAATAGTTTCGATGGTCCAATGCTTCCAACTTTTAAAATAGTATTTTGGTATTTAAACTTTTTTATAAATTAAATTTTTTTAATTTTTATAATATTATATTAAAACCTACCAACTGAGTCGACTCGAGTAAAGTTTTCCATTTTTAGCAATGAAATATGAATAGGCAATGGCATTGTTGTGAGTTGTGACTGTTGGATGGACAAAACAAATCAAAACGTGATTTCTTGGGATTCGAAATTCTTACAAATGTAGAGTTATAATCAAAAGTTGCCTCTGATTAGAAACCCTGCAAGTGGGGACAAACATGACATCATGATCTACCAGATCACAGATTGGATTGATCTGTAAATATTGACAAACATGACAACGCCAGCCACATCCTGGATGGACCAGGAAAGGCGTCTAATCTCTCTCCATCAAATCTGCTTTTTAGCACAAATGATCTTACTTAGATATTTCAAACTTGAAACTTGATCTTACTTAGATATTTCAAACTTGATTAAGAAAGAGAAACTCTTTTCTTACTAACCTAGTAAGATTTCAAAATCTTACTAAGATCGTTAAGCTCAAATGGATTACCAATTTCATAATTCAACATCACAGCACTCTGTACTTCATGGAAAAACTCAAATCCAAATAAATAAATTCATTTATTTTTGGACTTGATCAAAAGTTTTGAAAATGGAAGACTACTGAATGAAAAATATTTTTTTAAGATAATTTTTTTTTGAGTTCTTAAAATTTTGTCTTCTACATCCCCGTGGCATAGGATCATGTTTTTGGGATGCCACTAGGGATCTCAATAACCCTTAGTAAGATTTGAAATCTTACTAAGTTAATAAGGCTATAGTTACTCATTAAAAAAAATGAACAAATTTAAAATTTGAAGTGACACATCGGGTCAAACAAGGTGCTTAATTTAAGTGTGGGAAAATTTAATCAAATTATGATTTTGAGAACAATGAATGTAGCCAAAATTAATCCAATAATGCATACTCTTCAATTAATATAAGACCCATACATGAGTGACTTGAAATAACACTAGAGAACTTTATATGTAGAAAACCATCCATTTTACTCAAGTGTATAACAGTTGTATCTCGAGAAAAAAGTTTCTATAAGTTTCTACCTACTCAATTACATTCTCAGTGCTAGTTCAAGTATCATCTCAAGTCACTTATAGCATTAAATTATTTCATGGATAGGTAGGACTTCCTTTCTAAATGCTCCCAAGTAAAATATATTTTATTATAATGCCCTTTCACTTTAAGAAAGTTTAAGTAGTAGTGAAATTTTGTTTCAATCGTAATCTAAGTGAAACTTTTGATAAAAGTGTCCATTTTGCTAATATTAATGCACATTTTTGGAATTTGACGTGATCTATCAAGTGGAGAACTCACCACTTTTCAAAAGCGCTTAATTTGTTATTTTTTGCAAAGCGACGAACACATTTATTTTAAATAATTAAACTATTGAGTTTACAGCTCTGCAAAAATGATTTTTTATCATTTAAAAAAAAATGATGAATTTTTCATTAGATCAATATTAATGAAATACTCAAAATGCATATATAATAATATTAAAATTAATATTCGGATCAAAAGTTATATCTTGATTAAAGTTTGGGTTGAATTTCACCATTTTGAAAAGGAAAAAAATTAAAAAAAATTTGAAACTCCCTCTATCCATTAATTTTTTGTTGTCACATATCACTGTAATGCCACTAAAATTTTAAGATAAAAGAGGTAAAAATGGTATTTGGATGCTTCGACACTTAGCTTAAGGTGAGGGAGCATTTAGTTGAAAAATCTTTACTAATTAGATTGTTAAGGCAACCCCAAGGAGTTGGCCTAGTAGCAAGTTGAGCCTTGATGAGCTCCTCAAGAAGGGTGGATCAAGCATTTGAAACCCCACGAAGCAATGAATTCCTTGGGGTCACCCTCCACGATCCATTTGACCATCGATTTAATCAGTTGCACGTAGAATTTTTCGAGGGTTGGTGCATGTGATTAGTCTCTCCTGAAGGGTGGGGATATTTAAAGTGATGAATAACATAAAGGACTCCTTAGTCCATCCTTTGTTGTCTACGATGATACCAAATCCAATTGTAATCACGATAGCATGACAAATCTAACTTTCTTTGTTTGATAGTATTGTCTTAATTTGAGTTAATTATTATTAACCTCAGTGTCTTGATAACTCAACTTTCCCATCCCAATCAAAGATCCTGATTAGATTTGAATGACAAATCTCTCTCTCTCTCTCTCTCTCTCTCTCTCTCTCTTCACGTGCCTGCAGTCCCAAGCGGTTGTTAAAAATAGTGAAATTTTCTATGGAATGTATGATATATGACTTTGAGGGACAGCTGATGTATCATAGACAATAAATTATTATTATTTTTTTCACTAAAGTCTTCACCTATTCCATGTTGAAAATAGGATTTAAATGAGAATTTGTCTCATGATACATAAGAAAAAGATTTATGATTTTGCATATCCCAAGACAAAATGATCTATGATTCTATGATGAGGGCGTACATCAGAAGGGGGGCGATAGATTACCATGACTCTTTAACCCTCTAACATACACTCTCATCATAGAACCATAGACCATTTGCCTCAGGATACACAAGAAAAATATTTATGATTTTGTATATCCTGACACAATTGATTTACGATTTTATGATGTATGTCAGAAGGGAGGTGTCAAAAAATCATTATTCTTAAATAAATGCAATAAAAATATTGAAAATATACATAGGGTCAGGATCCGTATACACATATATTTACAACATATTTTGTCTTATGTGAATTAAAAGTTTTGGATTGAACTGATTTTTGGTGAGAATGATCTTCTCAATTCAAAATTTTTAGTTAGCATAAAATAAAACACGTTATAGATATATGAGTAGATATATGTACATATTGATCGTGATCCATATATATATATAGGGTAGCGTTCAAGGGCAAACTTTTTAGCAAACTTTTTGGCAAAACATTTTTCAAAACATGGGTTAGAGGTTTTGGAATGGGCTGATTTTTGGTGAGGATGATCTCTACGGTGAGGAGATCATCCTCACCAAAAATCAGCCCATTCCAAAACTTCTAACCCATGTTTACCAGTTGAAAAATCGTGGACCGTCCATTTTTTGTAAACTATTTTTGATGGGGTTAGAAGTTTTGGAATGGACTGATTTTTGGTGAGGATGATCTCCTCACCGTAGAGATCATCCTCACCAAAAATCAGCCCATTCCAAAACTTCTAACTCATGTTTTGAAAAATGTTTTGCCAAAAAGTTTGCTAAAAAGTTTGCCATTGAACGCCCCCATATATATATGGGTCCCTTTCAACAACAAACATTTTGGCAAAACATTTTTCAAAACATGGGTTAGAGGACTTGGAATGGGCTGATTTTTGGTGAGGATGATCTCTACGGTGAGGAGATCATCATCATAAAAAATCAACCCATTCTAAAATTTCTAATCTCATCAAAAATGATTTACAAAATATGGACGGTCCACGATTTTTCAACTTGTAAATTGGGATTAGAAATTTTGGAATGGACTGATTTTTGGTGATGATGATCTCCTCACCGTAGAGATCATCCTCACCAAAAAGCAGCCCATTCCAAAACCTCTAACCCATGTTTTGAAAAATGTTTTGTCAAAATATTTGTCAAAATGTTTATTGCTGAACAGGACCCATATATGGTAAGTATAATTATTGTTGAT
Source organism: Akebia trifoliata (assembly GCF_017979445.1). Classification (NCBI taxonomy): domain Eukaryota; kingdom Viridiplantae; phylum Streptophyta; class Magnoliopsida; order Ranunculales; family Lardizabalaceae; genus Akebia; species Akebia trifoliata. The sequence goes on from NC_141381.1 coordinate 30,073,112, forward strand.
AAGCCCTATTTTGGCATCTCTCGAAATGGGGCAGGAAGTTTTGGTGACTGGTACCTAAACAAGCCTCTTGTCCATCCTAAACACGGCATCTGTCATCTGTGACCACCTTAGGGAGGAAAATTGGAGATATGTTGGTGGGTGGTGGTGGGTCTCTTCTATTTTTGTTATTTTTTATTTTTTTTTCTGTATAAATCTCTTTCCCCATTAAAAACCATCTTTAGTCTTTGTCACTTAACGTGTCATTTCTTACTAAACTAAAAGTATGTATGATTTGACGAAAAAAGATTTTTAAGAAAATATAATCTATAGGTGTATGATTGTACATTTCGAGAGAAAATCAATTTTCTTAAGAATGTGATTTTTCCATCTTTGTGAGAAATCCAATTAACTTTTTTTCTTAAAAAGTTAGGAAAATCCTACTAAAACCCAACTTTCTTTTTATTTTATTTTGTTATTTTCCTAGTGGCAATTGAAAACTAACAAATATTTTCTTTTGAGAAACATTTTTTTCAGAAATTGATTTGCTAGAGAAAATTTTTATTCTATTTACACACCCTAACTTCATTCTCTTTTGGGTCTCTAGAGCATATCCTCATCCATGGTTGGCGGCTTTAAATCTTAATTTTAATAGTCAAAGTGAAAGGAAAAGAAGGGGATTTAACCCCATGATGGTGAAAGAAGATGACCATTGGACACTATAGCAATTTTCCATCAAAAAATACTTATTTTGAAAATAATAGTTGGACCTTTGTTTTTCTTTCTTTTTTATTTTCTTTTTGAATTTGGTCGGTGAGTTTGATTTGGACAAGACCAACCCTTTTTTACTTATTAATGGGCTCCAGGGGTTGACTGTTAAATAAAGGTGTAATTCATTTCAATTTTACCTTAAAAAGTTTTAAGGGTAAGTAATGATGAGTTTTAGTGAGTCATTTTAATGAGAATCATTTTGATTTGAAATTTAGAAGGAAGCATGCATTTCGAGAATAAAGTTATGATTCTATTGTTTATCGTACTTATGTAACCTCGAGATAAATATTATTGATATTAGAGATCGAAACCTCGAAGTGAGTCATGAGATGTGTAGACATGGGCTCATCGTGCAAGTTGGGATCGTTCACCAGAAACTATTACAAATACAATAAATAAATCATAAAAAATAGAAAAGAAAATGAATTAACTAGGTCGTGAGTTTGATACCTAGTGTGAACAGTATTTTCTCAGGATCACCCCTCACTTACTTACTATGTGGTGACGTACGGGTGTTGCACATGCATTTGACTCCGGCCTTGGCTCTTCTGACCCCCCTAGTCAGACGTAAATTCAAACATCGTGTCATAAAAAATAAAAAATAAATTACCTAATCAATCATGATCCCAAAATTGAGAAAATAAAATTGATCAAGAGAAAAGAACAAGAATCCTGATAGAAAATAATTTTTTTAAGAAATCTAGAAATAATTTATTAATTATCATATTAAATAAATATTCAGATAACACCCACATTGTTAAGGGACAAAAACTATATGAATTGACCACATTATGTGGGCCTTAATACGTAATACATGTATTGATTAATACTAAATCCAAGCATATAATGATTATTATGAACACCTCATATGAACTAAACCACAAATTTACGATGATCTTATAAATATTAATTCTATTTAATCCAAAAATCAAGTTGATTAAGTATACTCTTTTGATAGTCTCTTGTCATCTATGAAATGCATTATCTCTCTATGCCTCAAATATGTGAAGCTAAACTCAAATTTACAAGCATTGGGCAAGTGACAAGCCGGTTCGTCCATAGCTAGAACTCTTTCTAATCTTCATTATTTTTTAATTATTTAATCTACATATCCCATTTAAATAATAAAAAAATACAAACAATTTGGATTTTTTATAAATTAAAAAGGGATGTTTGTCATGGTTAAACAAAAGTGATATTGCCATGCCCATTTCTATTTGGGCAGGTTCATCTTTACTATTATAACAAGGGAACGCAGAGTAGAAGTGGTGGTTCGACACTAAAATTTGAGTTGTCAAAAATTCCCCATCTTAACATTTAAACTTAGAGTCACAAGGTCCAACACTAAGATGACCTGGCATTGCACAGATAACTATAGATTTATTTTCTTGAGATACAAATTACAAAATCAATGATTATTTATGCATTGTTAGGTCAACTCGGTGTTAGACCCAGTGTCCAACATAGGTAGTAAAGCATTTTCCTTAAGTAAGAAAATTTTCATTTTGGACAAACATCTATAAAATCACGTTGGATAGTTTTGAAAATTACAAAATATCCATTTTACTATGTAATCTTCAAAACCACCCTTTAATTAAAAATAATTTTTTTGAATAGATGTGTGTTTGCACATGTGACCTTCTAGTTTAATATAACAAAAATATCATTTGTGGGTATTGACACGGTTGAAATTTTATTACCATTTTGAAAAAAATTCATTTGAAATGAGAATACAAAAAATTGACCTTGAACATGTAATGTCTTGAAATATTTCAATTTGTCTTGAAATTTTTTCAAATGTTTCAGTTGAGTCAATTTCAAATTATATGATTTTAAAAATACATTTTACTGGAGAGTGTTTATTAACACAGTTGTTTACTTATAACACACCAAACTATATGTGTCAAAGTTGTAATTTTCTGACTCGAGTATTTTCATTCAATTGACGTGATGAAGGAACAGAACCTTTGATAATTTTCATTGGAATTTCTCGGGATATACAAGAAAAAAATCAACGGTTCTTTGCCCTTGCCACATCAGACCGAGTGAAAATAATTGAGTCAGAAAATCATTAGCCTATGAAAGTTTCATAGTCTAGTAAGTGTCTATAGAATTTCTCTCATTTTGGAAAAGCCACAATAATTCATTAGATAGAGCAATATAAGAAACATGCCTGGAAATATCAATTTTCAGAATATAAAAGCCATCTAAGTAAAACGACCAACAGGACATAATGCCAAGGATCCCAACCACCAAAAATAGAACCACAAACACGCTTGATAGGGCCAGGTCTCGAATACGAACCACTTCATATCTCTAATCTCTTCTATAATCTATAAAATGTAAAATTGTCAATCAACCGAAAGGATTGTGTCTATGATGACAGCTCAACTTACCTAATGCCCAACATTCAAGGAACTGGACTCCTTCTGTCTTATATATATATATATACATAAAACAATGGTGTAAGAACCTCAAAAGTCAAAAGATGAATGATATTGATGTATATTAAGTTATGTAGATGAGATTAGATTTAAACCATTTACCTTAAAATTCATCGACTCAGTCGATTCTATTTGATTGAATTTTGAGGTGACTCAGCCTTTCTACGAAACTAATTCACCTAGTCAGTTTGGCTAAGTGTTTGTTTGTTACAATTTTTTTTTTTGACAGCTTTTTGAACTTTGAGCCGAAAAAGCTAAAAAAACATGTTTGTTGGTAACAACTTCTACTTTTACAGTTTTTTTAGGAAGTTTAAAATAGGGATTGATTTTGCGCACGAGTTATTATGAGACGCCAACACTGAAAAACGTATGCGGCTGAAATGACAATTTCACTTTCCATCCTTCTTAACTCATCGATCAAGCATCATAATCAATTCGACATCTTTCTTCTACTTTTTCTTCAACTTTTGTAACAAACAAGATTCTCTTAGATGTAGCTTCTGAATTTTTGCTTCTGTTAGATACAAAATCTTGAAGTAGAAATTGAAATATGTAACAAATAGACTCTTAAGTGAACTTAAAAATTCACCTAGTCCGGTAAAAAACTTTAAGATATTAAAATCATTTTTAAACTAGTTAAAAATAATAGTATATTTTTATTTGATTTATTTGGGTCAACTCGTGAGATTTTGAGTTGACTCGACTCAGTAGAATATTTGAGTCGAGTTTTTGAACTTTAATCCTATTTTCAAAAAATCAAATGAATCCTATTTTCAAACATCTAGTCAATCCCTATAGTCCTTTATCGTAGGCTCTCTCTTATCCCTCTTTATTTCCCCTTCAATTTTCAAAGGCCAAAAATTCAAAGTCAAAAAACAAAACCAAACTGACTGGAATGTAGTTGAGCCAAGCAGGAGGTGGTCCGGGCTTGGGATTTATTTTTAGGCCCAATCCATTGACAGCCCCCTCTGTTAATACAGATCTGAGAAACCTTAATTTGAATTGAATGATTGGGCTTCGATGGGCTTATTAAAAAAATTCAAAAGACTACCCAGGCCCAGCCCATTGGAACCAATGAGTTTACATCAAGGTGTATTGGATGGCCCATTATGTACAATCCCCATTCCCTAATTCCAGACTTAACTGCATCTGATCTTGTTTCGATCCAATGCGGCTAAGCGAGGTAATTAGGTAAGAGTGCTTGAGACATTCTTTGAGGCCAATTGTATGATAGCTCGATCGATAACGTGAAATACAAACAAGTCAGATATTCACCATAGGAGTTAAGTTACCATATTAACTCCTCCATAGACCATGATCTTATCCAAGGACTAATTCCTGGGCACGTGCAATACCCGCACATCACACACACCAGATAAGTGAGGGTGTGCCCTCACGAGTAGTCTCTAAGGAATTAATGCTCATACTGGGTATTGAACTCATGACCTATAGACATTAACCACTTATTGGTCTGAATGACGAATCATGAAACATGGGCTAGATTCGGCAAACCAAGAAACGTAGTGTTGTAATTCTATTGGTACTTAATGGGATTCACTATTATAAATCGTGGTCGGGGGCACTGCAAATAACACACAAATATTTTCATACATTAAAGAAGAATATGATTGACCATATGATGATGTCGATCATCATCGAAGAAGCTCTATTATATTGAATGAATGTTGTATCGTAAAAAAACCAAAATATTCCTAGAATGAACTTAGTTGAGATGAGATGTTAAAAATGGATAAATAATAAATCTATCTAAGAAAAATCAGAAAGGCTAATTTACCAAAACACGCATTGCAAATTGTGAAATGCCCATTCCAGCACATTCAAAATTTTGATTTCGAAAATGATAAAATTAAAATATTTCACTTAAAGAGGAGAATTTTTTTTTACTATTTTATAACAAGAAAAATTTTTAAACTACTTAACAAAACTGAAAAAGAGAAAATATTTTATATTTATAACATAAGATAAAACTTCACCTCTTGAGTTCAAAGCACACCTTAAGGGCACTCTCAAATGATTTATTCCATAAATGACCTGGTGGGAGAGGATTGCCAGTGTCCCGAGGATTAGTCAATTGGACCCAAAAGGAAGATTCGTACTCAAGAGTCAAGAGTTCGGAGGTAAGGTCTTGGCCATCTCACCAACCCTTAAATAAAATATTATAATTCTGATAATGATAATTTCGAATAAAACTGAATAGTGAACTAAAATGGAAATTTCACAATTTTTTTTTTCCTTTTATGGGATTTAACTAATAAGAATATAATAATAATAATAATAAACAAAGAATAATTTTGAATGCCACCATCTAGGTATTAGTGCATATCTAAGGTTATTTAAGGTGGCCCGAGTTTTCAAATTTATGGGGATTAGTGCTGATAATGGGTCAAATAATATTTGTTTACTTGATTCTTAGGTTATCTGGGTATGGGTATCAATTTTTTTATCCGATCCAGAACTCGTGTAAAATTACATCCGATCCGATTCAAATGTCCATTAATTCAAGTTTAATACAGTAAATTTACAATAAGATATATGTAAAACCCAAAATTAAGATTCTTCTATCAACTTTACAATGAGATATATGTATATCCAACTCGGAAATATGCTTAAAATTTAGGTACGAGTTTGATAAAGATATCCTTTAAACAATCGAATATGGATATCCTTAGCAAAAATGGTTAACAAATCGGATATGGATATATATTTCATCGACCCATACCCAACCCATTGGTGCTCTTCTTGATTTCAGTCTTCTGTGCGAGACCAATGAAGAATTACCAAAGAAGAAAAACGTAGAACATCATACATGTAGTCGTGATTCTTCCCTCTCTTCGTTCGCTTCCTGCAACCTCACTGACGTTGAGCGATCAAAAAAGGTAAATTAGGTTTTGTTTCTGTTTCAACTTTAAATTTCTTCACCATTATCGCCATTAGTCTGATAATTCACGATTTTCTCAGTTAGGGTTTTCGTTTGATATTAATTCACTAAGGCTTTAAAAACCCTCAGTCAGTTTTCTTGAACAAATTGAGTAAAAATCAACCATTTTCTTTCAATCCTAGGTTTTGATCGAAATTGAGAGGTGAAATTTGAAGAAATAGTTGGGAAACTCTCTGTGATGAACTGCTTGTTGCACGTCTCTTCTGCGGCTTTGTTTTCAAAGACTAGTTGTTTCATCACCAGGAGTTCTTTCTTTGGCTTTTATACTTCATCTTCATTATTTTGTAAAAGAAGGGTTGATTTTTCTGGTATTAAAGCCATTAATGTAGGTCTCACGTTGACGAGATTTCATGTTCAGTGTTTCTCTTCGGCTCGACGCGGACGTTCGCGTAAGTTGGATTCTGATATGTCATCGATGGAGGAAAGCAAAGACGCGTTCTATGTAGTTCGAAAGGGCGATGTTGTTGGGGTTTATAAGAGTTTAAGTGATTGCCAAGCTCAAGTTGGATCATCTGTAATTCCCATTCTCACTATGCTATATAAAGATGTGTTTTTGGCTCATAAATGTTCAATTTTGCATGGGCTTTACGGATGATTATTGTTTGTCTTTGGACAGGTATGTGATCCTTCTGTTAGTGTCTACAAAGGGTATTCGTTGGCTAACGATACCGAGGAATATCTTACCTCGCGTGGGCTTAAGAATGCTTTGTATTCCATTAGTGCCGCTGATTTAAAGGAGGATCTTTTTGGGGCACTCGTGCCTTGTCCTTTTCAGGTAAGATCCTTGAGTGGCCTATCTGTTCTTTCGTATCCAATTAAAAATTTTGTGAGCAATTAGCACATGTTATGCATTGTGTTCGTTTCAGAATATCAGAGATGATATTTTTGTATGGTCATTGAGGGTGAACTTGGTTGAAATAAAATGATTTTGAGGAAGATTTAGATTTCTCAACCATGATGTTTGGGAGGTCGATCTTATAGCTAACCCTTGTCTTGCTCGAATGGTTAATATTAGTTTCCCTCAAATAGTGATAGGAACTTATCACTAAACAGTCATAAAATTGCACGTTTGCTTGTGATATTTGGTCTCACTTTTAGTCTCTCTTCAACATTTGGGCATGCCTTTTTCGATCGTTGTATTACTTTTTTAAGGGATGGCAACATATTGGGATCCTCTTTTTTGTTTTTAAAAGGGTTTTGTGGAGCATTGTTCCATTCACTATTAGTTGGGGGAATTTGGAAGGAGAGGAATGGTATCATATTTGAGGATTGTGAGCATCTGCTTCCAAACAGTCATTTTCAATCGTGGTATTTCTGTTCTCTTTTGTCAAATCTTTAAAGAATTTAAGGGGGTATTGCTTTTTGGAGATTTCTTGGGTAGATGGGATTGGGTATATGATATTAGATGTGAGAAGGGAAGTGAATGGTTACTCACCTTGTGGTGTGTATTGGTATGGTCAGCCGACCTCCGATTTTGATAATGATGTAATGGTGTAAACTTGATTGCTTTTTTTCCCCCCCACATTTTTACATAGGGCTTTATTATCTGTATTGAGAATACATCACTTCACTTCATATTTTCTTCAGTCAATGCTGAGTTATTCCTGCTGACCCTATATATTTGGGATAGGGATTTGATGGTGATGTGTCATGACTAAAGATTGGCTTAATTCTATAGTTTTACTATTTCATAGCTTTTGAAAATGTTTATCACCAGCAACATTCTTCTCTTTAAACTTCCTTTATATATATATATATATATATATATATATTTTGGAAAATTGATTTTGAATTTTTTTTTTTGTGTGTTTGCATTCAGCAACCAGTTTCCTCTAAAGGTAAAGCATCTGACAAGATTTCTCCACCAAAGAGATCGCAGGAAGTGTTGGAATCAGGCAAAAATGTGGTAAATTAGAATTCATACCTTTTTCTTTAGATGATCATCTTTGTTGAAGAACAAGGTTAACAACTAAGTGCATCTTTGTCCAGACTTGGAAAAGAATAGTGTCTGTCCAAACTTGTATCATTACTACCAAGTTCTTTCGAATTTGTGACATTATCAGTGCCAGAGTTTGATCTATGCTGCATTCTTTTGTGAATGAGGCTAGATTGGCAGTGTTGGCAAAATGGGAAAGATGGTGTGAGAATAGAGTCAATAAGGGTGGAGGTGGTCCATGAGTCGAGTAGTGATATGATCAATACACCATGCCTCAGGCTAGTGCCCTCAAAGCCTCTTAAAACATTGGTTTTAATAATATTGTTCTGCATATATGTTTGAGAGTTAAGAGGCTCAAGGTTTATGGGCTTACACTTGTAATCGACTTGATTATGTTTTGCTCAATTTTCTCTCTCTATATTTATACTCTTCCTGTTTAGCAGGAAGTGCTTGGGTCTGCTTTTCATTCAACAGATACCCGGGGAAAACAAATGAAGTTAGAGAATTCAGTCAAGGCACAATCAATCTCTTCTAAATGTGTAAGTTCATGTGTGGGTATTACCACTGACAAACTTTACCTGCTCACCAAATTGCCACCGTCATTATGCCATACTTGTATAAGAATTTCTTTATTGTGTATTCTCTCATTTTGCCACTTTTCTTGTAATCAAGATCATTGCAGCAGTGTTTGGTTCTTGTCACATCTTGGTCCTTTAATCAAATCCTCAGATTATGACCTGACTAGCCATGTCTATGAAAATGGTAGGAGACATGTTGGCATCACTTAGTCCTGTCAGATGCATACATATGTTAATATCTGGTTTATTATCCCCAGACCCTTGTTAGAAATTTCCCATGGTAAAAGGTGGGTAAAAGAAGCTCTGAAAAGGTACAGATACAATAAGGGAGGTAAGAGAGAGACTCATGGCACCCTGAGAGCAAACAATGTTAGATTGGGAGCCTTCTAACTAGTAACTAGCTCCTCCCATCTAAAAACAGAGTCTTCAAATCACAAGCCCTTGAATTCACCCAATATCGAAGATCAAATTTCAATTTAGTTATATGTGCGATGAACACCAAATCTACTATATAATGCAATGGGACTTGGACTATACTTGAGGAGTTTGCTTTTTATTCCAACAAAGGTAGGCCTCTTCTGATGGTGTTGCCTAGCCATTGGTTATCTCTGTATGGGGTTTGTTTTGGAGACCAACTGCAGTACAATATGAGAAGGAGATCCCCATGTGATACTTAACGAATAATCCTAGCACACCTGTTGGCTTCTTTATGTACTCAGCAATTACACTATCAAAATTCCTTTTTTCTATAGTGTTTTTTTTATTTTCTTTACAATGATTGCATTTTGCAGTACTATTTAATAAGAGTAACATTTATTCTTAAATGCCGGACTTTGTTTTGAGCTGATATCTTAAGTGCTTTTGTCCAATGGATAAAACATGATAAGCATTATGAGAATGTTTTGTGCATTTTTTATGCATTTGTGGTGCAGCATAGAGTCTGACCTTTTATGTCACAGCTCTCCTGTATTCTTGCATTTGATGGTGCTTCAAAAGGAAATCCTGGGCTTTCTGGTGCTGGAGCTGTGCTGCGAGCTGAAGATGGAAGTTTGGTATTCTCACCAGAACAAATTTCAAGCTTTCATTTGATAATTTTATTTCTCATCCTTGGCCTTATGTAATAGTACAACTCTCTAACCCTTTCTTTTGAAGGTTTGGCGATTGCGTGAAGGTGTGGGCATTGCTACCAACAATGTTGCTGAATATCGAGCGATGATTTTAGGATTGAAACATGCTCTTAAGAAAGGTTTCAAACGAATTTGTGTACAAGGAGACTCCAAACTCGTATGTATGCAGGTTCGTTGTTTCCCTTTTTTTAAATTTTGGGTTTTTAATGGTTGTTTTTATTTGCTTATGTGTAATATTTCCTAAATCAATTGCTTGTGAATATTTGATACATTGAGTAATTTCTGTCTTATTTTTATCTTTAATTACTGAAGAAAGTTATCTCATATTTCAATTAGTTGCCCTTTTCTGGGAGGAATATTGTTTATGATCGGTAAAACACGTATATTAAGAGTCCCAAAAGAGAACTCACCCCTTGTTGGTCACAACAACCGACCAAGGAGTACAAAGACAAGATCAATAGCTAGTTTCCTCCATATAAATTGGAGCCCCATCTTAAAGCAAAATCATCAAGGAAAAGTTTGTGACACTTCAAAAACTGAGTGCAAGTAATAGAAGTCTATATTAGAACAAATTCAGACTCGCAAACAACAAATGCAATTAGATATCCAGACTTGGCACAAGCTAAACTTGGTCCAAATGATCCACTTCTAAGGCCCAATGAGTGGCCTGTGGCACAATAGCCAGACCATGGTTGAAGCTGAACACTACTTCATGAGTTTGGAGATCCATGAGCTACATGTTAAAAAAATAGATTTGTTGTATATTATTTTTTATTTAATATTATCTATTTTGTGCATGCAGAAGAATTAGAACTAGGAACCCACTCAAGATTATGCAGGGCTTAGGGGCTACCATTAGATGATAACATTATCAAAATGAAATTTCCTTTGTTCATCAGACAACACTACCTCATTGCGGTTTGATCTAACAATGCTACACTCGATCCGCTTCTCGCATGAATGACCGTGCATTGTTTCCTAAGTGGATTGATCAATCAGCGTGGTGTATTGAACATCCTGTAAGATCTACTTGTTCACACAGGAACAATCCTTTAATCAATTTGCTCAGATGGAACGGACTTTCAATTGATACGCTTGCATGCATGGGAAAAGCCCAAGATCTGTTGAATAACAAGTATGAGCTCCACCATTGGCCCACTCACATGAAACTGATGTCGATCAACCCATTTAAAGCTCCCCATCTCATCCTAACATATTCTAGGCAACTCAATCACATTGGCCATTCGATATGCAAGAGATACAATGTCACGTAGGAGATGGACCATGGATTCAATGTGATCTCTAGTAAATTTTTGGTGTTCATTGCATGTTAATCATTGTTTGTTACACCTAGGTTTCTTTTTTTTATTTACGAAGGATGATTGATAAACAGGTGCAAGGTCTGTGGAAAACGAAGAACGAGAACATGACTATCTTGTGCCAGGAGGCTAAAGAGCTCAAGGATAAGTTTTTATCTTTCGAAATCAGTCATGTTTTGAGGGTACTTTTTCTTTTCATGTGTTAATCCTCTATTATGTTCAACTTATATATCTATGCGAATCTCACAAACGCTTTTTGTGCAATTACTCTCAACTTTTTTTTTTCCTTCCAAAAAAAAAAGGTTTTTGTATGCTTTCAAATGCTCGTACTCTGGAAATAGACTATGCATCTTAAATTATGTTTTTATCACCCAGGTTAGCTACCAAAATTAGATATTTTCCAGACGTTACTTGTTAGGTTAAACAGATTGGTAAATGTTTTGTTATTTGCTTTACCAAATTGATTGATTATGAGCAATCACAGGGATGCATTTGCCTAAATAATTTTTTTATTATCGTGTGGTCTTATGCAATGATTGTTATTTATGAGATAGAAAAACTGTTGGGAGAATAATGGGAATGACTTGTACCCTTTTTTTAGAAGATGAAATCTCTGCATGTAAATGTCATTGAGACACTAATACTATAGACTAAACGCTAAGTGGACTTAGGTGGAGATGAAGAACAAAGGCTTGCTGTTGTTATAGATGTCCACCATGGATTTTCTAATTGCTTTGGGTGCTATCGGAGCCATATGCAACATCATGGAGTTCCCTTTCATAAATGGGATGGGATTGGATTGGCGGAGGTCAGTTTGTGTTGACAAACATAGTCTAGGAAAAGTAAGGCAATGTGGGGTTCGACAGGGCTAGTGGCCAGCAGACATTCTTGGCCTAAGAGTGAGGAATGTCTGATTAGGGAGGATCACTGTGGTAAGTTTATTGCTGTAGATTTAAATGAGATTGAGCTTGGGAAAGAATTCCTAAAATGCTGCTTGATTGGAAAGGGAGGTGGGGAGGACTTGCTCAGATTCTGGTATTGGCGAGTAGGAATTGAAGGTACCCTATAGCATCAATGTGAGCCAGATAAAGGATCGCATGTTGCTATTCACACTCCCTTCTCATGTGGAGCCAATACGAATTTTAGAGGTGCAAATAAGATTAGTAATTTTATTGTCAAGCTTGATGAAGCAAATGAAGATGTTGTAAGCTGAGAATTTGGCTTGGGCTCGGTTGTTAGTGAATTATGAGGGTTAGATCTTGCTTGTTATTCAGGTGGTGATGGAAATAACAAAATATTCTCGACCTCTCCTAGGTGGAGGTCCTTGCTATGCCTTTTGAATTGAAAGTGAGATGTGCTAAATAAGTGAATGATAGGCCAGACTTGGGTTCGGGTTTATCTAAATGTAGATCTCCCCAAAGAGGTTGATTTCTCACCCATACTCTTGTTTCATGGTGGATTCTCATTCACTAGAAAAGGGGGCATCAACTAAGACATCTCCTAAACTTGTGTCAAAGTAACAGAGAATGGAGAAGCAAAGAGGGTGTGAAGTGGCAAGGGGTAGTAACTTAAACCAAAGAAGGGTAGGTCTAGACAAGATAGGAGATATCACAAGGTCTCTTGTTTCAATAGAAAATACAACAGATGTAGACTTTTGTAGTGTAGACAGTGCTGGAACTATAAGTCGATTTAATATATGGTAGGTGCAGGGATTTTGATATTTACCTTTTCTCTGTACTATTTATTTATTTTTTTTGTTAATTTTTATAATTTGCTAGAACTTCACATGTTATACCCATGCTACTATCAACGAAATTGATTGAAATTGAATGATTGGGTGGGATACTTCTGTTTCTAGATGTGTATGATGCTCCCTGCCTTTTCTGTATTTTGAGGTATTGGATTTTCATCCAACTCTGACTTATTTTCTCATGATCTTTCCAAGGATTTGAACTCCGAGGCTGATGCTCAAGCAAACTTGGCTATCAATCTTGCGGGTGAGGCCTTTGGACTCTTCTCTCTTTTTCTTCTTAAGTTCCATTCTAGTTATTCAGCAATGGTGATGAGATCTCTCTCTACTGCAGATGGTCAGGTTCAGGAGGATTGTGAAGTTGCTTGAATGTTTGGAGACAGTTGGATACTTGCAGCGTGTTCCCTATCGCAAAAAATAAATAAATTCATAGAACCTGTGAGCTTACATTGTTGTTTTGGCCCTGATTTCCTTTTTGATAGTGTGGCTGAGGCAAAGGACGCCGAAGTGGAGATGTGCACAGGATTTTTATAACTCAAAGATGGCAATCTAATTCAACTTAAGTTATGATTGGTAGAATGTTCAATATTGGTACGCCTACCTTCCAGTTTTGTTGATCATGGTGTCCTGTTGTTTGCTTCGAATATTTTCATGTCAAACCCTGATTCGCCCAGGATCTAAGGTTTTGGGTTTAAGTCCATCTCAATCACAGTGAAGAACCAATTTTTTTTTTAATCGTTGGATCTGTTTCTTAATTTATTGCTAGTTTGTTTAATGGGTTACTGATTTGATCATCCTAAGATGCAGTGAGTCTTGTTTGTTAAAAGGATCGGGTGTTTTCACGTCTCACCGTAAGAGCCTGTTTGTCTTGATTGAAGATTGATGATCAAAAGAAGGAATGACTCAACAATTCTTTGGCCTTGTTGGACCTCAGATTAGAGGAGGCTGTGCTGGGATATTAAAATGCAAGAGTAAGGGAATATGATCTAGTTTAAGATCAGTCGTCGTTGATTACATGTAGTTGATTTTATTTCTTTATTGGTATCCCCTCATCTTGAGAGATTTAAGGAGTGTGTGTGTGTGGTTTCTATTTGTTCAGTCAGTTACAAAATTGTTCCTCCTGATTTATGTGGAATCCTTAAAAGACTCAGATGTACAGTTTTTGTTCAACAAATCCCAATTTTAGAGTAATATTCTGCTACCATGGATAAGATAACAGTTCCTATAGGACCCATCAATACTATACTCCCAAGAGGGGGATTGTATTAAAATGTTAGAAATATTAATCGCAATGGATCACCAATCAAATCAACTTTTGAAGGTAGGTCCACCTAGAGTAAGGAGTGATAAATATTTGTGTTAAAAGTGGTACACCAATTATCGCCTTCATTTTGGAAAAAATAAGAGAGCTGCTATTGGCACTCCTACTTTTACTTATTACACCGTATTACTTAAATTATTTATCACACCCACATTAAAAATTTACAACACACTAGTCAAACATTGAAAAAAGGGTTGGCTCAAATTACTATCTTAACATTGCAAGACAGTATATAACACTTCTTCAAACAATTTCTGTAGTTGTTTACAATTAAGATTACCCCCACCCAAAAAAATAAAAATAATGAAAATAATAATAATGATAATAAATAAATAAAGAGAGTTTCTATGGGCACCCCCAACTGTAAATTATTCTCAAACATTAACTTAGAGAGTTACTATTGCCACACCATATTTTTTAGTAGCGACACCGACTGTGCAATATTTTGGTGATTTATATATAGGAATTGGTGTGTCATTAGTAACAGTTGGTGTGGAAATAGCAGCTTTCTTAATTTATTTTACTTTATTTTTAATTGGGGTGTGATAAGCAAAAATAACTTGCACAGGAGGAAAGAATGAAGAGGGGGGAGGGACCTCTCTCTCTCCACCTGTAAATCCAGAAGAAGTTGAGATACTGAGATGACGATGATGATGATGATGTTGAGGAGAGGAATTTGGGAAATTTTATTCTCAAGAAGAAGCGCTTCTGCTTCTTCTTCATCTTCTTCTTCTGTATCATCTTTGATGTATCGTTTTTCTTCTTCTTCTTCATCCTCCAACGCTGCTTCTGCCGATGTTGTTGCAGACGAAGAGCTTCTCTTTACGGACCCACCCCCTTCGCCTGCTAAAATAGCGATTCCATCTATTCTTCAGCCACGAGTCGTGGTTTATGATGGAGTCTGCCATCTCTGCCACTCTGGTATTATTTTATTTCTTCTTATGTTCTTTTTATTTTTATTTTCTGGGTTTGAATTTGAAGCTCGAGTTATTCATTCTTATGTTGTGTGATCGAAATGCTCATCTGTATTGGGAAACACACGTTCTCATTTCTGTATCCTTGATTTGCTATATATTTCCAATATTCTTTTGGGGGTTTATTCATTAATTTCTAAGTGATTTTTTTTCAATACAATTCCACTGCAATCAGTCAAAGCTTGTCTCTGAGTTCTTTGTTCTGAATGCACTTTTAGGTTGCATTCTAATGTACTTTGATCTGAAAGGATCATCTTGGGTTCCATGCAGAAAATAAAAATTAAAAAAAAAACAAAAAACAAAATCCCCATTTGTAATAGAGGTTTTTTGCCTTGTTTTGGTTCTGTTTCATGCAAACCTCCAATTATCTTTTTTAAACCACTTTTGTGGATGGATTCCATGCAGGAAAAAAAAACAAAAAACAAAAAAAAAAACAAATCCCCATACGTAATTCTTTGTTTTGGTTCTGTTTCATCCACAACTCCAATTGTCTTTTTTAAGCCACTTTTTTGGATGGAGGGAATTCCTTGGTGCCTTCGAAACGTGGAAGGAAGGCCAAAAATGAAATGGATAAAGGTAGCGAGAAATGTCACATTGTTGCCATCCCCAACATATGTGAAAAGGCATAATATATGATGAAAATTACTCAATTTGTTTTAATTGCTCCCATAGCCCTCTTGCTATTTTTATGTCCAAATCCTTCTTGGTTTTCATCTAGAGTTCTAAAATTCTCATGTTTTCATTATTGAAAACCTCACCATTTTTTTTAGAAGTGTAAAAATTTATTAATAAGAGAAGAAAAAGGAGGCTAAGATAGCACCCCAAACAAAGACTGAAAAGAAAAGAATAAAGCACAGGAGAAACTAAAAAGAACCTACAGCACAATCAACAATCTACGTATCACAAAGAGTATCCCATCTGAACACGAAATCCTGGAAAGAGCCCCCCCTCAAAATCGAAGATCAACTTGGACCAAATGTATAGTAGGCGCAAAATCTCTAAGAATACACCTTGGGTCGTACTTTCCTTTCCCTGGAACACCCTAGTATTTCTCTCTTTCCATAAACCCCAAGCAATGGCCGATGGAAGAATAAACCATGTCTTTTTCTAAAAGAGAAGATATTATAAGTCCACCCTTTCAGGAGCCAAAAAAATGTTTGAAGTAAAACCCACTCCACTTGAAAACAGGAATGAAAGAGCATCCAAATATCCTGGGAGAAAGAACAATGGATTAAAATGTGATTAACAGATTCTCCATCTCTCTTGCAAAGAGAACAAAATTTGGAATAATCCAAATTTGGAGCCAATGCATTTATATTTGTTCTATTCTTATGGTTCAAATTATTTTTTGAACCTATGGTTGTATTCTATTTAGAGTATAAAGATGGCTTCATAATCTAGTGCTTCTTAAAAGTGTAATTTTTCTTTTTATCCGAATATCATGTTGATGGTAGGGGTGAAGTGGGTGATCAAAGCTGACAAGCATAGAAAAATCAAGTTCTGTTGCCTTCAGTCCAAGGCTGCTGAGCCTTACCTGACTTTATGTGGTGTTGATCGAGAAGATGTTTTTCGTCGCTTCTTGTTTGTTGAAGGTCCAGGTTTATACCATCAGGCCTCCACAGGTACATTGAACTCACATTTTCTTAATTTTCCTCTATCAGGCAAAAATGCTGATAATTCAAATATGATGATCATATTACATATTTGATCATTCAACTAGTGCAAGTGAAGAGTTAATTATTCACATGTTTGATCTAGTTGCAAACTCGAGACCTGTCCGACGTGAGCCCTTTTGTAACTGACAATAAATGGCCACGTTATCAGCTTGATGTAAAAAATGCCTCTTCTATGGGTGATTTTTGGGGGAAAATGTATCACTTGAATTTTAATTTTTCTATATGGTGATAAAAAATAAGAGCTGCTATTTTGGCCTGGCCCACACCCCGATTAAAAAGAAAGAAAATAAGTAAAAGTTTGGGTGCGAATAGAAGCTCTCTCTCTCTCTCTCTTTTTAGGATTTTATAGGAACTTATTCTTTATTGTAAACAACTACTGAAATTGTTTGGAGTTTGGACAAGTGTTCTAATGTTTGTAATGTTGAGATTATAATTTGAGCCAAACCTTTGTAATGTTTGAAGAGTGTTGTTCTAATCTTTAATTGGGGTGTGTTAAATAATTTAGGAAAGTGGGGTGTAATAAGTAAAATTTGGGGTGCCAATAGCAAGTCTCTTATTTTTTTATTTGTTGCCAAGTCCTAATTCTTTCTTCTGACAGCTAAACAATTGTCATACGCTGAATCGGCCTTTTAAAAATGTTCAATCATTCTATGTGAAGCTATATTTTAGTTTTGCTCTTCTTGGTTTATTTTTATCAAGTGGATTTGTTTAGCTGACTCCAAATCTTTGGGATAAGGCTTTGATGATGATGATGATCTATTTATATTAATTGCAAAAGCTGAATCTGTATATTTTATTTGGATGATACACGATTTTGCAGCTGCACTGAAGGTTGCCTCTTACCTGCCATTGCCCTACTCGGCTCTAAGCACTTTCCTGATAATACCAACTCCATTGAGGGATGCTGTCTATGACTATGTAGCAAAGAACCGCTATGACTGGTTTGGGAAAGACGACGATTGTATAGTTTTGCAAGAAAAAGAGATGCTAGATCGTTTCATTGATAGGGATGAAATTGCAAACAAGAATAGATCACAATCATATTAGCTCTTATGAAGGCCTTTGCCACTCTCATTGACAGTAGAAATATTTTTCTTCCCTTCCCCTCAAACCCCCAGTTTTTGGGATTAAAGTACAAGGAAAAAAATATCGGATGAGAATCAATCTATTTTGTAGTTGTAGTCTACCACATGAACATATTGGTATTTTGCTATTCTCTTGTCTATTATGTATAGGATGATCATGCAAGCTCAAATATTAATGCATTATCTCATTTGGGATTCTGTGGGCTGTACAGTTTTGCTTTCATTTTCTTTAGTTGTGGTTGAAGGTTGTGTTCTAACGAATTTTTACTCTTCGGATTAAAAAAATTACATGTTTGTTTACTTCTTCTTTTGATAGGCTATTTGATGATTGATTTGAACAAATACACTAACATGTATGTAGATACCATGATTCTAAAACTCATTTTGACGTCTCGTCTCGTCCATGAACAAGACAGTTGTCTCAGACGAGTTTTTCAATACGTTTGAGTCGTCTCGTTCAACAGTGAGAAAATGAACCAACAATCTTGTCTGATATGTTATACTTCTCTATCTGTCTTGTTGGCGGACGATACTGAGACATATCAGACAAGATTTAAAACCATGGTAGATACCACCTGCATATACACAAATTATGGTGAAGCTGCAAAAGAAGGCTGACCAGCCAACAGAAGAAAAAGAAAGAAAATGATCTCGACACAGGTCTCACCACATTAATTAGGCAACTCAGAATTGAAACATTTTCTGTAAATTGGGTAAAAAAATTAGTGGTTTTTTTTTCTTAAACTATTTTCTAAAATTAAAGTGAAAAAAATGTTTATTATTTTTATAAAACAGTAAATTTTTTCCACTTATCAAAAATATTTTAATTCCAGAAACAGTAATTTATCATTTTTGGAATTAAATGAATAGTCTATTGTTTTGGGAAATTTTCAACTTTCAGGGCATGTCTTGAACTCAAATCTTTACACCTTGTTTAGGAAAACTAAATCCCAAAACCATCCCTTGTTTAGGTTCTTAACCAATAGATGGACCACATTCCCTGGACACTATAGGCATTGGAATTGCCTGGCTATTTCGATGAACAAAGTCACTCTCGTTCATCTCTTACATCTTTGGCTAAAGTTTGTTTTTCCTGCGTTTGCTGACCAGATACTTTTAAGGTTACATTTCCCCAGTTGGTAGTACAGAGGCAACTCATGCTGCACAATAACATTTACGAACGAAAAATACAAACACCACTATGAAAGGGCTTGTTCTTAGAAAAAATGAGACAAATGGAAGTTGATTAGTACATTGAGTGATTTGGTGGTAAAGTGGTGTTCGAAAAATGCAAATCGTTGAGTTCAATTCACTCAATTGGGGTGGGAATTGGCATCTAAGGTCCAAAATCCTAGACAGTTTTCCATGGAAGGTAAAACAAATAATGGAACAGAAGATGAAAGTAAAAGCAAGACTTCTCACATAGCATACTTCATATTTGCTGTTAATTTCCATTAATTGTAGCAGACAGGAAATACTGTCCAAGTAACAATTTTGCTCTAAAATTCTCATTAAACAAGTGCAGTTAAATCTCACAAAATTCAGAATACCCTTCTAAATATCCTCAGCAATATAGTGGAGAAACCATTTAAATGCAAAAAAAAAAACATGCTCGACCAGCTCTTCAAGTAAGACAAAAACTCGAACCTACAAGGCTTGTAGAATAATGATTTTCTTTAATTATCGTCACCAGTTGTCCACTCATTCCAGTCTTTGTCAACATGTTTTTGAGCCCACACGACCGCCGCACGTGCAGCTTGGGGACCCCCAGGAAGTCCTCTTTCATTCAGGGTATCGGCCATGTCTATGAAAGGAATGACTAAGAGTGTCCCAGGACCTCCATATTCTGTGTGTAGGAAAGTATTCAAGATCTGTTGAGAGCACAATGAAAAAGCATATTCAGAGAGTATCGAAAGCTTGAACTCATATATGAAATAAGAGTAGTATCAAGTAGGCTAGAATATAGCTAAATGAAACCGTTAAACATCCCATTCAAAGAGTTAGCTTCAAAAGGAAGAGGTTTCTCAGTGGGGTCAAAAGTTATTTGGATGAGGATTCTCGTATTTGGGATCAGGGCAAGAACGGGGTATTCTCGGTCAAATCCTTCTATGAAAAGTTAATGGGTGAGCATGCTTGCTCACCTCCAGTGGTCAACGTGTGGGATCCAAAATTTCCTTCCAAAGTCGCTTTCTTCGTGAGGGTGGCATCCTCAGGGAAAATCTTGATGATGTCGGACAATGTAATGAAGAGGTGCCATCTCCGTTAATTTTTGTGCGTTATGCAAGGAGGATGGGGAATTGGTTGATGACTTATTCATTCATTGCAAGGTAGCCTCCGAGATTTGGTACTACTTTCTAAGGAGCTTTGGGGTGACATGGTGTGCTCCAGGGTATTTTCGGAGTTTAGTGGAAGAATGGTTGGCTATTGGGTCAGGCTTTTCGGCATTTAAGAGAAAACTATGGAGTATCACCCCTTTTGCTATTTGTTGGGAGATTTGGAAGGAAAGGAACCTTAGAACTTTTGAAAGAAAGGAATCCTCAATCCAAAACATTATTTTTTCTATCTTGGGGTCTATCTTTGTATGGAGCAAGATTTTCAATGAGTCAAAGGGGGTCTTTTTTGAAGACTTTATTGCCGAGTGGGATTGGATTTGTAGTGTTCTCGGCTCTGCTTAGCTTTTTTGCTTTGTTTTTCTCTTATTTGTTCTTTACCTCATGGTTTCCTCGACCATGTTATCAATAAAAATCTTTGACTTATCAAAAAAAAAAAAAGGAAAAAGGAAGAGGTTTCTCACGTAGACCCTATCATCTCTCATTACAAATAGATATGTTTAAAAACAACCGAAGAAGAATATTACAATAAAACAAAGACAAAAGAAAAAAGAAGAAACAGATTTCCACTTCTTGACTGCTAGATACCTGACTTCCTGTATTAGTAACTGAGGTAGTTTGGCAGCTCTACTTATCTTCATGAACATTGGAACTTTGGTAAGAGAGGTATGGTTTTGTCTTCCTTTACTTACCCAAAATCCCCATCCTTCCATTAATGTGCTATGTACCTTTCCTACGTGATGAGTATTCTTTCTAAAGTTGTTTCCTAAATAACATTCAAACCATGATCTAGAATCCTCAAATCTCAAAATAAAAAAGTCTCACTAACTAAAACAAAAGACAGAACTTCACATCAATATTGAATATAAATCGGCACACAGTGCCCTGGCATAAGTCTCTCAAACTGAGATATAAAAAAATAAATAAAACGATACTTATTATTTTTCTTAGTACTTTAGATATGATTTCATTTTCAGTAAACCAGTTTGACTCTCTCGTGGCTTGCACTTAAATTTTCTGTTCATTCTGAAAAGCCTAAAAACTCGTAAAAAGAAAATCATTGGTGGTGGGCATTGATTTTGCAGACTTGAACTTCACATTTTCAGAACAATTGGATGGGAAGATAACCCCACAAGCATTCAATTTTCAGGACATTTTTACCTCTTTACCTATTAGATGGGTAAGCTATGACTATTAGAAGGGTAAGCTATGATTGACATTACTTCCAGACTAATGCAGTGGAAACACCTTGTGGCTATCTAAGAAAGTAACTGATTTAGCTTATGTGATTGAACTTGATTCTAATGACTTCTGCTTTATTTCACAAAACAACTTCAACCAATATAGAAATACAAAATTGAACTATTGACTTTGTTTCATTTATAAGTCAAAATAGATATACAAAACATGTCTACCACCATCAGATGTTACCGCCTCACTGAAGTGACACTAACAAAGTTGAAGAAATATCCCTTTCTCCCCGGTAGAGGATAAATCACATAAGTTAATGTAAAAAAATTGAGATGAGGAATCTTGAATTCATTTTGAGGACTACTTCCAGCTATCCTAATGTTACAAAGTAGGTTAAGAGTATAATTTGTTTGGTTACTCCTTCCTGTAATATTTTCATTCATTTTCTCAATATATGTGCATCCTACACAAAAAACATGGTAAAGAGTAAGCATAATAGTGGGCTTCAACCCATAGCTTAGTTGGTTGACATATTGCACATCATCTTCGAGGTTGTGGGTTCAAGTCCAGCTTCTCTCTCCCCCACCCCCAACACACACACACACAAAGGAATCGTATATAGCAGATGTCTAATAGCAGTAAGGTGGCAGTGACACACACACACTATATATATATAGCAGATGTCTTATAGCAGTAAGGTGGCACTCTCATTAACTTCTCCATGAACACAATAGCATAAACTTTAGCAAGGCAACAAACTCCCGTTGTACAAGAATGTATTGTTATATTCAGAAGAAATGAATCAATGAGTGCCAAGCAAACTACCCTTTGTATGTTGATTTTTCTTTTCATCCATGAATTGGAAATTATAAAATTCACAAAATTGTAGACTTGAATCCTAAGAAGTCCATGGCTTGATTCAAGACGAAGACTAAGAAATATCACACCAAGTCCATATCTATGTTTCACAACAACAAAAAAACAATGGACAGTAGAAATTTTTCTACAAAAATTACAGGAAAGAAGAAAAAAAAATCAGTTATGAAGGTAAGTAAGTAACTACCTCAGTACAGATTCCTACAACTTCTTCTACAGAATCTCCATAAATATCTTTCTTTGAGAGCTTCTTAATGAGATGAGTCCTAAACTTCTCTGTTTCCTGAACCCATATAATCAAAATCAAAATCTAAGTAATGGTAACTCTAAAATTTTCAAAATTTCAAGAAAATCAAGTACTGGGTTTAAGAGACAAATGAGTTGAAGAGAGGTAGAGGACTCTCACGGTTTCTGCAAACTCGGGAATGGGGTCTGGAAACTTGTACTCGGCTGCTGCCCTGCATATGTGCTTTTTCTTTGTGGAAGAAAGTAAAGAGGTTAGAAAAGATGGTGATGATGGTCTTGTTCTTTTATATATTAGAGGCAAAGAAGAAGAAGAAGAAGAGCTGGAGAGAACAGAGAGAAGGGGAAGTGATGATGGTGATGATAATGAGTAAATCAAGGGCGGAGATTTATTGACAGTAAGATGTGCAACAGATGAAGCTACAGCTTCACTCCATGCCATCTTTTCCTCTGATCTTCTGCAGATTCTATCTATCTATTATACTGGAGAAGAGAGAGAGAGCATTATGGGTTGGATCTTGGAGATGGGATTTGGTTTCTATCCGAAATCCGAATCCATTCAAAGGGCTATTTTAGACGTACCCTCCAGGTTTTGGTGAATATCTGAGATACCCCTCTGTTTTCAAACTGATGATATACCCTTGACCTCAGTCTTTTAAGATAGAAGAAATAAAAAGACCTAAAGGCCTCATCTTTAACCTCATGCAAAAATCCTTAAAACTTTTCTATAACAAAAATTCCATCTTTACAATTTTCACAAAAAACAAATCTATAATTTAGATTTCGAAGGTTGAAGGAGAGAAATTTTGAGAGGACAAAAAGTTTTACTCTAGGTTGAAGACGAGATAGGCTTTCTGAGAGAAAAAATCAAGGAGTTTATAGTTAGGCCATTTAAACTTTGTTTGGGCTGAGAGAAGAGAAGAGAAATTCAGTTTCTCTCCACCATGTTTGGATTGACGTGAGAGAAATTAGGACTTTGAAATTTTAAAATGTCTTAACAAAGATCTAAGGGGCAAGAGTTGGAATTATAAAATATTTTTAAAGGGATTCTTTCTGTTTCTCATTCAATCTCTCCACTTTTGGAAACAAAGGAAAACTCACTGTTCTTCTCTTAACAATCCAAACAACAGAAATGGATATCTCTAATATTCAACAACATTCTTATTGTAAACCATGTCTTCAAAAATTAGGAAGATAAATTTTATGGGATTTTAGAACACCCCCCCTCCTTACGTGGTGGTGTTGGAGAATTTTGAGATGCCTTATATTTTCAAACTAGTGACATTGCCCCTTTGAAACCCCATCCCCACCTCTTTAAAACCAGTCAATGTTGAATCCTTCATTTTTCATATTCAAAACCAGTCATTTTCAACCTTAGATTCTATTAGCTTGTAACCCTTGATTTTGTTCTACTAAAAGAGCATTGATTTTGTTCTACTAAAAGAGCATTCTTTTTCCCAGAGTATACTTTTCCAAAGATTTTTTTTTCTATTTGTTGCACTACCTCCATCAGTGCCCAACAAGAAGTCCTAGAAGTTGAGTGTATATTTTTCCTCCACTCTTGGGTGTCTTAAGCCAGTTAAGCCCTCTGACCATCTTATATTCATAGTTCTCCTCTTCTCCATCAGATTGGTCTTTTGGAGTAATTGATTAGTTACCATGGTATCAAGGCACTAGATTCATAGGAGTTGCAGTTTTGAATCTTTTTCCACCTATCTATGATTCCTACACACTTTCATGCCAGGATGTACAATATGAGGTACAATCTTGAGATGACTTTAGCATTATCCAATTTATTTGCTTACCGTAATAAGAAAAATGTTGAAGTAACATTGAAATAGACATTGTTTTACACAGCTGATGTGGATGTGTGTACTGAACCATAGATACTTTTCTTCGAGATACGAGTGAGAAGCATCTATGGTTCTGTGCACACAAATGTGTGAAACAATGTCAATTTCATTGTCACTCCAGCACGACTCCCATAATAATACTGATGATGATGATTGAATGGTAATATGACAAATAAAAGTGCCATCTACAAACAAAAGGACTCTTTGAAAGAGTAAAGACAGTAACTTGGTTAGTTAACACTTGTCTTTGTAAAAACATATAACATAGTCTAGTTATACCTCATAAATTCCTCTCCTGTGGTTCAAGATAAGGAAATCCCAAGAAATCAAACACCTCTTTCTCTGTCTTAAAATTCAAACTTGCACTCGATCTTGCGCCCTGCAATTAGAAAAAATACACTCATAATGCAGGGGAAAAAAGTATTAGGGAACCCTAAAAAAAAAAGAAATTTTTTTTGTAGTTTTGGATACCCGTTTCCCGCCTGAACTCTGAGTAGCCAAAAATAGACCTGTATCATCAAGTCGGTAGCCTTTGGATTCCGCAAGTAATCTCAACCTGCACCCAAAGAAGACAGTCGAAATACATCAATTCTCATAAAACTTCGTTACAAGGTTCATAAGATCAACAATAATTGCAAATTTTATAACAATTCAGACATCAAATTGTGGTGACCTAGGGCTTGTAGTCATTATGTGGACCAAAAATCTATGCTTCCATCAAATCTTCCCTTATTATTTGTCCATTGCCGAGACCTAGTCGACTCTCAAATCTCAAGATGCATCCAAACCTTACAAAAACATGGGCTAAGATATAAAGCAAAAGTACATACCTCCGATTTAGTACATCATTTCCCGTCCATGCTATTAGTCCAAATGCATATATATTCCTTGGGTATACCTAAAAAAACAACATATTATAAATTTCAGTAAATATGGTTTGGCCACTCCTTTTCTCATTCTTGAATTCTACATAGCGTTCAAGATGGCTAACTAGAATGTGACATGAAACAACAACTCAACAAGGAAGTCTTGGTTCCAGGAAGATTTAAAACATATTTCGTACATTGTTTCATAGTCTCTAGAATCTTGAAGACATGGGAATCTGTAAAACCTGAATTAGAGCTCAATAGAAATCATCAATATACCTTGAGATCTATGCGATGACGATGCTCTCGTCCAGGATATGTGCAGAGACCAAAGTATGTGTCAACCCCAGAATCAGTATCCTCCTCGCTGTGAGTGCTAAATATCAAGTCCTCTCTCAAAAACTTGATATCCTTCAGATGCTTTACATAACGAGAGAGGAAACCTTTATGACTGGAAGTATGGAGCAAGAATGGGTCAGACTTCCTGAACCCATGTCCAAAAACAGAACTAGTAGAAAATGGATAGAGAAACTTCTCCAATTTAAAACAACAGATGGAATCAAGACAAATAGTGAAAAATAGAATGCAGACCTCACTACATGTTATTGAATATGGTAACAAGAGCTATATTTGTTAGGACTCCCACGTTCTACTGTTCACTCATGGAATCAATCTACAATCCAGCAGGTCATTGAGTTTAAATATTTAAATTTGAAATTCTTCGGTTGGTTGTAGTGCTCTAAGAATTTAGGAGACACTAAGACTACAAAGATAAATAAGGAGAAACTATTGAAAGTAATTGGAAAAAGTAAGTTTGAATAAGTTGGATGTAATTTAATTGTTAAGTTTTCGGAAGGAAAAAATGGCTGGAGAAGAGCCAATCTCAAACCAGGTCATTCAATTTAGTATTGCCAAACCATTGAGATACCGATGGTATCCCAACAATATTGAATTTGAAGGCATCTACATGCACTAAAATTTAGTATTTAGAGAAAGACAAATAACAAAAGAAATGTAAAATGATGTAAATGGAATCTACACCTTACTCCATCAGGATGTGTTATTATAATATCCAAGTCCCCACAAGTAGCTTTGCCACGTCTGAATGACCCTCCACATACAATAACTACCTATAAAAACAGAAAGAACATTATATTTATTGAGGAAAGACAACATAAACCAGTTCTACTAGAATCAAAAAATAATGAGCACTCCTCCATGTATTTTCTTGCACTTTTTTTTATTTATTATTTTTATAGTAAAGAGGTAAATGGAGTGTTTCAATTCTAGTTCTCTAGTATTGCCCATAGTCACCAAATTTGGCTACTTATTGAAAAAGTCACGATAAAACCGTGACTTTTTTCCTTCACCAATTCAATCACAACTATTTTTAATAAGTCATGAATTTTATGAACTTTGCGATTAAATCAGAAATTAGAAAAAATAGAAAAGGATATGACCAGTCCATATGATGCACTAGGGAGTGATTGTTCTTACTTCTTACTAGGAAATGGAATTAGCAGAACACTATAGATGCACATCGCATGAGAAAAACCTTTGAGGTTGAGTCATGAACATGAGGGAAAGAGTTAAATTATTCGGAAGTTGTAACAACATAAAATTTGATAGAGGTAAAATTTAATAGCCATGACATTGAAATTCCACTTTACTGAATATCCTAGTTGAGATAAATGAAAAATGTTGGTCATGCTCACCCCAGGCAAAACATCTTTTCCCGCTTTCCGTAAGAGAAGCTCCATATCTTGAGCCTATGTAACCATAAAATGCATAAAATGTTAGAGGTACAAAATAAATATGATCAACTCGAAGTAAAAGCTATAAATTTTCGTTTGAAAATAACAGCAAATGTACCTCATGACGTGGAATCCTCTTCTTGATATCTTCAAAATATTTCAACCCTATCCTTTGTGCATTTGTTAATGAATCATCATTTTTCAGATCATCTAGCGTGCGGTGACCTTTCTCATACAGTTTCAGAGCAGTGGCTGGACCAATGCCCCAAACTTCCCCAAATAGAGAAATAGTCCATACCTTCATAGTTTCAGAAAAACCCGTGAAAAGTAAGATGATTGTGCAGACAACTTCATATTGAACATCATGATCATATCATCATCAAACCCTTATCCCATAAGTTTTGGGTGCTCATATTGAAGATAAAAAGCATGAATGCTTCAATACATATCACATAATGTAACAAACATTTGTACATAAAGATTTTGCACTCTATTCATGCACAGTGGCTTAAGAAATAAAGAACATGACCAGGAAAAAAGTGAATATACTTCTTTCATTATGAAGTGACATGTTCATTGTAAGAATAAAACAAGAGTTTAAATTTCCAGATGAGAAAAAAAAATTTCTAAGAAACTGTTGAACACCTTTTCATCCATCTCGAAGTGCTCCAATTTTGATAGCTTCCCAGTAGTCACTATTTCATGAATCTGCAAGCAAACAGCATTGGCATTGTTAATCTTCAGAGGTTGCTCTTAAGCAAAACCTGATCCTATGAATTATCGTTTCTGTATTTTATTCACGTATAAACCTCTATAATTAAATTTCTTATCCCTTTCTAGCTAATTTAAATACTTTTCAGATTATTGAGAAATTTTCATACACAACACTTTGGTGGGAGCAAACCATGCAGGTTAACAAAAACAAAAGATGGGTCAATATAGATAACTGAGAATAAATAAACTCTTCCTGATGGTACATAATTTGGAGAATACTCAAGCTCCCAATAAAAAGAATACATCACACCTACAAAGAAACCACAAAATTTTACAGCATAGAATGATCCATATATGACAAACAGACCAGATGTAATGCTCACCTCACTAAGGATTATGAGTTAATTAATTAAAGTAAAGAATTCAAACACTGTAATTAGAATGAGCATATGTTCACTTACATGATCCTGCATCGATTTTCCAATTGTAGGAAGGTGTTTAACCTGGTCCACGCTTTCAATTTTGAAATGTAGCTTTTCAATTACTGGAATAGTCTTCTGATAGCTAAATGACCTACGATCATCTCCTAGAGCTGTTGTTGGAAAAATAACCACATATATCAGATCTAAAAAAGCAGAAGTACCCAAAGAAAAAAAAAGAAATGTAGAAGAGCAAATCAATAAAACTTCACTTTTACCTCTATATATGTTGATAAGCTTCCCAAATATATCAGTGATATTCTTGTTTAAATCGGGTGGACTATACGGAAAGGATAACTGCATAGAGTAACAAAATAAAGAAAGCAATTGTAGAAAAATGGAATAAGTTAACCCTCTCCTTCACTTCAGGCCAAAGTGGATGCTATGTTTGAACAACACAAAATGAAATAAGGCACTCAAAAGCCTCAAATACAAATATGGATAATGTTTTGTTCAATCTTACATCCTTATTTGAAGTACTTGGATTATTTGGACTAGACTTATAGTGGGTGTCGAAAGAAACTGTAGAATCAGTGTAAGTATTGTGTGCCTCATCTCCAGCATTACTTCTTTTATCCTCCCCACTCAATGCACATGTCACTTCTGCAGACTTGGGATATATTCTGGCCTTCTTATTATGTGGTGTTTCATTATCAACAGATTGGCTGACCATAGATGGTCCAAATCTCACAGCCTCCAAAGAGTTGGTGGATTCATTCACCACTTCCTCTACTTTTAGATTGTACGATTCCTCAGACACCTTTTCTCCTGAAAGCAAGCTGTCCTCCAACCATTGGTAAAGAAGTACCCTCTGAAATAGGAATCAAGTGTCATCCCTCAAATATGACTTCTCAACAGATTACTAAAACCCAATAATTATATTTTGGAAATAAATTCTACAAAAAATCAATTAGGGTTTGTCAATTCACCTCCAAAGGAACAAAATAAAGAAATGAATTGGGATGACTTTTAGCTAGTGCGACAAAAAGCAAGAAGAATTTGAAGAGTGAACAATGACAATTTAATATGATGAAAAAGTAAGATTTTCCTGGTGCGTAAGGGTTAAGAAGCTTAGTTCCATATATGAGAGAATATCTCATAGAAGAAGGATCAAGCTAATATGAAGTTCAATAGTGCAGTTTTATTTTTGCATAAATTTTGACCAACTTCAAAACCTCCTCGCCCTCACACCACTAGCTATTCTTGCCATGGCTCCTTCAAATCGATTCTAGGCCTTTAAACATGGAAATTTGACTTTGAAGTACTGTAGGTAGTAAAGGAGGCAAACAGAGGGAGTATAATCTCCAAATGTAGCCAGAGGAAAAAAAAAAAGGAAAAACAATCTTACAGAAGAAAGAACGTGAACTTACTCCCTTGAAGCGTATCAAGCGTTCTCTACCAACTTGTTGGAGAAGGACCGTTGAGTTCATAGCGAAAATATGAGTAACTGTCTTTGAAATGCAATCCTCAATGGTTGCTCCCATTTGCACCAACTTTTGTTTCCAAATCTTAGGGATAAAAACATAGAAAACTATGTATGAATTAATAAAACACAAGACAATATGTCTTCTAAACAAAAAAGCAACAAAGAAAAAAAAAAAAAAAAAGTTTGGACAATCATCCTAACATCAAGATAGTACTTCTCCTTCATCATCCAAGCCCAATCACAACCAATTATCGCATGAACATATTATGTACTTCATTCAATTGTATCTAAAGCTATATGCTCGTGTTAATTCAAGTGTCCTCGTACTTTCTTTTGACCTTCCTCTCACTTTTTAAAACCTTTAACATGCACATTTCCTCTTATTAGTGTTGTAATCAGTTTATGTTGCACATGACAAAACCAACTCAATCAAATCTCCCTTATTTTATTATTTTTGGGGCTCCTCCTATGTTGTAGCATTCATTTATGATTTTATCATGGTTAACTCTTCCCTTTATCCATTTCAACATCCTCATCTCGGCCAAGGAACTTTAATTTTCCCTTTAGCTTTGCTTAGTTAAAAGACTGAATTAATTTGAGGAAGTTAAATTCAAGCTGGAGTTTTTTTTGTAAAAGTTTGCCAAATTTAGAGAAGTTTAGAGAATTATTGCCAAAAAAACATGGGCATGGATTATTACTGCAAGAAATAATAGAGCAAACATAATGGAGACACTCTCAACTCATTAAACCACGGGAACAAAATTTGGGGTCTTCATCAAATTTTTTGTTTTGACCATAAAAATCTCAACTTTATAACACATAAAAATTGGGCAAATACATAACAGATCTGCAAATTTGTTTCATTTTTACACATTTTAATGCTAATGTAGCTTAAATGTTGAAAGAAACATATCAGGTAAAAATGACATTTTCCTAAAACTTCATAATACACAACTAATGCGAATTTGCTCTATAATTTAAACCCTATAAGCTGTTTTTTTTTTTTTTTAACCATAGAACCCTTATTGGAATGAGTTCTCAAAAAAAAAAAAAAAAAAAAACTGAGAAATCTGAACGAGAACATGGAAACAATGGTTTCAGAATTTGTCGAAACAGATATCTGGGTCTTTAATTTGGGTCTCTACAACAACAATTACAGTGATAAAATATAGAAACAATGGATTAAAAATCATGATTAAAGATTGTAAAAATAAAATAAAATAAAAGGCTAGAGAAACAATAAGAACTCTCAAAACCGGCAGTGGCGCGAAGGGCTTAGAGATTTAAAGATTAAAAAAAAAACCTGTAATCTTCGAGCCTGAACTCCAGTTTCAACTAAGAAAACAACCATCCCATCGAACATTCCATGTTGATCTGAAGAAAGAGAAATCTCCTTCTTCGTTCCTTTTTTTGGCGCCATTTCTTTTCTGGTTTTTAAGACTTCCAGAGCAAACTAAGAGCAGGAAACCGAAAGATTAACGTTCGAAATCTTGACTCTACGCTATATACCAAATGCACACGTGTAAACATGATTCTAGGGCACGTATTAGAGTTTTATAACTTTCTTCCGTATTCACCCAAGGTCTTGCTAACATGAGCCCCGTAGGCACATGTTAAAATGCATTAAATACACCCTGAAAATAAATATTTAAGGGTGTTTTGATAATAGAAAAAAAATTTGAAGGTATTTTTAGTAGAAATTCAAATCCCAAGGTGTATTTAATGCACCTTAACGTGTGCCCTAAAAAAAATTCATTTACCTATGTTTATTTCTCAAAAGAAAAGAAAAAAAAAATCATTTAAGTCATTATTCATTTAATCGTGATACTATGACACTCATTTTTGTACGATCCCTTCATAGAACTGTAGATCTTTAGTTTTAAGATACACAAGGACAAAGATTTATGATTCTGTGAATTATCAGGTCGGAGAGCATACAGAAAAAAACATTAGATTATCACGATTCTTATTCATTTCATAACTTTTTTATTTTATTTTATGAATAATATGTTACCATCAATTTTTTATTGTTCAAAATTATTGTAATATTCTAAATAAATAAATAAAAAGGGATCAAACTTGGCCTTTTTTCCTTACGGCTTATCACATCATAAATTTAATTTCAATTCTCAATATCATCAAGTTATTAATCTCATTAAAAACAGGTTTATCCATAAATAATAAAAAAATTGTTTTTTTCATTTATTTTAAAATTTTCTCTACTTGAATGATTAATTTCTCAATATTTTCATCATTTCCTCAAATACTTCTATCATTTACGATTGTTTATTTTGAAATTCTCATTTACTAAAGAGGTCAAGATATGTTAATTTGAACTAAATACCTCATTGGGAAACAACATATTAATAAAGAACTCTGATAATATGACGTTTCCCTCTGACAAACACCCCCATCACAGAACCGTAGATCAAATGCCTTGGGATACACAAGAAAATGATTTATGGTTCTATGTATCCTAAGGCAAATGATATACAATTCTGTGATGGGGGGCATAGGGGGCGTTTCTCAAAAGGGGCAGTCATATTGTCACGACTCATTAATAAATGAATCGTGATAATCTGACTATCCCACGTGGCAAACTCAACTGACTACGTTGGCATGGCAAATTTGGGAATCGTAGATCTACACTCCTCGGGAAACATGGCTGCACTTCCCCATAAAATGGTATCTCAAGGGAACCGTGTATCCCAAGGAGAGTAGATCTATGGTTCCCAGTCACATCAGGTAGTTGATTGAGTTTGCCACGTGGGGTAGTCAGATTATCACGGCCCTTAATAAATTGAAAATGATAAAGATGGATGAGAGAAGAAAAAAAAAATCGATTAAAGAGATGCAAAAATATGATAAAAATTTGACAGTAGGATCAACAGTCTTCTAGGCTCAATCAATTACAATGAACTAAGAAAAAGCCAATGCAGATGATTTGATCAAGCAGATTTGAACATACATACACATATAATAAAAGCAGATTTGAACACAAATGTAATCGCAGAAGACCTGTTTTTCTCTAGACAAAATTTAATAGAACTAAATGTATAGAGCAGAACCCAATTTTTTGGGATAAGGCTTCGACATGATGAATCTTTTCAACCACATAAATAACCAAAGACCCCCATAATAGTGGGTTAAGTAGGGAATAAGATTCAGAAAAAGACGAGAATGAGAAACAATATAACAACAAAACACTACCAAACTTAATAAATAAATTAAAAAAACAAAGACGACACTGAACATTGGCTGATGATCAGGTTTATTGCAAGGTCAGAATCCATCTCTACTATTATTATCTCAGCATCACAAACAATTAACAACAAACTGAATCTTATAAAAAACATTAAACATGTCCCATAAAACCCTTATACTTCCACATTTGCCTCAAATTCACACTAATCAACCCAATGTAGATGTGATCCTGAGCTCTCATCACTTCAGATGGCAATGGTGGAAATGCCAACCACCCTTTCCAAGAGAAGAAAACGAAGATTCCATGCTTCACTCGGACACTGTGTTCTCAGTCACCCCTTTAGAGTGTTCGTGCTTGTCGAGCTGGCTAAAGTTCCCCTTCTCCTTGAAGAGCTGAGAGTGATGGTGCTTGCAGTAGAGTCTGTGCTCATGGGCAACGTAGTTAGATGGGCTGATCACACAACCTCCATGGGTGCACTTGAAGCAAGCCCTATGGTATGAGGTGCCATCCACCGCTATCTGAAAAGGCAGTAAGAGTCAAGTAGTCAATGTCTCGAACAATCGTGCATAAACTCCAATGGGAGCTTTGCATTCCACTGTTAAATACTGATATTGGCAGAAAAGATCATGGAATGTTCTAATGTGATATTATAGAGTTGGTATTTTAAAAAAAACCCAAAAAGAAAAAAAAAAAAAAAAAAAAAAAAGCTTATCCAGATAGCGGTAGTCTCTGGAGAACCATTGTTGATGGAAAAAAATGGCCCTTCTAATAAGGGATGGCCCTTGACCCATCTTAGGACCTGTTGAAGCTCAATCTATCATCCAGATGAACCAAATAGCTAAGAGAAACCATGAACTAGAATATATGAGTTTCCCCACCCGTGAGTAAATATTTCATACCAGCCTTATTGGACTGTACAACTCTCAATATATAGAAGAATAGGTAGAAAGATAAATTGAAACATTCTAGAGTCACTATTCAACATATTTACATGTGCCAGACAACTTTGAAAAATGTGAATTAAATCATGGGGTGGATGATAAAGTACTCAAGTATATGTCGTAGAGTTTACATTAACTTGGATACAACATTTTAAAGTTATCGGAAATTGGAAGAATGAAAATGAAAAGTCTAGGAAAATTGAAGATCAAAGAGAAAGATCCATTTAAAAACATTTGCATTATGGTTCTAGCCTAACCTAACACATGAAAGTTATGGGGGGAAAGACTTAGAATAGCCAAGCTTTGATAATCTTAAAGACTAAATTATGCACATTTTATCAGCTAAAAATACATTGCTCTTTAAATTGTCCATAGTAACAGATAAGGAGTAAAAAAAAAAGAAGAAGAAGGACAGGTTTAACCTTCTCAATTGGGTACACAGTTTTCTTGCAAGCAACACACTTTTCTTGAGTTCCCGCAAACATACTCGAAACTTTGTTGTTGGCATGGCCCTGTAAAATTTAATACACAACAAGAAACACCTTAGAAAAAATATTATAAAGATAGGTAAATGTAATATCAGAAGAAACTCTTAAGTTCCAAATATAACTTTCATGTATAAAAGAAAGGGATTATCAAACGTTGCATTGGAGTACCTGATCAACAGATTTGTGAACCTTAACTACTTTAGGAGCACCTAGAAAAGGGGGGAAAACAAAGATCAAAACAATACAAAAATGATATTGAAGGATTTAAATATTGTCGAAAGTAATTAATTAAATGTCACCTACTTTCAAAACTTTTGTCCAAGCTGCCCGTCATCTTTAACAGTTGGTCAAAGTGAGGCTTGCAATATAGAACACCCTCAAAGGAGGAATAGTTACTTAGCTGAAAAGACCAATAAGAGTTTGTAAAATGTGAAAAATTAAAGAACAAAAATAAAACAAATGTGAAAAGGTGCTAAAAGAAGATGACAGCATTATGTAAACACTGTTCAATATTGTTCAATGAAAATAAATGTTGAACAAAGAGAAAGGCTTTATAATAGATAAACATGAATTGCAACTCAGCTTCTCAAAAAAATTATTTTGGTGTCTCTAGCTCTAAATTGACTCCCCCCACCCCCCTCCCCCACTCTTTCCAGTGGTTTTAAATAAAATTGAAACCAAAATGAAATAACCATGGTTTTAAATCTTGTCCGAGACCGAGACGACTCATCCGATACGTCTCAGTATCATCCACCAACGAGACAGATAGACAAATCAAACGTATCAGAAGAGATTTAAAACCATAGGTCATTTTTCTCATTGTTGAACGAGACGACTCAAACGTATGGAAAACCCATTCGAGACAACTCGGTCTTGTTCATGGACAAGAAAACGAGTTTTAAAACCATGGAAATAACACAAATATAACATGGTTAATCAGCATGATTTTCCAAGGGACCCCATCCCATATCAAGATTCACACCAACGAGTCTCTAACTGAAGCAACGTTTATAAATAGAGTATCAAATCCCAATAAAGCATTGAAACTACATCTAATGGCACCCAATTGAATATGATCCATGTAAGAAAGAAAATAAATTAAAGATCTCAGAAATAAGAGAAACCTAAATTTAATTGAAGAACAAAACAAGAATCATTGTAAGGATTATAAATGTCATAATCTATCATCTATCCTTGACTTAATCCAGTGTAAAATCCAAAGAAAGTCCAAGAGCTCCAAAATCAAGAAAACCCATGTTGGAATCATCTCCATCATCATCAAAAAAGAAATCCATTTTTTAAAGAGAAATGGGAAGAAAAAAAAACACTTTTTAGAAATAAAACCCAAATACCCATCAAGTCTATAACCTCAAAACAGGGGTAGAACTAGAAACATAATATGAGGAACAAGGATCAAACAAAAAAAAAACCCAAATCGAAATTAAAGAAAAAAAGACAGAGGGTGGGGTTAATTCTCTTTAATTAACCAACAAAGAAACAGAAGGATACCCACTTAGCATCACAGATGAGATGATCTAATCTAGAAAGGAGGAAAAAAAAAAAGCAGGTTTAGAAAGAAGAATTACCTTGAGAGTACCCTTGCAGTGATGACAGCGGAAGCAAGCCTTGTGATAGACCTTGTTATCAGCAGTGAGTTGATCCACTAAGTACACAGTCTTCTCGCACGCTTTGCATTTCTGGGTTGTCCCTGCAAACGTCGCCATTTCAGATTTCTTTCTCTCTCACACACACAATTAACAAAAACCCAGAAATCTCCCTGAAGTCTCGAGTCAAGAAGAGAGAGAGAGTTGACAAATGTTGATGATGAAAGACAGAGAGACTCTTTCTCTTGTCTTTCTGTAAAAATTCCAGCTCAGATGGTCAGAAAATAACGGCTGACTCCTCCGCAGTAATAAAAGTTTGAGTTTTTTAACTGCCACTGTTATTAACCTTTACTTAGAGCACCCCAACTCGTAAGATACCAACTAAGAACTTAAGAGACTTTTCCAAAAACATGTGCTAACATATGTACAAATTCTGATTTCAGTGCACTGTTCATTTTAATCCCAAAACAAATATTTTCAGTGAATTTGTCACTTTTATAATTAACAAATTCGTTTGATAAATTATCAGTGAGATTGTTGACATGGTAACATCGTTGATTTTTTATCAACGAATTTGTATATTGTAAAAATGATGAATTCAATGTAAAAGTATGTTTTGAGAATTAAAATGAATAATGTACTGAAACTATAATTTTATCATTTTTAGAATACACAAAATAAAGATTCACCCAAGAATTTATCACGAATCTTTGGTTGCTCTAAATAAATGTTGATGTGCGATAGAAAGTCTGTAATTTATAAAGTAAATACTAGACCTGAAAACGTGGCTCAATCCATCAAATTCAGGGAGTGGATCATCTGTGGTATTCATTTGCCAGTGTAGTACTTTTTAAATGATGGTGAGAGTATGTTGTAAAATAAATTATATCCCATCAAATATGTTTTGATCATGGTTTGAAAAGAAAAAATTGAAAATTCTTTAATTGTAAGCCTGATCAAGAAGATTGAAAATGAATTGTCATTGAACTCTAATATCTCAATGAAGTGATTTTGGTATTTGCACCACATGACACTCTCTCTCTCTCTCAATCGTGAAATCGTAAGGAAATAAGTACCACAAAGGATCTATTCTCTCAAATTCAATGTCTTATAGAAAATCTTATGTTTTTTCTATCCAAAAATATTATATTGTTCTTGGGTGAACTAATTTTAATCTATTCAAGCTCTTAGTTGATATTTTATTTTTAATATCTTGTAGGAATCATTGATTTTTCTTCCCAAATTCTATCTTGTTAGTGAAGTTATTGAAGAATATGAAATCTTAGGATTATAACAAACGTAAATTAATGGTTGAGGTGGATTACTTTAAGAGAAAATCAAGGTATTTTTGGTTTGAGGTTGAAGATGAGAGCATTTATGTCATTTAAACCAGTCTCAAATACTAAAAGGGGGCCATCAATTTGAAAACACGAGAATATCTCTTATATTGATTAAAACATGAAAGGCCATTTTTATTTAAAATAATAATAATAGTAGTAGTAATATACAAAGGGAATTTGCTTGCTAGGTAACCTATTTTTCTTCCCACCTCCTCTATTAGATGGAAACTAAAATTATCTTGTTCAAAATATTTTTAATATATTGTAAATAATTGATTTTTATATAATCTAATTCTATGTACCATGGACTAATTTATCATGATTTAGTAGATAACTTTTTGAAATAATCGCATATTATTTTTGCTTTTTAATATTTTAAGTATTATTTTATCATTAAATATATGAAATGCATTATTTTTTAAATTTTTATGAGTCATGATAATCTAAGTATCCCACATGGAATACTCAATCGACTACCTGACATGACAAGTTTGAAAACCATAAATCTACGCTCTTCGAAATACTTGGTTCTCTTGAGATATACTTTTTTTATGGGGAAGTGCAACCTTGTATCCTGAGGAGCGTAGATCTACAGTTCTCAAACTTGTCACATCAAGATAGTTGATTGAGTTTGCCATGTGGGGTAGTCAGATTATCACGATTCTTTTTATATTAAAAAATATATTTTAAAAATTTTCCAATTTTTTTTTGATTTTATCAAATTTTTGTTGATTTTTTTCGAAGCTCTTTATCTTGGCGAAAAACACCAACTTTGTCACTATGCATGAGGGATTGCGATAGAAGATTATGATGAAAAAAATTGTTCTCAAACTTGTCACATCAAGATAGTTGATTGAGTTTGTCATGTGGGGTAGTCAGATTATCACGATTCTTTTTATATTAAAAAATATATTTTGAAAATTTTCTAATATTTTTTTGATTTTATCAAATTTTTGTTGATTTTTTTCGAAGCTCTTTATCTTGGCGAAAAACACCAACTTTGTCACTATGCATGAGGGATTGCGATAGAAGATTATGATGAAAAAAATGAAATTTGAAAAAACAAATTCAGGATATTATCAATTGATGACACGACTAAATTTATAATAATTTATTTTAACTTCTTTTGTTGAGTTTAAATTGAAAATGTAGAAAATAACAAAATCCTAAACTGCTGCAAAAGAATTTTATCGTTTAGTAGTCAGTTTAGTATTTTTTTCCTTTTTCCTTTTCTAAGTGACAGCTCGAGGTGACAATGAGCGTTCCACGTGGACGCACTTCACTTATCTTTGGTGTCTCCGTTTTGTTTTGTTTTGTTAGGGTATCATGATGTGTATCTTCCTTTTTAAATTTTAAATTTTAAATTTGTTTGATTGTCACAGTAATCTTTTTCAAAGTGGGGGATGTGGGCCCATTTCGCTTTTCTATATAGTAGCGGAGACACCTTCGTGTATCAGTGGTTAATCACGCTTGAATTTTAATTCTTAGTATATTTGAGGTTAGAAGTCTCGAAATATTTTGATAAAAATTTGAAATAATTTTGATTAGAATATTTTGAGACATTTCAAAATATTGTGAATCATTTCGAGACAATCTAAAACATTCAATATTTTGAAGTCGATGTTTCATTTTAATCTCAACTAAAATTAAATTTTTCTATCAAAACATTTTGAAAGAACAAGAAACTATAAATCATGATTATATCCTCAATAATTAAGTGTGTAAGAACTATAATCAAGGATTCATAATATATATATATAATTTATGTAAAAGTATTTATTTTAACTTTTTTAATACATTTGATTTTATGTATCGCTAATGATTTTATGACTCGACTGATGTGACAAGGGCATGAAATTGTTGATAATTTTCCTTGTGGATCCCGAAGAAAAATATCTATTGTTTTGTGCCTTAGTCACATACAGACCAAGTGAAAATTTTTGACTCAGAAAATCAGGACTCTTTATATACATGTGTCCACTAGAAGAAAAAAAAAAGAATAGAGAGAGAAAGAGAGGGAAAAAAAGTGGAGATGAAAACAATTTACTTGTGCCAGAGAGTCTTCTCATTGTCTAACTGACTTTAATGGACCACAAATATATAAGACAATAGTATATTGGACTAGGTCATGGCCCATTTGCCTAGCCATAATTTGCCCTCTATTTTTCTTAGCCTATTATCCATTCAAACCCTTTGAAAACGAGTACTAAAGTATCGCCAAGTTCCTTTTAGCATTTAAAATAATAGAAAGTAATAATTTTACCTATAAATTAAGAATATTTTGTAGGTGCCACACATCATATGTTTTGACATAAAATATGAGTTTTGTGAAGGATATGAGGATGAGGATGAGGAGGTGTCCATGCAAAATAACTCCATGGTTAAGAATGTTGAAATTTGGTTGAGGATATTTGATGGAACAATTCAAACGTTTAACAATATTTGACATGTGACAAAGCTTAAGAAAAATTTAGTGTGTGTTTGGTAACATTTCTGAAGTTTGAATGCAGGTCGTCCACCTTTAAAATTTAGACTTTAGAAGTATTTATTTCTGTTTGTTTCGATTTATATTTCAGACTTCAAAATCGAAATTCAAAAGTTTTGAACTAACAAATAGGAGATATTGGATGAAACTTCTGAAGTCTAATTTCTAAGTCATGCAAACGCAAAAGATTTGCAGTACTTTTTGAATTGCAAATTATTTGCTGAAATTTGTGAAGGACTTAATAGGTTCATGCAAATAATTTGCAAGACAAAAAAATTTCATAAGGTAACCAAGCATTTGTAAATTAGATCCAATAAATCATTTGCATCGTACCGAGCAGGACCCTAGTTTCTAGACTTCAAACTTTAAAAGTGCTATCTAACATAGTCTTAATGTTTTTTTTTTTTTTTTTCCAAATCAATTTAAGTCTTGAAAATAGAAAGGATAAAGTAGAAAAGAATTAGAGACTTGAATTGCTTTAGGGCGCATGGCTTACTAAATTATCTTATAGACAACAAATGCCCCCACCTCATTTGAAAATTGATAGATGAAAGCGGTGTTGTATTTCTGGCAAATATGCTTTCATGATATAATAAAGTTCAATTTGCTCAAATTCGACATTGTTTGAGACCACTAGATACCCTTGGAGATGATGAGGGGCCCATCCACTTTGGATGAACACTTCTCCTTATTTGTCTTTTCTTTTCTTCTTCTTTTTTTTATAATATATATATATAAAAGGTCCCGTTAGACAAACAATGTTAGGAAGGTAAAATTTGTTCTCTATGGCTTAAAAGTTTCGGAGATCATCCTCACAAAAAATAGCTCAATCTAAAACTTCTAATCTCAAAAAAATGATTTACAAAATAATGGTAAAAAATCAATGATTCCCAATTATAAATCACTTTTGACGGAGTTAAAAATTTTAGAATGGACTGATTTTTTGTGATGATAATCTCCTTGTCGTAAATATCATCATCACGAAAATCATCTTAATCCAAAACTTTTAAGTCATATATGATAAATTTTATCTCTCAACGTTGTCCTCCGAATGTTGGTTATCGAACGTTACTCATATATATAATTTTTCTACTTTTGGTAAATGATTATTAGGGCTCTCAAATAAAGAGAATTGATGTAAAAAATGAGGGTAAAAAGAATGAAGCTTTTATTTATAAAATATAATTTTCCTTCAAAATGAGTTTTACAACAAAAGATAATTTTTCAAATTCATGGAAAAATTCAAATCATTTATCGATGTCAATCAATTATTAGACTAACAATAATGGGCGCATGCCATAACATATATCTGACCCATCCCTCGATTGACACATAGACCACAAAAAGCTTGATTGGTGATGTCCGTTCCCTGTGGTGGGGATGGGAGTGGTCCGACTGAGTAGGACATAATCAATGGAAAGGAGTTCGACTTTGAAGCGGGCTGGCTGCTTCAAAATTTTGAAGAAACCTCCTCGTTACATGACACGTGCATTTTGAATTTATTTCATTCCCTTAAATTACACGTGGCACTTTCCTCCTTCGTTGTCCACATGCATGCTTTACCTACTCATGAGTTTCGTTTTGTTTTATAACGTTTATTTTAGTACTGTACATCGGGGTCCACTCGATCAAACTGCATTTGGTAGATCTATAAAGGCAAATTATAGATCAAACGAAGGGATGTCCCCACTTACTGGTCCATTAATAAATCCAACGAAGGGTATCTAGTTATACCCCTCCACTTTTTTGGTGAATATTTGAGATAGCCCTGAATTTTCAAAATGATGACACGTCCCTTGACTTTGGTCTTCTTTGATTTATTATCCAAAAAATGATTCAAATGCCCTCATCTTCAATCTTTTGACAAAGAAACACTTGATTTTTCTTCAAAAAATCTACCCACCTCTACACTGAATTATTTTGAATTTATTTAAATTTATCTTCAATCCATTGTCGGAATATCTCAAATCTCTATCAAAATATTTTTAAAGGTAATTTTTTATATATTCAAATGAAGATAAAATCATTTCTATAAGTATTAGGATTGCCATGTCAATTTTTTTCGATGGCAATGTTCAAAAAGTACTTTTCGAAGACCTGAAAATGCTTTAAGAGGATGTGGAGCATTGGATGAAATCAATTAAAATAACCTTAAAATGAATTTTAGGACATTTTCATCATTAACTAAAAAAATAGATATTTTTATCCTAAAATCTCATAATTTTTGTTATCTTATTTTTGCAAAAATGAGAAATCAAAAGTAGATTCAGACAACTTTAACTTCTACTCTTTTTTATTTATTTATGTCAACTTCAAAAGCCAAATTGCCCATACAAAAAGGCTTTTTGACTACAAAATGTATGCTTTTATTGTGAAAAGTTCAAAGGCATCCCACAAACACTAGTGCTCCTTAAAATATATCAAATCAACTTTTTTAACAGTTGTATATTATAATAGGACTTCTCTAATCTCAAACAAGGTTTGTGGCTTTCTATCAAATAAATGGTTAGTTTCAAAAGGATTAGTGTGTTGTATGTAAAAGTCGATGTGCCAATAGAATCTCTGAAATTTTAACAGGTTGAAAGTTTTAGAACCCAACTACCTTTGTGGGCTTTTTATCAAGGCCTAAAGTCTTTTATTTTTTCAGATGGGTGGGCGTCTAACAGACCAGTGAGCTCTATTGACATCCTTTTATTTTTACTCTCTAGTACTTTGAAGAATTATTAAAAATTAAAAAGTCGTGATAAATGTACGCGGTCTGGACGAGTCTGACGTGGCAGAATCATAGATATTTTTCTTGGGAATACACGAGGAAAAAGATCTATGATTTTATGCCCTTACCACGTCAGCTGGATACAAACCATGTATGTATCAATGCGTTGTTTTATGATTAGTCAAAATTAAAAGAGTCGTGATAAACATACGCGCTGATACATACACAATTTCTACGTGGCCGATGTGGTAAAGGCTAATAATCATATATCTTTTTCTTCGGGATACACAAGGAAAAAGATCTACGGTTCTATGCTCTTATCACATCAGCCTGTACAAACCACGTATGTGTCAAGGTGTCATTTTATCATTGGTCAAAGACTAATGATTTTTTAATTCAATCTGACAGTCAGACTCAAAACTCATTGAGGTGTCATGCACACAAAGAATTGTAGATTTTTATGCTCGAGATACACAATTGCAGATGACAAGGTGATTGTATACCATGAGGGACAGAATCCACGATTCTTTGCCTATGCCACGTTAGTGAGATTTTGAGTTTCCCTCACAGTTGAGCTGCAAAATCAACACTCTTAGTCAAATTAAATGCATTTGCACAAACACTCTTGTGAAACCCCCCCGGTAATTCCCCATGCTCTCCTTATGTGGCATGTGATAGAAGCATAGATTTTCCTCGGGATACATAATTATAATCCTCATAAATATGCAGTACGTATCTCAATGAAAATCTATGGTTCTAACACATGCCACGTCAGAGGGGGGAGTTATAAAATTATTATTCATCGTGAGTATTGCAATCAAGCCATACTAAACTTGGTCAAACACCCTTGAAGATATTCGAGTGATCCAAAATTGAATGTTGACCCACCCCTCACGTGGTGCGTAAAGAAGACCGGGGAGTGGGGATACAAACCAGCTACTAGGAGCACAGGATTGTATGAAAACAGGGGTGGCCACGCGTGTTGCGTGTAGTAAAGCTGTTTGAAACACACAAAATTTAATAAAATTGTGGAGTAAAAGTGGTGGGCAACGTAACAGAAGAGAAACATGGCGTTGAGAGCTGTTGCTTCTGCATGTATTGTAAGAGGAGGAAACCCAACAAGGAAAAAGATCTACGGTTCTGTGCTCTTACCACATCAGCTTGTACAGACCACGTATGTGTCAAGGTGTCATTTTATCATTGGTCAAAGACTAATGATTTTTTAATTCAATCTGACAGTCAGACTCAAAACTCACCGAGGTGTCATGCACACAAAGAATCGTAAATTCTTTTGCTCGAGATACACAATTGCAGATGACAAGGTGATTGTATACCATGAGGGACAGAATCCACGATTCTTTGCCTATGCCACGTTAGTGAGATTTTGAGTTTCCCTCACAGTTGAGCTGCAAAATCAACACTCTTAGTCAAATTAAATGCATTTGCACAAACACTCTTGTGAAACCCCCCGGTAATTCCCCATGCTCTCCTTATGTGGCATGTGATAGAAGCATAGATTTTCCTCGGGATACATAATTATAATCCTCATAAATATGCAGTACGTATCTCAATGAAAATCTATGGTTCTAACACATGCCACGTCAGAGGGGGGAGTTATAAAATTATATTCATCGTGAGTATTGCAATCAAGCCATACTAAACTTGGTCAAACACCCTTGAAGATATTCGAGTGATCCAAAATTGAATGTTGACCCACCCCTCACGTGGTGCGTAAAGAAGACCGGGGAGTGGGGATACAAACCAGCTACTAGGAGCACAGGATTGTATGAAAACAGGGGTGGCCACGCGTGTTGCGTGTAGTAAAGCTGTTTGAAACACACAAAATTTAATAAAATTGTGGAGTAAAAGTGGTGGGCAACGTAACAGAAGAGAAACATGGCGTTGAGAGCTGTTGCTTCTGCATGTATTGTAAGAGGAGGAAACCCAACAATTGTTTCTCACCTTAGAGTCAGATTTCCTGTTTCTTGTGCACCTTCTCTTCATAGAATCTCATTTCCTCATCACCCAAAATTACAAGGTAACTAAACTAATATGGGTTATAATCTCTCTCTTTTTTTTTTTTTTTAATTAATACAAATGTTTAAATTTTGAGTAATTTAAGGAAAAAAAAATGGAAACAAATATGTTTATGGGCTGGAATTTTTTTTTCTATTACTCTTGTTGTTTATATTATAAAGATTCTTTAGTTGAGTTAGTTATGCCTTTTTATAGTCACTTGATGTGTCCCCATTTTTTTAATTTCTTAATTGTTGCAAACATTTGCATTTACAGCCCTAAATATGTTAAACTTGCTTGGTGGATTTGAACTGAATGGAAATAAAAATAAAAAAAAATGTTCTCTTTGGCAATGGATCAAACATCACCAATACAATACAACGTTTGTGCGT
The DNA here is from genome assembly GCF_017979445.1 of Akebia trifoliata. NCBI lineage: Eukaryota > Viridiplantae > Streptophyta > Magnoliopsida > Ranunculales > Lardizabalaceae > Akebia > Akebia trifoliata. The sequence goes on from NC_141381.1 coordinate 30,117,944, forward strand.
AGGCAATGATTGGTGTCTAGAAATAAAGAGGGAAGTGATGGTGGTGGTTGGGTTGAATTGAAGGAGAGAGACCAAAATTTGTAGTTACTTGAATTCATGTGTCTGGTTGCAAATTTTGGATCCAATCTGCATTAAATTTTTTGGCCCAAGTACAATTATTTGTAGAAATTCGCATATGGTAAATGGTAAATTGGCAGCAAATATATTCTTGAGAATTCCAAGCAGGGCCTAATTTTTTCAAATGTGCGACATATGTCTATCGTCGTCGTCATTATCATGTCTGCCTTTTTTAAAATATTGGGGTTGGCGGTATAAATCTCCTTTGGCCATTCAAATCTGTTTAGAGCCGTAGTTTCATTAAATCCATGTATCCTTATATCTTTTCTTAGTGCCTTAATCTACAACATTTTGGTCTTACTTTTGCGCCCTTTTAAAGCCTTTAATTTGTGCCAAAAGTCTTCTCATACCAAATATCATTGCTCTTTGTTATTCATGCTCAAATCATCTCAATCGATCAATTTTCCTTTATTCTATTCTTATTATTGGGACTGTTTCTAGTTTTTCTCGAGTACACTCATTTTTTATTTTATCTGTTATGAACTGACCAAAAAAAAATTACTCAACTGGCGTGGCATGTGCACAGAACCATAGATTTTTTTCTCAAGATACACAAGGAAAACCTATGGTTCTGTGCACATGCCACGTCAGTTGGGTATGTTTGGGTCTCTCTCTCGAGTCCATAACTCCATATATATATATCAGCATCAATGTCTCAATAAGCAAGAGATAAAATAAAGAGACTAAAATAAATCCTTTTTGCAGCGCTCAAGCATCGAATTTGTGCAATAAATACAGAAACCACAACGGAATCAAAGGCCTCTGAGAAAACAGATGATCAACTGTCTCAGAATTGGAAGATTAAAATGCTTTATGACGGCGAATGCCCACTTTGCATGCGAGAGGTTTGTTCGATGCACATGGATCTTAATCATATTTAAGGATTTAAAATTAAATAATTTTTTGCTTCATTTTAATGTAACGATCAATGTTAGTGAATACTCTTGAAGTGATGATAAGAATTGCTAAACACCAAAAAGATGTTTTCCTTTCGCTTATATATTTTGTAATGTCAGGTAAACATGCTTAGAGAGAGGAATAAGCTCTATGGAGCTATCAAATTTATTGACATAAGTTCAGATGAGTTCTTCCCGGAGGAGAATCAAGGCCTTGACTACAAAACTGTATGCCTTCAACCATCTTGGATATTTTTTACATAACCATTATTTATTGCAATTTCTCCACATTTAGGAATAATGTAACACATGTCATAAGGGAAAAAACCGTATACACATGTTTGAATGGTTGGATATTTGTTAAGTTGGACATTTGGTGCATAACCATTATTTATTACATGATCCCAACTGTTTAAATACAAAATCCAATGGTTGAGATTTATCCTCTAGATAAGTATCTTCGAGATGTATGTTGTGAAGATACATATAAATCTCGGCCATTGGATTTTGTGTTTACACCGTCAAGATCATGTGTTAGATTAGAGAAAAAGAAAAAAGAAATGAATGGGGAATGTCATCATTGTCACAATGTTGGAGTACGGGTTTAAAATGGCAAGGGAGAACTTCGGAAAAAACGGGAAAAAAACGATGAAAATAAAAGATAAAAAAAATATATATTAAAAGTTATGAAAAATATATATCTAATGAAAATTCATAGAATCAAGTTATTATCATCAAATCCCATATTTTTACATTTTTGAATCACCAAATTCTATTATGCATCAAATCCCACATTTAAAAAAGTTAAAGTGCGTAAAAAAAATTTCCTGGGAAAAAAATGTGAAAAAACGGAAATAAAACGACATTTTTTTGGTAAAAACGTAAAAGTCGCATTTTTCAATCGTCAGAGATGCAAGACCCGTTTTTTGTTACTATGAATGTCATTAAACTTAAATGTAGGTATGGATTTTTTATTTAGTGCTCAGTTGTATACATGAAAATCGTTTATTTTATCTTGTTAGGCTATGGGGAGAATCCATGCAATCCTTTCTGATGGGACTGTGGTCACAGATGTTGAAGTATGCCCCTCCAAAACTCTCTAATTATAATATTTTTTTCTTAATCTTGGACTTGCAGTAATGTTATTGTCCTGTTGTTTATATTTCTGTCTAATTCTTTAATTTTCCACTCCATCAAGTTCATGATCTGAAGCCATTCTCTTTCAGTTAATGCAACTTTTGTTCAAAAACTTCTCAAAGTCAGTAGAGTTGTATTTAAATCCTTTGAAATGCTACAAGTGCTAAAAAAGTAGGGTCATTTGAAATTCCTTAACCCAGATATTTGGTGTCGGGAGTATGAACCCGGATCATCATTTAATTCTATGAACCATCTTCTGAGTGTGTCTTCTCTCATACACCTTAATTCACACTCTTTTGGCCTTTCTTTCACCGTTTTTGAGCCTTAAACCTGAACCAAAAGGTCCATTCTCAGTAGTGCCGTCATTGGTCTTTGTTTTACTAGTCAAAAACATCTCGATCGACTTCCTTCTCTTTATCTTATCCTCTACCTGGTTTTACCATTAATACAATCGGACTCAATCTTATCCTCTACCTTGAAATCTGGTTTTACCATTAATACAATCGGACTCATGAATCTACCAGATCATTCTTTTGGATTTTCCATATAGGTACTACATGAAAAAAGGGGGGTAAATTCAACAGTCCTTGGTGTCTAATTTACCCCTTTTTCACGTTGTGAGTAAATTGTCATTGGTGTTGCATGATAAATCTGGTGTCCAACTCAAAACCAATTGGCAATGAGTGGAGATGCCCAAGAGCTTATAAGGAGAGAGACAGGGCAATGAGTGTCTGATGTGAGACTAAACTCAACACGCCCCCACATGTGTGGGCCGGACTGGGCCAAAGCACGTGGAGATATGAACTGGGTGATGTGGAGGAGAGAAAGGCCCGTTTTGATACCATGATAAATCTGGGGGTCCAACTCAAAACCAATTGGCAATGAGTGGAGAGGCTCAGGAGCTTATAAGGAGAGAGACAGGGCAATGAGTGTCCGATGTGGGACTAAACTCAACATTACAGAAAGACTTTTAGTATTGAATTTTTAACATTTATCTTCTTCTATAGATGGATAATATACAACCGGTTCAATATATCAAATTGAATTTGAGATTAATAGCATCTCACTTTGAAAGTTTTTTTGTAGGATATCTAATTAGAATCCACAAGATTTGTTTGTAAGTCACTCTTAAGTGGTGGAACCGCGTGATTTCTTCCAATTTTAATTTAAGAGTTCAAGAAACATGAGTCCATGTCATTAAAATCTTTTGCAGGCATTTAGAAGGTTGTACGAAGAAGTAGGTCTTGGATGGGTTTATTCCGTTACAAAATACGAGCCTGTAAGTCCTCTTGTATCATAGAACATCATAAGCACTATGGAGTCCTACGGATGTGATATAATCTCTACATGTAGCTTAAGAGGAAACGTATCCATATTCTGCGGTTAATGAACAAGAATTGTCTTCACAGATTGCCACCATAGCTAATTCAGTATATGGTTTCTGGGCTAAATACCGCCTGCAAATTACTGGTAAGTCCATTTTAATATATTTCAATGTAGAAAGTCATTCTGTTTGCAATTGCACAATATGTTCTTGGCTTACAATTTCAACATCGATGCATTGGGGTCATTTCATGGCCTGCCGAAAGAGATTTCATATACAATTTAGTTGCAAAGGACAATAGATTTATCTTTCTTCTTTGTACTTTTTGGTTTCAAAGTTTTGTACCATCTTGGAATGTCTCTGCCGAGACATTTCTATCTTAGCTGTGATTGGAATGAGACATTGGTTTCAGAAAATTGAATGTTTTGGGATGGTCGAGACAGTCCATGTTTTTCTCATGACCAGACAATGCTTGTGATGAGATTTTAAACCTTACTTGCTATTCCTTTTGATTGCTTTATTTAATTTTTGGTATGTTTCTCTTCCATTATCCCTATTCACACTAACGGGTTTTCATGTAAATGACCATCCTTGTTTTAGGCCGCCCTTCATTAGAAGATGTCTTGGAGGCACGAAGGAAAAACAGGGTATGTACATGCTACTACATGAATTTTACATTATCCATTCTCTTACATAGTAAATTAGTTTAGTCCTTGAATCACTTTTCAGATCTGGTTTAACTACTAGATGTCAAATTTCAGAGCAGAAACTACTATTATTTTTGTATCACGATTAGCTATAGAAACTCACAAAATATGTTAAAATCACAATATGGAACAGTACACTAAATTTGGGGGTCCAACTCAAAACCAATTGGCAAATGAGTGGAGAGGCCCATGGTCTTATAAGGAGAGAGACAAGGCAATGAGTGTCTGATGTGGGACTAAACTCAACACACCCCCGCACGTGGAGATATGAACTGGGTAACGTGGAGGAGAGAAAGGCCCACCTGATACCATGATAAATTTGGGGGTCCAACTCAAAACCAATTGGCAATGAGTGGAGAGGCCCAGGAGCTTATAAAGAGAGAGACAAGGCAATGAGTGTCCGATGTGGGACTACACTCAATACGCTCCCGCATGTGGAGATATGAACTGGGTGACGTGGAGGAGAGAAAGGCCCACTCTGATACCATGATAAACTTTGGGGTCCAGCTCAAAACCAATTAGCAATGAGTTGAGAGGCCCAGAAGCTTATAAGGAGAGAGACAAGGCAATGAGTGTCTGATGTGGAACCAAAATCAACATACACATGGTGTTAAAATTTGACATATATCCACAAAACATATCAAACTATTTCCATTGTCACTGGGATAGAAAGGAAACTCTACTGGCATATTTTCTTTTTAGTTTTTGTTTTTAATTTTCATTGAAGTTACATATAATATTAATTAGTACTAAAGAAGTTGTAATGCCAAACATATTAGATATAATCTTGAATAAGTAGTATGTATGAGTTAACTACATGCATGATCTAAGTTTGTGATAAAAAATGATTGTAAATAAGATTATATTTTGATCATAACAAATAGGATGCCATAGTTTGTATGTCCATGTGGAAATGTCCTCAAATCCTAAGGCAACTTCTTTTAATTTTATCCATCCCTAAATGATACAATTACAAACATTTTAATGTGTAAGTTTGACTATGAGAGTCGAAGTTCAAGAGCATAGTTTTGGTTGGATTTCAAATTCTCTCCTTCATAATTTCATCTTTTGTTGCCCATGAAGCTAGCTTAGTTAGTTTGTCTTGCCCGTGCTAATATGGTTGGATCTTTGGTTTCGTTAACAGGGTGAAGTATGCAATGACAACAAGTCTTGTAACACGTGAGCTTTCTTAACTATACGTAGATACTCCTAAAAATTAACATTTTAACCAAATTGGGCTTTGTAGGATTCACCCTCAATGAATTGCGTTCTACATCTTAATGAAGTTTTACTGCTTGGCAGGTAGTTGAGGTTAAGCAGACATATTTGTTCTATTGCACAGCTGTGAGTAACGTCGATAATCAACTAATCAATATTGCAGATGCATATAATCCAGAGCATCTTGTATAGTTAGCCGATCATTTTCTCTATGTACAACTTTGTCCCAGCTTAAGAATGAAAAATAAAAAATAAAAAAACTGGTCCCTATAAGTGAAATAATATTCAAATTTCGAAACAAATTTTTATAAGCTAATAATCTCTTTCCAGCAATGAAGTTTTGGAAATGCAGGTTGGTTTTGGGTTTGTATTTTCTACATCATATATGATATTTTGACCAATATTTACATTTTAATAATGAGTATGAATGTGTTTATTAGAGTGGGGTTGGCATTTTTATGCGAAAGGTTGTAAATTTAACCTCCATACCAATTATTGGGTCCAAAGTTCCAATTATTGGTACAAAAAACTTGGCTCTGGACCGAGTGGAATCAAGAAAAGTGACTCATTTAGCGGCCCCCAAATCTTAGGATAAGATTTTATGATTATTCCTTTAATTATTGTTGCCCCATAAGAAGTTGCCTTTAGCTTTTGTTGCTTTTGTCATGTGTCGTATTTTATTGTAATTTTCAACTAGTTGATCAATAGTATTTCAACCTTGGATGATTGATTAGTTGGTTTGATTTGATCATCTTGGACATTTTGAATATGGTGACAATCATAATGCCAGCAAAGGTGCGGGCATGTGGGAAATAACTAATGAATTTGGGTGTCCAACTCAAAATCAATTGACAATGAGTGGAGAGGCCCAGAAGCTTATAAGGAGAGAGACAAGGCAATTTGTGTCTGTTGTGGGACTAAACTCAACAATAACAAACTTGCTAGTATGTCATAGAATCTCAACTATTAATCATTGGTGCTTGTTACAATTCACAAAAGGCTGCGAACCCTCAATCTCAATGGCTGCATATTGATAATCAATGATCATTTAGGGCCCTCGCTTACAAAATTCGAAGGATTGCTTAGAAACATTGAAAAATCTGTTATTAAAATGGATATCTATTTCTTATCTTCTTTTTTATTTGACACAAAAAAAAAAAAAAAATCCAAAACTCTTTTATAAAATGGATGAATAATGCTGAAGTGATCTCAGGTTCGAAGCTTGCTTTTCATCAACTCATACAAATATCTCAACCCCTCTCTCCTAATTCCTCACAAACATTAGCGGTGCAGGAGTCACCTCAAGATTGTACTGGAAAGTGTAAGAACCCATATAGCATTTAACGTTCCTACGCTCACACATGAGAAGGTGAGATATGAGGTACAATCTTAAGGTTCTTCAGCATTATTCAACACTAAAATCCAGACGCTCTCCATTTATTGCTAAATAATGCTAAAGTGAGCTATAGATTGGACCTCACATCCCACACCCTGAAGTGAAATTTTATGAAAATCATGGATGTTTTTTTCTTGAGAGACAAGTGAAAGAGCATATTGACCTTAGTATTGGATCTCATATCGCACACCTTGACGTGAAAGTGGATAGGAGTCATTCATTCTTTTCGCATATCTCGAGAAAAACATCTATGAAAGTGTGATGTGAGTTCCAACCTTGAGGTCACGATAGCATTATTCAATGACTAACCCTGTGAAGCCTTTTAACTTTAAAGTCATTTCAAAAGTAAATTTATGACTCTCTTTCTAGAAAGGCTCATACATTCAAACACAAAATTGGACCTCACCACTTTATCTCTCATTATCAGGACCTCATCACTTTTTATTTATTATCGACATCAATTTTTATTTAATGTCGAATTTATTTATTTTTATTGTTGAATTTAACAATTTTATAAAAGAAAAATATCGAACTTGACAATAAAAAATGGTGAAATTGACACTAGTAAAATAAACTCATCTTTGTTTTTCGAGTTTTCCAACTAAAATACATGGAAAATTAGACTAAAAATTTGAGATAACAACTTATCTAGATGAATTCAAATAAAAAAAAATCAACTTTGATCGATTTTCATATAAAAATGAAGAATTTTTTGAAAAACACTAGTTTTTACGTACGTTGTCAAAGAACTTGTAACAACCTTGAAATTGACTTCTTCCTTCTTAAATCTTTTTTGACGAAATGAAGTCTTTGAAACTCAATTGATATATGAAAAATCCAATTTTTTTTTTTTAGATTAAAAGAGTGAGATCGAACGGTTAAGATAAGAAAATTTTAATAAATGAATTATTAAGAGAAGTCACTTAGAGACTAATTAGAAAGAAATCCCTTCACCAAGATTCTTTTAAGTAATTTCTCCTAATGATTAACTGACGCGATGTGGCATGTGAAGAGAATCATAGATTTTTTTTCTTGTGTATCCTAAAGAAAAAGATATGTGATTTTATGAACTGCCGCGTCAAAAGCATCCATTTGTACCTCACTTCTAAAAAATCTCAATCTCTCTCTCCAAATTCCATACAAACATTAATCGTGCAAGAATGACTTCAAGATTGTACCTTATATCTCACTTTCCACGTGAAAGTGTAAGAATCATCTATGGTTCCTATCCACTTTTACCTCTAAATATATGACATGAGATCCAATCTTGAGGTCACTCCACATGACTCTTTGCAATTGAAGGGTTCACATGTAAAATTCCAACTGTGTCCGTTAACTAGAGCATAAGTTAAGTGCATTTAGTGCACTTTCAAAGATATTTTTATTTTTAACAAGTGCCCTTACGACCCACGTTAAAGTGCAATAAATGCATTATAATACATTTTTTTAATATTAAAAATATCCTTAATTTTATTTATTTATTTTTTTAAATACCCTCACATGCTTATTCCCAAAATGAATTTTTTGCCCATCTAAAATACCTTCTTTAGATTGTTTTGGAGATGTAATACCACTTCTAAATAAAACTCAAAAAAATTAATAGAAAATGTTGGAATGACAGAGATGGAGACACGAAGATAACAAAACTAATGGGGTGGCGCACACATAACCGTAGATGCTTTTTACTTGTATCTCAAGAAAAAGCATCTATGGTAATGTATGCCACACTACGTCTTTTTGTCACCTTTGCGTCTCCATTTGTGCCACCCCAGCACAATTCAAAAATAAATAAAGTGTGGGTACTCTGTAAAATGCATTAATTACACTTAGAAAATTGAATTTTGTATAAAAAAATTCCCTCCAAAGTTATTTTTTAACTAAAATATCTTGGGATGCTTATGCCCAAAGTGTAATTAATACACTTTTTAGGGCACAAGTTAACCAGACCTAAAAGTAAATATCGGCCCCTTTTTTGTTTTTTCCTCTTACATTATGTAATTGTTATTATTTCCATGTTATGTTTGTGCCTAGTATTGACTGTAGACCAGAGTGATTTCGCAGATTCGACTTCTCGGACTGTACCCAAATGTTTTGGGGACTTTTTTATTTAATTTTGTAAAATGTTTTTGTAGGGATAATTTTGTCTTTGTGCAATCTATTTATTCGTCAAACTTGTTTTACTATTTCTAGAAAGGATTTTCAGATTTTGGACATAAGCAATACTCTCCTCAATTAAACCTCGTAAATTTTGTGTCATATTTTCTTTATTTTTTTACTTGTGTTTTTATTTCTATAGGAATCATGATAATCTGACTACTCCACATGGCATACTCAATTGACTCACCCTGATGTCACATGTGCTAAAATCATAGATACGTACTCCTCGGGATACACAAATGCATGTATTTCTCGAGATACATAACTGCACTTTTTATAAGGACGTGCAGTTGTGTATCCCGAGGAGTACATATCTATGATTCTCGCACATGTCACGTCAAGGGAGCCGATTGAGTATGCTAGGTGGGGTAGTTGGATTATCATGACTCTTTCTATATCTCTCTCTCTCTCTCTTCCCATGTGTTACTATCTTGTATATTTCAAAGTGTGGATCCATGACTCAATTTTTCTAAAGTTGGTGGCCAAGTAAACTAATGAGATAAACGTGTGGTATAAATAACAATCAATTTCCCTTTCAAAGAATAATGTATACAAAAGTAAACCCTGAGGGGTTGGCTCAATGACAATTTCATACCGATAAGCGATTAATGCCCGTAGGTTATTAGCTTGATACCCAGTATGAACTTTAATTTCTTAGAGGCCACCTACTAAGGCGCATCCTCACTTTTCTGGTGCGTATGATGTGCAAGCATTGCATATGCCCAGGGATTAGTCCTTGGACAAGGCTATGGTCAATGGATTGGGAACAACCTAGATATGGGCCGATACATCGTTTACAAGGATACCTGACGATGATGATGATGATGATAATAATAATATATACAAAAGTAAAATAAGAAATGATGGGACTTCTCTTACATCAAATAATCAAATCAAATATTTCTTAGAGATCGATACTGATTTTCTAGATATTTTTCTTAGAAATTCTTACGAAAATCATTTCGTCCAAGTTGTACATCATTCATTCAAGATTGGGCATAAAATGATTTGGACTTGACTCGAAATCAAAGTAATCTAATCTCGGTTGAGACTAAAATTTTCCTTACCAACATGATATAAACGGGTACAAATCCAACACATACATAAAAATTAAAAATTAAAAAAGAAGATGCCCAATACCGATTCAAGCATATTCAAATTAATGATTTACTTATTGACCGCATTCAACTCTTTCCCTCCTCATTTCTTCTTACCACTCAACAAATGCCCCACAAATTCATCAATTTTCTTATCTGAGCTTCCACCTTCACTTAATGTTTCCTTAGCCAATTTTCTCCATTTACTAGCATTCCTCCTTATCTCTTTGCTTCTCTCTCCTTCCATGACTTCTCTTACGCACTTCTCAAGTTCTTCTCTTCCCACAATCCCCTTTTCATCTTGCTTAGCTCTCACTCCAACCTCCCAAATCCCCTCAATAAACTTAGCATTAGTCGATTGGTCGGCCCATTTCGCCACACCCACCATTGGCACGCCGAGGCTCAACCCTTCCAATGTAGAATTCCACCCACAATGCGTTACAAAGCAACCAACTGAGTCATGGGCCAACACCTCTAGTTGGTTGCACCATGTCACAACTAGACCTTTTTCTTGCACCGAGTCTAGGAACCAGTTGGGCAACTTGTTAAGCTCCGACTCCTTCACGACCCATAGGAAATACCAACCACTCCCCTTTAAACTCCACGCGATTTCTTCCATTTCCTCCACCGTCAAGGCTACCATGCTTCCGAATGATGCATATACCACTGATTTGCTAGGCTTTGTCGTGAGCCACTTCATGCATTCCTCGCTAATTGGCTTCCACAAACTGGCTCCATACCCTCTATCACCCTCAATTCGCCCATCCAAGTATGCTGATGGAATCATTGGCCCGATCAATTTCCCGGGCCAGAGCTCCAATATGCCTTTTGCCTCCTGTTTTTAGCACAAAAATCATGTATTAATATCAAGCAATGATCAATGGTATGACATAATATAGCGTATAAATATTCACCTTATTACCGGGCATCATATTTCTTTTACTTTAATATTAGATAGAGCATGATGTACGTACCTCGCTTTCCAACTCTTCGAAAGTGTTCGCAAAGATCCAATCAACCAATTCCAAGCTGGAAAACTGATTCACCAGCATTGCCAAGTAAGCTGAATAAGCTTCAGGCGTCTTGAAAAAAGTTGGCAAATCGGAATCACCCAATGGAGGAAGGCCAGGTATCATAATTGGCATGTCTTCTTCCTTCACGGGCAAAGTTAGGAGACCATGGTATATGTGGCTAAATATGGAGGTCACCGTGGCCGAATTAGTGAAGAATGCGGCACCATATATACCATGTTGCCTAGCCACATCAAGGGCCCAAACTAAGAAAGAGTCATACACGATACAATTGATCGGGGAATCAGAATTTTCGAACTTCCTAATAAGTTCAGATAATGTTTTGGAGCCGACGGTCTTAAATGATTCCAAATAAACTTCTGTATCAGATGCTTGCGCGAAGCCTGCCTGATCAAAGCCATCAGAAATCGGCTCGACCCCAACGTTCGGGACTTGTATCGACTTGACAGTGTAGTAGGTTGTTGCAATAGTGGCCTTAAGTCCTTTAGAGGCCAAACGCTTAGCAAATTGGAGGAGAGGGTTTATGTGACCTTGAGAAGGATATGGGATCACTACAACATGACCTTTACGCCCTCTCACATTGTTCTCCATCTTTAACTTGAATAATATTATTTCTTCTCGTTATATTTATAGGCCAAATCAAGGGGATCGTTTACGTCACCTTATGGGCATTGCTATCGTGTCACACATGACGTATATGTGTACGATTTTTTTTTCAGGAGAGATTCTTATGGTACAGTGGTTGACTTGACCCATGCAAGCTACGTTTTTTATTTTGCTCTTGGTGGGTCCACACCAAAAACAATTTTGGTCTATTACGGAGTTCAATTTTTGGAAAAAAAAAAAAAAATTTAATACACCCTAATAGAGGGTTCTCTTGCTAAATGCCTCTTAATTTTTCGACATTAAATTATTTAATTATTTAACATTTTCAAGTAAAAGACGTCTGAGTCTACAATTCTTTCTATATATATACATATAATTTTACTTGTCCACAACTCTCTTTTTTAACTCACATGAGATTCCACCTATATATTAAAAGCAAAGCATAATATCCATTTTTGAAAAAAATATTTCTATTTTTTCACCCCTAAAAATGTCTCATTCTCCACTATTTTCACAAAACTTGAATTAGCAAGCTTGGTAGTGATTGAGTAGCGAATGTACGGTGAATTCGCTTTTTTTTTTCTTTTTCTTCTGGTTTCAACGCAATGAATTTGCTGCTTCTTTGGATACAATGCTATGAATTCCCTTGCCATATTTTTTTTCAAAGTAAAAAAAAATGATGAATTTGATTCTTTTTCACAATTTTATTGATTGATTTATTTGTTATAAAGTGGTGAAATTGTTGTTAAATTCTATCTAATAGAGGCAATTTTGTTATTTTCTATACAAAAATAAATTTTATTTTATCTTTTTTTCAAAAGATTTAAATTTAAAGACAAAATTTTTTCTATAACAACATATATTTACAAGTATGTAAAAACAATTATTTCCATAATAATAAAAATTTACAAGTATGTAGATTAGTTTCAAACTTTTATTCATTAATACTTTTGTGAAACCTTTTTCCTTATTAAATTAGTAAGTTTTTCAACCTTAATAAGGGTTGTTTTGCTCAAATGGCTTATCACGTCATCCTTCCAACACCACAACCCTCTGAGTTTCTTCGAAAAATTGAGATTAAAAAAAATGAAAAAATAATTTCTTTTGAACTTGATCCAAGATTTTGAAAATGGATGACTACCAAACTTCCTCATAACTCCCAAACTTAAAATTAAAATTCAACGGAGAAAAAGAAAATTCAAAGTTCATTAAATTATATCCTCTACAACGTTGAAGCATTGTATCATGTTTTTTCGATACCACGAGATGAGCATTAGGACCCCTAGTGAGGGTGAAATCCGTACTAACTTAGCAAGGATAGGCATACTCAATACTCTATTTCCTAGGGATACACTTATCTTGATTATTGCAAGTATGAGAGTGTTTTTCTTTTCTCAATTAGCTCTTTATCGTATCAAATTATGAATCTGTACAAAATAATCAAATAGTAATACGATTTTGGGTAATTCGTATAAATTAATATAGGATTTTTGTTAACGTGTGTCCTAATGGCACACAATTTTTTAAGGCAATTTCGAAACAAACATCAGATCCCAACAGGGGTGGAGCCAAGATTTTCTTGAAGTGGGGGTAAACTCTGATTAGTCGTATGGTTGAAGAACTTGAAGATGAGTGATTTTAAAGAGAAATTTAGAGGTTTTTGTTAGAAATTGAAAAAAAAAAAAAAGATATATAAGTCATTTTCAATTAATTTATGAGAGAGACGGTCAAGAGGCAATCAAAGTTCTGTGGGGGCAATTGCCCCCCACTAGCTACCCCCAACTCAAAGTGTATTTAATGCAGTTTAAAGCGGGATGATCATTGTTCCATTGCTGTTTTATGGATCCGATGTGAAACACATGTGGTGGGTATAAAAAGCATTAAATTGCTTTACAGCCAGCGTTGGCGCTGGGTCCAGCACTGGTTTTACCTGATAATGTACAGAGAACCGTTGATGTTCTAATTTGTATCTCGAAGAAATAAATCTAAAGTTATCTGTCACGTCAACTCATTGTTGAGCCGTGGTGAAATCAACGCCGCAAAACATACAGTGGCTTGTACGCGGATGACGTGGCAAAAATACATAATCATATACATTTTTCCTCGGGATACATACATAAAAGATCAACAATTCTGTACTCTTGTCATGCTAGCCACATACAGACTCCGTATGCTTAGTCATGTCGATGAGATGAGCCCGACATCCCATTAAGTTCCTTTCGTCATCATGTTTCCTATAATTTCACCCATTATTCAACCAACCGGTTTTTTGATAAAACGAGAGAAACTAATATGGAGACCAAACTGAAGTAAAGAGTATACTCGCTATGTTCGATCTAGATTAGCAAAGATTGATGGACGACAAAGTAAAATACCAGGCTCAGTTTGGGTCCACTGATTTCATGGTTAGAAATCACCGATCAATCTTATGTTTTAATGTAAAAGTTGAAGTAGGGTTACTGATAATCAAATGAGCCCAGGGTGATTTCAAAACTCGATTTGATGTCTGATCTCGTACAAGTCAACTCATCTTGGATGAGATAATCCATTAACTTGATTTATATTAATTGATTTATATATTTTTAAATTAAAATAATTATAATTTTATAATAAAATAAGAAATATTAAAAATGTTTACTCATAAAATCATGTTTTGTTTATGTAATAAATATTTAAAATTAAAAAAGATATATTTTAATCAAAATCAAAATCTACAAAATCTTGATTAACTAGATCGAAATTTTCAAAATATCATTCAAAACATCTTGTTTAAAAATTGTTGAATGTCTAATAGATACATTTGACCTGCCTTACTTGGCTTTTCAAATTGATTGCTTTATGCAGGCATGATCTTTATTTATTTATATATATGTGATGAGATCCCATCAACCTCAATGCCTAATTTGATGACAACTTGAACTTGTCTTCAAGCATACTTAAATAAGAAAGTAAAAACAAAAAAAATCACTCATCTGGGCAAAACATTTATCATAATTCAAGCGGTACAAGTAACCTTGATTCCCAAGTCACACAAGCCTGCACATGCGCACACTACTCGTTACAAGACACGTGGTCCTTTGGAATTTATTTCATGCCCTTACATTTTCATCAAAATTTGAAACACCTCCTTAAAAATGTCTCGAGAAATGGGTTGCCTCAATAATCAGGTTGTGCATGTCAAGTAGTACCACAATCAAAATTTGTTTGAAATACTACTTATTATAATCTTTCTTCCCAAAGCAAACAAGGGAATAATGAAGTTCACATTGATCCCAAGCTAACCCCAAGGGGTTGGCCTAGTGGCAAGCCGAGCATTGATAAACTTCTCCGAAAGGGTAGGTTAAGTGTTTGAAATCCCACGAAACTATGAATTTCATGGGGGTACCCTCTAGGGTTCGGTTGACCCACGACTCAACCAGTTACACATAGGACTTCCCGACAGGGGGCGGTGTGTATGACTCTGGGATTTGTCTCACCCAAAGGGTGAGCATACACTTGAGGAAAAAAAAAAAAAAAACATTGGTCCCTGGGTTGAAAAAGACTTTGAAGTGAGCAGGGGGCTTCAAAATTTCAGTAAAACCGCTTTCTTTGATTACATGCGGTGTCTCCAAGGAGGTATTCCAAATATCAAGAAAAAAAGTAGGGGTGTGAAATAAATAAAAAAAACCACATGTTATGTTGCGAAGGGGGTTGCACCAAAATTTTGAAGTGCCCGCCAATCCACTTCAAACTTGGACTCCTTTACCTATTGACTAATTTGCCTATACCTAATATCAAGGGTGTTTTTGTCACTAAAAGTTGCAGGTGCATGGACCCAATTGCCAAAAAAAATCTTTGAAAGTTCATTTGAGGGTTTTTTCTTGATCATACTACATTTACCATCCCAATTCAAAGAAGCCGTTTAATTTGATTTTTTTTTTTTTTTTTTGTTCCTTCTTTGATTCCTCCTAAGGATTTTATTTCAATTGGAATTTGATTTTACAATGTCAGACAATCTCTATTATACATCCATGGCTTAATGACTTGGATTCACTTATACAAAGAATCTTAGTTAAAAAATGGAAGATAGCTAACCAACTTCTAGGAGATATGTAAGAACAACTCCAATTCAAAGAAGCCGTTTAATTTGAATTTTTTGTTCCTTCATTGATTCCTCTTAAGGATTTTATTTCAATTGGAATTTAGTTTTACAAAGTAAGATAATCTCTATTACACATCCATGACTAAATGACTCTAATTCACAGATACAAAGAATCTTAGATAAAAGATGAGTGATAGTTAACCAACTTCTAGGAGATACATCAGAACAACTCCAATGGGGATATTCATAAAAGCTAACCATAATGACTAGACATTCCATTATGAAGTTATTTTGGATATTTAAGGGATATGCACTTTAATTTTAATGATATTATCCAAAATGACTCTCCAAAGATATTTTAATATCTTTTTCAAATTCTACTCAAAATTCAGTTATAACCATGGACCTCCCAATGGTCATCATCCTTTGCCCTTCGCCGCCAAAAAGGTAATTCTAAATCTCCCACTCTTTTGGTGCTGACAAAAAACACCACTCACCAAAATGGAGAGAGTTGCAAAGTAGGAGACCCACTAAGGGCTCTGACTTTCCAAAACGACAGTTGGGAGGGGAAGCAGAGTGCGCTGGAGTTGCTCTAGTGGACTCTGGAAAATTTTAGTACGCAGGAACTCTCCCTAAAGTATCAAGACAATGCCAATCATTTCCCTTCCACCAAAAAAAAAAAAAAAAGCATTCCTAACAACTACACCATGTAGACGAAACCCTGCCTCGAAGAATCCTGTAGCGTAACTCCAGAAAACCAAACCACAACAAAATATTACTTTTAATTATAAATAAATAAAAAAGTAATTTGTTAAAATGCTTACTAAGAAAAAAAATGAAGAAACCAGATACTTGAATCTACCATTATTTTACAGACAATTCAGCATCGCAAAAACCAACAGCATGCCCTTAATTTTATATAGAGCATCCACGTTTATGAACAATTTAATTACCAGCAAAACCAATTTGTGAACTTCTCGGGCAAACAGAACCAAAGGCATCATTAACCCGAAAGTATGTACATTTTTATACAACTACTTAACGCCTAAACTGCACAACAAAATTGAAAATTGGGTGGCTTCTTGTTTTTCACAGCACCCACTATAACTACCTTTACATACTATCTCTGCATTTTCCGTGCCCGACTTTTCTTTAAAGCGACGATCCTCTTTATAGAGAATATCCATCTTATCACGCCCGCGACCACTGTCCATCTAGTCTGAGCTTTATCAGTGGCAGCAGACCGAGCTGATACGACAAGGAAGCTACTCAAAGCAGTCCGTAGGTCACCTTGAGATTGAAGTGCGTCGAGATCAAAATATTGTAGATGCTCTCCTCCAGATAAAGATTGGGTCATGGGCTCCGTTTCACATATTATGGACTTGGTGACTTGGTTTTGGAAACTGGAAGGTTGGTTGTATCTTATATCTACGTTGTCAATACCTTGCAACATGCAACTATCTAAGCTCCTCATGCCCGATAAGGATAACATGGGCGGGAGAATATCTGAAGATGTGGCAGCACTCGGTTGGTCAAAAATGAACTCACCCGGATTGGGAAAACTGGGTAACTTACTACTATCATAAGAACTATCCACTCCAACTGAGCTGGATGGAAAAGAAACAGCGGGCAAGTGCGAAGAGCCACCCATAATGCCCTCTTCATCGCAAGAGATTACTTCCTCCCAGTGTTCATAAGCATCTTTTATCAGCTTGTATGCATCAACCTGAGAGAACAGTTGACCAAAGAATTAGAAATAGAAGTAGAAAACGGGAGCAAACTCAAGCTAAAAATATATAAAATCGTGCCTTCTCAGTTTCTGAGTGTTCTTCAACGGGTATGTAGTGCCCTTCAGAAAGGAGACCCAACGCTTGACCGACAATGTTGAAGACCACACCCTTTCTTTGCTGATTAATTAGGGGGTAGTACACATATATTTGGTTATTGAGTGTACATGTCCGAGCATGGTCCACTGTGAGTTCCCACATCTTGGTAGACATACCTGTGCCTAGGATCTGCAGATGCTCAGATAAACAAATATAATTGTGATGCATATCAGAGGAGTTGAGGTCATGTAGTGGGTGAACTAGTCCACTCTTTTTTGCAACATGAATACCTTCATATTTGTCGGTTATAATAGCTGCAAATATGTTCTACTATTTACAATTGGATGGTGCAAAACATGATGTTATCTGTAATGGTGCAAAACATAATAATAATCATCTGTATCATTAAATTGTTCATAGGGCTATTTATAAGATATTGGTGTGTATGTGTGTGTGCGTGTGCGTGTGCGTGTGCGTGTGCGTGTGTGTGTGTGTGTGTGTGTGTGTGTGTGTGCGTGTGGTGGGTGGGGGTGGCGGGCAAAGAAATTATCCATAAATGACATATTGAGGTATTATAATATAATATTTTAGTTATATTGAACAAAAAGATTTTTTGTAAATAGAATAAAGAAAGAAAAATACCAAAAGATTAAACACACATTTTCATACACCTTGAGCTATCCAATAAATAATACATTCAAGTAGATTTGCATGGAGGAAGACTATCAAACAATTTTATTTCTATTTAGTAACCTAATAGAATAGTGAATGGAGGAGAAAGCATCAGTCTTCATTTCAAAATCATTAAATTATAGGGTGACAATGCCGTTATCTGTTAGGATGTGTGTGAAACATGTAACCATATGTATCTGTTTCTAGACATGTCAATATGGTTAAATGCGGTAATGTTGTCACATAAAAAAAGGATAATTACGTGAACTCAGTTTATAGTTGTACGATAATAAAGATGAATTGACCAAAGAACTTTTAATTGGTACTAAAGTGAAGAATATAATGAAGCTTGTAGTAGTACATTTCGGAGCCTCGGTTCGTCTATGGAAAGCAACGTTAGAAAATCCTTCACAGTGGTGATATTTTCCCTACTCAAGCGCTTATGGAAAGCCCCATCTTTTCCAATCTTTTCTAGGCGCCAAACTTCATCACCAAGAGATGGAGGATAATGCTTTTTGTACACTGCAAGCAGAAACTGGATGTTGAGTTTCCAGAATGTTGTTGTACATACTTTTAACTGCATGTTACTTTATAGACAAAGAGATGAAAACAATCACATAATTCTTACATGGCTTCAAGGTTTGAAGAGGAACATAATAATTTGAATTAACCAGTAAAGCAGAATAGTCTAACTAATCCAATTTCAAACATTACGTCTAGCATTCCAACTCGTAAACTCACTAAGTTGCAACAAAAAAAAAAATACTCCTTTTAGTATTGAGAAGGAGATGTAAAATATAACAGTTCATGGTAGATAAAAGTTAACCATTAAGATGAATGAAGAATGAGCTGAATTACAAGATAGGTAACCTTCATGTAAACTAATTAGAGATACTGGAATACTGAGAATGAAAACAATATCAATGAAGGTACAAAGAACAAATGAGTAACACAGCTTAAAAGGAACAAATGATTTCCTTAATGTTCACCAACAGAGAAACCAATTCCAAGACGTACAACTCAATGTCTGAATAAGAAAAAAAAACAAAGAAAAATAAGGGAACCCACCCCATTAAACCTATAATGGGAACATACTTTTTTTTTTTATCGTTATAATGGGAACATACTTGGGAAGCATAAAAAGATGAATAAATAAAGTCAAATACTTGGGAACGCTAACAGGCTTCAAGCCTTCTACAAAAGAAGATACAGGAAGCCTCTAAAAGCTGTGATGTGAAAGGCAAGTGACACGTGATCTCTACAGTCAACACATTCTCTCACTTCATTTCAGAAGTGAACCCATATCAATCAGTTCTGACTTCTGACCAGTTGAAATGAGTAAAGCAGTCTTCCCACTAGTACCTTTCGTTAGAAAAAGAATGAAATTAACATTCTTTCATCCAATTTTTTTAGTTGCAGTTCTTTCCTAGACATGCAATACTTTGTGTCAACCATCTCCTCAAACATGGCAACAGTCTCAATGCAGAAGGGAAAAAAAGTGTTTTGATTCATAAAAATAGAACTCACGTCAAGTCTCTCAAGGAGCTGCATACTAGGCAGAGCCAGTAAGCAAGAATCATTGTAAGAGGCTTAAGGATATTCTAAAATTATATAATTATGTTTATAATTTAAAATGAAATCCCATTTTTTTCTTTAGTAAATTATGATTTGATTAGTATTAGTAAATACATTTTTTTATTTTATTTCGTAGGTGCAAGAGGTTGAGACTTAAAGAGTGAGATGCATGCAGCATAAGTGGGTGGTAAAAAGACTCATGAGCACACCTTTTTAAATGAACACACAAAAATGGATAAATTTATTAAAAACAAACATTTCAGAAAATTTAAGAGAAAAACATAGCTGCTTAACAGGAATTTATTTATTATTTATTTAGGGCTGGGGGAACAAAAAAAATGAAGCTATAACGATCTGCCATCACCAACATATGCGAGATACACACCCCTAACACAAGGCAACTAAAAATGTGAAGAAAGTGTGGGACATCATTCTTTTTTCAAAGGCTTGGTGGATGAGCCGTACGCCTAACAAGACTTCATGCTTTTTCAACAAGACACAAGGCATTTTGGAAAAACCCTTCCCGAAGCGAGCCTCGAGGCATGAGCCTCAAAAGCCTTTTAAAACAATGGAAATGGATCAAATATGTCTTAATGAGTTTAATAACTATAGCACAGTTCCTATTTTCATTAGTGGATTTTACTAGGTTTAATATTTCAAATGAGAATTTAACTAGAATTACATAAGTGGGTGTAGTCAGAATCTAGGTGAGATTCCAGTTTTAATTCAAAGTGGAATTAGTCATCTATAAATAGCCACACCTAACAACTTCACCATAGAATTAGCAAATCAGTATTTTTTGTGAGCTGCTGTGGGTCCTGTTTGGTTAGGTGTGATTTCTTAACAGTTTTGTCTGATCAGATTCCATTTATTGGTGAGACTAGCAAAAAACATCCAAGGAAAATGAGATTCATAGTCACAAGTCCTTTCTCGTTTCAATAGGGAAGAAAAAATTGACATACAGAACACAGGAAAAACTAAAAGAACAGAAATGGAGAATGTGAAAACCGAGAGAAGTACAATTTTGGTAATCCATGTTTGAATTTTTCAAAGTTACAACACACATGTCGTAATGCACATATTGATGAGGATCGGTCAGAACAATCATCATTTCTTACAATTGAAGAGAGTTGGACTTATAGTAGTTTTAATAGGTTCAAGAAAGTTTCTTTTCCACTAGTTGCTTTGTAGGTTTATTATTCGAAAAAGATTTTGACCAGAATTATATATTCAAAAAGCTCGTATTAGAGTTTCTAATTTCTATTCAAGTAGAAGTAGGAAAAAAACAGGAGAGAACAAAGATACTGCTCACTTATCAATAAATACCCAATTTAGTAGATAATAACTAATAAGTGAATTAATTTTATTTTTTGAATGGTTGTGTTGTTGCAGGGTCAAGTGTGACTTCTAACTGTTTCAAGTGGTGAGGCTCCATCCATTGCTGGTCCTTAGTTGAAAAGATTCTAGCGAAGAATCATCCTAGGCCAGATGAAACTCTTGGTCCATATCTTCTCCTCCTTTCTCCATTTTTCTTTTATATTGCAGGTTTGTTTCAAGTCCAGACCTTTAACTCTAGCCAAGTTCAATTCTTCCAACCATCATATACAAAGGTGTAAGTGTGATGGTGAGGTTTTGATCCTACGTCTCTGAGCTATTATAACATAGATTTACCAAACTATTTGGCCCTAGAAATTGTTTCATAAACTAATCCTACAGCTCCGTGTATGAGTTATCATCATCAAAGCCTTATCCCAAAAATTGGGTGCCCACTTTACAGCCATTATATCACTCCTTTATTTCAGTCTTTTTGAACCCCAAGTGACCCCAGTAAGAACTAGTAAACCCAGCTACGTATAAAACCATTCCATTCTTTGTATAGCAGTAAACGATTGATTTGAGCATTGCCAGCATTGTGGTTCAAAATCTAGAACTGTCATGTATAGTACATAATTCAGTCCTTTTGAATTATGGCACATAAGAATATATCCAGTACATATCAAAACAAAAAAAAAATGATTTATAGTAAATGTGGTATAAAAGAGTAGCATTATTCACGAAACATCACATTTTTTAGCTTAGTTATGAACTATAAATAGTATGGTATAAAGTTTCTTCTTATACGTGCTTCGAAGAGTATCATCATTTTCCCAACCTATCATACTGTCTCATACAATATGCCTCACCTTTTTAGCTCTGTGTGCTAAACAGCCTAAATGATAACAATCTTCTTTTTTTTCTTTTTTGATAGGTAAATGATGTCAATCTTTTAATTCATGTTAGCATATAGCAATTAAGATATTCATGGTAAAAGAATATTATAATATCAAAAATACTCACATTCACCCCGATGATCCTTGACCATGAATGCCTCAGTCCTTGCTTCTCTTACATTGATTTCATCACAATCATCTTTGACAAGTCTGGCCCCTAACCTGAACTTACGGCTCCTAGTCCAGCTTGAATTATCTGTAAAAAACAACTCACCAACCACTCCAGTGCCCTCTTTGAGACTCAAAATTGCATCCCCGGTAAGAAGTGGTCTCTTCCCTTCCCGTTCTTTAACAATATTATTTCTAAATTCTTCGGGTGTCCAATTTTCTTCATCACCTTCAAAGTCTCCCTCGAGGACTACTATTTCAACCTTGGCCGAGGATTCGGGACCTGAGTTGACAACTTGCCCAGTCAGCGCATCAATTAAAGCTACTTCAATGATGGAACCTTCCTCTCCTTCAATTCTAGCACCAGTAAAAACTGGAAGAGAGAGTTTACTATTGAATTGTAGTTGCAAGGTTCTTGATGTTGACGAATGTGTTTGCTTGTCATGATTTCTGAACAAGAAGTGAATTACGTATCAACCATAAAATTTCATCATTGAAGGGGGCTTTAACAAACTTCTAGCCAGAAAGAGGTAAAAAAAATAAAAAAAATTTGTCGGCAAATGGCAAAGAGCAACTCCAATGCACTCTGCAACCCCTCCCAACTGCCGTTTTGGAGAGACAGAACCCTCTAAAGGGTCTCCAACACACTCTGCAACTCCACTCTCCAACTCCCTCTCCATTATGGAGAGTGGAGTTTTCAATCGGCAAAGGACGATGACCATTGGGTAGGTCCATGGTTGTAGCTGACTGTTGGGTAGAATTTAAAAAATAAAATAACATATTTATGGAGAGTCATTTTGGATAGCACAGTTGGAATGCATACCCCTTGAATATCCAAAATGGCTCTTCATACTAGAATGCCTAGTCATTATGGGCTAGTCTTTAAGGATATCCCCGTAGGAGTTGCTCTAAGCAGTTTGTGGGTGAAGGTAGCTTTCGAACCCAGGCCGTGGTATCAACACCCACAGACCTTACCAACTTGGAAAACTGGCACCTTCTAGAAAGCTGTTAGTTCTTACTGGTTAACACTGGCCAAATGCTTTCCTAATGCCACTTCAACTTCCTCTTTTACCTGAAAGAACATATGACGCATCAATGAACTATTCTTGCAACATTTATGGATTACTTAGTGAAAGTTATTAATACCTAGCAGAAAACAAATTTGTAACAGCACAAACAGTAACATATGCAAACTCATTCCTATCCTGATATGCAAACACCATCCAGTTTATAGACATTTTTCTTGAATTAGTTCCTAACTGTGTGATGTAGAATAGTCCCAAACCGTTTGTAGAATTGAAAGAATATATATGTATGAGTGTACAGGACTTTTAAGGTAGAAATAGGTTGAAAATATTGCAAGGTATAGGACTGGCTAGTGGCTAGAGAACCTTTTTTTTACTGGTAATGAGTTATTAAGAGAAAAGGAAGAAAATAAGAACCCATTATAAAGGTAAATTGGAGAGCACCCACATTAGCTCAAGGACACAATATAAGCATCAATCAGGGTAATAGATGCACTAAGCTCTTAAACAAAAAACTGAAAAAGTAGTTCCTGGAGGATGATGACATTATGAGATTTTCTCGACAATCTCCTCTTCATCGATGTATTTGGCCTAGAACATCTGCTTATTCCTTCTTTGTAAAATTTGATGTGAATTTAAATTTCCATGAGGATCATAGGCTTCAAGTTTCAATGCAAAACTAAGTATATGTTTTGAATCACAAGTGTGCACTCTACCAATCTAAGAATATGAATAAACACATTTTGGTAGGATGCCATTTGAACAGAAATATATATATCATTATGGGATTGTAACTCAAAACACAAGGTATTATGTAGCACAGACTAGTCATTCACATGGCTCTGCTGATCACAGCCTTGACGTGAACATTGAGTAGTAGAAAGATGTTTTTCCTGGGTATGGGTGCAGCATTACTGATCCTTGTGAACAACAAATGTTTCTCAGAAACTCCAACAATGGCAGCCCACTACCTCCGCTGAGAGGAATTATTAGATGGCAAATGAACCCATCTTCGATCCATCCAAGAAGAGAAATGTCTTGCTTAGTCACACATTGAAGGATATTTTTTTGAACCCTCCCATTCATAGCAGGAATATAACAAGGTTGGGAACAAGATCAGAGGTAACAACAAAAGGTTGATTGATTTTCTCGAAAAATCCTTTTTGGGTGATTTTAGATACATTTAGTGCTTTTGGTATATTATTTTGGAGATATGTCCATGTTTTCAACCATCCCGAGTTCAGCTAATGCAAAGGGTACAACAGTCAACCAAACAACAAAGAAATAAAAATTGGTTCACCATTGATAAACAACCAAGACTAATTTGGGCAAAGATTGGGCTATGTCCTTAAACGGGTCCTACGATATTCAAGGAAAACATATACTTAAAATCAAAATATCAATTTTTTGACAATAACAAACATTCAAACGCTATAGGAATTCATCATTCAAGAAAAGTTATTTGAGGGAGAGAAGCACTTACAACTTTTCGAATCAATGGCTCCAAAGTAGAAAATAACTTTTGAAAGGCATGCATTCTCCATACATCCAATATCACACTAAAAAGCCATTAACAACAAGTTGGGAAAAAAAAAAAACAGACTTTTATTAGTATAATCCAATAACAGATAACAAATTGATCGAATAATGTTCTTTTTAAAATCATTTATGCAAAAAAATTGTTCTACAAAATTACAAGAACGATTACAATTTATCATCTTTTTCCATAATAATCATCCAACCCATTTCACCTTTAATGAAAGAAAGAAAAAGAATCCTACCCACTTAAATCTTTCATAAAATAAAACAAATCCAGCTCATATTTCAAGATAACAAGTAACCACATTCCCTTTCTCAAGATTAATTTCCTATTTATCATTCTACCAATAAAATTAAAAATAAGCAAAAACCCATTTCATTAATCACGAAAACAAACCTATCCAATTCAATTTTTCTAAAAATCAAGAAAACCCAACTTCTTAAATCGAATTCTAACTAGTAATATTTAGCAGAAACAGTAAGAAATAAGGAGAGTATCTCTTACTTCCTTAGAGAAGGAAGTCTTGGACGCTTCTCATCAGGCTTATTGGCTTCCGACCCAACCTTGCCATCTTCAGGTTGGCGCTTCTGCGACATTCTCTCGAAGTAGTAGAGAGAAGAAAATTCAGATTAGATGCTTGTGGTGATGATCGATCATTAAATCCAAAAAATCACACACACACACACACACACACACAGGAATTATATACACGGCAAAACGAAAGAAAGACACGGCTTATTAATAAATGGGTAGATTCCAAAGCCATGCCATCTACCAATGTCTCTGTTTGGCTTCGTTTGACAGATTGAATTATTGTGAGACAGATGAAACCGAAGTGTTTTCTGGAAAAAATAAGCAACAAATGGAGAGAAAGATCAAAGATGGGAGAAATTCGCGGGACGAAGGATTGGATTCGAGTGAGGGGCCCATAGAAAGCGCGTCGAGTGAGTCACATCAACACGGCTTAGTCCTTTCTTGAGTTTTACTCCTATGTGAGTACTATACAATCAATTTGATTGTCAATCTGTGGGCCCATGATCTCGATGTTTTACTGATTGTAATTTTTTTTCCTTGATTTGTTGATTAATGGATTTCTTTGTGGGCCACTCATCACCGGTTGTTGATAGATGGAAATTCCAAATAGTTAAAGGTTTCTGTCATGGTGAGCTCATGGTGACTGAATCTTTAAGCAAAAAGGGCAGCAATTAGTTAGCTCTCCATTTCATTTTTATTTTTTTCTTTAAAAATGGAAAAAAATAATTTTCTTTTCCCTTGTTAGAAAAATATTCCCCCCACAAACTAAAAACCAACTTCTTTGTTTAAGATAAAATAATTTTTTTGGAGAAAACAAGGGAAGAAAGAAAAATAGGGTCTTTAATTAATAGAAGATCGGGCAGAAGGGACATGCCATTAATTTCAAAACACAAAAGTATCGTTAATTTTCATCATAATGTGTACGGGTATGTTCAAATTATAAAATAATAATAATAATAAATATTTAACCAATACAACATTTATAAGTATATTTAACAACAAATTAATATATATGATTGACAATGATAATAAAACTTTACCTCAAAAATTAGGGTCAACTAAATGGATCTTGTTCCTCCATTTCACTATGTTCAAAGTGAAGTCTTTTGTTATTGGGACTGAGTTAAAA
Source organism: Akebia trifoliata (assembly GCF_017979445.1). Taxonomy (NCBI): domain Eukaryota; kingdom Viridiplantae; phylum Streptophyta; class Magnoliopsida; order Ranunculales; family Lardizabalaceae; genus Akebia; species Akebia trifoliata. The sequence goes on from NC_141381.1 coordinate 30,144,390, forward strand.
TCTATTTTCATAGTTTCCATCTAAGTTCCTTTAGGTCTCCCTCTCTCTTTTACGACCTTCAAGTTTAATATTTATTTTAATTGAGGTTGTAAGTGTTAATTGGCATTCGTTGAATATGCTCATACTATTTTAGTTGACTTCCTCTGAGTTTATTGCCTATTAGAGCTATTCCTACTCTGTTTTTTAAGGGTTAAGATCTATTAACTCTTAAGAATGACTCATAAAAAAAAAAACACATGATCACAACTCTTTAAACACAAAATCCAATGGTTGAAATTTATGACTATCTTGATAACACAAATCTCAAAGGTACTTATCCCAAGGATAAATCTCAATCATTGGATTTGCATTTAAAAAGTTAGGACTATGTGTTTTTTTTTTCATGAATCATTCTTAGGAGTCAACGGATCCTGACCCTTTTTTTTAAATAGTCACTTCTAATTTTATGTTTCGTAAGTGGGGGGACTTTGAATTATCCTTTAATATATCTCGTCCTAACACAGAAAACTTTAAGTCAATTCTTGATGCATACCAATTAATTACAATAGGAACTTATCATCACATCTCCATTTGTTCTCTCAAACTATTCGCAACTTGCCATACATATCATATCCATTTAGGACCTCTACTTTGAATTATCCTTCAATATATCTCGACATAACACATAAAATTTTAAGTCAATTATAGATGCATACCAAATTAATTACAACAGGTACTTATCATCATATCTCGATTTGCTCTCACACTAGTCCCAATCTTTCATACATACCTATCCATTTAAGACCACTACTTATCTAATACCCATGAAATTGGTTCTGCCATCTTGTCATGTCAGCCATGTACTCAAAATCGTTGTCATTCATCATTATTGCACAAATAATTATCAAATATCATGAAAATTATATGATTGCCGATATTCTAATGAGAAAGTCTTCACTTGATAAATACTCGATTGATATAGCACGGACAAAGAACCGCAGATCATTTTTCTCGGGATACATAAATGCACATCCTTATATATATATATATATATACCCCAGTGAAGACTTTCTAGTTGGAATATCATTATTCATATTATATTCCACATAACAATTATGCAATGAATAATTCATTATTAAAATGATAAATATTAAATAATACATCAATCATACACACCACGTGGTGTACTTTGAATCAAAACACCAAAGCCACGTGCCTGCCCATCTTGTACGATATCATCTAAAAGGATACAAAAAGACATTCCTTATCCGTACCAAGAAATTTTGTCGAGTTGTACTGGGTGACACAGGAATTTACTGTGATTCTCACAATTCTGACGTGGACATGCATACATAACTGTAGATGGTTTTTTATCTGTATCGCGAGGAAAATCATCTATGGTTATGTACACATCCCACGTCAGACTTGTGAGAATTGCAGTACATACTTTGTGTCAGTTCAGCAATTTCCAATTTTGTCTCCTTTCAAAGTTCAACCATTTATTACTTGAGCGAAGAATCTTTCATCCATCACGAAATTCAAAATTTAAAATTATTTTCCCACCGAAAATTCGAATGTTTCAACGTACGAACGGCTGAGATGGTAGCTAATTCTTCGATGATTTTCAATCCCAAGGAAAATCCTGGATTGTACGGTTCTTCGGTGCGTGATATGTATTGTATCTTTCAAATGTTGGGCCAGACATACTATTTTGACAGTGGAAATGAGTCACAGATGCTGTTACGAGGTAAACGTGACGTGCTTTTCTGCTACAACGTGTAGACCTAACTGCAAACTTAGATGTCGTCTTCTATGGTTAGGAATGGCCACAGTGTGGGAAACCAGTGGGTTCACATGAGGGTATCCAAAGAAGATGGGCCCCCACTACTCTTTGTTGTTAGGTGGACAGACTGGACACGTGGCTATGATGTAATTTTTCTACCATGATTGTCTTCTAAGGCTTATCTTTAAATTATGAGTCCGACTAGTCTTACTAAATTAGTAAGGATTTCACCCTGACTCAAAGTGTTTGGGTTCACCACGTGACATTCAAAAACAAGATCAAATGCTTCAGGTTTATTTGTATAGGAGAAAATTCTATGAATTTCGAAAAAAAAAATTATTTTAAAAAATCTAATTTTTCATTATTGAATTTTAATATTAAAATTTGAAATTAAGTGGAAGTCTAGTAGTCGTCCATTTTCAAAACCTTGAATCAAGTCCAAAAGAGAATGTTTTGTTATTTATTTATTATTTTAGATGTGAATTTTTAAATAAAATCTAGAGGGTTGTCGAGTTGGATAGCTAATTTGATAATCTATTTGAGCAAAACGACCCTTACTAAGACTTACAATCTTACTAAGTTAGTAAGGAAAATGTTTCTCATAAATTATTAAGTTAGGCTAATCTCACTAAGAACGTGACCAACTTGGTCACGTATTCATGTTCCTACTCTTGGTCTTTGTAAGGTTTGTGAGCGGTCACGTGGACTGTTAGTGGGGCGGAGATAGATAAGGACGAGTGGAGGCCATAGCTATTCTTGAAAATAAAAATCAGTAATTTACCCATGTATGTTGCTCGATACTAGAGGTGCCTCTAATATGTTTTAAATTATGACATGCAACCCCCCCACTGAACATTACAATATAAGAGATTTATCGTTCGTTAAGTAAGACTAGCCTTATTAACACATGTAAGATTTTAAATCTTACTAAAACTCCCTTGAAGTTCTGACAATTAAAAAAGAATTTTACATTCTTAACATTTTTATTTTACAAATCTTAGAGTGGGATCAACATCATTTTAAAAGATTAAATATCTTAATTATCATCTAAAAAAAAAATTTATTTGATTTTTACCATGAAAACTAGAAGATTGCGGTGTTGTATTGTCAATGTGGCCATGTGGACCCAATGATGGTTTTGAAAGGAAGAATTAATGTCGAGAGGAGAGAAGATCACATTGGCTAAATAAACACCTTGTCCCTCTAGGTTCATAAATGAGATCAAATTAAAAGAACAAAACAACATTTTTTTTTTAATCTTATTAAAAAGACTTCCAAAATCCAAATTAAAATTTAAGATTTAAATATTATGAATTTTATCGTCTACATACTATGACATAAGATCATAAGTTTGGATGACATAAGAAAGTGTGGTAAATCAACTTTCCTATCTAATGATGTTTTCTAAATCATTTTAGGTAAAGATGATAAAAGGTCTTGTTTGGGTTGTTGTGAGCTTATGCATTCAAAAATTGCAAAGGTCGAAGTATTTAATTGAAGTGTGGTTCAAAATTATCAAAGTTTTGGTGGCGAGAGATGTACTTTTTCTAAGAATTAGGATTAGATGAGATCGAGACTGAAAGCATGGATGCTAGCCCTAGATTTGTTCATTCAAAGAAGAAAAACGAACTATCGACATCATATATTTAACCTAATTTACTTGTTTGATCATAGGCTTGTTGATGACAAGTTGTTACACGTAGCCCGATATGTCTAATCTCCAATCAAAATATGTCATGGTGTTGTTTGTTAAACTAAAAAAAAAAAGTGTTGAATAGCATTAAGCACTAAATTTAAGTATTAAAAAAGTTGTTTGTTTAGATGTAGAATCATGTTTGTTATACATTGCTAAAATTCGTAAATTATATTTTTTACCCTTACAATCATATTATACATTGTTTGCATGTTTCAAATGTCTATTTCTTATTAAATACAATAAAATATATTCTTTATTGTACAATTAAAATACAATTCATTTTTAAATAATAAGTAATACTCAAATTTTCAATTTATAAATAATAATTTTTATATCTAAAAACCCACAAATTTCAAATTAAAAATAATAATGTCATACAAGTCACCAAAATTTGAAATTAACATTGAAAGGACTTAATTTGGGATAAATAATTTTCGATGGAAATGAAGAATATGTAATTATAAAAGCACCCCACAAATTAATAAGGGCAACCCACACCATAGCCATTTTTTTTTTTTTTTTTGGTCTTATATGAGTTAAAGTTTTTGGAATGAACCAATTTTTGGTGAGGATGCTCTATATAGTCTAGAAATCATACTCACCAAAAATCAGCCTATTCTGAAATTTCTAACCACGTCAAAACTAATTTTCAAAATAAAAAAGAAAAATGATAATTTACAATTCTTGAACTTGTTTTGATAGGGTTAGAAGTTTCAGGATGGGCTGATTTTTAGTGAGGATGATTTTCTCATTGTAAAGATCATCCTCACCAAAAATCAACTCATTTCAAAACTTTTAACTCATATAAGACAAAATAATTTGATAATGGTGTGGGTTTATTAATTTGTGGGGTGTTTATATACTTATCCATGGGATATAAGAGGTAATATCCTTTTAAATATAAGGGCATACTTGTCCATGCCCAAAAAAACGAAGGGTATACTTGTCCGTGCTGAAAAAAGTAAAGTGGTTATCGTTTTAACACTTTTTTTCAACATCAAAATAGTACCGAATTTTTTTTCACTTATTTTTAACAATAAGCGTTGAAAATATGGTATAAACAAATGCGTTATTTTGAAAAAAAATGCAAATTTTTTTTTTTTCAGCAATAAACACTAAAAAATAGCACAAACAAACAAACACCAGCATAAGCACATATGTTTATTGGAACAAGTTCTGCTATTGTGGAGAGTAACTCTATTATTACTTGTCTCTTTGTGCAAATGCAAAATATTTGAAGAATATTGTACAATTTCTCTCCATATTTGGAGAGTGTGAACCTCAAAGTCAAAATAATTATGTCTTTTATTTCAATGTTGGAAGCGTTAGAAATACTCTTAAAAGTGCAAACAACACTTTCGATACAGCCCAAACAGGTACTAACATAACTAGTCGATTCTCAAAAGAGCATCCAAAGAAGATGGCCCCCCAGCGGTTCCTAAGAGGACAGTCGGCCAACCTTAACGTCTTCTACATATAGATCAACCAAAAGGCCCTGTTTGGTTTGTTGTGGGCTTATGATTCTGAGAATTGCATAGGCAAATGCACTTTGTAAAAAGTAGCTTCGTTGGATATATTGGTGATTCTTTCAAACTTTTGGTCTTTTTGGTCATTAACATCTAAGTCTCATTATTGAGTATATTTTAATCATTAAAAAAATCAAGGATATTAGAGTTTGCCAAAAAAAAAAAAAAAATAAATGGCTAGCTTGGGCTCTAAGTCGGCTTGGATGAGTAAACAAGTGGGCTCGACCAGCTCAAATTCTACCATAATTGGTTGTTGGATCGATAATGAGTGATTGTCCATATTTGGCTGTTGAATGTGATTCTTCTTGAGAAATGTTGAAAATTGGGTTAGGGATATTTTATCAAATAGAGTGGGAGCCATAACTATTTAGAAAAATTCAACTTTTTTATCTTCAATCCATAATCCATCGTTCTCAAATCTCAACCTCATCAGCTAAAAATCCTAGATTCTTCTTCCATTCGAATTCCATTTCTAACTATTTTCCCAAAAATCATATCTTGCATTGAGGTTTTGAAGTTGATGTAGATCATATCTCAAGTTTTAAGATTTGATTGATTTTGAATATGATTTATTTTGAGGGGAAAAAAAGATATTTTTTCCCTCCTTCAGATGAGTGCATTTAAAGAGAAATTTATCAAAACAGAGCAAACATTTGGCATAATTCTGAAAATGAAGCACTTTTAAATTTATTTTCAAAAATAATAATTTATTATTTTCAAAAATATTTTATTTTATTAAAACGGTAAGAAAAAAGCTTTGAACAGTAAAATGATACAAAAAATTTATCGAAAATATATATATTTTTTAATTCAGTGTCAATGGGATCTTTTTGACATTGTAAAAATTAAATTCTGATCTCATGTAAAAGGGATCCTCTTGACGTTGAGTTTTTTTTCTTAAATGTTCATTTTCAATGGGATCCGTTTGACATTGTACAAAAATAAATTCTAATGAGTTTTTATTTTATTTTTTTAATTACCTTTTGACATGAAATCAGAATTTATTTTTCTATAATTGTTAAAAAGAGCCCATTAACAAAGAACATTTCTTTAAAAATAAATAAATAAAAATTTAGTGTCAGTGGGATTCTTTTGACACTATTTTTTAAAAAAGTAAATATTTTTTATATGTAAAAGTAGCAATTTACTCTTTCAAAGGGTTTTAACATTTTGGTAAAAAAATTTACAACAATAAATTACCATTTTTGAAAATAAGTTCAAAGTGATCCATTTTCGAAATTATTCGTTTTTCATTGCATATTTTGATAAATTTGTCGCATTCAAGTCAACATCTTATTAGTCTATCATAGAAGACTCCGTTCAATAGAGACATGGCGTTTCCAATATTCCCCAAGTAAAATATGGATCGATACTAGATATTAATTACTGCTCCACATTTGTTTTAGAGATCAATCCCTCGACCATCGGTGGACCTAAATAATCTATTTGACTATCCCACGTGACAAACTCAGTGGACTACTTTAACGTGACAAGTTCGAAAAAAGTAGATCTGCACTCTCAGGCTACAAGGTTGCACTTCCCCATTTAAAAAAAGTGTATCTCAAGGAATCGTGTATCCCGAGGAGTTCAGATCTATGGTTCCGCAACTTACCACATCAAATAGTCGATTGAGTATGCCGCGTGGGATGATCAAATTGTCACGACTTTGTTATTATTGTTACTCTCTCCCTCTCCCTCTCCATGTAAAAAAGAGATTTTACATAACATCCATACCAGTAGTTAATAAATACCAACTACACTAAACATAACTCAAAGACAAAAACATATATCATACGTTAATAACTAAAGGGATGGATCATGCCACACACCTAAAAACATATATAATAATAATAATTTTTCAAAATATGAGTTAGAAATTTTAAATTTAATTAATTTTTTATGAAGATGATCTCTAAAATAAGAAGATCATCCTAAAAAAAAAATCAGTCCAATTTGAAACTTCTAACCCTATAAAAAATGATTTAGAATGTGAACTGTCGATATTTTATCAATAATTTGTAAATTACTTTTGATGGATTTAAAAATTTCAGATTGAATTAATTTTTTGTGAGAATAATCTTCTTATCATAGAGATATCATCACAAAAAATCAGCTCAATCCGAAACTTCTTAACCCATATTTTAAAAAATAATTATTTTTACATATGTATCATGATCCCTGCCCCTAATAAGTAATTAAGGGCAGTTGGTTCTGCTGCCATGAGTGGTCATATCAGTGTAGCAGCTCCCATACATTTCCCTATTACCATAAGCTCCAGGTGGCACACACTTGCACCTCACACAGCACGTGTCACACGCTCTTTTGCACACGTTCGGCCTCACTTCACACAATCCACCCCAATCTATATCATACATACATACATACATACATACATCATCATACAACCATTAATTCAACGTATAATTCCTGGTCCTATTTTTTTAATTTTTAAAAAGACCATTTAGTTGAAACCCATATGATATATATACTCACCTATACGCAGCATGAGTTTCCTATTCCCATCTTTCACCATCATCTCAGCCATTTGATCTTCCACAGTAACAGTAAAATCCTGATCAATGTATGGATCTTAATTATTTAACACAAAGTTTTACAATAACTATAACTAACCACTTTTAATAACACCATTATATTTACCTCTGCCAAGCAAAAGAAGCACTCGTAACGCCATTGAATTGTTGTTGAGGCGATAGTTTGCTCTGTTTATAGCATTTTATTTTCAGCTGTGTGATATTACCCATATTCATGCCATATATTTACGATAAGACCTAATATAACACACACACACACACACACACACACGAAAAGACCAAATCAATATTACCGGCGTTTTGTTGAATATTTTGGGATACCCCTGTGTTTTCAACTTGATGCCATACCCCCTTGACCTAATGTCAATGTTAATGGATTGGATAAGATCCAAAATCCGATCAAATTTTTGGATTTGGATCTGGATCAAGTATTTTTTTTTTTGGTTCCAACAATGATAGAAGTTAACAAGGATCTAAATCAATGATATATATCGGATCGAATCTAAATCAACCGGAGTCTCCATTAGAAAATATGTAAATAAAGTCAGATCTGATCGTGATCCGATCCAATTGTTATTGGATAAGATTTGGATCCTAATAATGAGATTCAATACGAACCCAATCGAACAATGATCCGAACCATTGACAGCTATTCGTACTGTACCCATGCTTTTTCACATTGGGGGCAAACAAGCAACCCATAATAAAGACGAGGACATTTAGCTGTTGAGCTGGTAAACGGTATAAAGTAGCAATAAAACGTAACGTATCGTTGCCACACGTGTCTTCCATGCAAAATGTCCACAGTTACGAATTAAACTGCGGTTGCTAGTGTTTGTGTTGGAGTGTCCACTTTCCGCCAACCCCAAAAAGTGCTTTGAGTTTTGAAGATTTTTCTTTTTGGTGGGCTTCACTTTCAACAAAATTCAAAATTTGAAAATTATAACGCTAATGATTTCCTGACTTGAAAATTTTCACTCTGTCTATACTGACGTCGTGACAAAGGCACAGAACCGTTGATTTTTTTCCTTGTGTATTCCGAAGAAAATGATCAACGCTTGTGCAACTTCAGAACTCTTTTTTAACCATATATATATATGAGGCTTAGTAAGCCCGAAACACATTACTACTAATCACTGCACTTTGCACTTTGCCTTGAAATAATGATTCATCGTGTCTTTGCTACTCATTCATCGCTGCAAAACACGGCTAACTTTATTCAAGGTCCAACTACCTACCGCAATTTCGACACCCACTTCTCATTTAGAAATTTGACCATCATAGATGCTCACACAGCTACACCCCTACAGTTCGGAGCCGCTTTATTGCCAATAGGTGGCACAGGCCGCGTATAAGGCTTATCCCACTGTATAAAGCCGCCATTAGATCTCATCACTTTATAGCACCAAAAGCTTAGCCAATACATGCTTCCCAATCTCACTCTATACTATCTGTCACCTGGCTAGAGATTTACATGAGCTTTGATACTAATTCTCACAGCCATACTGGAACAACAATGGACGGGCTGTACGACATGCATGTTCATGGCCCAACTTACGCAAGCCTTTGGCATGTCAAGCGTGACACAGCTTTGGTGCTTCAACAACATGCATGTGTGCGACATAAGCTGAGGGGTCCCCACACCCACAACATACTCATGGATTTTGGCCCAAGTCTCACGACACCTTTCTCATGTAGTACAGGATAGCCAATGACCCCTGTAGGGAATCCCTGAGGATACCACGCATACGACCCATGTATGCCATATAACAACGGTACGGATCAAGCCTTGAAGCCCTACGGGTGCCACAATGTAACTGTCCTACTGACATTGTCTCAAGGCATTCCCTAACACACAAGATTGAGTAGACCCCCAACATGATCTCCCTAAGATGGGCTGGGGATGAACTCAAAAATACCTATGGATGGCCTTGCATGACCATGGGAGGGATTGGGCAATTGTCCCTCCTTAAAGAGTAGGCTAAGTCTTTTCCCCGACTCCAGAAGGAAACATCAAAACATGAGGCAAGTCATACTGAGTTCAATGGAGGCCCTAGCTCACTCAAAAGTCTGGCCCAATTTGGCAGTGACACATAGGCATGGGCGAAATCTAGTCAGGGCACTATGTCATCAACTAGAAAATGCAGCACCTATCTCAAATATTCACCAAAACCCAAGGGAAGCAGGTACTTATATATAATAAGAAAAAGTTCATCTCAAGGGTAACTCCTTTTTCATTCCTTACATAGAGAATTACAGATTTTACTCAGAAAGTATACATATTCCAAAAGCAGTCATATAACTTTAACAAAATTGACAGGTGCCAACTAGCTTAGTTAGTAAAAATTTTGGGTGATGATACCAGAGACCCGGGTTCAAATCTCCCACCAGCACCAAGTTACTGAACTCATTAAAAACAGGCTTACTGATAAAAATAATACGACAAATTATCTAGGATGAATCTATCCTACAATATCTCACGATCAAGTTTTCCAGCTTTATGCTGGTAATAGACGCATATAGAGAAAATTCAACTCGAAGAGGATGGACATCTTACCACTTTTGCCAGAAGAAGAATGAACCAAATAATGGCCTCAGACATGCTAGAACTCATTTTGAAGTATTTACACAAAAATGGATCTTCAACAAGTGAAGGAATCTAGAAAAAAATATTAATCTCCTTTTCACTCATCTCATATACATGGTCTTTTGCATCTGTTAGAGCAACCTGTGTGGTTTACATAAATATTAGATCAAGTACGTATGTAAATCAAAAAGAAATTATAGTGCCATTACCTGCCCATATTTTGTAAGAAAATTGCTGGCAAGGTTCAAGGATGACATCGTCAAATCTTCATTAGCCTTGAGTGCTTGAGCAATAGCAAACGCTCCTTTATCCTATTTAGAAATACAATTAAAAAATTAATTATAAAAAATGCTAAAGTTTACTTCGGCGAGGGTTTCACAAAGCAAGCTGTACATACCCTTATTTCATTAAACCCTAAATCAAGTGAAGTCAGAGTTTCATTAACCACTTTCAAGCTGCGAGCCAAACAAGCCGCCCCCTGCAAATAAAACAAATACAAGAACCATGAGAACAAGATACAAAGAGACCATATAAAAATGAACTGTGATTTTCTAACGCCCCCTTTGATATACGCCCCCAAACGTGGCATGGACTAGAACCACAATTCCTCGGAATACACAACTGTACATCTCCATAAGTATGTGCAGTTGCATATCCCAAGGAAAAAAGATCTATGGTTCTAGCCCATGCCACATCAGGGGGCATATGTCAGAGGGGGGCATCAGAAAATCATTACTCTATAAAAATTTATGACAGTCATTATATACACAAGAACCAACATCATCGCCAAGTCCATTTGCCCGCAAATCCAAAGTGGATATGGTTGTATTATATTTTAATGTATCTGCGACGTACTCTGCACCCGTTGCTCCAATCTGCGATACCCCATCTTTGATAGTCAGAGACTGCTTTTAAGGTGGATTCACGTAAATTTAAAGCAATCAATAAAGAATTACCTGACACCAACCAAGCTTGAGGATTTCTATCTTTCCATGAAACTTAAGAACTTCAGCTAGAGCCTTCGCTCCGTCTGGTCCAATGGGGTTGTACCCAAGTTCCAACTGCCAAACAAAAAGGGTACTAAGGAAAAGATCGGCGTGAACAAAATTTAAAAGAAATATGCTGTAATCCATACAAGACTCACAGATTTAATGACCAGATTATCTTTCAAGACTTGGGATATGGCAGTGACCCCCTTTGCATGGATGTTATTCCCTCCCTGGAAGAATCCCCACCATACAATATCTTGATAAATGGTTGGATGAACTCACTAATAATTAGAAAATAAATATTGAGATAAGTATAGGAGGTATTCTATTCTCACCAAGTCTATGGCTGTTATCGTGCGGTTCTCCTTCAAAGCATCTGCAATTTTTTCTGCTCCCTGATGCATTTTAAGTGTTACACTTCTTACAATGAAGAACAAAAGCATCTACATGATGCATTTTAATTGGCAATGGAGATATCGACTCCCATCATATCGTTGTGCTACCATAGTCATAAATGACATTTTCAGAAATTTTTGGACAAGAGATTCTCAGTAAATGCCCGGGGGGGGGGGTGTTTGTTGCTTGAAAAACTCTTGATAGGAAAAGAAGACAATGAAAACATGAAGTTAGAAAGCCTAGTGTTTTAAGCTTGAAAAACATTAAAACTTACATGAAAATCACAAAAAAAAAATGAACATTTCTTTTAAAAACATATCGGGAAAAAGTAAAATTGTATTAGTAAGAAAGGGCTGCAGACTAGAGAAGAAGACAATCTAGAAAGAATAATAGAATCAAGCGCTTAACGATACACAACCCGATTGAAAATTCATCCCTCAGGGACCAAGGACAAAGTCCTCCAACCTGAAACCCGTAAAATCCTCTTCAATTGAAGATCGATAAAAGATGAGAGCCTTAACGTTCAAGGGTGATCTTCCTTGTAATCGAATACCATGTTGTTTAATTTCTTCCAAAATGCCCAGCAAACCACAAATCACAAAGTAATCACCATGGGTTCTTACTAATGCAAGACAACCTAAATCTATTCGATTCTAATGTTGTTCATACTTTGAGAAGCGTGATGGAAAGACTAATTAAGTGGTGATAAAGAAAAAAAAAATAGTATTAAATGAATTTTTTTTTCCTAAGAAAAAAAATAAGGACTTCCAAAAACCCAATTGGCTATATGTTGAAATTTAAAACACAAAGTTTTCCATTTACAGGGTATTTGGTTGGAGTTGGATAAAGGTAGAAGGGAAGGGAAACAGAATAAGGGTTTAGGAAATGGGATTTCATGAATCAAAATTTCCAAAATTCAAAAATCAAGAATATTAAGATTAAAATAAAAATAGAAAGAATAGAAAGATAGAAGAAGAAGGTAACTTGGAATCACACCAAGATGGATGTGTCCAATCACCGGAAGAACAAAATTTCGTTTATTTCCATAAAACTGTAAAAACACAATTAACATAGCCATATATATAGGATAGAGAAAAAAAAATTCCTATAATTATATAAAAATAGACTCAAAAGACTTTGAGAAGTCAATCCAGTATAAAATTGACACCTCATCGCTATTTTGGTCATAATTTTCTCAAAACACATCAGAATTGTGAAATCTTGGACTCGATGGATAGGTAATTGAATAACCTATCAAATGACACAAAAATTGACCTTCCTCAAAATAGGACTTAAATAAAAAATAGGTGAATAGTACCCAAACTTGAATTAAATGCCTAAATAACCCAAAAACAACTCAAAACTAAAAAAAATAACTAATCCAAAATAATACCTAACGATAAAACAATAAAACAAAGACCCACATAATTACAAAATTTTCGTTGGAACCCTTAGCTGCTAACTTGATTTCCGTTCCACATTATTAACAAAAGATAGAAAAAGATAACACCTTGGAATCACACCAAGGGTTTCTTAGAGTCACACCAAGGTAGATGTCTCCAATCATAGGAAAAACTGGAAAATTTTATCTTATTTCCATAAAACTTTAATAAAAAAAATGAAAATAAAATAAAAAACAATTACAATAACTATATAAATAGGCTAGACTCAAAAGCCTAATCCTAAAACTACATAAAAATAGACTCTTGACTTTGAGAAGTCAATCCCGTGTAGATTGAAACCTCATTGCTATTTTGGCCATAACTTGAACAAAACTCATCGAAATTGTGAAATCTTAGGCTCGTTGGATAGGTAATTAAATAACCTATCGAATAACACAAAAATCAATCAAATATGATAAGTTTTGACTCATTAAAATGAGACCTAAATAAAAATGATGTGATTAGTACCTAAACTCAAATTAAACTCCTAAATAACTGAAAAACAACTCAAAATTTTAATATATATAAGAATCCCTAACAATAAAACACTAAATCTAGACCCAAATAAGTGAAAACCTAAATAATTACAAAATTTTCGTTAGAACCTTTAATCGTTTACTTGATTTGTATTCCTCTGCATTAAAAAAAGACAGAACCTTGAAATCACACCAAGATGGATAATTGTAATAACGAAAAGAACTACAAAATTTCTTTTATTTCTATAAAATTGTATTTAAAAAAAAAAAAAACAATAATAATAGCCATATATATATAGACCAAACTCAAAATCCTAATCCTAAAACTACATAAAAAATGGACTCTTTTGACTTTACAAGGTTTGAGAACTGTATTAGATAGGTAGAGAAGCGGTGACAAATACAAATACCTCGTCACTGATGTCGTTCATGTAAAGATTCAACCATAGCAGGCTCTTACTTTTCTTGATAAACTCAGCGATGTGGAAGGCACCTTTTGGACCAATCTCATTGTTGCTAATGTCCAGAAGTGTGAATTTACCTAAAAAAGGAACCACTCTTGTCAAACCCACCTCTATACAGAAGCAGAGAATGTGTAACATGGAGATCTGACAACCAAATGGCCAGCAAAAAAATATAACAAACAAAGGGATAAAGCACAAACCTTTGTGTATAGATAAACCTGACATCAAAGTTCGGGCCCCTTCATTACCAATAGAATTTCCATGCAAATGAAGTTCCTGAAAGAAAATTTCATCCATAAGATCCACAACCCTGAAAAGGGTAACCTTGTGATCAAGTTTTGTAAACTGTAAAGACAAGCATGTGCCCTTTCATATTATTATGAATAGGGTCAGGAAAAATATAGGTGTTTAAATATGTATTTTATGCAAAGTAAAAAAAAATCATTAAATTTCAATTTAACAACTAAAACTAAATCCATATAAACAGCAACATATGTAAGCAATCAATGGATAGATTTTCTTAACTTAATGGTGTCTGGGAAAACGTCAAAAGATCTCAAGATGATGACAACAAGTTATGGCATCAAAATTTTAGGTGCCACTTTCCAGGGCAAGTGCCGATCTAGAAAAAAATAAAAGAAAAAGAATATCTGGAAAAGGTACGACGGTTTAAACTTAAACCACGACTTTTAAGTATAACTGTTGTTCTCATTCCATTGTTCTATATGATTAATGTTGCAAATTGACATCATGTTTATTCGTTATGATATCCAATTCACATGTAGATTATGCTGGCAGCATTGAATTAAATTAAGGGATTGGCTGATTCTATGTTGGATTGACACAAACCAGGATTAAACACTCGTGTGAACCAAGATTAGTTGTTAGTTTGATATTTCAAAAATAAGATAAAAATCCATAAAGTTAAAAGTGGAAATTTATAACTAATCTTTTAAAATCACCATTTGTCAATCTATGACTGAATGTCAAAAAAAATTCTACAATAGCATTCCCATAAACAGGGTGGGGATCATTTAGATTGTGTATGGCTTAGTTACTGAATGTCAGGAAATTGTCTTGCCGATCACATTTTGGGTCTACCTCATTTATAGCATAATAATTATGCATCAGAGCGTAATGGGTATTAATTTTGCCATATCAGGCTACTAAATCATGTACAAGCTCTTCAGAGGTCTTCAATACAGAATACATATAATTGAATCAAAGAGTTATGAAGAAAGTATGAAACAAAGTTGTACCCTCAAAGATTTGTTCCCTTCAACTCCTTTAGCAAGAGCAGCAACCCCAAGAGGACCACCATAATTGCCACTAGATCAAAATGAAATGCCAGATAAATTTCAATAGAAGCAGAATTGGAAATCGTCTAGGAGATTTATTCTAAAATTCCAGCAAGGATTTTCCCTTGCGCCACCAGAAAATACAGTAAAATTAACTAAAGACGTGGCTAGAACCATCACTCACTTAAGATGCATTGCCTGAATTGTACTATTCTCAAGAAGTGCTCCAGCAAGACTTGCAAAGCCCTACCTCATAACCAAAACACAACTTAAGTAGAATGAATTGAATATAGATAGGCCCCACTTAGTTCAAACTAGAACAGAGAGAGAGAGAGAGAGAGAGAGAGAGGAGAGAAGAGAGAAGAGAGGGAGGGAGAGAGAGAGTGAGAGAAAGACAAATAAGAATGGCTATACAGAATAGTCGATCATATTGTTGTCAAGTTCAAGAACACGCAAGCTTGTATTCTTTTTCAGCATTTCTGCAATAGCCTTGGCTCCCTGCATGGAAAAGTGTGAGCACATGAGTAAGTTACATCAATATTGAAGTTCTTAGCCATCATTTTGAAGCCAAATACCTAAAGTACATTAATACTGAAGTAGCCGTTAGTCCTCCCTTCACAGCCAAAGGCCCATATAAATGAGAGTTCTATACATGGTTTCAAATCTCATCCGAGACTCAGATGACTTACCCAAGTCATCTAGGTATCATTCATGAATGAGACGGATTTACAGCGTGTCTCAGGCTTCACACCATTACGAGATAAACAAGATGACTCAGACAAAATTTTGAAAATCTTGGCAAAGTCAACAGGGATTTTGTATTTTTTATTAAAATAACTATTTTCTAATGATTTAAATATTTATTATTTTAAATAAAAAAAATGATCTTGTGACTAATGATCATATAATCTACCTTATTTTATAATAAAAAATTATAATTATTTAAATATAAATATATTTTGATAAATAATGGTAAACCGAGTTATATGGTTTATCTTGTCGAAGACGACATGACTTATCCGAGACAGCTCAGTCTCTTCCATGAATGAGACAAGACGTCAAACCGAGATTTGAAACCTTGGTACTATATTAATTGCTTCAGAGCTTACCTCGTCTCCGAAATTAGTACCGTTCAACTGGAGCTTTTGGATACTTCCATTGGCAACCAAAATATCACAGAGACACTACAAACAACAAATAACATATAATTACATCTCTACACATCCGATACATAATGTAAATTTGTTTTAACAGGCATCACTACATCCAAGGCAATGGCAACAAAGTCGTTGTGAAGTTCAATAATAAGGAATTTTCATACAAGTCAGAATCAAGTTATAATAGGCTAAATGCAAAATATAAAATACAACAAAATCTATTTATGAATGGGAACATATTAATATTGGAACAACAAACTTGGGCTAACCTTAACTCCTTCATCTCCAATTAGGTTTCCAGAAAGATTTAGGGTTTTCAATACTATATTTGATTGAAGAACACCATCAAAGGCTTTCAGTCCAGCTGCAGTTATATCATTAGCAGAGAAGTCCACTTCCTCTGCTGTCTGAAAGCAATGGAGAAAGCATATTTAGTTAATTTGCAAAGTGACTATGAAAAGCCTACACTATGCCATTAAAAAATTCGCAACTTCAAAAAGAAATGCCCCAATCTTAGAATGTTAATTTAACATCGCTAAACTTTACAAATTCTCTAACCTGGTTATAGGCTAAGCTCTCGGCAAGAAAGAAGAGCCCCTCATCTCCAAATTTGAGACCTATCAAAAACTTCTTGTTGGTCAAAAAGACGAAATTTTGTGGCAATATAGGGTGGAATTTAATAATTTGTTGCAACAAAGTGGTCCAAATTCCCACATAAAACACATCTAAGAATGTGAGTGAAGATAACCTTAAATCAGGCAATTTGCTAGCAGTTGAGGACCATAATTAACATCCCATGATGTAAAATTGTAAGCAATGATGCAACTTAAGTCTTAAAGTTCTCAATCAGAATGTTAGATAAAGCAGGAATCTCATGGATACTTGTAGCCCTTATCAATCCCCTCAACATACCTGACATGTTAACGCTAATGTATGATCTAAGTTCTTTGGCGAAGTCATTGAGCAATTGTTTCTTCTCTCTGCGGTCTCTTTCATCCTTGAAACTAAGACCTGATGACAAATTTGTTCCTGGAGCAAAGGAAAACTTAATTCCTGGTAAAGAAAACTTGCTCCCCACTGATGAAGAGGAAGAAGAAGAAGCCCTCCCTTGTTTTGGCACTAATAATTTCTCAACCAGCTTCCATAAAACTGTCAGCTGAAAACACAAATTAGTTATGCTTGTCGATATTTTTTTCCCTCCATTAATTAAGATGAGGTTGAATATGAAAAATTTCTACGTAAAGCATTAAGTTCAACAACAAGCTAAAGCCAGTTAGGAGTAGTGCCAAGGGCCTCCCTCCAAAAAGGGAGAGGTCTTTAGTTCAAACCCACTCGTTGGTCATCCCCCTGATTGCTTTAAGAGGCCAATACTCTTGGCACATGTTGGAAGGGGTGACTCACGTGTCCATGGGAATAGTTGGACTAAGTCTAGATACCCATGCATTAAAAATTAAAAAAAATAATCTAAAGCTGGTAAAGAGAGATAGTTGTTATAATGGAATTTAGTAATGAGAGGGGTGCACTTCACAGCTATTGACTCCAAATAAATTCGATTGAAAGGCACTTCTATAAATTGACACTAGACACATCTACAAATAGGGTTTTCAAGCCATGATGACGAGTACTTGATTTCAAACTCTTACTTATTTTATTTTATTTTTTGACTATTAACTCATGCTTAGTTCTCATGTTATTACTCACTATACATTTTCTTCTCCAGTGCCTTCCCTATGCCTTTTCCTTGACATAACAATGACCAAACGACCATTAACTTGGTTTAGATAATAAAATGAGCAATGTCACCTCCCATAACCCTGATTCAAAATCCCATATCACTAAAAATCACGATCCAGAACGGTATTCTATAACAATGTTAGGTGTCTACGTGGCACATTTTTATTGGAGGTCAAACCCATCAGCATGTGTGCATGGCTGGGTTCAGAGTCCTAGGTGTTTTAAACTCCAACAAAAACATGCCATGTAGACACCTTACCTTTATTATAGGAACGGGGCACCGTTTTGGATCCTAACTCTATCACTAAACCCTTGTCCACCCTCGTATTGCATGAAATGGATCCAAACAACATAAAATTATAATGTAAAAATGCCTAATTAAGAAATTGAGAATCATAATTTTACATACATTTTGACTATATGATCAATAAAAGGTACCAATATGAAATATGCATTATGGGTAGTGGTGGGGACGGAAGCTATACCGAATGTAACAACAACGAACACTCCGGCAGGTACAACGAACGATAAAACATCCTTAACCGGAACACGGGACAATGAAGTTTCAGCTTGAGATTGCTTATAAACCCTTCGACCTCCCGTCGCTCGGGTTGAACCTCCATCAAACCGAGACACAGCCTTAGTAACCGATCTTTTACTTCTTTTACTTCGATTATGTGAAACCAATAACGTAAGTGAACATGACGCAAAGGGCGTACTATAGCCCAAGCTAATGGAGACTTGGTTCTGTGATCCATGTTTGCGTGAATTTGTGGAACATAGAATCTAAGAAACACAAGAGAAGAATTGATTTAATGGTGTTATTTGGTAGTTAGAGATGAGAAGTAAAAAAGAGAAGAGGAACTTACATGTGGTGAGACTGAGAGAGAGATGTTGGAAGTAGAAGTCATGTGTTGTGTTGTGTTGGTTGGGTTAAGTGCGTATCAGTGGTGGATAAGCTCTTATCCTGCGCCTATGAGCGCTGCTTCCGAGCGGGAAGAGATAAAGCAGCAGTTCTCTCCAGATTATTCTGTGTAATTTGGGCGTCTATTGCATTGGAAGGGTAGGAGCAACATCGAAACAGTTTAGGGAAAGAGTGATTTAAACGTGCCCCTTCATGTTTCGTGAATATTTGAGATACCCCCTTCACTTCTTCTCTACCTTCTTCATCATCAGCGGGTAACGAAAAAAACATCCTTAATTTTCATCCTAACTTCAATTTAGGGTTTGTTTAAAGAAAAATAACACGAAAAATGACAATTTGAAAGTGTTTGATATGGTAGAAAAAAGCATGTGTCTGTACATAAGATTTCCTGTTTTGGACGGCAAATCCTATTCTTACCCCCTAAAAACAATTTGCTAAGCATATAAAATATTAAACAAAAATCTAATTAGAACCCAAACCTTCTAAAACTCTACCTTCTTTTCATCTTTTTCATCGCCCTCGTCAAGAAATCCTTGTCCTTTTCATCTTCTTAACAAAGATCACAATTCCTCAACACCTCCATGTCTAGAGCTCGAATTCGCAATACTGTTCTTGACTTCTTTTCTTTAAATTAAGAAAGTAAGAGAACACTAAAAATAAATTTGAGATCTATCTCTCGTTATATATTTGAAAAATCCTATTTTGTTATTGAGGTTTGAATGTTTAAGTATAAAATCTAATGTAAATTTACTTACCCAAGCTTAAAATAAAAGAATTTAGGTCATTTTTCATTTGCTTTTTAGAAAAGATATAGCCAATTGACATGGAATCAATTTGAAAATATTATGTGAGTCAAATATTTATCAAAACATGAAAGGATGTACCTAAATTGGAAAAAACGTTCTCCATTGAACAGAAGGTTGAGATTAGGGATGACGATTTTTCCTCGCTCCGTCGGTGCCCCCTATAGGATTTGGGTTTTCAAACCTTTAAACGGTTTTGGTATTAAAAAGGGAAAAAAAAATTGAGTCAATTTCGAGGCGGGAACAATTTTGATATACTCAACCCCGATTTTTAAATAGTTGTTTTAAACTACTCTGTTAAAATATTTATAATTAGTCTCACCTACTTGTTAAAATATTCAAATGGTCTTTTCAACCACTGTTTTGTTAAAATATTTAAAATACAACCCTCCCCTTTGTTGAAATATTCAAAAGGTCTTTTCAAGCCACCCTTCTGTGAAAATATATCAAAGGTCAACCCATTCACACTTCTATCGTCTTCCCCACAACGACGACGATACCACAACGGCGATCCACAAACCCGCTCTCATTTTCTCTCAGTTTAGTGGGCTACTCTCTTCGTCCGAACACAATCGGGGGCGGGTTTAGCTTAACCCGGCCCATTTCCATCCCTAGTACAGATGCTAGGGATTCCTATGAAAAATGGACCCCTAGAAAAGATTGTATAGATCCCTAGATTATGAGTTCTGATATCTAAATCTATATTTGTCCTCTCATCTCTCCTCAATCTTGGGTTGAGGCTACAAAAATCCTTCTAGGTGGAGGGAACAAAATCAAGTTGGATCCAATTAGGAATGTTAAAAAAAGCTTGAGGCCCGAAGCATAGCCCAAGACCTGTCCGAAAAACCGGGCCAACCCTAAACCAAGTCCAACCCAAGCTCAAATATGGCTGACCAGGTATGGGGCTCAAACGAAGTCCATCCTTAAGTTTGACCTAAAGCCTACCCATGCAATAAACTCAACACCCCCATCATGTTTTTGAATTTAAACTAAAAACTTCCTTTTAATCAAAGACTAATGATAAATCGACACATTAAAATGTATGCGATCTGCACGAGGCTCACTTGGCAAGTACACAAAAGCGTAGATCTTTTCCCTTTTATATCCTGAAGAAAAAGATCTATGGTTCTTTGCAGTTGCCATGTCATTCACGTACAGACCGCGTATGTTTTAACGTGTCATTTTATCACGACTCTTAATATAATACCCAGCTCAACTCGAAGTCAACCCAAAAGCTCCAATTCAAGTGGGCTTTGGGTTGGTTTGGGCCCTACGTTTATTGAGGTCTGACCTTGTTGAAGCCCAAGTAGATTGAGCACTGCCCAAACCTGGTCCGGTCCATTTACATTCCTAGATCCAATCCATGTAGGAGGAATATGGTTTGGTCAAACCACAAATCTCCATATAATAGAGTGATTAATATGGTTCTATCAATCCTCTCTTGGTAGACCTACACACCAAAAATAGCCAAGGTTGATCAAATTCAAGGGATGAGCCAAAAATCCATTGGGCCTGAATTGAAAATGTCGCAAAAGATCTCTGAATAAGATAGAACTTATCTTGGGCTGAAACTATATATTTACATGCTTTCAGCTGTTGGCCACAAAAGAGTTTGGCACACATGGCTGACTTATTTGCTAGACATTGTAACTGGGTTTGCAACTTGGGCGGATCAAACCCATGCCCCATGAGTTTAACCTGACATTGCGTCAAATCTGGGCATAGTTAGCTTAGTTTCGGGCTTGATTTCGGACAAAAAAATGACCAAATCAAATCAGGTTGGGTTCAGGAATAGTAAATGAGTTGTCTGATCTGCCAGAACCTTAATATGATTATAACGTAAAAAAATATTTTCAAATGTTTATGTTTCTTTCTAATTCACAATTCACAATTCAAGTTTTGGTTAATCATTGTCATCTTCTTATTTACATTTGTGCTTATAACCTCCTTAGGTTAACTTTGAAATATATATTTATAAGATGAATAATTGTAAATTTTATATTTTTTTTACATACAATTTATCTTTATTATTATTATTAAATTATCTAGTGTTAATGAGGAACGAACCAACCCAGCATGGGTTGAGCATTTCGTACCCGAGGTCGGGTTGGGCATGAGTGAAGGGTGAGTTAGTGTTGCCAAGCGTAGGCAAGTTTTCATATTGAGTTCAACCAATCCTTTGAACCTTCTAACCACCAAGAGTGAGCTAGCTAGGATGATACATATATTGTATTGGAAGTACATTTTCTAGGGATTAGTTGGCACATAAATGTTTGTACTAGGGGTGCAACTTGATCCTATTCAAACCGAGAACTAAATCAAACTGATAGTTTTGGGTTGATTTAGTTCGGTTTGGAATAAGTTGCGATTTGGTTTTAGGTTATGAAAATGGAGAACCAATCAATTTAGTTTTGTTCTCGGGCCAAAATTGTATAGAACTAAACCAAATCGAAAACCGAACTCTTATGCAATAAATACATATATAATAATAATAATTATTATTATTACGAATTATTTTAGGAGTTAAGACATATATTAATAATCTTTTATCTAATGATTTTTTATAGATAGATTTGTGATTTACTGTATAAAATTATATATATATATTTTTCATTAAAAAATATTACCTACAATTTATAGAATTGAACCTAATCAAACCAACTTTAATTCAATTTGGATTGATTTGGTTCCAATAGAATTTGATTCTAATTCTAGTTCTAATTCTTATTTAGTGGAATCAACGTATGTTGATTTGAGTCCAATTTGACCTCAAACCAAACGTAGTTGCACCCTTAGTTTGTACTAGAACTTGTAATAGGAAAATGCAAATGGTATCAATCCAGGCACAACAGACGTTTGAAGGTGGACAATCTAAATCTTGTCCCCAACAATTTGTAATAGGAGATGAAAGGCTTGCTTTTGCTAAGCTAATAGCACAACTACTTTTGTTTAATTCCTATCGCAATAGTTTCTCTCAAAGATATATATATATATATATATTTTTGATAAATAAGTTTCTCTCAAAGATATTTGAGGACAAGGAGATGGAAACAAAATGGCACATTGCGCACCCTCCCCAAAGCTCCAAATAAAATGAATCTTTGGCCTTGGTCAGGTCGCTATTTTTCATTCTAGCATTTATTATGTGTTAGATCATCAAACTCCAAAACCCGAATCGGAATTTGATGCGTATGCATGACCGCCACGTCAGTGCTTGGTTCCCAACGTATATTTTCTGCGCACCAAATGACCTAAATATCCTCATTCTTCGATCACAGAAAATCCAACGAAGTCTACGCATCAATCTCGGATTCATCGATAGAAATTAACTGACACGTGTCCATAATGAAGATAAAGACAAGACTGGACCAATAGAATTTACCGTCCAATCTCTCAAACGAGCTGGCAGAGAGTTGTACACCCTACATTATATATATATATATATGGAGCGAGAGAGAGAGAGAGAGAGAGAGAGGGAGAGTAGAAGACCGTCTTATCATCAAAATCTACACCAATCACCAATCCTTAGCCATCAAATCAAGGAAAACAGATATGGGTTTCTCGATCACAGCCGTTACATTGATCGTTTGTTCAGCCGTTATGTTAATGGATGGTGTTGTTGGGCATGAGATGACTCCTGGCATGGCTATGGGTCCTGCTCCAACTTCTGAAAGCTCCTTCACTTCCGTACCATCAATGGTGGTTGGTGTCATTGGTTGTGTGGTTTCTCTTCTCTTACTTAAAGAAAGGATTTAAAGCTTCTTATTTGGTTTCTATCGAGTAGAGTGGTGGTTGAAGGATTGCAGTTTGTGTTGTCTCCTCTGTTGTTGTTTTTCTTTTTTTCTTTTTAATCTTTTTTAGGGGATTATTAGTTAGTGAGTGATATATGGGTTTGTTAAATAAAGTGTGGAGTGTCTGACTCTGATAATGTGTTTATAAATATAATACAATTGCCTCTCTCTCTCTCTCTCACACACACACACACACGCGCGCGCACACAAACAAATGAGTGCATGCCAGGGCTAATAAGAAGTTAGGATTGAATTCAAGAATTTGATTTCTGCCTATAATCTGATTCTAGAGTTCAGATTGTAAATTTGATTTTCTCATAAATAGAATAAAAATTATACTAAAATCAGAAACGATTTCTTGTGATTGATTTAGAATCTGTTTCTTGCACTTTCATAATACGAGTGCGAGGTATATTAGGGTCAGCAAAATCTTATTCTAATTGGAGATTCAAAAATCATTTTCTATAAATTAATAATGTAGCTAAATGAAATTTTAAATTTTAGAAATTAATAACACTTTATGTGTTAGAGGACAAGATTTACGATACTTTGGAGGGTAAATTATCATTTCGTGACCAATTTACGTCCAAAAGGTGATTGTGAGAAATTGTAAGTAAATTGTAGGTTTTTCAAGTGACGAGATCACGGGTTTCTGTGATTTCCCCCAAAATGATTGATCAATTGGTTAATTCATTTATAGTGTTAACTTATTTATTTATATAATTAGTTTGGTTAAGTGGTAAGACCTTGTGGAGGCTTCTTATGCCAACCACCAACCCCGCCTAGCAAAAAAAAAGAACTAGTTGCACACCAATAGTGGCTGGTAAACTGTTCGTTCTTGTTATCTCTTTGATGACAATTGTCAGGTACAAATGTTCCAAGCATTTATTTAGCAATTGATAAGAGCGTTTGTCTGGATCTTTACTTTGACTGTAAGTAGGCCAACAACACTAAATGAAAACTAGAAAATTTGACAAGCAAATTTGACTTAGAAATCGAATTTCATCAGTTTAGGGTTGTTGAAAATTTTGATGTTCCCCAAATTTGATGGCTTAGAGTAGTTGAATTTCTCTCATTCTTTAAATTTTCAATGAAAATTTGGGCGCCTTGGTCCGTCAAACATGGGCCTTTTTCACGTTGTGATATAAGGTCATGTGGGTTGCACTCACTACCCGTTCTAATCTTGCCCAGCAAGAATCCATGCCTGTAGAACTTTTCATACATTGTCTCTTTGTCTTTTAACAAGAAATGCTAATTTTAGTGATTCCTCACTATTTATTAATTGATTGAATTAAAATAATTTTTTTAATGGAACCTGATCCATTGAGAACCTGGAAAAAAAAAAAAAAAAAACGCCAAGTCTTTTTTAGCAAAAGTTTTTGAACCAACAATAATTTTTGTGAGCATAGGTGGGAAAGAAGAAAATTTTACTTTCTTTTCTTTTGGAGTTCAATCATACAAAAGGAGTGCAAAGGGTGAATCTTATTTGAATACAATTCTTTAAATTTTTTAGTGTATCAAATTGCTAGTCATGATAAGAGTCGTGATAATCTAACTACCCCGCGTGGCAGACTCAATCGACTCTCTTGACGTGACAAGTTTGGGAATCGTAGATTTGTACGCCTTAGGATACACGATTCCTTCGGGATACACTTTTTATGGGGAAGGATCGTTTTGTATCCCGAGACGTACAAATCTATGGTTCCCAAAATTATCATGCCAGAATAGTCAATTGAGTGTGCCACGTGGGGTAATCACATTATCACGATTATATTTTAAGGCCAAAGGATACATTGTGTAAAGAATTGGGGCTTAAACTACTCTTTTTGTTCAAGAGAAAGCCCAAGCTATTCTACAATAAAAGATAAAACAAGGAAAAAATTAGCTGTTTTTGTTAAAGAATATGATGTGATGGTGTTAATTTTTTTTTTAAATGGCTATAATCTATATGTGTTTTCATCAAAAACTTATTTATAAAAACAATAATACAAAGTGACTCAAAAAAAAAAAAAAAACATCAATTAACTCAACTAACGTGGAATGTGCAAGAGCCATAGATTTTTTTTGCTTGTGTTCTCAAGAAAAAATATCTATAGTTTTATACACATTCCATGTCAATTGAGTGTCTTTTTTTCTATCAGTTTAGCACGACTCATATAGAAGGGTTGGAATCCGTTGACTCCTAGAATGACTCATGAATAAAACACATGAGCCCAACCCTTTAAACACAAAAGCCAATGGTTGAGATTTTTGAGTATCTAGATAACATCTCGAAGATATTTATCCTAAGGATAAATCTCAACCATTGGATTTTGCATTTAACGGGTTGGGATCATGTGTTTTTTTCATGAGTCATCCTTTAGAGTCAACAGATCCTGACCCCTTACAAAAAGGATAAATTCTACATTGTGTAAATATTTTCAATATATATTCCGAATACTTACTTTTTAAGGTGAATTACTATTTCTTGAGCTGAAAATGAGTTATTTATGATTTCAGCCACTTTTCATTTTAATGACGAAAACGTGGACAATTACATTTTCGTTAAAAAAAAAAAATTCAGAACAAAGTGACTATTTCACAGGTTTAAAGTGACATATCTGCGAAATAGTCACTTTAAAAACCTCCGAATTTGTTATCATTCATGTTTTAGTAATTAATATGAACAGTGAGCCGGAATCATAAATTCGTCAAAAGTTGATCACTTTTTCGTAAATATCTCTAATTTAAAATTTTAAAAAAATGTAATATCCATTTGTGTGGGAACGCCCAATAATCAAAGTACCAATGTAATAGTTCTCCTTATTAATTAATAACCCTTCAACCATCTAAACTTAAAATTGATGGATATGGAGTAAGGGGCCAATAATGTCTAATCCAGAAGAAAAGCGACAGATGGAACTACAAAGAAAAACATGAAAATTAATAATGAAAAAGAAAAGAAATCAAATTTTGTTACTACCTTTCAAATTTAGAAGGTATGAATGTGCAAATGCAGCATGTATTGATGCCCCAATGGGAAGAACATCTTCGTCGATGGTGAAGAAAGGGTTATGAGGTGAGTGAATGGATCCTATCTTCTCATTCATTGTTCCAATAAAAAGGAAGGTTCCTGGTATTTGTTCTAAGTAGAAAGCAAAATCTTCGCTCCCCATCGTACAAGGAGCTATATGTGTGTTATTATACCCCACGATCTCGGTCGCAACATGGTGAACATGTTCATAAACTTTCTCGTCGTTAACTGTTGGAGGAATCATAGGAAGCTCATTCCCAAGATTAAAGTCTAGTTCAACCGTGCACCGATTTACTATTGCTTGTGCTGTAATAATCTGGTAGAGAGAAATATTCATTAATTGAAATCCAACTAACTTCATTTTTTTCCGTTCTTATCTTGAATTAATTTCAATTGAAACAAGATATAGATGCATTATAATGATGTCTATGAGACGCAGTCCATCCAAATTGCATAATTAATTGATGTTTTTAATAAGATAATCCAACATTATAATAACTTAAATAATAAAGATATTTGTTAGACGCACCATCACAGAAGGGTTAACATGATTAACATATAGTCAGGTTCCTATCCTTACTATGGCTTCTGCGACACACCACGTGGTGCCCTCAGAAGTCTTAATAAGGCTTCTAAACCATAGGGCACTATGTGAGAAAAAAAAAAGGGGTAAATTCGACGTCAATATCAGTTGAATTTATTCTCTTTTTTTCATGTAATATTTAAAAGAGTTGCATCGAATTTACCCCTTTTTTCATGTGGTGGGGTAAACGGCTATAGTCATTTTTTCCGCCATGTGACATGCCCAACAGCCTTAGTAAGGCTTCTAGGATGACTAAAGTCGTCGGGCTAGAGTTTTTCATTCTGTATCTTGCACTCATTGCCTATTTTTGTTCATCAATGGAAAAACATATGGGTTTAATAAATTTTATTTATTTTATTTTATTTTTTTAACTTTGTACCTCTTCTATTCTTTGCTTCGATTCATTGAAGGTCTTCCTTTTCAAAGCTCTGAAAGTACCCGTAATTGTAGCTGATTCTGGTATGACGTTAAATGCACTCCCCCCATGGATCTTAGTTACCGAAACCACCTGCATCGAACCCACCGAAACGATCAACCACCCAATTGATTAAAATACTGGTTTACATCTCCAATTTTCACCAAAAGAATTTATGTTTATGGATATTTTTTTTACGAAAAAAGTAATTATTTAGCATGAAAATGTTGATCCAGACACATAATTATTATTATTGTTACTATTTTGTAATTCTATCAAAATTATAAATAAGTAAGCTCCATTTAATAGCTCATGTGAAGGGATATTCTCGAAATGCACTGACATGTAGCTCATAGGGATGGTGCCGACCCATTAAGTAGTTCGGAGGATAGACTCCATAGATATCACGGGTTAGTATAGGTCGGGAATATGGATTTGACAGCTGTACTATTGATTGACAAATGTGACAACCCATACCCTGACAGATTAGTTGTAACTACTCTAGGACTGCCAGGGTAATTGTAACAATCCTTGCAGTTGACAAACTAGAGAGTAAGTTAATTGCTCTAGGTCAGCAAATCGAGGTTGTTAGACAAAGAATGATAGAGGGATGGTCCTATAAAGAGAAAGGAGCAGCTCAAGAGAGGTAAGAACAATTGGAACTTCAAGAACTATTCAATAACATTGCACTGATTTTTCTAATTTGATCTCGGAGTAGACCTATTGCAGGTCCAAACGGGAGAGGACCGCATTGAAAAGCATCTCGAGGTAGAGCGAATTTCTGCATCTACAGCTCACAATCCATTATATTTATAGTGAAATGTTAATATCCAAGACCTCAAGAAGACATTAGCATTTTTCACTACATTCACTTTCCAGTTATACCTTTTCTCTTTTTGTCTTTTAGTAAAAATTACAAGGTTATATTCACTACGTGAAAAAGGGTAAATTTGACGATTAGTGATTGTCTTTTGAGAATAAATGCTAAGTATTTACGAGGTGTTTGGTTTCAATGTAAACTATATATGTCCTAATGGCTATATCGGATTCTTC
This sequence comes from Akebia trifoliata, assembly GCF_017979445.1. NCBI lineage: Eukaryota > Viridiplantae > Streptophyta > Magnoliopsida > Ranunculales > Lardizabalaceae > Akebia > Akebia trifoliata. The sequence goes on from NC_141381.1 coordinate 30,173,052, forward strand.
CTCAAATGAAATAATTGAACCAAGAAAAGAACAATGTTTTCTATACAAATGAAGATTACCTGGGAATCCAAAGGGTTTGTCTCCCTTGAAACAATGTTCTGTAAGCTAATAATTGATGCCGATGCTGCCACAATTGGGTCAATGGTGTCTTGTGGTATTGCTGCATGTCCTCCTTTCCCATTAATCTTTGCTTTGAAGGCTCCACACCCAGCAAGAAATTCTCCAGGTCTAGATGAAACAGCACCAGTAGGGAGTGAAAAATGTACATGCATGGCGAAGATGGCCTCAACATTTTCAAGTGCCCCATCATCGATCATTCTCCGTGCTCCTTCTCCTCTTTCTTCAGCAGGTTGAAATATAAGAACAACAGTTCCCTGAATAATCATCGAGATTTCGTATAACGCAGATTTGATGGTTAAATTGCCAGATCAATCAGAGCATCAAGCATTGTATGTTTCATCCAACATTGGATAATTGCCACTGTAGTAGAAAGTCTAGGGCAATTTTATTAGAATGCATTGTAGAGTAGCAATGTAATATTTATGAGGTATTTCTTGTTACCTGCAATGTGTCTTGGAGTTCTTGAAGTATCTTTGCAGCACCAAGAAGCATGCTAACATGTGCATCATGTCCACATGCATGCATTTTCATATCAACCTTGCTTTTGTGCTCCCACTCCACCATTTCCTACACATTTTCAGGCTAATTTTGTAATTTATTTTTCTTTCTTTTTTTTTCTCATAGATTATTAGGCTGATAATTCCTAAGTTACCTAAATTTACAAAAATGATGTACAATTGTAATGCAACCAATCACATCTATCTACCATAGCCAATTCACTCTCTTGAAAAAATATCTTTTTTGGGAAAAAATTTAGATGATTGACTTCGACCTGTACCATGGTTTGTGGTAAAAATGAAATATGTAGAGACCCCTTCTCTCGAGATCTTTACAACCATGCAATTAGTATATGATTTAGTTAAATAGTACCATGGACGTTGACGTGTACAAAAGTAATGTGTCGTATGAACGGGTCAAGCAAAACCTGGTCACGGTCTGGCCCACTATCAATGGGGATACCAAGATATCAAAAATAAAAAAAATAGTACAATTATTTTAATATACATTGATGATCATGGTAAAAAAAAAAAAATCAAATTTTTATGGGGCACTATGGGAAGAGTCATGATTTTCTAACTCCCCCCTCTGACATACTCTCTTGACGTGCAATTGTGTATCCCAAGAAAAATAATCTATGATTCTAACACATGCCACATTAGGAGAGTACAGCGGAGTAAAGAGAGGGGGAGGGGGGGATCGTTATTCTTATGGTAATGTTTTGTGTTAATGTACAACATGGGACTAACACATGAGTGGAAGGTTTCCATATGTAGGGGGATTTCTATATGGAGGTGGGGCAGGGGTTCAATTCAGAAAATCATTATTCTTATGGGAATGTTTTGTGTTAATGTACAAAATGACTAACGCGTGAGTGGAAGGTTACTATATGTATCATTTATATCACAAACCATGCTATAAATGAAGAAATTGCATTCTAAAAAGAGTAGTGCTGAAGTGACCTCAAGATCGGACCTCACATACCACCACATCTTGAAACGTGTGGTTTGTAAATGTGGTTGGTCGTTAAAAGTAGTGTACCATTTTTGACTTGTCGTTGAGTCGAGTGAAAAAGCATCTATGCTTCCTAATTGCTTTCAAGTCAAGATGTGCTATGTGAGGTCCAATCTTGAGATCACTTCAAGAGTGAATTGAGATTTAAAAACGTGTGGCTTGTATATGTGGTTGGTCGCTAAAAGTAGTGTACCATTTTTGGCTAAGAAAACATATGTTCAGTATGAGATATTGCGAAATTTCAATGGCACACGTGGATCCCATTGCCCCATTAACAACTTGGGTTGGTGCCATGTCCACTAAAAAGCTTAGATGTTGTGAGGCCTTAAGAGGCTTAGGGTCTATATCATTGCACATGCAAAATGAGACAAGTACTTTCTTAGAAAAATAGAATTGGAAGTGTATGATTGTACATTTCCTTACATGTCGAATTTCCAGCTCAAAGATAATTTTCGACCCTGCCCACGCTCGAGAAAACGATTTTTCCATCTCCTAATATTATTTTGTTGTGAAAACTAAAAAACATTGTTTTAAAACTTGACATCAACTTTTGAGTTGGCTCAAACTGGTTAAATAAAAATATATTAAATTTGTAAATTTATTTATATATAATAATATAAATAATAGTTATTAAAATTTTAAAATAAATGAAATACATTTTTTGTTCTCCACAAAAAAAAAATATTATTTACAGTTGAATAACTTGGTCAAGATTTTTATCTGACTCAGTGCATTTTTAGAGTCTGAATTGATAAGTTTTCGGAGTTGATTTTTCTAGATCTAATCAAATGTTGCTCCTAAAGAATTTGTATTCTCCAGAAAACGAATTCCCTACAATCACATATACCTTTAGAGTATGTAGGTGCAATGTACTTTTCTTTTTATCGTGGTCATCCCCACCCTTTTGGTGAGATTAATCCCACGATCACACGCACCGCTCCCTTGAAAGGCCCTACGTGCAATTGATTGAATCAAGGGTCAACCAGACTTTGGAGGTTGGCCCCAAGGAAGTCATAGCTTCGTGGGGTTTTGAACACTTGACCTACCCTTCATAAGGAGCTTATCAAGGCTCGGTTTGCCACTGAGCCAACCCCTTGGGGTTGTAGGTGCAATATATAAAGATGCATAGGATACACTGAATCACTATCGGTGTGTGTCATCACATTATGACAATTAATTATTGGATAACAAGAAATTTATTGTTTAGTATCAATTAATTAAAGATTTTTCTGATTAGGAAAAATAATCAATTACTAACTTGGAAATTTCTAAGTAATTTCATGGGAGATTTGCAAATTGGATTCACCTATGCATATTTACCTCCTTGCCCATTTTACCCTTTTTGTTCTAAGGGACTCATGTTGAAGGGTTGGACATAAAACTGGTATACCCCTCAAGACCAATAATTGAACTATTCATGGTGATCACACATGTTGTGGATAAGACTTCCAGTCATTTCTTGTTCTAACTTTGTAAAAATTTTCTGCAACTTTCATGACCAAACCATACTCTAAAAAATCTTATAATTAGAAACACCTCATCAAAATCAGTAAAACCATTGAACGATCATGATTTACTTATAAATAATGTGGACCCATGATTTAAACAACAGGAATAAAACTATCTACACAGATAAAAAGAAGTAAGAGAGCTGACCTGAATTGGCAAAGCATCCATATCTGCTCTAAGAGCAACAAAGGGTGGAGAACCAGACCCAATGGTGGCAACAACACCGGTATGTGCGACGGGCCATCGATATCGGATTCCCATTCGATCGAGCTCTTTTCTAATAAGCGCGCTCGTCTCATATTCTTCGAAAGCAAGCTCTGGGTACTCATGAATCGTTCTCCTTATATTCTTGACCCAGTTTACGTTCTCAGGAAGATTAGCAAGCCTAATGATCTCATCTTTTATCTTAGAATTTAAATATTTTTGAGGAGAATTCAAATTTTGTTCACAAAAAGAAACTTTTAGAACAATGGAAATGAAGAGAAAGAAGTACAAGACATCCATTTCTTTGAGATAGAAATGCTTACCTAATAATATTTATAGAATTTTTTTTAGATTGTTTGTTTTTATTTATTTATAGAATAAGTCATTGCGACTGTTAGAAAAAAAAGGTTTGCTGTTTTGCATTTTATTTGCTAAGTTGATGAAATAATGACAGTCCGCCACGTGTATTGAAAAAATAATGCAATCTGAATGGTTAAAGTGTTTGCTTTCTTAAATACACGTGTTGGCCTACCATTGGTTCATCAACACATAAAATTTAAAACAGCAAATATCTGTTCCGAATTTGATGCGTTTAATCTGCTTCATTAAAAACGTGCAACGTAGATTTCCTGAGTAAACGGCAGACCTTTCTACATCTCGACTTCTATAAGTCCTATAAATATGGGAAAATATAATATTTTGGAAAGCATATCTTAAGAATTGGACTAACCTTACTAACTTAGTAAGGATTTTCACTCGTGTTTAGCGTCCTTAAGAATAGGCCCACCTTGTGACATTTGAAAACATGATCCAATGAAGTTCCCTAACCGTCCATTTTCAAAATGTTGGATTAAGTCTAAAAGAAATTATTTTTCAAAAAAAAAAAAATTGCATCTAAGTTTGTCGATGAAATGTAGAAGAGAGCTATGGTGTTGGATTGCTAATGTGGTAATCCATTTTAGCAAAATGACCCTTTATAAGCTTAAAATCTTACTAATTTAGTAAATAAAATGTGAAAAATTCTTTATGAATCTTTATGAAGAACGTGGTTCACATAAACTAGATTTGGGTTCAAATCAACAATACAATCTAATATAATTCATGCCCAATTATAATCAATTAAACACACAAAAAGAGGGACCAATAAATAAACCCAGACTTACCTGATATGCATGGTTTGGAGGGTATTGCATGTATAGGGGGATTTAGGTAAGATATGGTGCTCTAAGAAATCAGGTCGGACATCATCATCAAGAAAACAATAAAAATCTTAATTTTTATCTTAACGGAGAAAATTTCATACCCAAGGGTTTTAGGTAAAGCAATAAATGAAATCTGAAGACAAATTGAAAATTTTGAGCAAGAATGCCTAGAGGTATAGGTTTTCTCTAAACAATTGGAAGAGAATGTCAATTTTTTTATATAAAATTAAAAGGGAAAAAAAAAAAATTAAGGATATCCGCCTTATTTTGAATAAATAAATAAAAGAAGAAAAATACTAATCTGACTTCCTTGGATATTGCATTGATGTGATGGGGTGGATAAAATCATGAATCGTGATAAAATGACTCTCCCACGTGGCATACTCAATAGACTCCCCCCAACGTGACATGTGTTAGAACCATAGATTTGTATTCCTTGAGATACAAAACTGCACTTTTTATGGGGATGTGCAATTGTGTATCCCAAGGAGTACAGATCAACAGTTCTCACATGTCACGTTAGGTGAGTCGATTGAGTATGCCATGTGGGGGAGTCATTTTATCATTACTCTAAAATCATTGGTTTTTTACCTTGTATCCAGAGGAAAAAAAAATTCTATGGTTGTCTGCACACTGCCACATCAGCACAGTGTTGAATCCAACGTACAAGAAAGTCAGTTTAGAACGACTCTAAAGGGAAACATATTTTCTTATCTTCTCTTTTGAAATATATGGCATCCAAAATCATAATTTTTCTAATTATACATATATCACCTCAAATTATACACTTCTTGTTCCTATTAAAGATAACACTATATATCTGAAAATAATAATAATAATTACTATTATTATTATTATTATAATAATAGTATCCAAGGTAGATACACAATCTGAAGTCACCTAAACACAGAATTTCATATCGTAGGACTTAGGCACTATTGTAAATGACAAGTAGGATTTGAAATAGAAAAAGAATCCAAATCTTAGACAAGTGTTTCATAGCAAAAGTGAAAAAGTTCCGCGTCTTTTAGGTAGCCTACCATGTTAGTAGTACTCCTTGGGACCATTCATCAATGATATGCGCTAGTGGTCCATATTCCGTAACGTGTGTCAACTGCTAAACACTCGTGCGAGTAAGTCTGGCCTGAACATCTTGTAACTATCGAGATAGAGTGTTAAACAATTGTTATGCTTTCAATCTCAACTTCTCCTGAACCTTTTAGACTCATCTCCAAAGTCGAAAGTTAATGAATGATTCAAATGGTTTGGGAAAGCTGAAAAGAAGGTTTAGGTTTAAGATGAAGGTGTGTTTAAATTGGTGAATGGTACTAAGAAACTCTTGTGACTGCTTTTTTCCATTTTTTTTTTCTTCTTTTTCTGTTCTGCTTTTCTTATTTTATTTTACTAATGTTACCTTCGGTGCTTGTTAAGGTTTTAACAAAGTCCGATTTTCTACTTTTTTTTTTGCACCTCAATGCCTTTTTTTTTAGTTTTCATCATGTGGATAGTTTTTTATCCATCAATCCATCAATCTGAGCCATTCAATCAGTGGGTTTGCTCAAACAATGTGAATGGTGGTTTAATTTCAGAACCCACTTGACCAAATCGTGTTGGGTAATGAAGAGAAAACTTGTATGCCCTATATATGTTGGAACCCCCGAATCCATCGTTGGGTCCAAAATGATGGTAGTGAAGGCAGATATAAACTCACTTTCTCTTACCCTCTCCACCTATTGCTGTTCAAACTTGTCTCTCTCCAATACCACCAAGAAAAAGAAAGAACAAACAACAAACTTGAGGCTACTGAGTGTTCTAATCAACAATAAAATTGAAACCCAAAAAATAAAAACAAAATTAAAGGGGTTTCTCAGTTGTAAAAGATCTGCAATGGTATATTATGGTTGCTAATCTAGCAATTAAAAAGATGCCTACTTGGAAGGGCACAAAACTCAAGGAAGACCCACTGTTGGAGAGCCGGCAGGACATGGAGAAAGCCAAAGGGGGTCTTCAGAAGGCCAAGACACATAAACATTGGTCTATCTAATAAAGGATTCTGGGCGCAACAGCGAACCCAAACGGGGGATACCACACCATGGGTTCAATAGAAATTTCTGCAGTCAAACCTGTAAATTTGCTTGGGAATGAAGAAGCTTCATGCAATGCTGGCGCACAAGATAAATCTAGAATCTCATGGTAGTGGACCATAAATGAAAATTTCAGAAATGTGTGAATAAGATCAAGTTGAAACACTCAAAAGATGATTTAAATGCTTTCTATACACAAATGTATACTATTTTTCTTCAATGGTATCTCACATAAATAAATAAGGACCTCTTGTATCCCCTCTCCCCTCATTTTCTTTTCTGATTTGATGTTAGATAATACACTCACTAAGCACAAGAACCCTTTAACCCGACCCTTCTTGTTTCATTCGGTTTTTCATTTATTCCTTGTTGAAAAAAGAATGGATATCGTTACAGTTGCCTGTAGTGAGGGTCGGCAGAATCAAGCTACGAAAAGCCAGAGCCCACAGTAGCCAGCCATGCTGCAAATTCTTTGCCTACAATTGGTAGAGTCGATTCCGCATTCCTCATCAGTCATACACCTGTGGTCAGCACGAACGTCAGGGACATGGCAAGCACTCTCGACCGGATGACCTGCAATTCCTTGGGTTTGAGCAGTGGCCGGACATACTTGCAAAGACATTGCACTCGCACGTTTTGCTTTGTAGTTTGACCTCTGCACAAGAAAGATCATTCATGTTCCATTATTTCCATTTTATTGCTCTATAAGATTGTCTGAACAAATGAGAACATTTTATATTTCGAACAAAAGGGTTAGAAAAAAAAAAATATCATCTACTTGGTTTCCCAAATGAAGGGTGGGAGGAAGACCGGAAAGGACATGGATTAAGTAATCAAGAAAAGATCTGAAGCCACATGCCTTGACAACAGTTCTATTTTTTTCCCTTATCGTGGGCTTCCCCACCCTTTGGGTGAGACTAATACCACGGTCATACACACCGCCCCCTCAGAAAGTAGGGGCACAACTTGGTCCAGTTCAAACCGATAGCTTTAGCTGGTTTGCTTTGGTTTGGAACCTGTTGTGGTTCGGCTCTGTGTTAAGAGACTGGAGGGAGAACTGATCAAATTCAGTTCGGTTCTCATTCAAGGCTTGTGTAGAACTGAACCAAACCAAGAAATCAAACCCTTAATGACTTAATACTTTTTAGAAGTTAGGACTATAGATTAATGACTTATTATATGAAGTCTCATGTTCATTATTTATTTATTTTTCCCTTAAAAATATGTTACTTCCAAGAAGTTTATAGGATATTAGCAACACAGAGAACCGAACCGAACCAAACCAAACCCCCCTTGGTTTGGTTTAGTTCAGTTCTATGGACAATTCGGTTCGGTTCTGATTCTTATTTAGTGGAACCGACCTATGTCGGTTTGCTTCCAATTTGGCCCCAAACCGAACCAAGTTGCACCCCTACTAGATAGAATTGAATGGCGAAATTGGATTCATGTTGCTGACCCTAAATAATTGAACCAAGGCATAAACAATGATGATAATTTGCTAATGAACATAGGAGGATTGCCAGAGTATTTGTCCGTAACAAATTTCAAGAAAAACAAGCTGTATAGTTGAAAGTTTCGGGGACCTTTGGAATATACAGTTCTGACATATTAGCACATAAGAGTAGAGGCAATACCTCGATTGAAGTCCAGTTAGTCAGATTGTAGGCCTCTGGAAGTACTTCATGCCAAGCGCTTATCACTGGAAGAGGGTGACCTTCAGTTGTAAAGACGTAATTTTGATCAACCAAAAACGAATCATCAAACAGAAGATAAAGATATTTGCACCTGCAGTACAGGAAGAAAAAAAGGTAAAAATTATATTCAAATAGTGTTCTGAGTAACAAACGGAACCACTGTCACTAAAAATTGTAGTCTTTCGTCTATGAGAATAGAATTGCTCACGTTTCTGCGAGGAAGAAACTATGCTGGTGATCTTCCAGTTCCATAGTTGTCACATCTTTAACGCTTGCAAAACCACCTTCTACTTTGGTGTAAAAATTAAGAGAGTTCACAATTGATTTGCCCACTTCCAAGTACCAAGGATCTGACAATGTGAAAAAATTGTCAATGAAACTGCAGAAAAATGAAAGTCGCAGATGTTCTACATAATAATTGAGTTATATCTTCCAAGTTCACAAGAGTTAAGTAAAAAATTAGAAGTGTTTAAGTAGATAAAATGGAAGCTAAAGAAACTAAAACCATGTTGTGCTCCCATTTAATGGGTATAAGATTTTGGTTTTGCTATTTCATATCTAGAGGGCTGAGAATGACAATTGTGCATAGAATTTCACTGTTAGCTGCTGGTGCAAACAAGGGTTTGTTCTCACCATGCTGGTTTTCCAAGTTCATTGAGCAAAATAATTAACACATCACGGGCCATTTATGAGGTCAAACAATGCCAGGCCAGTTGAGTGAAGATTGATGGGTTTATTGTAGAAAGGATTTCTTTAAACAATTGCCAAGGGTGTTTGGCCTGTCACTCAACTAAGTCCGAACATGACCCAAACAATTGTGGTGTTAGAATTCAAAAATATCTATGGTCCTTCCATTTCTGACTAAAGCTGGTCATCCTCCCCAACTTTTAAGTTAGGCCCATGTAGTTTTTCTGTACTTTGGCTGAGAATTGCTTCTATTAATTCAATATCCTTCAACCCTCTGAGAGATTGGAACTTCCCATTTCAAAGGTCAAGCTAGTGATACCAAAAAAATAAAAATAAATAAATAAATAAAATTAATGAAGCAAATTACCAGACCTTTGGTTGCTTGATAAAGGTAAAATGTGGACTCTGCTAATTCAGGGCGTAAAGGGTAATATTTCTCTGTAGGATGCAACATATCCCGGTCTAGCAAGTACCTGTATGACATGTGAAGTTAATGGAGAGACAAGGGAGGGGGAGCCGGCAAGAGCATGAACTTATGAGCCAAAATTTACTGAAAACTTTCAACCATAAAATTAGAAAAAAAAAAAAAAATGCTAGCCATGCATACCTTTCTGGTAGCACCCCAAACTTCTCCCACACATGGAAAAATTCACGATGTGATGAGTTAGCAGCTGCAATATCTCCAACAAGAACCTGTTTTATGAGAATTTAGAAATCAAGATCACTCAAAATTTGTTCCAGGTTTCCAACAATAATCAATAAAAATGTCAAGGCCTTCAATTACTTGCCTGTAGACCAGGCCAAAATGCTTGGAGGCTGGTAAGTTGCCAATAGGTTGCCTTCCCTGTCCTCATATCAGCTTCATGATACCTGGAACACGGTAAGAATATTTAAAATATTTTCGTGTTAAGCATTCTTTCTAAAACTGACATGAAGCATCACACAAATTCAAGCAGAAAATACAGGGAGGACTACCAAACATAAGCAATCAAAAAGTATAATGTGAAGGATTTTCTTGAACTAAGAAAAGAAAGAATGAAACTTTGCATACAGATTAATCTTTAAAGAAAAGATATTGGCACACTGAACAGACTAAAGAATTAAAATAAAAAAAGCGTTCACCCAAACTAGAAGAGATATGCTCAGTATAGTACCAAGGGCCATGCCGGAAATACTTTTGCACAGCAACATAAGCGGAATGGAACATGTCCCAAAACTCCTCTCCTCCGAAAAGAATGTAAGCTTTCATTAGATACTCGTAGAATGAATCAACTCCTACAAGAGGTAGCAAATAAAATGATCAAAGTTTACTCACCAGCAAGAAAAATGGAGAACTGATATCAACCATGCATTATCATTTGAGTACAATAAAGCGTAAGGTTTAGGAGAGTTTCAATCTATCAGAAACTAGTAGCTATTTAAATGGATGAAACAAAAAAGATTTACACCTGCCCCAATGCCAGATGAATACTCTATCCATTCCCCAGTTAAAACATCCAGTGTTGTCCCTAGGAGATTCAAAGGACTTCGCATACTCCATAACTTACGAAGAGTGCGCAAAGCTGCAGCTTCATACCTGGAGTCACCAGTTAATCTTGATAATGCTCCCATTTCAAGGATGAGTGAACCTGATTTGGAAATCGAAAATAAGCAAATTTCAGAAATCGTCCTCATTTTCGGATGCATCTTAGACTATAAGTGTAAGCTCCTCACCACACCCAGATGTGCTTGTTTCAGTTGTTTCATTCTCCATCACTCCATACTGCCATCATAAATCTTTCTTATAAACAAAACTGGCAGACAATATTAATGGTTTTCAAAATTTAAAAGATACCACCTTATGAAAGAACTTTATATCTACAAAAGTTAGGCGGCATGGGGTCCTTCGAGTGAGACAACATTCCAAAAATTTAATTTATTCATTCATTTCATCTCATAAGAATAATATGCAAAATGTCTAAAGGAAAAGGTAATAAAGCACATAACAATAGATTATGTGGCAGCACCATAACAACTCAATTATGTAACTTGATCATCAATTATTATGAAAAAAAAATGGTTGAAAGCTCTAAGAAAAGAAGATGGATATGTATAAACAGAGCCCAGTGTCATATCTTTTTCTTTTGGCAGTGAGGAAAAACCAATAAACAAAGCAAATGAAAAACCAACTAAAAGACTGAAGAAAAGGAGATAAAAAAAAGGAAAAAAAAAAAAAAGAAATAGTAGAAAGAGATGTTTGTTTTTGTTTTGTACAAATACATCACATGTCATTAACACTAAAAAATGAAGTTTCCTACACCGGCACAGCATCCACTTTCAAGCGTATGGGTAACATAGAACTGACCACATAGATTGTCCAGTTATAGAATTGATCCATTCAAGTGAGATTTTTTTTTTTTGTGGGGAAGGGGGGGTATTTGGCATCTTCTGATAATCGAAAAAGCAATTATATGATTATTAGAGCCATCAATATTCAATCTACGAGATCTCCTAGGTGGGACCGATCAAATGGTATGTTGCAACCCCTTGCATGTGTTATGTGTACAGCATACAAATGTACGACGGCTTCCTCCCAGCTAGAACTAAGTATTCCCAAATGATCCTTGTTATTCAAATACCACAGACGCATCAAGAAATATGTTGTACAAAGTTAGAGTAGGAGTTTTTAGCTTGTAAAAGACACTTGAGCTACATAGTACTATGCTATATATCCATGCATAATAGACCTTCGACGATCTTAGTGCATAACGTATGACCCCAGCTATTTCATGATTATAAAGAGAAGAAGCAAGGACTCATATTCCTTTTCAAGGGTGAACAAGTATTCAACTTGGAAACGAAATACTGTCCTTGAACCAAAGCATGTTTTAGGCCATACCTTCAGATTAATCCATGCATATGGCAATCCAGTGGGGGTATCGAATGCACGTAAGAAACGTTGCCCTAAATCGTCAGCCAGAATAAGTAACTGGTTCTTGTATATTCCTTGAGCTAACCTGTTTGTAGAATCAGTTGCAAGAATATGAGCAGAAACAAGCCCTCCAAGAACTCTTATGTTGCACTACACAGTTCAGAGAAGGGGAAAAGAATACCATCAGATCACTTTGTATCCATATAGCTTAGAAGTTCATGAGAAAACATCACTCCCTTAACCGACAATCGTCAGTTAAAAGAATTGCTCCTGACCCTTTCTTTTTCTTTTTTTTCGCCCAGTTTTAGGAAGATTGACGTATCATTAACTTGAAGATTTTGAATTAGCTACCTCAAATAGATTTATCCTCGCATCAACATCAAATGTAAGATTTTCAGAAAGCCAAAGAACTGCTCTTTCAAATTCTGTGTTGTTACCCAATACAAGAAGACTGCAAAAGGGAAAAATAAAAATAATCAAGATGGAATTAGTGTGCCAGAATAATGATCAAAGTGCTTGATGTGGTTCCAAGTCACTATGCTATAAAAAGTTCATGGGAAAAAGACTCCATTCCAACATATCACCATATTGAATGCATAGTTTAGGTAATCAAGTTAAAATAAGTCAAAATTGAAATTTGGGAACTAGAAAGTCAAATACAACAATATTAAGTCAATGCCCATATCATGGAATACTTGGTTGACATTAACATAACAACATCACGAAGTACAAGATATATATAGAAACCTACATAAAAAAGAATGGTTCTAAAATGTATCCCCAAAATACAGAATGATACAAGAACCTAAGGGCATTTTTCTAGGTAAAAATATTGTTTGAGTAGCAGAGTTTATGCAAAATGCAGTAAAACTGAAACTGATGAATTGAAATCATATAAAAATCAAACTGCTTTTTGGTAGTATTGAAAGTTAGGTAATTAAGTTAAATTAAAACTAAACAAACAAACCGATATCACAAAAATATGTCCAGAAAAAACATTCAAAGATTTCTTGCACTGGGAATATAACATACCTTGACAGTGATTCAATAAGTGTTAGGGATGATCCATTGTAGTTTTGAGGTAAGCGTTCAAGCTGAAATTGAGATAAAATAGGGTTAACTAAAAGAGCTTTCCTAAAAACATTGTCAATCCATACTAGATGCTGAGCTAAATTCTCAAATAGGAAATTATTACATTCAAATTTCCAAGCTCACTAAGGGAGTCAGTAAAAGTCTTGGAAAGTGGTTTTAGCTCGTCATGCTGCAAAACAAGAAAATAATTTACATAATGCCATGACAAGCAAGGAAATTGCAAATCAACTTACCAAATTTAAATTCTCTCGTTTCCCAACTGTGAATCGAGGTGACTATGGGACAGATTGTCGAAGACTTGTAAGGAAAATAAAACATATCGATATTGGATAATATCATCATGGAGTTGGAACTGACCGGAAATGCATGAGTCATGTAGTTTTCATAAGCATGGTAAAACCTGAAAAAGAAGAGAAACAACATAGGAAACTTTTTTTTTTGGATAAATAACTGGATGTTCACTAACAAAGGAAGGATAAAAGTACAGAAAAGGAAGGGATTTCCCTTTGAACACTAAACTTTGTATTGATAGAAATCTTAAATAAATTAAGAATCTAAGTGCTTTAGTTTATATTGTGAGTGTGAATGGATTAGAGATCTAAGAAGGTGATTCTGTTGGTTTAAGAAAGTCTTATTTAAAATTTATCTTTATCATACATTAGGAATTTCAATTTGATGGTGTCTATATATGGGGGCATGGGATTTTTTTTTTTTTACTTATCAAAAAAAAAAAAACTCTATGATATAGTTATTATTTTATTTAATCTCTCTAAACTTTGGAGCTAGTGTGCTTGTTTGTTCTTTTGTAGTGTGGTCAACGAACATGTTGAACCAGGTTTGGGTTCTAATAATTGTTATCAGAGCCAATCAATTTAGTGAGTAGGATTCCATACTGTTCGATCTAGAGTTATAGGTTGTGTGGGCTCAGTTTCACACAGTTCTCCCACATAGAAGAAGGATGTTAGGATTCAACAAAAAAGAAGTTGAAGTTAGCAAACTGAAAATATTGAAAGAGTCTTACCAGTTAAGAGTCTCTAGATATGCTACCAATGGCCCATCATCATAAAATATAGGGTGGGAATATGCTAAATAGTGGCATGTCAGAGAGAATCTAAGCGAGGAAGCTGAGAAAGTGCTTGAAGTGTTGAAAAAGAAGATTTGTGTGATGGTAGGGATGTACACTAAAGATTTGGACGTCTTGCTCAAGTTTGGGAGAAAAACTGAGATCCTTTCTTCAAAACTACAAGGGGTTCTTCATATTGGATCATTGTTTTTGAAAAAATAAGTGTTTGAAACAGACTAAGAACAAATTATTGATATGGTATTGTTGGTCATCTCGACTACTTTTCAGTTTTCTTAATAAATGGTCTTATAAAAAAAATTCTTGATATGGAGACCGAAATTCTTGATATTGTATTGGAATTTATACAATGTAAGTAGACACAATTTATTATATAATGCAAGTGATGAATGAGTGAGTGTGGACTTGTTCCCTTACTCAATCAATAAAGTTGTAGAATGGTACAAGAGTGGATATTGGGAGCATGGACAATCACGGTGTCGATAAAGGCATTATGCATGCATGGATGATTACTCACCACCCAACTTAATTAGATTGTCGACATGATTTTTGTGGACACAAAGATGGATGGTAGAACATGAGCACAATTGAGAGTATTAATTTTATTGTCACTGTCAGTTCATTATAAATCTAAGGTGTTAGTGTTGATTATGATAAAAGCATTATTGAATTTGAGTTTTCTTTTAGAGTGGTTCTGTAAACAAATAACATTCATACATGTTGAACAAGGTTTCAGTTTTAAATGTATGGTTACTTGGAAACATACATCTTATTGTTCAAACCTTTTTACTAGAACAAATTCTCTTTGGTAAGTTGTTTAGTGTTTTATAACATCATAAACAAACAAAAAAACAACAAATAGAGTTCTTCAACAAAAAAAAAATAGCTGCTTGGGTTCATTAAAAAAAAAATTAGGATTTTTTTTCTGGATGTAACATATGAATTACAGAAGCTAAAAGGTATTTAAATTTTTTATTTTTTTTAAAAGCAAAAATAATGAAACAGATAAGCTATTTCACCAGATTCTGCCTAATTGCCAATCAGACATCATGAAATTGCCTAAAACATGCACCAGCTCACAAATCCATCATAAAATCATCAAAATTAAAACAACCCTTTTATAGAAAACTCTATATAAAAAGTTAATCATGGATCATCAAGTTGAGAGCTTGGTAGAAACTTCAAAGTCACAATATATCTAAATTGAAGAACCCATGAAACAAAAGAAGACCCAGATGGCAGAGAAATCAAAATCCATAAACAAACCCAAGAAATTTAAGTAAGTAGTCATGCTTACATCTTGCGGACTTTCTCTCTCATAAATCTCTTCTTAGCAGCTCCTCGAAGATCGACCTTACACATGGCTAAGTTAGAGATTATTGGAGAGATTACAAGAAAGAGAAGAACCCATGTCCCTAATCCAAGACTAGATTTGGGAGTCGACATGTTTCCGATCGATTCGGATTGCAGAGATTTGCAATTTAAATCACCAGTCTTCGAGGATTAGAGTGAAGGAGAGGAGATCTCTTCGATTCGACAAGAAGCCGGTTAAGGTATTTTTTGGACTTACCTCCTTAGGAAAGTTGTAATATATTACATGCCTCCCTTAACTTAAAGTGATTTAAATTACCCCCTTGAATTTTGACCTTCGCTTGACTAAACAAATGAAAGAGAGAGCTTCATTCTAGTGCACCAAGGAATAAATTAATTTTTTTTAATTGGCTAATAAGCATGTAACATTTCAAGAAACCCATGATTAAAAATCTCTCAAATCTTAGAGTTATACTCATTGTAATATTTCATTTTTGGATTGAGCTTTGTTGACTCACGATATGACACAGTATCTTGACTGTGTTTAGGATTGTGTTAAGTTGACTCAAGATGTAACATAATATCTTGCCTGTGTAAACACAAAATTCAATGATTGAAAATTATCCTCGATATTAGTATCATCAAGATATGTATTGTTGACAACGTCTCTCTAACCTTTTATAAGTTCAGTTGGTTTGACACACTACAAAGCAACTTTGAGGTCGTGGCTTCAAGTCTAATTTACCCATTAAAAAAATATTATACGATGCGATAAATTTATTGCACCCAATACACATGTATTAGGGATTTGGATAGTTCTATTTCTCTCTACTCTATCTTTATTCTTTATAGAATGATTTAGACATTCACCTCCACGTTTGGTGAATATTTGAGATATCCCGAATACATTGAAACTCTCCCCCCCCCCCCCCCTCCCCTCCCCTCCCCTCCCCTCCCCTCCCTAAATTCTTTTTGATAACAGGGTATATAGACAGTGAATCGAGTCGTATCTAGACTTTGCCAAGTCCATAGACAATGGTCTTATCCAAGGACTAGTCCTGGGGTGCATGCAACATCTGCACATCACATGCACACCATGTAAGTAAGGGTGTGCCCTTGCGAGTGGCCCCTAAGGAACTAATGCTCATTTGGATATCGAACTCATGACGTATGGGGATGACATGCCCCCTTACCTCAGTATTCTATATAAACTAATTAAAATGACTTTTAAAACCCTTACATTGAATTATATAACAGAAAACACTTAAATTTTATCTTTAAAAAATCCATAAACTTCAAGCTCCTCAACTTTTATGTGAAAATATTTTTACCTTTTTTTTTAAATTCATCATTTTCAAATTTTCCTTAATCGCTAATGGAAAATCCCTAATTTTTTTTTTTAATCAAAATTTCATTGTATTCAACTTCCCCAAAAATCATTTCTCATTCTTTAGATTTGTCAATTGAAGTAGGTAGAATTTTAAGATTGAATATGGGGGTAAAAGATTTTGCCTAAGAGGTTGAGGATGACTGGATTTGGTAAGAAAAATCCTGAATTTTTTTACCATTGATAGACTATGAGAGCATTTAGATCATCTTCATTAGTTAATTAGAAAAGACCGAGTTCAAGAAGTGAATGTCAATAATTTTAAAACATAGGGGTATATGAAATGAGTCTTGCTGGAGTGACTAAGATCGTATCTCATATTGCACATCTTGGCGAAAAGCATATATGATTCCTATGTATTTGCATGTCAGGATGTGCGATGTGAGGTACAATCTTAAGGTCACTTAGCATCATTTATAGGCATAATTGGGGTGCCTATAACGCTACCCTAAAACAGTAGCTAGTGATATTAAAATTTAAGGCTCTTTCAAGGGCTAACACTTGATGGACTTGGAATCGAACATCTATCATCATGGGCTAAGTATCCAACATTTTTATCTATGGGCCTTAACTTTAATGACAATGTTCAATTTAGATTTTAAAATAGCCGATCAAGATTATTAGTGTTTGTACACCTGTCAAATACTACATCCTACACGTGGAAGATATATAGGCATCCCAAACCATGAACAAAGACTGAATGCGTCCAGGACTAGGGCCCAAGTGCCTCAAAGCAGAGGCCGAAGGGAGTATCGAGGCCCTACGCCTCATCGAAGTGTCGCAGAAAAGTCTCCGACAATTGTCAGTGCGTGTTCGATTTTGCTTTTGAACACGATTTGAAGTCCAAATGGAATTGTGTCCAATCAAATTTCAAAACACGTCATAAAAATATTAAAATAGGATAACATCACGTACAACCAAAACGCTAACACTTTCCTTACTCACTGGGTAAGATTTTGATTATTACTAAGGCCTATTTTGCTTAAATAGATGATCACATTGATCCAACATCGTAACCTTCTATATTTCATCTAAAATTTTGAAAATGGATGATTATCGAACTTTTGTGAAACTTCTAAATTTAAAATTAAAATTTAATAATAAAATAAAATAAAAAATTGAATTTTTCTTTTTAAAGTCCGTAGAATTTTGTCCACTACAATCTTCAAGTATTCAATTATTAATTTTGATTGTCACAAGTTGAGGCCAAAGATCCTAATTAGTATAGGTGAAATCCTTATTAACTTAGTAAGTGTAGTTGGACTTCAGTCAAAATGCATCCCAACATTTGAAAAAATAAAAATCTCCCTCTTCCCTTATGTTCTTCTTCTTATTATTGTTGGTGGTAAAGAGAGAGGAGAGGATAAGTAGGTGATTTGAGAAAATAGAGGGATATGTTTGTCATTTTTTTTTTAAAGAGAAGCAATTTGAAAAAAAAAAATTGGGTGCAAAAGGTACCACCTTTTTAATTCTAGAAAATTATATTTCCCATTTTCATAATAGATTTTTTTTTCTTTTATAGAATAACTGCACTTGATCCCACAGGCTCAGTGAAAATGTATCATGTAATTCCTTAATAATTATTTGCTAGAATCGCTATTTTTTTTTTTTTTTTTTAAACTTATGGTCTTTTTTTGTTGATCGATAACTATAACATCAATGCATTTGTCTTGAATGACTTTCTGAACCTCATCATTCAACCATCAAGTTCTTCTATATTTGTGAATAAATTTTTATTTAGATTTGTTTTTTTGGATAAATAAATATAAATTCCTGGATGGTCGAGGAGGGAGCTTGCGCTCAAGACATTTCCCTTTTTAGAGGGAGGCCTTGACCACTATACATAACATTACTTTCATTTATATTATATTTATTCAAAAAAGACTTTTCAGTTCGCAACAAAAGTTTCCAATCATAAAGGAATCTCAAGGACTTTTTTAATAGAACACAGTTAAATTGTAAAACACTTGTATACCAAACACCAACACTCTAAAAAAATAAGTACTGGAGGTGCTAAGTTTCTTATGGCCTTACTTAAGAGGACCCTTGTGAAAGTGTTTCTTTCTAAATAATCCCTAAGTTTTCCGTGGAGTTTGATAGGATATTTAGTAAATTTTTTTCTTTTTTAATGGTCCTTTGTTATGGATGAACTCACCATTTTTTTTTTCTTACAATTGAATTCAAAACCTTTATTACTATCAAACTCACCACAATTTATTGTCGAGTTCACCACTTTTTAAATAAAAAAGTAGTGAACTCGACATTGGTAAAAGCCACCCATTTTCAATTTTTGAGTTTTTTCGACTAAAATATATGGAAAGATCGACTAAAAATTTGAGATAATGACTTGTTTAGATGATTTCAATTCAAAAGAACCATTCTTGATCAATTTTCATTTGAAAACTAAGGAAAAAAATGAAAAAAAAAAAAAATCCTAATTTTTACATAAATCTTCAAAATGTTTGAAAAAACCTTTGAAAATGACTTCTTTTTCTTTTTTAAATCCTTTCCAACGGAATGGAGCATCTGAAACTCGATTGAAATGTCAAAAATTCAATTTTTGGATAAAAACGATGAATTCGAACGGTTAAGACATTCAATCATGAGAAATGTGGGAGATGCGATCTAAGGACTATTTAGAAAGAAAGAGTTTACTAAATGTCCTACCAAGCTACCATAAAAAATTTAGGAACTATTTAGAAAGAAACCCTTCTGCTAAGGTCCTTTAAGTAATTTTTCCTATTAAAAACTATGTAGGATCAGCTTCACCTTAAGGCAACTTAGATGTTTGCCTAAGTCAAATTAGTGGATAGAAGATCTATTGGTCTAAAATTTATCGACTCGGATCCCAACTTCTAATAGATTGGCTTAACCCAATGATTCAATCCAAACTCATCGAATAAAATCGGGTGGGTCTCAAATTTTAAGGTTCTCAATGATTCAATATAACGAAAAAAAGGACTTCTCTAATCAAAAATAAAATTTGAGACAAAATACAAGACAACTGCCAAAATGAGAGAAAAGACAATTTTCAAAAGGATGAATATTGATTCTTTTAAGAGGATTTTATATGGTTACTAAGTTTTATGCACTAACTCAAATGTTGTTGAGACTATAATTTTCCAAAAATATATTTTATCAACGAAACATTTGCTCGTAAACAGTTTGCGATTGTTATGACTTAACAGTTAGAATAATGCTGAAGAGACCTCAAATATTGGCCTCATTTCACATTGTCCCATCGTGTAAATGTGTTCGAATCATATATGTTTTTATCGAGATACACGTGAAAGAGATCCATGGTTCTATGCACACCTTCACGTCAGGAAAATATGAAATGAGATCAATCTTGAGGTCACTCTAGCATGGTTCTAACGATTAATAGGTTTTCTGGAAAAGATTTGCTAATCTTTTAGGATCATCTAACAATTAGGGCTTGTTTGCTATGGCCTCGAAACCTTGTAATTCTGCGCATTTTTTTGCAATTCAAAGTGTTCGATTGAAAAGTTTTACCTACCTAAATTTTAGGAAAAACAATATGAGGACGTGAAAAAATAAATTTGTATTTGATTGGAGGATCAAATATCCACAAAGTAAAGCTGGTTTGCATAACCAAACACCTGAAAATCACAAACTTCTACTTTAAATTGATTTTATATTGTTTTGCAACCGTACGATAATCGCATCTTAAGTGATTGAGACTTATGCGACCTGGTTTGACACCCCCATCATAGAACCGTAAATCATTTGTCTCGGGATACGTAGAATCAAGACAAATGATCTATGGTTGTGTGAAGGGGGTTGCAAGTGGCGTTTGTCAGAAGTGAGAGTCATATTATCATATGGTACTTCATCAAATTCTCTCCCCCACATGAGTCGGATCGCATCACATCGTTTCCCTTGATTTATCTCACCGACAGTTATAAAGGAGACAATTATCGAATTTGGCACATTAAGTGGGCCTAGGATTCCTCAAGTTATAGCCGTGCATGGGTATGGAGATGGAAAACTAAGCGTGGATGAGCTGTCACGTGTGACTACACCGAAAACCGCGTTTGTATCACCGCTTTCGGGGTGGGTCCACAGCACATGCATGACCCAAATCTCAAAATACCCCACCCCCACCCCCACCATTTGAACTTATAATATAGGGAAGTGCAATTGTGCATCCCGATGAAAAATCTATGGTTGTATGCATATGCCATGTCAGGAGAGTAGAGGGGGAGTAAGTTTATCATTATTCCTAGAGTCATGATAATCTGACTCACTTTTTTGTACACAATCTTCATAAATCGTAAATCCTTGTCTTCGAAATATACAAAGACCGATCTTTATGATTTTATACGATTTTGTAAGGGGAACGTGCAAAAAAGTGAGTGAGATTACCAAGACTCTTATTCAGAATATTACAAAAGCTTATTATAATTAGGGATTTCCAATTGTTTGATTTGAACATCTTTGTGGGTTCTAACGACTTGTTGGATCATTAATCCTTCCTCTATTCTCTTCAAAATCTATCATCTCTAATCTCTTTTTTTTCTTTACTCATCACTTCAACCTTCAAATACCATCATCTCTGTCTACTCCTACGAACGTTCTTCTTGATTAGTGAATCACAAATCGTGAACCTAAATTCGAACCAACCAAACCCCCAAATCAAATAACACAGGTCTATGATGGTGGACTGATATTTTCTTAACTTTTGATCAAAATAACTTTGATCTTATTAACTTTAAATGTAAAAGTGAGGGTATTTATGAGATCAAAATTTATTGGAGAACTACCTCTACACCGCCACCTCTCGTTATAATAGTGAAGATTTAACTCCATCTTTGTCATTAATAAGCCATGACACATGTTTATAGTTTACCTATAAATTCTCATCGTAGTGGGTTCTCAAGATTTGTCTCATCTTTCTGATGAGTCATTTTTGTTTTTTGTTTTTTTATTTTTTTTTGATAAAATTTTAACATCAAATCCATCATTTTCAATGCCTTTATCCCCATACGTACACCCTAACATATTGATCAAGATTGTTCAAACGGTGGTCCCACACAGTTTTGGGTTGGTGGGCCCTCCATGATGGGCGTAGGTACCGTAGGATCTATCGATAATGACAGATCGTGGATCATCTGTTAAAATTTGTCTTGATTAAGTCAACTCGCTCTTTGCATGCCATGGATCACTCACGCTGTTCAACCTTTTTAATTAATTATTATATTTTCCATTAAAATACTGTTGCTTCTTTATTTAAAAAAAAGTATCTTAAATCTTGAATATAAACACAATATTTGTTCACATGATGTGCATCCAATTCAACCACTTGATCTTCAGCTATGGGGGGGCCCACTTTCTCAGCATTCTCAGCCCTTCATTTGGTCTACTTAATCACTGAAAATCAGACCAATCAAATATATTTTGATTTATCAAAAAGCTCATTTAGTTGTAAAGGTTGAATCTAAAGACAAGAAATCAACTTTCAAGCTGATTTCTTGGGTACAGACTGTAGAGCAGTGGTGCACAAATGAATAGGACAAACTTTCCCGAGTATGTAGGCCCAACAACAAAGAGTCTGCTAATGCTGACGTGGTGTTTAAATTAGAATTGTAGTTGGATAGCTATACAACTTCCGCGAGTACATAAGTACAACTAAACAAACCTTTTTAAGGGCCATCCCGCCATACGACACCATGTGCTGCACCCCGCAATTAACGCTCAAAAACAAAATCTTTCTCACTAATGTAGAATACAGCCCTACCCCACTCCTCAAACCCCTCAAAAAATTATAATTTAATTATGAGTCCTGATTATTTGAGTTAACCGTTAATTTTCAAACTTTATACCCATTGACTGTGGTCTTTAAGTTGAGATTATAAAATTTAACTAAAATACCCTCATCTTGATTTTTCTCCAAAAAACCATTACCTTCGATTTATTTAATAATGTTTTGTGGAGGGTAAATTTATGCTCTCTCACGTACACAGGTAAACTCATATTACATAAGGGTCTGAGCCCATTGATCATTATTGAATGCATCAACCAATCTTTGATACCTTTGAGGTAGATATGAAATTTTTGCACTCACATCCTCCAAAGTGAAAATTTCTTAATATCTTCTTTTTCATTTATTCATAAGAAGAAAAAATATTGAATAATTAATTGGACTACGTAAAAAATAAGTGGTGATACAAACTTTCTAAGTTCGTGGACCAGGATTTAAAATTCTCTTTCACTTACTAGTTACTAGTCACTAATTTCATTTGCTTAACTAAAAAACGAAAAAAAATAATGATATTTTGACCTCCCCCCCCCCCTACGTCCCTATCACAGAACCAAAGTGAAAATGTCTAAATATCTTCTTTCTCATTTATTCATAAGAAGAAAAAATATTGAATAATTAATTGGACTACGTAAAAAATAAGTGGTGATACAAACTTTATAAGTTCGTGGGCCAAGATTTAAAATTCTCTTTCACTTACTAGTTACTGGTCAGTAATTTCATTGGCTTAACTAAAAAACAAAAAAGAATAATGATATTTTGAGCCCCCCCCCCCCCCGTCCCTATCATATAATCGAAGTGAAAATTTCTTAATATCTTCTTCCTCATTTATTCATAAGAAGAAGAAAAAATACTCAATAATTAATTGGACTACGTAAAAAATAAGTGGTGATACAAACTTTCTATCACATAACTGTAGATCATTTGCCTTGGGATACATAAAATCATAAATATTTTTCTTATGTATCCCGAGACAAATGATCTATGATTCTATGATGGGGTTATAGGTGTCAGATTACCACGACTTAAAAAAATGGTCATTCCTAATGTTAAAAGAGAAGGATGCTTTGAAGGAATCGTTAGTATTTGGCAAGTGTATTTTCGTCTTTTTCTTACGAGTTTCCCATTGGTCATGCTCGTCAAGGGAGCATATAATCAATTTTAGAGCTAAAGGGATGTCTTAAACATTCACTAAAATCCAGGGGTGTATTCTAAACTGTAAATTTACCCCTCAAAGAAAGACCTTTTATCTTTAGTCCTAAAAGGCTAAAACCCCTCCGCATTCCTCTTCTCAGTTCTCACTCTCCTCTGTTTTTCTCTCTCACACACAAACAGATCTACTCTCTCTCTCTCTCTCTCTCTCTGAAGCTCTCTTCCCTTCAACAATGGCCTCACCCTTCCTTCTCCTTCTCCTCATCTTCTCTTCTTCCCTCTTTTTCACTCCAACCCAATCAAGACTCACCACAAACTACTACACCAAATCATGCCCAAAACTCCAACAAATCATTCAAGACATCATCACCAACAAAGAAATCACCAACCCTACGACCGCTGCAGGAACCCTTCGTCTCTTCTTCCACGACTGTATGGTTTCAGGCTGCGATGCATCGGTTCTCATCACCTCCAACACCTTCAACAAAGCAGAACGCGATGCAGACATCAATCTCTCTCTACCAGGTGACGCCTTCGATGTAGTCGTCCGCATCAAAACCGCTCTCGAACTCCAATGCCCAGGCATCGTTTCCTGCTCCGACATTCTCGCACTCGCAACTCGTGATCTCGTCACCATGGTTGGTGGTCCCTTTTATCAAGTTCGATTAGGTCGTAAAGATGGGTTTTATTCCAAAGCTTCAAGTGTTGAAGGAAATCTCCCACGACCAACAATGGAGGTCTCACAGATCATCTCTATCTTCGCATCAAAGGGTTTCTCTGTAGCAGAGATGGTAGCATTAACTGGTGCCCACACAATTGGGTTTTCTCACTGTAAGGAGTTCTCTAATGGGATCTTCAATTACAGCAAAACTTCATCGATTGATCCAACAATGAACCCTAGATTTGCTGATGGATTGAAGAAGGCTTGTGAGAATTACCAATCGAATCCAACAATGTCTGCGTTTAACGATGTGATGACACCTAATAAATTCGATAACATGTATTATCAGAATCTGCCAAGAGGATTAGGGCTCTTAGCTTCGGATCGAGCAATGATTGTAGATTCGAGGACGAAGGGTTATGCGGAGACGTTCGCAGCGAATCAAACTGCGTTCTTTGAGGCATTTGCGAGAGCAATGGAGAAGCTTAGTGTGACTGGTGTGAAGATGGGAAGAAAGGGTGAGGTTCGACACAGATGTGATGCGTTTAATACTATTAAAACTTAGAATTATACGATGTAAGTCAATCAGGACCGTTGGATTTTAATCACGAGGATTGAAGAAGAAGAAGAAGAGGGAGGAATGATTGTGATGTTGATGTCGGTACACTTAATTCTTTGGTTATAAATTATGAATTATTTGATGATGATCTTTCTTGTCTCTTTGAAATAATATATTTGTATAATATACAATTATAATTTGTTTTTGCTAGACGTGTGTGTGTGTGGTGTAGCAAAGATTGATCTTTGCCACAACGTTTTGCATCTCAGAGAATCATTTTTTGTTGTGTGGTGGATCTATTTTATGTTTCAATTGCTCTCTTTTTTATTTTCTGTATTGCTGAGAAAAGTCCCTTCACTTTGGTTAAGTCTTTTTTTTTTTGGGATGCTATTCAACACACGGGACTCATGTGATTGTTGGTGGACCCAGATTCTATGAGCACTAGTGGAAAAATTTTGTGAGCAAATTTTTTTTCTCACGTTACATTACTTTGTACAAAACTTAAAGTGAAAGGGACGTGTCATTAGTTTGAAAATATCTCTAATATTCATCAAAACTTCGTGGGATGTATAAATCACTCTAAATTTTGTTTTCAAAGATTCAGCCCAAAATTTTTATGGTTATGCGTGCTCCACCTCGGCATCAGAAACAATGTACATTTTAATGTTGCTTCGGCATTATCCAATTTTGCAATTTTTAAATATCAGGTAAATCAACGTCTCGAATTTTTGAAACCATGCTTTTGAGAGTGTAACTATTGCCACACCAACTTTTACTAATACCACACCAGTTCCTTTATAAATCACCAAATATTGCACAGTTGATGTGGCAATAGCAACTCTCACAATTTAACGCATGTAATTTTAGGCCGTATTATGTATGTTGGAATTTGGAGTGTAAAACCACGCCCAATGGATTTTAAAAAAAAGGTAATGTTGACAACCACCCCTCCCTGAAGATGGAGGGGAGGGCGAACAACCACCATTTCAAAATTGAACGAAACAGATTTAATGTAGGCTCACGCAATGGCGAGATACTAGCAGGGGAGTTTGAACTTCTCCACAGTGGAGTAAGAAAAAAAAACTTAGGACTTTTACAGCAATCTACAAATATTGGATCTCTTTTTGCTGAGAAATATTTTCAGTTTTCATGTTCGGGGGAGGAGTTAGTTCTACTCTTGAGTTCACGTAAATAAGTCTGTCTATGCCACCCCAACGACATAAAACATATCCATTCTATGGGCAAGATCTTGGGATGCGCTATAGAACCCCAAGAATCTGCTGTTTATTGATTGATTAGTGAAACAGAAATAAAAGAAAAATAAATAAACACGATGCAGGGAAGGAAATAATTTTACAATAATAGTGAGTTCTCATCCTTTACATGCAAGAGTAATGGGAAAAAAAATTGTACCAGAACCACCATCTCCTCCACCGCTTGATGATCCATTTCGCCTTAAAGTAGGAAAGATGGAAATGTCCGACAAAACTATAACACAATTACAAAGGGTACAATAGGTTCACCACCCAATAGTTGCAGGTCGAAACTTGCCCCATAATTGTTCAAAGAGATCACAATCCTACACGATGAGAGCAGCAAAACCTTGTCAACATGGGAAAACACAATCACTAACAAGGTAAAAGATGGAATGTTAGGATGCTAACGTTACACTATTCAGCATGGCTTGGTCTTGTCCACTTTCAAGTGGATATTGAACCATTTCTTCTTCCTTGACCTATCCTTTGTTGTAGGCTTTTTGTGTCTCGCTGGGCGTTCTTCTTCCTTTTTAGACTCCTTGAAAGAACCTCTGACCTTACCGCTACTCGAACTTCTTTTCAGAGGCTGAGAAGTTGAGTATGAGGCATGGATTGTGTTCCTTTGCTTAAGAAGTTCATCAATCTAAAGGAACAAATAACAGATGACCAATCAAGATTATTGGAGCTCCACTTCAATAACAATCAATGAACTTGAATTTCATTTTCATAAAATTATGGAATTCGGACATGAAACATGAAGGATATACTCACAGCCTGCATTTCTTGGGCATATCTACTGGTCATCTCAGTGAATTGTGCCAGAACCTGTACACTCAACACGAATATAAGAGAAAAAAATATTTGTATTTTCAGGGTATGTAGAAGTGCTCATGCAAAAGTCTGAACCTCTCTGTACTCAGTCTCAAATTTAGAGAGTTCCGCCCTTTTAGTTAAAATTTGAGCTTCCACAGCTCTCAGTTTATCCTTTTCTTCTGTAAATGGTGCAGCACAAAGAACTTCTATGTTGTAGCTCGCACTTTTGAAAAAGTTGTCACCTGTAGTTTAGGCTCATCAGAGTGTATAATCAAGAAAAAGTACCACTCCTGACCAGATTCAAGAAGTTACACAACTGACCATAAACAGAAAAGATATGGGTGCCTGCTTTTAGTTCAGTTAGTTCACATGGCTGAAATCCGTCCAATTTTTTGAAGAAGGCAGCATCAGGATCCTTTGCTGCAGCCATCTGGAGCAGTTTTGAAAAGGCAGAAAGGGAAACAATGAGTAAAGATGTGATTTTATAGACCTATATATGTATTTTGAAGAATAAGTTGACTTCTACACTAGTTACAATGCTGTTAGCTCACCGAGTTCACTGCTTGATCCAACCGGTAAACAGGGAAACCAAGAAAATACATCCCAGCAGAAGTAACCTTCCCAGTCTTTGTGCTGTCCTCCTACATCATAAGTGATTTAGGTCATAAATGTAATTTCAACTAAAATAAAGCATTTTATGGATAAGAGCATGTACAATCAAGGATCCATGAAATTAATAAAAACCACGCAAATAACTAAGGTAACTTAGGGTAATAGAAGTGATTTATAATTATATATTCTCACTGAATTCGAAGCACTAAGGTGATAATATGATGAAAGAGAGTTGTAGTTGCCCATCTCAATTACCAACTAAGATCACCATGACCATCCATGGAGGAGCATCATGACCATTCATTGTCATTTTGTATTGATTTAATCCCTCCTAGGGTTATTTGAGCGGTGTACATTTGTAGGCTAGTTTCACAGGTTTGCTAGTTGCATATGCATTTAAATTGGTCAAAAGTAGTAAGCAGCGTACTAAATGAAGGTCAGTGGAGAAGTTATAATAAGATTTGTTCCTCTGTGGAAAAAAAAGAACAAGCTTTTAATAATGAAGCAATAGAAATGTATAGCTTCTACAGTACTTGTATGAACGCTCTATATAGAGTTGAATAGAGAAATAGATTTCATAGTTTAGGAATGTCCAAATGAAATAATCCTTAACGGTTTGCACTTAATCAATCCTAAAAAACCTCACAAGCCCTACCCACCACTATAGTTTAGGTCAATTTACAGGCCACTGTGTCTTTTCAAAAAGAAAGGGGGAAGGAGATGCATAAATAAATGAGTTGGGTTGGGCCACTAGACATACCAAAGCCCCAAAGGTCATGCCCAATCCTCAAAATAACCAGACCTAGTCCAGCCTGTCCTGAAAATAAATGTACTTAGTTACCTTGCCCAAGCCCAATCAATTGCGACCCAGACTGAACGCGAGCCAACCCAGCCCATTGACGGGAGAGCATGTACCCATTCAATGTAGGAGGCATGGCTCATCATATGCCAAAAGTCCCAGATATTTTTCAATCAGGCAGATTCAATAAATAGACTACTCATTTCATTAGTTACCACTCCCAAGTTCCAACAATTTGACCGACGTAAAGGAAGCCTCAAACAACAGTTGTTTGAAAATGAAATTCAGAAGGTAATTGTAAGGTCCCCCAAGACATGCTGGCTTTCTCATTCCCAGATCAGAAAATGAAACAATTGAGGCAAAAGCCCAAACCACATGATTCTTAACATAAAGGTCAAGGGAGAACAAGACACTGGAATTCACATGCTTTGGTAGTTCAATTAGAGGAAAAAGGAAATCTGTGAGTATGGAATGGGAGGGAATAAGTTCAAATCCAAGACATGACTGAGTAAATTAGAGGAACTGGTGAGAGCTGCAAAGACAATTTTAGGGTACCCTCCAACAGAGAAGACATAAATTGTGGTCAGAAACAATCTGCCAAAGTGCAAGTGTGTTAGTTACTTCATTCCCATCTGCAAATGGTTACACATTCGATATTAACCAAAGTTCGTCTCCATTTACTCCAATAGACTCGCTGTTCCAATTACATCAATAGAAAATCCTGATTATATTAGTACCTGTAATGCAAGGCTTAAACCACCATTCTCTACCTGCTCAAAGTACAATAACTGCACAGAAAGCACACCCATTAATAGCAAGAAAGGGTGTAGAATTAGTCAAATATATTTTTTGATCGGTTAATTAGTAAAATATATCAAATTACAGTAGTTAGTTGGCCCAAGATCGAAAAATAAGGAGCAAAATTCTTAAGAAATTGTACACTTCCACAATAAAGAAATGCTTACGGATGCTAGAGTTGGCATGGAAAGAGAGATAGAAAAAGTAAAGTTATGAAAAATAATCTATATTTGGAATTTAAGATAGCAACTATTATGAAAGGGTAAAACTTGGAGTCCACAAATTGGATCCCATGCTCCCATTTTTGGCCCAATGTGACACCCGGACAACACGATTGCTATTCAATCCAAATTCAATACTGGGGTGTCATTTGTGATGGGAAACTACATCCTCTGATTTCAAAGATTTCTAGAAGGTCCAAGTTTGAATTAATCCTCATCACATGAAAATGTTAGTGAGCTTGTCATTTATGGAGAAAGAGTCTGCTAGACCATAGCCAATCTAATATGTCAGGAATGAAGCAAGACACCACTTCAACCGTAAGTCATACAAACTAGTAAAAGAAAGCATGGCAACTGTTTCACATGCTACACACTAAATGAAGGAACTGACCATTTTTGCAATAAGACCATGTCATAACAGGAGCTATGCTACATATAACTTATTTTTATGATTGATAAGCCTGTTTTAGTGAAATCAGTATTCTATTTAATTCCATGAGATTGTTGAATGTACTTATAGTGGCAAAGTCAAATGTTCAGTGAGATAGAGTGAAGCTACAAGTTCTCAATTTAAATAAAAACATGTCTTAGTTGGGCTGTCATTTCTTGTACAAATATCTGAATGAATTTATTAATAAGGTACTGTAATTTTAGGAGGTTAAATGGATAGATCTAAGAATTTGAAAGTGTTTTAAACTAGTACATTAACGTGTTTTTAAGGATGCCCTGGTTTGAATGTGTTCACAATAATGAAAAATAAAAATAAAGAGGACGTGAAAAGGACCCACTTTATAATGTTATACTTCATAATTTTGTTTTATTTTTTATGTGTAAACCGATGAAGAAAGGGGGTGTGCGTTACACCTCATAATTTGTTTGACTACAAATGAAAGAAACAATTCTCCACTGTATTTAATATATCTAATACCTAACATGGCTTTCAGTTGACTATTGCCTCATTTAAATGTTGACTTATTTACTTTAGGCAGTTGAGTTCAGACCTTATATCAGAAGACTAAAATATCATCCTTTGTTTCTATCTTGGAGATCATTGTTGTTTCAATTTTTAAACATTATTATATCTTCTATTGTTCCAATATATAAATATTACGACATGTTACAAAGGTGACTCTTAGTTATCCCAACTTTAAGAACCTTCTTAAAGTAGAACGCAACACCAAATGTCAGCAATTGTCAGAGAACATGTCTGAGGGGACTAATACTATGCACAAACCTTGAATTTGCTTTTGTCCGGTGATTGCACTCGACAAACAAACCCTGATTGTGCTTCTTGTTCTGTTATTGTTACAGAATAGAAGTGCGCACATTGCTTCTCAACCTGCAAAAAGATGAGAATGTTTTCAATTGCGTCCACTAGATTAAGATATAAAGAGCAAAGGCAAGATACAAAAATTGGTCAAATATATAACCTTTTTAAACAAAGATTGCCCCAGTTGAAGTGGACGAATGGTTACCATTCCGTTCAAAGCCTCCTCCAAGACAGTTGCTGATACAGTGGTCTTAATTGGCACACCAAGCTTACTAATGTATTGTACAGATAAGAACATAACTGAGTGCATCATTAAGTGGCCAAAAGCTCATGAGTACATGAAACTCCACAACAATTAAAAAATCAGTCCTTCACTGAAAAAAATCTTACCTAAAAAGTGCAGCAAACATGGTGTTCACAGCTCCCAAACTTGAAAGATCTAGCTCCAATTCTTGGCTTTCTGATTCGATAGCCTGAGCAAAAGTGATTCACACCAGTGTTCAACATCAACTCAAAAGAATAAAAACCGAAGAACTGTCAACACATTAAGATCTCTAAATAACCCCAAAATTATAGCATGAATATTGTGACTGTGAGATATAGCATTCACTACATGCCCGCCTAAATATCTTACCTCAAAACCAGCAGTGTCATACTGATGTCGTTTGTCTGGATCAGACAGAATATTATATGAAAATGTGACTTCCTTAAACATATCAGCTGCCTTAGGATCATTTGCATTTTTGTCAGGATGGTACCTGAAAATGCATGATAATAGTATAAGAAAATGATATATCCACTAAAAAAAATAGCAGAACAGTAGAAAATTCAAAGAACAACATAGAACACAAAAGAAGTTTAAATGTAAATAAAATAAAATAACCTTAACAATATAAAACCTTTTCATGGACGAGAAAATCATTGGGCACAATGGTACTACAGACCTGGGTTTCATATATGTCTTCACCCACTTGCCTACCAAAAAGGTTACTCGAATCCTATTGGGTTCAGTGAATAGTAACAAAGTTTGGATTTGGTAATCATTTGTTGGGGATTCAATTTGGTTAGTTCGGATAAATTTTGGAGATTAAACAAAATATGTTTTTTGGGTTTCTTACCAAAACCTATATCTTCAACCTAAACCCTATCTTCTTCTTGATGTTTGAATGTTGAAAAAACTAAAATTTTGGTGGTGAAGGGTAAAAATGTTACCATATTTCACGATCAAGTGAGAAATCATCAATTAATTCGTTGATTTAATCGGCTAATCCCTTATTCAGAGAATTTTACGAATTTTTTGAAAAATTCGGAGAATTTTGTGACTACTAGTTCGGTCCCACTTTGACACGAAGTTTTGAAGGTGCAAAATTGGTAAATTGGTAAGTCTGTGAGTGGTAATACCATAGATTAGGCCATCAACGTTCATACCCACCTTCACTAGCTTGCCAACCAGGAAAAGAAATGGTACTATGGCCACAATATACTTTTGATTCAAAAGAATAACACAGAATGAGTGTAATAATAAAATTGTGAGACCCTGCTGCCAAATTCTCATCAGGGTTAAGCTCTACATGAGTCTTTGGCATTTTTCATATCTGATAGGAATTCTTCTACTTGCTTAAGATTTTAAAGTATGGATTCTAGAGATGGTTAATCAGGTAGGGACCACTACAAGCAAGATTTGATGGTTTTCTACTTTAAGTGAGATGGGATGAAATGTGCTACGATATCATTCTTATGTGAGCTACACCAAAGTACTATGTAGATAATTCTCATGCAAAAATTTGGTCGGAATTCCCGTTACTAATTTCAGCAATAATACTTCAAATTTGAGTTATATGCATTTTTTATACATATGAAAAACATAAAATATACTAGAACATTTGAGGAACAAAATTATATCTTTCTCTGATAATAGTTTCTGTCGAGTACTTTTGAGTTCTCTTAAAGCAACAATCATGTTCTAATGATTACATATGTAAAGAAGAAAAATGCCCACATCTTTGTAAGTAGGTTATGAAGTCTTCAACGAATCAATAGGTCTTATCTTAATTAGCTGCAATGGGTCACTGACGACAACTTCCCAGGTCGAATATAATAAGCCAAATCAAAGAAATTGGCCTTCAATACTAATATACCACATCTAAGGGGCACAAACAATTAGTGCCCAACAAGGGATTAAAAATATTTAAAAAAGAAAAGAAAAAAGAAGTAAATTGAGATGGGTTGGGCATGTGTAATAAAAATCAATGATGGCGTAAGTTTGGGATAATAGAAAAAAGATTTGAAACCACATGATTTAACAGAAAATAAAGCTATAAATTGGATTAAATGGTAAAAAAGAATTCATTTTGCTGAAACCGATGATTGAGATGAAGCATTGTGAATGAAGGTGACAATGCATGTTGATCTAAAGCTGGAATCAGACCACACCAACGTATATGGGAAAGCGAACCCCCGAAATTTAACAACAACAACAAAACAAAAAAAAAAAAAACGAAATCTCAGGCCCAAAAAGCCAACTTTCACATATAAAAACATTTCAAAACCTAAAAAATGAACTAATCGACAAAGAAAAAATAAAAAACTACAAAAGAAACATAAAATTAGCTTACCTAAGAGCCATTTTTCGGTAAGCGCTCTTAATTTCCTGATCTGTTGAGTTACGAGAGACACCGAGAACCTCGTACAGATCTCTTCGTTGTTGCTTCGCGGCCTCATTCTTCTCTGATTTCGAAGAGAAGCCGTTAGCTGGCATTTTTAACTTAGATTCAGATTAAGCAAAGCAACCCTAGAAATCTCTCTGCTTGAAGGAACTCTCAGACGAAATCTCACAGAAATATATGGATCTGAGAGAGAAATTAACTTCTCAGTCTCTCATTTCTCTTCAATTAAAACGAATTCGATCTTCGAAATAGCTTAAAGGGCATCGATAAACCCTAGCAAGACCAGTAGATCGAGAGAGAGAGAGAGAGAGCAGAGGGGACAAGAGAACGAGAAATTGGAGGGGAAATTCGGTGGCATTTTCTTAGAATCTTTTAATAAATAATAACAGAGACATTTATAAAGCGCGTGGTGCGTAGTACGCATCTACTGCTTTGGGTGTACTCACACGAAAGCACTGCAACAGTGCCATCTCTCAACATCGTAAATCGTAACTTCACCCTCATATAATAAATAAAGAGAGATTCTATAGCCACACCAACTTTTAATAAGTGGACCCAATTCATATGATATCAACAAAACAATTCATATGAATCATCCGGGATGAGTCGATCTCGTTCATTGAACAAGACGTCAAGATGAGTTTTAAAATCAAGATTTGCACACATTTGAAATGCTCTTAGTAAAATTTGGTGTGGCAGTAGAAGCTCTTGCTGAAAGGGGATGCGTAGTGCGCACCGAGGCACTTGTTTGCATTATAGTGTTTTTTTCAGAAAGACGAAATTCAAACTTGTTGGACTTTTACTGTCTGGAAAAAGTCAAAAACAAAATGATGGAAGTTCGAAGTTCGAACCAACAATAAAGTGGGAAATGAACTTTGAAATATTGATGAGATTGTCGCGTTAATTGACACAAATACCCTTGTAATGTAATGGAGTTGTTCTTGACCAGCTCGATACTTCACAAAAGCTTGTTGACAAAAGCTTATTCCAAATATTTGAGATTCACTAGACGAATCTTCTTCATTCATTCCACTCATTTCAAAATCAAACCTTATGCCATCGAGACGAAGTTCATCCTTGTTAAAAGTTTGCACGTCCCCACAAAATCTATTTAGATCTTGTTGCAAATTTTTGCAGAGCACGACTTCATTGGACATTATGTTTAACAATGTGCTGACATGGCAGTCCACATATAACATAAATTTCTTTCCTCGATATAATTTAATATATATTTACTTAAGAAAATCAGCGGTCCAACAGTTAATTTTTTATTGATAAAAGGTATTTTGAGTAATGGATTAAAATCAGGGTGAAAACTGGCAATCTAAACCGTCGAGTTTCAATGGGTAAAGGGTATTTTGGGTAATGAGTTAAAATCGGACTAAAAACCGATGGTTCAAACGTTGATTTTTGAAAATCAATTGCCTCATAGTCGATTTATTACTTTTTTTTTTTTTTTATAAATTCTTAAAAATTATTATTATTTAATAATTAACCAAATATATATATGTATTTCACGGATTTTCCCGTATAATAATACGATCTTTTCATATTCCAATCATTAACTTCTCCAAGATGTCATTGAAAGAAAAACCTTTAATTATGCAATAAGATGGTTATAAATGACTCAACAATAATAATGCAAATTAGCATGTTGGGAAGAAAATTTGCATTTATATTTATTAGAGTTAGGTTGTCAATGGATTGTAACAGACTTAAATATTCATTAGATTCAAAAATTTAGGTTTGGAATGAGGATTTGGGTCTTGATAAGAACCAATCCGACAAGAACCTGATTTGGTGGCTCATAAAATAATTTATGATAAAAAATATCCCCGATCTGATAAGACGTGACAATTATATTATTTAATATATTGATATTTCTGGTTTAGTGTTTCTAACGTACTTAGGATCGAATTTTCATATTTTTCTAGTTCTAGATTTTTTCAATTCCAATTCTAAAATAAGAGGATTGTTTCACGTTCTTTACATGTAAATATTTTTTCTTCAAAACATGTAAGAAAAAAAATTCTTTAAAAAACACACATTATCCCTAAAAGCATCAATAATATAATTACAATTTGTTACAGTAAATGTACAAGTTAACTTTGTTTTCAAAAAAAATATTTAAAATTCATCCTCCATACAAATAATAATATTTATAAGATAAGATAGATATTTTAAATTAGAATACATAATAATTTACATAAAACAAAATTGATTTAACACCTAACTTGGTAGGTAGGGAAGTCTCAACAATTTATAATATAAAAAGAGTGTGAATCTTATGCGCCTAGGGTGGAGGATTGAAACTTTCTTCCCACACTTCAATTCATGCCATATAAGTCACAATCCAATAAATTAATGTCTAAAATATCTCTTTTTTCAAATTTTCTTGAATTATAGCTTATGTGACATGTATTGAGGTGTGGGAGCTGGTGGCATACGATCTGGACCCGATGTAAAAAATGACAAAATAAATAAATTCTAGGCATTTAAGTGATTTCAGTTCCTTTTAGATTTAATTTTATTCGAATGTTTAAAAAAAAGATTTAGAATTAGGATTTTCGATTTTGAATTTTGATTCCAATTCACAATTGGTTTCAGTTAAATGGGTACCCATTGAAAGCCCTAAATTTCACATTATCTATTTTATGTGAAATGTGATGCCAATGCTCATATTTTTTTGTTATATTTTTATCAAATAGTATGTGATTGGATTAGGTTCAAAACACTATATATTATATTGGATAGTCCTAGAACTTAAAATAGTTGGTCTATCTATATTTCCATGAAAGTATTTTGAATTAAATATTTTATTTTTTTGGATATTAAATTATTCTACCTAATCTCTAATGTTAGGTTAGAATTTCCAAAAAGGACTTGGTGCAATTGAGATTTTCCATGAAAGGTCATGTCATTGAACTAATGCTTATAAGTGCAACCATTTATTTGAACCAATTAAATTAAATATATTTATAAGTGAGACCCACAAGTGCGACAATTAAATGATTGGTTTTATATAGAAATATGAATTATTATTGAACAATTTAAGAAGAATTATAAAATTTTAACTTTTGGTGTCATTGGTTCGGCAATAAAGCAGCTTGCACTTGATTCACATTTGGGTTTTAGTCAATAAGTGAGGACTTATGTCAAGGGGAATCCCAGAATTTAGAATACAGGGGGTGTTATTCATCAAGTTGTGGATACAAGGGGCTATTAGGAAAAATCCACTAATTACATTTGGATAAATTATTTCTTTGTAGAATTTATCAAGTTCATTAGGACATTATAGTAAACTTGTATGACAACTAAGTTTAAGAGAAATAACCAATTTGGGTTTGGTAAAAAATTAAGAAAATTGCAACGACCC
Source organism: Akebia trifoliata (assembly GCF_017979445.1). Classification (NCBI taxonomy): domain Eukaryota; kingdom Viridiplantae; phylum Streptophyta; class Magnoliopsida; order Ranunculales; family Lardizabalaceae; genus Akebia; species Akebia trifoliata. The sequence goes on from NC_141381.1 coordinate 30,209,808, forward strand.
TAAAATCACGGCTTGATTAATTTTTAAAAGAATTGTGATAATATGACGCTCCCTTTTGACAAACACCACTCTACGCCCCCATCATAGAACCGTAGATCAAATGCATTGGGATATACAAGAAAAAGATTTATGATTCTACATATCTTGAGATAAATGATGGACGATGGGGCATTTGTCAGAAGGGGGCGTCATACTATCAGGACTCTTTTTTAAATTATAGAAACATCATTTTTATAATATAATATTCAAAAATCTTTTAATTAATATTTTAAATTATATAAAAGTTATTTTGATGCATGTGCATTTGCACATGTCACCTTCTAGTTACTATAATGAGAGAAGGGTGAGCATTGGTAACAGAAATCCAAATTAGATATAATAAAAAAATTTATTTGTTTATGAGTTTGAAATAATCCATTTACAATAATATAAAATAAATCAATAATTGTATCTTTCAACTAGGTGTGTTCACGAGTGGAGCCAGGTTTTTGCCCATGTGAGGGCAACCAAGAGTATAAATTTTTGTGTGGGGACAAATAAGAGTGAAAAAAAAATTGTTGTGAGGGCAATTAAGATTGGAAAAAAAAATTGTGGGGGCAATAATGGCAGACTTTTTTATCCGTCACTAAAATCTGTTGCAGTATCTTACTAATTCATAGACTTTGAAAATTCTTGTGGGGGCAAGTGCCCCCACTCTAAATCCGCCAATGAGAGGTTTCAATGGGTACCATTTAGCTGGAATCAAAGAGCCTGGCTTTGCTTTCCTTTTTATTGGAATTGATTAGAGTGGAGTCTAATATGGAATCAAACTGATACGAACCAGAACCATTAGTTTGTATCTAATGGGCACTCACGAGTACCCCAAATCAATTTATTTTGTCATTTATTTTTACATATACATGATTTTAGATTTTCCTATTTTTAAAAATTACTTCAACTTTTCTTATAGTTTATCACTTGTAAAGAAGATGAATTTTAATTTTTGAAAAAAATGATCATTAATTCATATTTTTAGTGGATCAAATTATAATTAAGTTGATACTTTGTATATAATATGTTATTTTTTATAATGAAATTTTTTAATAATAATTTAGAAGCTTTTTTTCCCATTAGATTCTTGAGAATCGAAACGGACAGGTAACCACAATTCTTAGCGGTTTCGATTCCGATCCCACTTATTTTATAGAAATTGACAAAAACTGGACCAGAACGGACCCATTGACACCCCTACTTTCATCGTTCTCTTGACAAGTAAGAGAATGTAGAATGGAAAGAACTCACAATTTTGGGATTTAATCTTGACATGAAATCTTGATTATAACTTTCAATTTTATTCTAGTTTAACTTTACTGTGTTTTTCTTCTTCTACCCTCGTTTCCAAGAATATTCACTAAACTCAATGTAGTGGCTTTTTTCTCTTTTTTTCAATAATAGCTTCCATTCCTGGTGCAAATTGAGATCGCACTATGAAAAAATGGAAAAATAATGATAACACAATCACACAAAATGCAAGGATTTATGTGATTCGACAATGTACCTACATCTACGAAACAAAACAAGAACAATCACTAGTTTCTTATAAGTTTTATAACCTTAGAGATCTCTATCTATATAACCGAGAGTTACTAAAATGTGTAAAACTCCTCAAAACAGAAATCCCCCAAAAATTAGAAAATCCTTAAGAAAATATCACACGACTACCCTTTTTGTACCTCTTAAAAAATTCAAGCTGGGGGCTTTGCCCTTGCACCTCTGCAGCTCTACATAGATACAAGGCATTTACACAATACACACATCAAATCTCCATCTAACGGTGGAAAATTAATTTTCGAATGTGAACCCATCACCAGGGCACCGATATATATATATATATATATATATATATATATATATATATATATATAGGATCCGTATACACGCAAAGCTACAACCTGTTTTCTCTTATATGGGCAAAAATGTTTGGAATGAGCTGATTTTTTGTGAAGATGATCTCTATGGTGAGGAGATCATCCTTGCTAAAAATCAGCCCATTATGAAATTTCTAGCCCCATGTTTACAAGTTGAAAAATTTTAGATCGTCCAATTTTTGTAAATCACTTTTGATGGGGTTAAAAGTTTTGGAATGGAATGATTTCTTGCAAGGATGATCCCCTCACCACAGAGATCATATATATATAAATGGGTGGGGCTCCGTAGACACATAAAGCTACTCATAAAGCTACAACGTTTTTGTCTTATATGGTTAAAAAGGTTCGGAATGAGCTACTTTTTTGTGAGGATGATCTTTATGGTGAGAAGATCATTCTTGATATATATATATATATATGGGTCGGGTTCCTGCAACACACATATAGACAACGTGTTTGTCTTATATGGGCAAAAATGTTTGGAATGGGTTGATTTTTTGTGAGGATGATCTCTGTGATAAGGGGATCATCCTGGCAAAAAATCATCCCATTCCAAAACTTGTAACCCCATCAAAATTGATTTACAAAAATTGGACGGTCTATAATTTTTTAACAAAAATTGGACGGTCTAGAAGTTTCATAATTAGCTGATTTTTGGCAAGGATGATCTCCTCACCACAGAGATCATCTTCACAAAAAATCAGCCCATTCCAAACATTTTTGCCCATATAAGACAAAACACGTTGTCTATATGTGTGTTGAAATGGTTGTCGTTTGAACCTGACCCATATATATATATATATATGGGTGGGGCTCCGTAGACACATAAAGCTACTCATAAAACTACAATGTTTTTGTTTTATATGGTTAAAAAGGTTCGGAATGGGCTGATTTTTTGTGAGGATGATCTCTATGGTGAGAAGATCATCCTTGCCAAAAATCAGCTCATTATGAGACTTCTAGCCCCATGTTTACAAGTTGAAAAAGTTTAGACTGTCCAATTTTTGTAAATCACTTTTGATGGGGTTAGAAGTTTTGGAATGGGGTGATTTTTTGCAAGGATGATCCCCTCACCACAGAGATCATCCTCACAAAAAATCAGCCCATTCCTAACTTTTTTAACCATATAAGACAAAAATATTGTAGCTTTATGAGTAGTTTTATGTGTCTACAGAACCCCACCCTATTTATATATATATATATATATATATATATCTGAACACCTGATTGTTTAGATCTTAAGAACAGTCTTAGCATCCAAGGGACAGGCATATATTACCTCCACGTTGATTAGATTTTCCTTGAGATATGAAACATTGGGATGGTCAAGTTGACGAGACCGAGTTCAAATCATTTACAGTGGTGAGATGCTCCATGGCTTTGGGTACCATAGCAATCATCCCTGGTCTTCAACGTAAGAGATGCATTTGGGCCGGGCTGGCCCAAGGAGTATCGAAGCCTGATCCGATTTAAGACTAATCCTGTACTATACATATGACCTAGTGGGCTATCTAATGTATATGAATTTATGGTCCATTATAAAAATGGTGATATCCATCCCTCTAGATTTTGATTACCAAATATTCTTGACTTTGGTCTTCTTAGACTAATAAAAATGATTTAAATGCCCTTGACAAAAAAACCTTTGGTTTTTTCTACCAAAATGAGAGCTGCTACTGGCACCACATCCTTTACTTATTACACCCCTATTTCTTAAATTGTTTATCACACTTCACACCCCAATTAAAGATTAAAACACATCCTTCAAACATTACAAAGGTATGGCCCAAATGATAATCTCAAACATTACAGAACATCTTTTTTTATCGATAACATTACAAAACATTATAACACTCTTTATTACAATTTCAATAGTTGTTTACAATTACGATTAGACTCATATAAAATCCTAAATCTCCAAAAGAATAAAAATCTAGCAAAAGAAAAGGGGCGGGGGGGGGGGGGGGGGGGCGGAGCTTCCATTGGTATTTGCACCCCAACTTTTACTTTTTCTCAACCATACACCTATTTTTTTTAAAAATGAGATGTAATAAGTAAACTTTGGGGTGCCAATAGCAGCTCTCTAAAAAAAATCTTTCAATCTGCATCTTTCCAAAAAAAAAAAAAAAAAAAACTTTCTTCTTGTTGAAGTTGATAGATGAAGAATCTTTAGGAGTGGGCCCCACAGTGATGGAACTGACCCGGGCCGGTCCAAAACCAGCCCATGTGCATGGAACAACCACTCCTTGTCTTTCACCCACTCAAATTTCCACATTTCAACACCTAACACTTCGGGTGAGATTAATAAATAATCCAGTTTATATTTTTCATCCGAGTCAATCCATTTTTATATTTTTCATATAAATAAGTTAATTTTAAAAATTAATTTTTATACAAAGTAATGTTTCTGATTAACATCAATTAACAACCCAGTATATAATATAATTAATGATAATATTTAAATATAAATATGTATTTTTTTCTTTAAATCTATTAAAAAAAAAGACTTTAACTCATCCTAGACGATCGAGATGTCTAGGGTCAAATCATTTTCATAAGAAACTGTGAAACCATTTAAAAATTTACTTGCAATTCCGACAAATTGACTTTCTTGAGATACGAGTAAACAATATCTACGGTTATATGCACACCCTCCACGTCAGAAATGTGAGAATCCCAATGTCACCCCAACATTACTCTTATTATTATTTTTTTATTTTGCATCTGGCCTCTACTAGAATTATAGATTATAGATGAGAAAAATGCTCATATTCAAAAGCATTTGCATTAGTGTATGTAATTTGTAGATGATGTATCATCATTAGATGAGATTAGAAAGCGAATCAAAATAAAACTCGATTTGTGTAGAGAAATGTCGAAGCCCAAGAGCTTTAGAATAACTACAACCAAATGCAACCCAGCAAATGATAATGGTCAAGAAGTACTTTGAAATGACCACTTTGTTTACCTCAGTTTATATACATAAAAAATGAAATGCTTTATGCATACTAGCCAAATTAAACCATTTTTTTAAAAATATAATTTGAATAGTAAAACCAACTATGATTTATAGGTTGAATGATGGGAAGGCGAAAAGATAATATTTAATAAGTTGATTGTAATAGAGGTGCGAATGTGGAGGTGAATGATTGTAATAACTAGGGAAGATAAAATTTACAGAAATTGATTTGAAAATTTTTAGAAGTGATCACAATAGGTGTTAAATTAAGTGAGAGTCAATTGAAATAGTTTGGATATGTTTAATCAAGGTTAATTATAACCTAGTCAAAATAAATTGATTTTTAAGTTGAAGATCATAACAATACGGGAGGAAGAGCCAAAAGAATGTGGACAGAGACACTGAAGGAAAATTTGTACATAAAATAATAAAAGATTTGATTTGAATATTTTTCTTTTTAAAATTTTTTATAACAAAGGTGCCACATACCTTTTGGGATATGAACTAATCTTTATTGTTGCACACTTCGACCCGACGAAAGTTTTCTAACATGCAATAGGGTGGATCAGGAGATCATCAATTTTGAATCCACGACTAGAGAGAGCATACTCTTGTCGCTAGTTTTACTACTAAGCCAACCCTTAAGGTAAAAACTTGACACTTTGGACATGGTGAAATGGAGGAATCTAAGTCTTTGGGATTAGGCTTTGTTCTTGTTGTATTAATGGATCCTTACTTAATGCTTCCTCTTTATCGAAAAAATAAATAAATAAAAAGTTTAAAGATAACATTTAAAAAAAAAAATTATGGGTATTCTTAATTTATATTTCCATTATTAGTTGCAAATATAAATGAGCATATAACCATGAATCTTCTACATTTTCGATTTTTTAAAACAATCCACTTACTTTACTTGGTTAGCCAAAAGAAGAAAAAGAGAAACAAAGAATTATTCCCCCAACTTTTTTTTATTAATTTTTATAATTGGGCTTCACGAAAAGGTAGGGAAACTTCGCATAACTTTTTATCAATTTTAATTAGGTAGTTGGCCTTTGAACGAAGAATCCAACAGTTTTCGTCGGTAAAATTTTTAACCTATTCAAATTGCTAAAAGTCCTTGCTATAATAAATGAGTTGTGCAGGGGTGACACAAAGGTGACAAAATGATGTGGTGTTGCGCGCATTACCGTAGATGCTTTTCTGCGAGATATGAGTAAAAAGTATCTACGTTTATGTGCTCGCCACCACATCATTATTGTCACCTTTGTGTCTCCGTTTGTGTTGTTCCAGCATTTTCCTTAATAAATAAATCACCATCCTCAAATTCCTTAAAACCTTATCTTGTTCTTGAGATTTGAAGGCCGACACAAATATATTCTTGAGGTAAAAGAAATTTACCCTAAAGGTTGAAGATGAAGTAATTTTAAGAATAAATTAAAGGGTTTCGGCAAACGTCTGAAATACATTTATGTCAATTGTTTTGGTAGTTTAGGAAGTTGAAGGGGTATGTCATCAATTTGAAAACCCTGGCAGGGGCCATCTCTAATCTACATCAAAACCCAAATATGTAACTCAGCTGAAGAAAATTTTCACATTTCACCATGAATGCCATCACATGAGAATACAAATCAGTATCAAAGCAAACACATTAAACAGTTGGCTTAGGCCAAACAAAACATTCACAAATTGTAACCAATTTTTAAAGCTCAAACCCACAATTAAAATGGCTGTCCCTCTCCTTCATGAGCAGTTTTTAGTGTAAACATGGCCTATGTATGGTATGCGTAAATTCCGAAAATAATCTCTCCGTAAGGAAGCTTTCCAGAGCTTCCATGATCACCGATCAAGATCGCTTTTATGGAGATGAGTATCGTATGATCAGGGCTACTGATGAATCTACCAAGCAACCATCATTTGGTCGATATAAAGAAGACGAGTCAGTCTCAATTCAATCTGGAATCTGTTATATTCAAATATTTGATTACATGGTAAGGCTTAACTGAAGATCCAAACTTTTACAATTTTGATTGGGATTGGACAAAGGAGAAGGCTTAGTGGCGACGTGTCTGTTATCGATGGACCCATGGGTTTGTATCAGATTAAACTTACAAGTATCTTGTTGGATTGGGACATGAGAAGGTAGAGCATATGAATTAGAGACAAGGGACCTATTATGCAAGAATGCATTTTGATTGTAAGGGTTGAAACTAATCTGAGATTCTTCAAAGACTTTGAACTCTGGAATATAAGAATTATTAGTTTCATATAACTGAGGGGGGGACACATAGTAATTGAAACCATGGTGACTTTGGAAAGGTTGAAGATACCGATTTATGCTCGCTTTCCTTGCTTGCATCTGCAATCTTTTCTTCTTCAATCTCTCCTTTTTATGAGCATTTTGATGGCCACCCAATGCTTGTGAGTTCGCAAACTCTTTGAAACAAAATTGACATTCGTACTTCTTTTCTTCAATCTCGATCACTGGGCTTTTCACTTTGATGGGTTTTTCTCTCCGAGATAAGACCGTCGTCGTCGAGGAATTCACGCTTTCGTCTCCTTGTTCAGAGCCTCTTGAACACCTTCCATCGTTCAAATAAGGATCTAATTCAAAGCCAAATAATCGAAGCTTCTTCTCTTCGACATGAATTTTAGAATTGAAGACATCATGTCCACCCCATTTGGGAGAGATGAGATTAGAAGCAGAAACATCTTCTTGTAACAAGTCTTTCTCCATCTGTTTCAAGTGGAAGATTAAGATGACTTGAAGAACCGATGCACCGACTAGTTGTTCGGCCTCTCCTCCTTTTATAGCAAACTTATTTGGCCCCAACAATCCATTGCACCCCAAAATAAAAATGTTAGTTTTATATTCATGAACAGCAAGAGCATATCGAAGTAGTCAATAAGAGGAGAAAAAAAAGTCAGATCAAAGAAGCCGTCATGCAGTATAGGTTTAAAACTTTTCAATATTATACTAGATACGCTATAAGATTTCTCTATCAACGAGGATTCAGTTTGTTTAATTAAGAGAAAAACCAAGGCCTACAAACACTTTGGTCATCTAGATGTTCACAAGAGAAAAATAGCACCAATTGGACATTTAATTCACATATTCTATGCTTAAAGAGGAGTGCATGATAATAAATTTACGATGATTCGAAAAAAAAAGATTAAAATAAAAAGTCAAAAGAGGTAGGGATGCAATCACCTGGAAGGAAAGCGCTCAACTTCGCGATAAATCTCCCACTAGACTTAATTGAATATTAAAGATTACTTGGCTTGACCAATTATGTGATTATAATATTTGGGTGCTAAGTCCCATCCACAATAAGGCACTAAACAATATTTGTTTATGATTAGTTCTGTAGTGTTGTGGTTATCTGGCAAATAATGAAGTTTCTTATTAACCTTCCCTCCACAATCCCAAGCATCTGAACAAACCCTAAAAAAAAAAAACTGTCAATATTGACTATATCTAGAATGCTTTTAGAATTATAAAAGGGGGTAGTTGCTTAACAATGGAATATTAGAAGTGGGTTATGATGTAAGCATAGATACTAATAAGGGTCTTCAATGAGATCTGGGCATATCTTCTTAGAGCAGAAAACATTATATTTTAAACCCAAAAGCATAGTTTTAAAGTTGAATGAAGTCATCAGCTTCTATTATTGAATAAACAAGCAAAGCAAAGCACTTGTGTTTGACAGTTGTTTAGATAGGACCCCACTTTTTTTTTTAGCACTGGGACATGTTTGAAACAATTGGATTGTGTTTTTATTCCTTTGTCTCACACTAGATCTCCTAATGGTAGACTTCTTCTCACCAATAACTCCCCCTCATTCACATCAACTCCCACTCTTGTTCTTTTCCTGTTAATCTATTATATTTGCTTTCTTTAAGAGTAAGAATTCCCAAGTCATCATCAATCATTCACCATCTTAGCTAACATGTGGAAATAAAGGAGCCACCAAAGGAGATAACTGGATTATGATGGATGGGTGGGTGGGTTGTTTTATTGATTGATTTTTCTTCTTGTTTCATTTGATTTATTCCTGAATTGATAAGAGTATCAAAAGGTGACCCTACCCATGAGTCACCACCAGATTTCTTTCTAATCTACTTCTTTTTCTTCATGTGGACAGTTTCCAAAGGAAATCAAATACCTAAGACTGCCAATATTGACTAGAGGGGCAATGAGATTGGAACCCTTTTATTTATTTGTTTCTTGCAACAGTATGGTTGATCATAGAGTAACCCGAAGGGGTAGGCCTAGTGGCAAGCTGAACCTTGATAAGTTTTTTTTGTCAATTTTCCAGTTTTCATGTAGTGCGCCCCCTCGAAAAGTCCTACGTGCAATTAATTGAGTCTAGGGTCAATCGGACCTTGGAGGGTAGCCCCAAGGAATTGAACCCTACCCTTTTATTTATTTGTTTCTTGCAATTGTAAGGTTGATCATAGAGTAACTCCAAGGGGTAGGCCTAGTGGCAAGCCGAGCCTTGATAAGCTCTTTAGGAAGGGTAGATCAAGTGTTCGAAACCCTGCGAAGCAATAAATTCCTTGGGGCCACCCTCCAAGGTCCGATTGACCCTAGACTCAACCAGTTGCACGTAGGACTTTCCAAGAGGGTGCACTATGTGAAAATTGAAAAATTCGACAGAAAAAATTGATGGGCCAAGGCTCATGAATTTTAGAAATTGAATTTTGACGGTCTAGGACCGTTGAAATTCATGATGTTCTCAGATTTGATGGCTTAGAGTTATTGAAGTTCTCCCATCCTTCATTAATTTGACAATTTTGACCCATTGAAAAAAAAAATTGACAATGAAAAAGATTTGTCGAATTTTATGAAATTTGACGACCTAGGGCCGTCAAATTTGCACTTTTTTCACATTGTGGTGGTGCGTGCACTACGTGAAAATTGAAAAATTCGACATAAAAAATTGACGGGCCAAGGCCCACGAATTTTAAAAACTGAATTTTGACGGTCTAAGACCGTCGAAATCATTGATGTTCCAAGATTTGACGGCTTAGAGCTATTGAATTTCTCTCATCCTTCATTAATTTGACAGTTTCAGTCCGTTGAAAAAAAAAAAAATTGACAATGGAAAATTTGACGCCAATTCAACCTCTTGGTCTGTCGAATTTTATGAAATTTGACGGCCCAAGACCATGAAATTTGAACTTTTTTCACATTGTGGTGTGACCGTGGGATTTGTCTCACCTACCCACGATTTAAAAAAAAATATATGATAAAGTGGGGTGGGGGAGGGGGTTATTGTGGAGTGTCTTAACAAGCATAAAATTCGGGTAGAATTTCAATTGGTTTTGGATCCACTTGTTGAGATGAACGTACCCTTACTTCCTGTTTGCATCTGAAGGTACCCTACCAATGGCCTTTGTGACGAAAAAATACATATTTAAATATTTGAAGTTTGCAGAATATTGTCATCAGTTAGAGGAATATCTAATGTGAAAATCACTCTACAAATATTTAAATACTCACATGAGTGTCCCACGGGGAAATCTTTTTGCTGAAGATGGAACATTATAACACACGACCTGTACTCCATTTCCACAAGCACAAAATTCCTAGGCACCTTGGAAAATAATAATATAAATGAACTCAACTATAGGATTATAAAACAAAGAAATTTCAATAATCAAATCTTATAGAGTTGAATGCTAAGGAGTTGAATAAAGATTCTTATTAAATGTAAAAGTTCAAATTACAATTCGATTAGGAGACCAATGGTAGAAGAGTTTGGGAGGTAAAAGATTGACCAAGTCAGATTCAGGTGAACCCAAATTCACACACACCCCCGCATGTCACGCATCCCCAAAAACTTTACAATAATTTACAACATAGGGAATCCTAGGCAACAAATTGTCGACTGATATTTAACCAGCTAGAACGATCATCTAAAATTTAATAGCTAAAAAGTTCAAACACTGTGTCAACATTAAAAGCCTTAAAATGTTTTAGTTACTTTCAATACATTTCAAAAGGGGGATTGTGGAATCCATGGAAATGGGTATCAGATAAACCTTTAGTATTTAGCAATTCTGTTATCCACATATCAAGGAACATCAGGAGAAACTGAGATGCATCACCAGATTGAAATAGATAACCATAACACATACGTTTGTAGGCGACAATAATCACCACATTCTTCTTCTTCTTTTTCTTTTCGGTAGTGCGTGCTCCCTTTAGGGATTACAAGTAGTGATATCATATTTTGGGCTTTAGCCATCAAGAATTTAATGTTGTTTAAGATTGAAGGATATATTTCTCATTTTTTGGTGAAAGGTAGTAATATGTTACTGTGAGTTTTCTTTACATAGTGGACTTAGTGTGATCTGTGGACGTACCTCAATCTTGAGGGAATCACGTAAAATTTCTGTGTGATAGCATCTTGTCTTGTATTTATTTTTTGATTTGTTCTCTTGGTTCGATTGCATCTATTTTCTTAATAGATTGGATGGAAATTTTTGGAGATAATCCCTCGCCTCCTTGGTGGAAACTATATTTTCCTTTTTCTTTAGATGTAAATTTAGTGTATTAAGAAGAATTTAAATAAAGTACATTAAAAAAAAAAAAAAAATGAGGCACTGCACATTTGAGTGGCAGCAACAGCAGTGCATCCTTTACTTATCAAATAAAAAAAAAATTAAAAGAAGACCAGTGACCAAACAAACATGTTCCCATTCTAAGTAACTAAGCTTACATGTTTGGTAGTTATAGGTGGTCTTTCCCTAGAAGCCACCATTGCACATTTTTTATAAGAGTCCTGATAAAATGACTCACCAGGTGGCATACTCAATTGGCTCACTGATGTGACAAGTTCAGAACCGTTGATCTTTACATCTCGGGATACATAATTGCACTTCCCCATAAAAAAGTGTATCCCAAGGGAGCTGTGTATCCCAAGGTGTAAAGATCTATGGTTTCCAAACTTGTCCACATCAGTGAGTCTATTGAGTATGCCACCTAGTGAGTCATTTTATCAGGACTCTTTTGATAAATTAAGAAGTGCAATGCCATGTGTCACTTGGTAGGGACAAATGCTTCCTCCACCTTCCCCACATCTTGAAGTGGAGTGCTCAAGCATATGTGCCATGACTAGTTATGTCAATTTCAGCATTTCTAATTAATTATTATTAAACAATACTAAATGTTGGTTTTGTCTTCACTAGCTAGACCATAAATAGCCTCAATTGGATATTTAGATTCCTGGATTCTATAGATGGAACAAAACAGTCCCTGTCAAATAGAAAATCTGAGTGATTTAATGTACTTGTTTCTTGTAGTTGTTTTTTTACTCTGTTTTGGATGGAATACTCATGTTTGTCATGCATTGGGTATAGAAACTTTTAAGACAAAATGTATAAGTTTTACCCAACATATAAGGTATTCTAATAATCCAATCCAATTTCATTTCAGAGTCAATAATTTAGCTTCAATGCATTAAGTAAGATAACCAACAAATAGAGAAGTTGTGATTTGCAGTTATTGGATATCAGAATGCATGGTGCACATTTCTTATAGAGTCGTGATTTTCTGACGCCCCCTCTGACATGGCATGGGTTAGAACCATATAACTTTTCCTCGAGATACACACCGCACATCTCCATGTAAATATGTGCAGTTGTGTATCCCGGGGAAAAAGATCTATGGTTTTAGCCCATGCCACATCAGGGGGCATATGTTAGAAGGGGGCATCAGAAAATCATTAATCTTTCTTATATACATATATTCAATTAGGACCTTACATGCTTTTAAAATAATTGTGTCTATAAGCTATCTTGTGCTTCACGAATATGATATTTTCTGGGCATTTCTAATAATATCAAGTGTTATTCCTATTTTGGCATTTCTAATTTCCGGAGTTTTGGCCCCGATTAGCGAAGGACCAGAGAAACTTTCTAGTTATGAATCGGGTATAGAACCAATGGGCGATGCATGGGTACAATTCCGAATCCGTTATTATATGTTTGCTCTAGTTTTTGTTGTTTTTGATGTTGAAACGGTTTTTCTTTATCCATGGGCGATGAGTTTCGATGTATTGGGTGTATCCGTATTTATAGAAGCTTTAATTTTCGTGCTTATCCCAATTGTTGGTTCAGTTTATGCATGGCGAAAAGGGGCATTGGAATGGTCTTAGCTCCTGAATATTCAGACAATAAAAATAAAAAAGAAGAAAAAAATTACATTGAGACAGTTATGAATTCCAGTGAGTTTCCGTTACTTGATCGAACAACCCACAATTCCGTTATTTCAACTACATCAAATGATCTTTCGAATTGGTCAAGACTCTCCAGTTTATGGCCGCTTCTCTATGGTACCAGTTGTTGCTTCATTGAATTTGCTTCATTAATAGGCTCTCGATTCGACTTTGATCGTTATGGACTAGTACCAAGATCAAGTCCTAAAGCTGACCTAATTATCTGACTATGTCATGTTCTTTCAATAGGATTTCCCTTATTAGCATTATGAACTGTTACTCAAACATGCTCCAATTGGGCTTTATGTTTGGTCCTTGTGGCCACACACCTCCCCCTGATAATGCCTTGTCATGTGTGTTTTTTGGCCCATCGGCCCACGATATTTCATTTCCATTATTCGTGGAATTACTGACGTTGAATCTACACTTTAGACACACTATTCTCCGAACGAATTTTTGCCATATTCCAAATTTCTAGCTATGCCCATCATGGTTTTAAATCTCGTCCAAAACTAAGACAACTCGTTCAATACGTCTCGGTATTAAAATCACAATTCATTTTTCTCATTGTTGAATGAGACAACTTAAATGTATCGGACAACTCGTCTGAGACAACTCGATCTTGTTCATAACGAGACGTCAAAACAAGTATTAAAACCATGATGCCCGTATCACCTAACAGTGCCAAGAGAACCAATGGAAACTAAAATGATAAAAATTACCATCAGAGCCCAAATTCCATTAAAATACAGAGCTCAACTTTTCTACAAGAAGCTTGTTTCACAGATAATGACGTTATGTACAGATTTCGATAAGGAATTAAGAACCTTCATTAAAACTAAATTTAAAAGAAAATCAATAAAGCAAATGTAACCATTAAAATGCAAACCAAACCCCCACCCCCCCCCCCCCCCCTTCTCTCTCTCTCTCTCTCTCTCTCTCTTTCTCTCTCCTCCCCTTTTATTAGACAGAAGTGCCCTTTCCTACAATTTCTCTTATAAACCCTTGAAAAATAATATTTGTTCCACGATCTATTGAAAATTTTCATCAAGATTATCAATTTCTCCTCTATTTCTTTATTTAAAAATAATAAAAGAAAAAATTGATAACATTTAGTGCAAATCTTCAATACATCATGGATCAAACATGAGAATGTGTAGATCTATAAAGTTCACCATTGTTCCTCAAATCTAGATCCTTTTCATGAAGTTCAATGGCTTTTTGAAAGTATTTGATAGAGAGAATGGATTCCTCTCTCTTTTTCAATGGTATAAAATGTAGGAAGGGAAGGTATAATTTAAAAGATTATTTTTCAAGGATTTATTAGAGAAATTATAGATGATGGTATTTTTGTTCAAAAATATGAGTAATTTCTGCAAATAGTCCTATTTTGAGTATTAAAAAGCAAAGAATAATGATTTTTTGACGCCCCCTCTGACGTACGTCCCTACATGGTATGTGCTAGAATCATAGATTCATTTTCTCGGGATTCATAATTGTATATATTTATGGGATGTACAGTTGTGTATCCCGAGGGGAAAATCTATGATTCTAGACCATACCACATCAGGAGGGGTGTGTCAGGGGGCGTCAGAAAACGACGAATCTAAAAAAAAATGACCCTTTTCAACAATTGGCATAAAACTTGGTTTATGGAAGTTTTATGCTAAAAGTCTTAAAATGTAGGTCCAAACAGCATTTAAAACTCCCCATAATCGGTTCTAAAGTAAGCCAAATTCGATGAAATTAGACATGAAAGAACTGAAATTACTTACATTTTGCCAATTAGGGAAAGTAGATTCGAGAGAAACAAAAGCAATTATAGAGTATGCAAGGAACCCACCACTACCTTTATGAGCTCCATCGAATGGTTCTGGTTTGGCTGGACTGTTTGTGGTCCAAACAGTTTCTTATAAGCAGAGATGAACGACAAAGGTTAGAGTTCCAACTTCCAACATTGCCAACCAAGAGAGAATTATTCGGCCGACAAATTGTCTGTAACAAGGCGGCATCGTTCACGAGGCCGAGTTGGCCCAAGTTTAGTGGGCCAGAGGACTTGCGTTGATAAGAACTTTGGAAACCCACATAAGGAAGTCACTCTAGAACATGATTTTAAAACCCGAGTTCCCATCTCGTCTCGTCTCGTCTCGTCCATGCTCGATACCGAATCGTCTCGGACAAGGTTTCCGATACGTTGGTGATGTTTCGTTCAAAATTGAAGAAAACTAATGTGGGGTTTTAAATTTCGTCCGAAAAATTGACTTATCTGTCCGTCTCGATGATGCTTGATATCGAGACAATTGGGACGATAAGTCTTGGTCTCAGACGATTTTTGAAACCATGCACATGCTTTTAAAACTCGGATTGACATCTCATCTCATTCAAGGAGACCGAGTTGCCTTGGAAGAGACAACTCGTATCACACGAGATAAATTGCTTAACTTGTTTTATAATTATTTATTTATATATATAATTATAATTCTTTTTTAAATAAGATAGATTAGAATATTTTTAATCATAAACTCATATTTTATTTAGATAATAAGTATTTAAATTTTAAAAATTAAATTATTTTAATTAAAATATACAAAATCCTAGTTGACTTGAACGAGTATTACTGACTCATCCAAGTTTTTCAAAATATCATCCGAGTCATCTCATTCGCCACTTAAGATATTGCACATGTGAGATACTTTGTCTATTCATCCCATTCATGGACGATATGTGTCTCAGATCAGATTTAAAACCATGCTCTATAACATCTTCATCCATGACCTAGATTTGATATATTAAAAAAAAACTACTAAAAGTTTCATTTGATAGGATCAAACTTAAAAAAAAAAAAAAAAAGCTAATTTCACTAACTTAGTAAGATTTCAAATCTTACTACGGTTCTTGAGCTCACATTGTGGCATCCTAAAACATGATTCAATGTCACAAAGATGTAGAGATCAAAGTATAGGAACCTTGAAAGAAAAAAAAAAAAGAGTTAATTTTCAATATTGAATTTTAATTTTAAATTTGGAAGTTCAATACTCATTCATTTTCAACATCTTGGATGAAGTCCAATATATATATATATATATATATTGAATCTAATTTTTTCTATGAAATCTATAAGGCTTTGATGTTGGATTGCTAATCTGGTAAGTCATCTAGGCTAGCGACTCGTTAAGTTAGTAAGAAAAGTATTTTTCTTATTTGAAATATAAACGTTAGAATTTGGGTTAAAAACTTTTGAGTCTCTTTTGATTCTGGTCCTTCAATTTTTTTTTATATCAATAGTTCTCCTTCCATCTGATATAGATTCAAATAAAAGTCTGAAACAATCTTTACCCATTGTACTCAAATTTTGAATTTGAATACATATTTTGAGTAAGGATCGAAGATGTTCTTAAGGTTCCTTCGTAGAGTTACTTTTTTAAAGAGAAAGAGAGAGAGAGAGACACCTTTCCTCATTTTACTCAAATTTTAAATTTGTATACATCTTTAGAGTAAAGATGGAAGATGCTCTTAAGGTTCCTTCGCAGGGGTATATATTTTAAGAGAGAGAGAATTGTTATTTGCACACTTAACTTTTACTTATTACACCTTATTTAAAAATAATGAAAATAAGTTAATGATTGAGAATAAGTAAAATCAGGGGAACATATACAACTGAAATCTTTTCAAGGAATAATGTAGAGATTATAACTTGAGTCAAACATTTATAATGTTTATAGAATGTGCTTTTAATCTTTAGTTGGATTGTGATAACTAATTAAAGAAATTGAAGTCTAATAAGTAAAAGTTGGGGTGCCAACAATAGTAGCTTTCAAGAAAAATTTAAGATATTAATCGCAACCATGAAAATAAAAATAAAAATAAAAATGGTCGTTCTGACATTATCATTATCAATAAAGTCATCATGGTCATTATCATATATCTACAAGATTTAGTCCTAAAATGTCTTTTTTGGGGGGAAAAAATCCCAATTCCAAATTCTTTTTTTTTTTTTTTTTTGTACTGTGATAAGCTGACTCATAAAAATCATACTAAAGATATTCTCAATTGACGTGACATGTGCACAGAGTCATAGATTTTTTCAATGTGCATCTCGATGAAAAAATGAAAAAAATCTTCTACTATTCTTTTTTTCTATACTTGATTAAGGTACCGGCATGAAAAGATTCGGTATTGATTTGATTCTATTAAATGGACAGCCACTTTATTATCAGTTTTTCCATATATTGAGTTACTAAGGGCCTATGGTAATACTGTCAATTACTACGGTTTGTTGTGTGTGTGTGTGTGACATCTGTCTTTTTTTTCCCTATCTCTTGCAATTGCTCCTCTTTAAACTTGAAAGTCTCTTGATCGCAAACTGTCAGGTATCTGTTCAACTCGATCATCTCTCATTTCGCAATTAGTTTGTTTTGTGTTGAACACATAATTGATCGTTGTTGTTTGTTAAAAATAATTATAACGGTTGGATTTTGATAAATTAACCAAGATACCCTTAAATGCTAAATTTTAATCAAAACTTTTTTTTTATAATATCTAACAAGTATGATTTAAAAATAATAATTAAATATATAAAATAATAAAAAAAAGTTCTCTAAATCATAAAAAATTTAGTTTACCAAAATAGTTATAGTCATAATAATATTACATGCAATTAAGGTCATTTTTTTTAATGTATTTTTTCTGTGATTCCCTTTTAGCACACAATCTTTGAGTAACAGTTAAAGTGGAGGGGGTATTTAGGTCATTTCATTTGTAATGTATTTCGTCGTTTTCAACTTCCCACAAATGGAATTTGTACAAGCTCCTCACCACAACTTCGAAAAATTGTGATTTAACATCGCAAAAAGCTACCGCTACAACCGCAAAAACACTGTTCCCAAGCGTTATCAAACACTACCTAAAAATTGCCAATGCTTACGGTAGGGGCATCCTCTTTGGGATTGGGTAGTGAAAGCAGGGGCAGAGCCAAGATTTTGTCTAACGCTATTTTTGGATTGATAGAAATGGAGAGAAGATAAAATAAATGAGTTTCTCTTATTTGGATTGTTAAGTGGGGAGAAAAGAGAAAAAAAGTTGAGTTTTCTTTCTCTCTAAAATTAGAGAGAAATGAAGAGAAGTCCTTTTAAAATATTTTATAATTTCAACTTTGCCCCTATATTTTTTTAAAGATATTTTTAATTTTCAAAGTTGTCCTCAATTCTCTCGTGTCAATCTAAACATGGTGGAGAGAAATTGAGTTTCTTTTCTCTCCACTTCCCTCAACCCAAACAAAATGGAATTGGGGGCAACTAAGAGGATTAGAAAATTTAAAAAAACAATTGTGGGGGCAATAGGGTTCTTTTATTCGACATTATTATCTGTCATGGTAGTTATTAAATCCTTATGAACTTAAAAATTCTTATGGGAGAAAGTGCTCCCATTATAAATCCGTTCCTAAGTGAAAAAAAGGAAAAATAAATAAATTTGACAAGGCATTATTTAAAAATGAGAATAGAGAAAAAAAAATATAGAGAGAGAGAGTTATAGGGGTATTTTTGAAAAGAGATAGACGAAAATAAACAATAAAATTTGGGGTATTATTGAAAAATGAAATAAAAGATAAGAAAAATGTGTTTTTGTAGAAAGGAGGGATGGTTAGCATCTCCCTGAACTCGGTCGGGAACAACTTCTGGGCTTACCTATTAAGTTGTTACCACCTTACATATGCTCAAAGTTGCACACTTTCGTGAATCTTTAACCCATAAAAAAGAGAAGGAAATAAGACAATGGAGGATGGACAATTGTTCTCGAGATACATTGTTTATATAAATCTTGAGATAAATGAGTATAGTTCACCGTTGTGTTTTATTATATGATTTATAATTACTAATCTATAAAGACCTTTTCTTAAGTTCCACTTTTTTGTCATAAATATTTTTTAAGGATTAGCCTGATTGTGCAAGGAGTAAATCTTTTTACTGAAAAAATGTGATTAGTAGGTGTATAATTGCAAATTTTAAAATAAATAAATAAAATAATTTTCCAATCTTGGTGAAAAAACACTATCCGACCTCATCCATTAGGAAATATTTTTCCCCACAAGATGAATTTTTTTTTTAAATCCAACCTTTTTTTGTTTTTTTTGACACTTTCCAAAATGCAAGCAAACACCAGTAAATCTTTTAAAAAAAAATTCATTTTCTCGACCTTTTTCCTAAGAAATGGATTTTACTAAGAACTGGGTATATGGCAACTAGATGGTCAGACGAAAATAAATTGTTTCAAGTTGAGCATTTAAACAATTGTTTTATTTTATATTATTTCGTATAAATTATTTCAAATATATTAATATATCTAAGGTCATTTTGTAATTTAAAAAGTTATTTAATGTGATTTTGGTCAGCAATAATCTCCCTTCTCTCATTCAAAAACCATATAGATTATTTATTTGGTTAGATTAGGCTCTTGTTTAGTTAGTGTCAATTGAATTAAAAGGGTTGCCTTGGATGCCTACTTATAGAATCGTAGAGAATTAAATCAATTATAATATCCAATGGAAAGCAAATAAAATGTTTTTTTTATTTTTTCCTTTGTGAAAATAAATGATTAATTGTAGAGTTATTTGTTTGCATATTTTAGGGTTTGCTTGATAATCTAATTTTCGGGGATAATTAAAAGCAGTTCTCATGGAATTTTTTGAATAGTAATACTATTGAGCAATTCTATGGGCTCACAACTTATACTACTACTTTAGAATTAGAAATTTATCTAGTTCTTTCAAGGGAAAATTACTTAAAGAACCCTGACGGAGGGATTTATCTCTAAGTAGTTTCTAAGTTACGCGGGGTAGTTTGATGAAACATTTAGTAAACTTTTTTATTTCTTAATGGTCCCTCAGTTCTCGAGTTCAGCACTTTTTATTTATTATCGAACTCATTTTTTTTATTTAGTGTCGAGTACAAAAAATTTACTATCAAACTCGATGCTTTTTATTTACCGTCGAGCTTACCACTTTTTAAATAAAAAGTGGTGAACTCGACACTGGTAAAATCCACTTATTTTCAATTTTCGAAATTTTTTTTTTACCAACATACATGAAAATATCGACTAAAAACTTGAGATAATGACTTGTTTAGATGATTTCAACTCAAAAATATCATCTTTAATTGATTTTCAATCAAAAACTAAGAAAAAAAGTATTTAAAAAAAAAATCCTAATTTTTTTTTACTTACATCTTCAAAATATTGAAAATAGCTTCTTCTTCCTTTTTAAATTCTTTCTAATAGGATGAAATCTTCAAAACTCGAATGAGGTGCTAAAAATCTAATTTTTTGAATGAAAATGATGAATTCGAACAGTTAAGACATTCAATCATGAGAAATGTGGGAGATGAAGTCCAGTGATTATTGATAAAAGAAAATTTTACTAGATGGACTATTAAGAGATTGCCCATAACTTAGGGATTGTTTAGAAAAAAATCCCTCCAAAGGGTCCTTTAACTAATTTTTTCTTCTTTTAAAGTAGACCAATTCAAATAGAAACAAAAAAATTTAGGAAATATCAATCTTTTTTCAAATAATAGAAGGACAAAAGCAATTCAATGTTGAAAAAGATGAATAATGATTTAGAGAAACCCTTAAAAAATCTTCACAAGGTCCTTTAAGTGATTTTCCCTTCTTTTAAAGTAGATCAATTCAAATAAAAACAAAAAAATGTTTGGGGAATATCTATCTTTTTTTTCTAATAATAGAAGGACAAAAGCAATTCAATGTTAAAAAAAGATGAATAATGATTTAGAGAAGCCCTTAAAAAATCTTCCCACAGGACTCTTTAAGTAATTTTCCCTTCTTTTAAAGTTGATCAATTCAAGTAGAAATAAAAAATGTTTGGGGAATATCTATCTTTTTTTGGAATAATTGAACGACAAAAGCAATCCAATGTTAATAATAGATAACAAAACGCAAGCAAACACCAATAAATTGTTTCTAAAGAAACCCATTTCCTCAACATCATTTTCCCAACAAATTGAATCCTACACACCTTCTACATGCCGCAACTTCTAATTAGTAGTTTGGTATACTATAATATAAGAATGATTAAAAAGTTAAGTAATAATTATATTAAATATTTATTTTAACATAAAAATATGATAAAATTGGTTATAATACCCTTACAATTTAGGGAAATTTCTCAAATAATTATAAACATTTTTGTTCATTCCAAAAGTGTTGAAGTATTGGCGGAACTATCACATAGTGTGATAAAACTAATTTGTCTTACACTATGTGATAATTCTATCAATATGTGTAACACTTTTGATATTTTAAAAAAAATTTATTATTATTTGAGAATTTCCCTACGATTTATGATCAATAATAATGTGTACAAACCCGGAGAGGGGTGGTTCAATGGCAATATCAAATTCCAATA
Source organism: Akebia trifoliata (assembly GCF_017979445.1). Lineage (NCBI taxonomy): Eukaryota > Viridiplantae > Streptophyta > Magnoliopsida > Ranunculales > Lardizabalaceae > Akebia > Akebia trifoliata. The sequence goes on from NC_141381.1 coordinate 30,231,312, forward strand.
AACGATGAGAATCTGTAAATTGTGAGTTCGATACCTAGTATGAGCAGTATTTCTTCGAGGCCACCCTCACTTACCCGAAGCGTGTGATAAGCGGGCGTTGGACGTGCCCTGGGGAGGGATCCATATGCTTTGGCTTTTCCGATCACCCTAGTCGAAAGTAAATTCGGACACTCCATCATAAATAAAATAATAATAATGTGTACAAAATATATCATATTATGCCACTATTCCATTCATAGACATCAGTCTTTACCAAGTTGGTACCTCCAGTATATGCCATCACACTTAAAACTCATAAGAAACTTTAACAACATTCCAACTCTCATATACACATCTGTCATTGTTTCTCAAGTCAGGGTCCTTCTACCAACTGGGGACCCAAAATCATATTCAATTATACACATAGGTTCTATCCGGTTCTGGAATAAGTATTCCCAATCCCGGGATAATCTTAAACCGATTCCACCATTACTGGTTAATCGAGTAGGTACCCAATGAAACCTTGGGATTCCAACAACAGTTCAACCAAAAAAAAAAAAAAAAAATCATCTCTAATTACAACCTACCAAATAGATCAAAACTCGGTCGAGTTCGCACCAGCTCCATAACGATTCCGACTCAGTATTCCCGAGTTCAACATACTCTCCCAGTCCTCTTCAATTTCATCTCTCCCTCTCATCATCTGTAAAATCTTCATGGCTTTCTCTCTTGCTCTCTCACTTCCTCTCTCAGCAACCTCTCTCAACACTTCTACTGCTCCAGCCTCCTTCGCTAACCCTTTAAACCTCAAACTCCCATGACTCAATGCAAACAACGCCGCGACACAACTCTCTCGAGTCAACTCCGATTCTGACTCACAATCCCTCAAAATCCCCACAAAGAACTCAACCGCATTCGCGTCCAACATCGCCGCGCGCCCTTCGGCGCACAATGCTAAATTGCACAGTATGAGCAATGCCCTAGTCGCCAAATCTCCTGCCTTCGCCAAAGCTAACAATATTGGGACCGAACCCAGTTTAACGAGTTTGGATCGGTTACTCTGAACGAGTGAAAGATGATACAAAGCTAGTGCCGAGTCGTGTCTCGCTCGCTCACTCTCAGAACGAAGCAAGTGGAGAAGAGGAGGCAAAGCTCCCAAAACACCGATCGCGGTTTTGTTCTCATCATCAAGGGCTAAGCTGAATAGTGCACCGGCTGCGTGCTCCTGCGATTCAGGGAATCCTCCCTTCAACAAGTCGATCAAAAGAGGAACAATTCCTGACCGTACGATCTTCACTTTATTGACCTTCTCCAGAGATAAATTAACTAAAGCTGCCACCGAGTTTATCTGAATAGTGGAGTATCGTGAGATCAAGAGAGATCGAACGGCTGAGAGTAATCGAGGAGTACAGAGAGAAACCCTAGTTTCTTCTTTCGTTCTTGTGATCTTTCGTAGAGAAATCACGGCTTCTTCTTGTTCGAAAACTTGAGAACTCTTAAGCTTTAATATCATCTCCTCATCTTCGGAGGAATTAGGGTTTAGGGTTTCGTCTACAACGATCTCAGATGACGAAGATGTAGAAGAAGATGAAGAAGAAGAAGAATAACAAGAGGGACGAGTCGCGAGAGGAAGAGGGCTAGTTGGAATCGTCGTGATCACCGATTCTTCTGAACTCGAGTAGAAATGATTTGCACGACGATTCAAATCGGTTTCCGTATGAGAAAACATCACTGGCGGGTTCTCTGCAACAGCTTTAAGCAAATCATTCTCCAAAATCTCACTTTTTTCCTTTTCGTTCATCTCTAATTCTTCTACTTTTTCGTTTTCGCTCTGCAATTTTTCTTCTTCAGAGATCATTGTGGTTCGAATAAGCTTCTCTGCCACACTAAATTCAAGGGGTTTTGGCCATTCGACACCATAAGTATCACACCAATTGATAATAGTTGATTTAATGGCCAAATTAGGGATTACAGTCGAAAAATCGGGTTTTGAGCCATCAGAGAGGGTCGGTGAAAAACCCATTTTTTTACAAACTTGAACACAGTTTCTCTCGAAGGTCTGACCTGATGCAACAATTACAGGGTCCGCCATTAAAGACCCAGAAATCTGACAGACGAATTCCTTTGGTGGTTCCTTTGTTTCATCTTTCAAAGCAGTCGGAGATCTAAAGAAGGAAATCTTCCACCTATTCTTACCATTACCCATCTCTTTAAATCTATTTCTCCTGAAATTCTTCAAGAAAATGAAACAAAAGATCTCATTTTTTTTTTTTTGCCCTTTTCTGCGAATCAAACACGAGAACACCAAGGGAAATTAATAACTGAAGTTCTGAAATTTAGCGATTATTTATCTCTCTCTGAGAAAGAGTGAGTAGATCTAGTCTACGCGGTTGCAGAGAAAAAGCCTCATGTGGCGATGAAAGGACTTTCTTTGAGCCCCCAAAAATCAGAAGGGATTACGTTGGTCTACCAAAAACAAAAGGACGCGATAACGATATAGAAACCCAAATACTGTTTCGACTTTTACAATTACCCCGCTCTTTGTGTTTATTTACGAAATTACCTACTGTCAAATTTTTTTACTATTATTTCGATTAATAATAAGGTATTTGTGATTATTATTGAGTAGAAATGCAAGAATTTTAGTAATAGCCCCTTGCAAAGTCAGCGATATTTACGTTTGCCCCCTTACAAGTTACAACAGTTAACGTAATTCTTTTTTTCTTTTTATTTTTTTTATGAATTAAAGGTAAAAAAATTGTTTAGTAATTTAAGTTTTTGAATAAATCCCAAATTTCACTGATAATTCATAATAAAAATAAATATTGATTTTGGTCAAGGGGTAAACTTAATCTTGTATTTTTTTTATAAAGGGTAAACTAATATTTTGCTAATTTTGCAGGAGTTATAATTAAAATTTCCTTATAAATGACAAAGGGCACTTAAGTAATGTAGAGAACTATGCTACAAAAAATAAAAAAAAATACAGTGTATCTTATTCCACAAATTGATTAGTATGAGTTCGTAGAAGTAAGAATTATTCCACAAATTGTTTCATCTCTCATCAAAGTTCACAGTTCAATCTAATAAGAACAAATCTAGCCAATTTTTTTTAAGTGATTTGTAGAAAGAATCATGTATTTTGTCAAAATTATTGTCTAACTTCGTTTTCAAAAATTTTAAAGATCATATACACATGTTGATATTAATTATTTATTTTTGATAATGGGGTGTCCGGACTCATGATCGATTAGGGAGACTGGACGAGTCAAGGCCGGAACAAAGGCTTCTGTGACCCTCCCAAGCACATCACACGCACCAAGCAAGTGAGGGAACGCTCTCACAGGTGGCCCTGAGACAATATTGCTATATTGATATTCTCTGTACAATCATATTAAATTTACCTTATACCATTTGATTCAAAGGTTATACAAATAAACTGATTTTTTTTTTCTCAAAAGAGTACCCTTTTGGCTGTATTTACCTTTCTATCCTTATATTCAATCTAAGCTAAATACTAAAAACTAAACCCTAAACATAATTTTGTCTTCACAAGAAGGTTAGAAAGGTAAAATTCTAAATGTGATTGTACATAGGATCCTATTTTGATAGAAAAAAAAAAAAAAAAAGAGGAACGAATGAATAAATTGTATGTGACGTGTGGTCCTTTCGAAAAATCCATTCTTTGTATAAAAAGGAGACGATGACAACAAAAATGAATTTCCTTCCTATCGTTTTATATATATATATATATATATATATATATATATATATATATATATATATATATATATATATATATTTTAAATATAATTAAATTAAATAACATACATGATAACAATTACTCATCAATCCAACATTTAAGAAAGAAATCGATTTTAGAAGCAGTTGGACCAATAATTTCAGCAAAATAGATGACCATTTGGTGTATTTTTCTCATCCTTTAATCTTCTAAAATCCATTTTGTATTATAGAAACTAGTTGGTTTTGTCATTGGATACCAAGAGATCCGCTACCCTTAAAAGGCTATTGGTTTGAATGATCATAACCATTCAATTGGAGAATCATGATCTGTGGGGCACATTCATAATTGCTTATGATATATGAGATTCTCCTTGGTGGGACCCATCATCACCCATCTATTAGTCGTCAAGTTATTCCTCACCTCCCATCGTGATCCAAGTATTTCTCTTCTATTGGGTTAAGTATTGTAAATGTTCCAGTTCAAAGAAGGCATCCAAGATATTATTTTTGTTGGAGATATAAAAATTGTGATTTTTTTTTAGTAACTCTTATTATTTATTTTAATTTTTATTAATTTTACTCAAATATTAAATATTGGAGCAATTAATTATGATGTATTGTAATAAAATATAGTATATCTATTGAGGTTAAGATAATGTTAGATTGATTTGATTGAGATTTATTAAGAAAATATTTTATCTCTAGATATGATTTCATTTTTATAAAATCTATTAGGGTTATTGTAATTATCATTTTATTAAGAGAATCTATCACTCTCCTTCTTCTTTAATAATATGGTTTCATGTTTTAAAATGACAAATTAGATAGTGCCATGTGGCATAGGAATTACAGGCTACCTAAGGAGTCAGTTTCCTTCTCCAAAAAAAAAAAAAATGGGGAAAAAAAGGGGGAAACACTATGGCATGGGTAATGGTGCATCAAATGTCTTTTTGAATCTCTTTCACAAGGATTGCTATATTAAAAAATTACCCTTTTAATGAAAATGTTTAGGAAGTATATTTTCGGAAATAACTTTTATAGATAATTTGATAATCATATTGAGAGTTGCAATATTTTGACTCAGAAATTTTCACTCAATCTGTACTCAGCCAACATAATCAGTGCACAGAGCCATAGATTTTTTTCTTTGAGATACAGAAGGAAAAAAGATCAATGGTTATGTGCACTTACCACATGTACTGAGTATAGTTCGAGTGAAAATTTTCGAGTTAGATCATCATTAATCTTATATTAAGCATGTTCGATCTTTTTGATCTTTAATATAAAATTCTAATTTTCTAACAACACAATGATCGATTTTACTCCCCCTCCCCCTCCCTCACAACACAAATAATAATAATAATAATAATAATAATAATAAACAAGAAATTGTTTTCAATATTATTTTTAATCATTTTTAGTTTGTGTTTTGCAAGATACGGGAAGCTAAACCAACATGGAATCCTAATTTCAAACTGTAAAGCACTTTTGAGGGGCAAAAAAACCATGAATCAACACCTAACATATTCCCAAACATTACCTATAGACATAGGTTGGCCATTATAATTATCAAAAATATTTTGTACTTTATTAATTAGAAGTGTGAATCGTTGGAGCATCTTATTAAGGTCTCACTATGTGAATTATTTTGATTTCAGTTTCGACTCCAACAAAAACAGCTCCACATGGAATAAAAAATACTGCTGAAATGGACTCAAGATTGTACCTCATATCGTACATCCTGACGTGAAAGTGCATAAGAGCCATAGATGCTTTTGACTATACTCACTCCAGCACGACTCTAAAACAAAACTTTCTATTAATTGATTGCATGTGAAAGGGACTGAATCAATATTTGAAAACTCAGTAACTCAACTCACTCAATTCAAAAGTTTGCCAACTTGGAGTTGAGTTGCTTATTGGGAAGCCAACTCAAAAGCTTATCCTCACTTTTTCGTCTTCACTTTTGTTTTATATGTAGACTATTGTTATTAATTGTTTTTGGTTCTTTATGTTTATCTTTTCTTCGCGATTCAACATTCCACAGAATTCCTACGTGAAAGAAAGAACGTACGGGGTCTACGTCTGAAACATAATCATGTGATTTTGATAAGAGAATGCTAACGTTCAATACCTCATAAAAGTAATACATTTTTTTTTTCAATAATATCCTTTCTTATTTTATCTTTTTATATAAAAAAATACTTGAATATGCTAATCTTTTATACAATAAGTACGTTTATTATATTAACAAATATTGATTGTCAAAATATTTATTACAATGAATATTTTTAATTTAAAATACTTAAATACACATAGTATTTATTATGTAAAAGAATAATATACTCTTAATTTTTTTACTAAAAGATAAAATGATAAGAGGTATTATTAAAAAGAAAATATTAGACAATGCTATCGTCCCCATGAAGTATTGGATGTTAACATTCTATATATTAATAATTATAAAAAATATAAAGTTTTAAGTGTCAAAATATTGCAAGTTTCATCTAGTCTTGTCCATGAACAATACAAATATGACTCGTTGAGTTTTCTTGATTTTTCTAAAAATAACAATTTTTTTACTCCCCCACATGGCATATTCAAAATATTCTCTCGACGAGGGTTGTGTTTGAACCATAGAGTTTCTTTCACTAGGATACACAATTGCATAGATTTATGGGTATGTGCAATTGTGTATCCTAAGGCATGAAGTCTATAGTTCTAGCACATGTCACATCAAGAGAGTATTTTGAATATGCCACGTGAGGGAGTTTGATTATTACGACTCTTTTTCTAATTCACTTAACCAAGTAGAAGAAGTCCTTTATGGATTGGTGAGATGGCAAAAATCACATTTAAAAAAATAGAGAATGATTACATGTGGTCCAAGGCCTTGTTAGCAATTTGCAGGTTTATTGTTGAAAATTTTACATTTTTTTTAATAACAGTATTATTCTTCCAAAATTTTGAATGACTCAAAAAATTTGCATATATTTAAAAGGAAAATGAATAAAATAAATTTTTTATGAATATTATAATATTTGACAAAAAATGATATTAATCTAAATTAGTATCAAAGCCTTGGTCTCCTCCATCAATTGAAATTCGAAATCTCTCCATCGTCTACTTTCAAGCAGGTCTCTTTCACTTTATCTTTGACAAATCGATCAAAAGAAACTAAAAACTCATATTTGAAACACAACGAAGAAGTAAATCTAAAATCAAATCGATCATTGCAAATTTTTAGAAAAAAATTGAAATCCAATTGATCTATGCAACTCTTTAAAATTCTTTTTATTGATTCTTCTTTAATATTTTTCTATATTAATAGTAGGAATACATTTTTTTTTCTCTCCCTCTCATTTATTCGAGATCAAGGAATATTTATGTATGATTGTATTAGATGTTTATAATTGTTCGAATCTTTTCAAAGAACCATATGATTACGAATTTTACTAGAATATTGTAAATCTTTTGAAGTATATTGAATTATTTATTTTTTGAATTTTTGTTATGGAAGACATATAAAATATGTGTAAAGTATATGTCGCAAATTTCTTGTTTAATGAATTTTTATAATCTAAACTCCAATAAAATCAGAATCTTTCATGTATGGAATTTTTACCTCTAAATTTTTATTTTTTTATTTGATAACGAAGGGTTTTCGAGCCAGCTTGCGCGCACCAGACTAGTCCCTACGCCTCGCATTCAGACTATACCCCACTACGTGGAGCGGTCGTGGCCAATAATATTTTTTATGGGTAGTGGGATTTGAACTTAAGATCATAAAAAGAGCAGATTCTTTGATCCCAAGTTACTACATACTTCCAAATTGCTTACAAGAGTCAGAGGATTAGTTGATTAGTTTAAGACCTTCTAGAAAGAAGAAGAAGAAGAAGAAGACGACGACGACGACGACGACGACGACTATGCATCTAATTTATTCTCAAATCGAAATTGACCTAAAAAAAAAGAAAAGTATCGCCTCAAAGTCAATTCTGTTGGAGGTATAAAAAATATACATTGTATGAGACATTATTTTATTCCCACAACCTTATAGAAATAATATATAAATCATAGAAGTCATATTTGAACGTTACATGTGAAGGGTTATTTTAGTAATTGTACACTAAATTATATACGAGGGTTGTCGATTGGGACGCTTAACGAATGACCTAATACCGAGGAAGCACGAGGGACTTGTTTGGTAAAGCAATAAAGATTCCACGTGCCGCCCGCCACTAGTCTCAATTATTAGTCAAAGTCGACACCACTTACGTTATAATAAGTACAGAGGCAGCATTGGGTGCTGGAATGAACATCTGCTCTGATATTTTAATAATATTATATCGTGCCACGTGGCAACCTTCTTTGATCACTCACACATCTTCATCTCAAACTTATCCAATTAATTAATTTTTTTTAAGATATTGTAGTTAGTCCTAAGAGCCATGAAACTAATCTTTAATGAAAGTTAAGCCTTGACTAAACATTATTAAGAAATCAATGATTTTGCTTTATTTTATTGGGCCGAGAATACTCTTAGGACACACGTTAAAGACCAATGCATACACTTTGAAAATTGGAATTTGAGGGTATCTCGATAAAAATAAATTTCTTCGAGGTCATTTTTAATATATAATTTAATTTTCAAAGTGTATTTGTTGAACTTTTACGTGTGTCCGTAGGGTACACGTTAATAAGATCCTAAAATTTATTATGACAAAGGATTTTTATTTTTGATGGATAAATTAGACTTAAACCCACGACCTTAAAGATGCCTTGCAATGTATCAAACCAACCGAGCTATGGGTCTAAGCCCTATGATGAAGGATGTTATTGAACTGGACCCTTGTTAGCAATTTGGAATACGACAAAAATTTAATTCGTGAAATATCTGAATTCTATTCAATTTTGGATTGTAAAATTCGATAGATGAAAAATATGTTGCACATGTTTTACATGTGTATTATCCATTTCATTTCAAAATTTTGAAAACCAAAAATCCAGTCATATGATAGTGATGGTGATGGTGGTGATAATGAGGACACTGAAATTATTGTTCTATTGATTTTTAAAAGAATATTAAAGTCAAATGACAAATCATCAATTTGAAAAATTAAGATGTAATCTCAAATAAATTTTGAGGGTAAGTCATTATTTTTTTAAAGATAAAAAGTACATTTTTCACATAAAAATGTGGATTCGTCCAAAATTTTGAAGTATGACCGTTTCAAAGTCGAATGGTGTTACATATTACAACTTACAAGTTTACACTTTGCAACATACAATAAGTTATAGTAGCATTTTTTTTTTCTACCAAATTTTATAAAAATTCGTAAAAACTACATTTTATTCTTTTCAAGCTTAAAATCTGTGAATGATTTAGAATAGTTCAATAATCCTAAAAATAATACTTTCATTAAAAAAAACAAAAAAATTAATGAAAATTTCAAGAATTAAACATGAGATTGCTAACAAATTGCGAACAAGGCACACACAAGATACAATCAAAGATAAATAAACACTCGATGAGAGGATTTAAGTTGGGCTATGAGCCTTAACCTAATCCCCAAGAAGCGAGCTACACTTTTTTAGACCAATAGTAACCTCCATTGGGCCCAAGTTGAGTGGCTCAAGGCCAACTCCCTAACAAGTTGAATTGGTTCTCGGGTTTTATAAAAGACCAAATTGAAGAACCTTTCAAAGTCATTTAGAGCCATTTGAAGATATTTTCATCAAAATCCCGGATCAACCTATTTCCTGATCAAAAACATGTTTAGACCTGATAGTAAATTTGTTACTTTATAGACCTTAACCAAGTCCAAATCAAGATCCTACCTTTATAGGTTCAATATCATTGTTCACAATCTTATTTTCAAGGGCGCATCAATTTTACATTTACAATATATCATATTCCACCAAGCATACAAGTGGAAGTTTATAATATATCTTATAATCATAAAAAAAGATATGATCCGTAGACTCATAAAAGTAGATTCATATGTTCACACACAATCTCAACCGATATATATGAGATCCAACAATTGATATTTATTTTAGAGATTCGTAATATATTCTCAGAATGCATATCTTATCTCAATCATTAGATCTCATATATAAACGGTCAGGATTGTGTGACCATTTCAATTAACTTTTCATGAGTTTAGCGACCCCAACTGACAAATTATACTTACCAATAAAATAAAATAAAAAAAGAAAAAAAATTATTTCTCTACCAATTGAAGCTTCGAAAAATACAGCGATTTAATCCAAAACATTGACAAATTATTATATGGTCCAAGAAAATGAAATAATAAAAAATAAAAAAAAAATTTGCTGCTACAATTCCATGTCCATTGTTTTTAAATATCAAAATAACGGATTACAAAACCATGTTGTGGAAATTGTATTTTGTACCAAAAATACCCTTACAAGAATTTAAAAAAAATAAAATAAAAGCTAAAATGCCGTCAGATGCTTATTCCCAAAGTGTATTTTTTTTTTTTTTCACTTTAACAAAAACTTTTTTTTTAATATAAGAGAAAAAGGACATCCACTTGGAGAGTATTTTAATGTTTAAACTTTACACGTGGCGATCATTCACGGATTTATCAAAAGATTCACCAAATCAAGTCAGGGCCCACCAACGATAGTTTAGTGGTCCCCAGTAAGACAGTCGACTCTATCACAGTTGTGTACTTAGCTATTAAGTTTTCCATCTCTAATAAATATCAAATTTCGCGTTGAAAGTGTGTATTGTTTCTCCTTTCTCGTACAATGATTATGAACTACAAACAAAGCCCACACGTGGGACAGTCCACGCCAGACAACGAGGGTCACGAGCCGACTATAATTTACAGAGTTGCTATTAACACCCCAACTTTTACTTGTTACATCCCTAACTTTTAAATTGTTTATCTCACGCTAATTAAAGATTAAAACAAATCATTCAAACATTACAAAAGTTTGTGTCAAACAATTTCGATAGTTGTTTAAAAATAAGATTAGGCTCAAATAAAATCCTAAATGTGACAAATACGAATCTAAACAAAAAATAGAGAGTTTCTATTGGCACCCCAACTTTTACTTATTCTCAATCACTGAATTAAATAATTTTTTTTTTTTTTAATTTCATTAGGATGAAATAAGTAAAAATTGGGGTACCATACCAATAGCACCCTCATAATTTGTTAGTGTACTTAAATTCTTTTGTATGATGGGATTTGGTTTGGAATTTTAAATTCTGATTTTGGATTATCAAGATTAAGTTACAAAAGCTTATTTTTAGAACTCAAAATCTCGTTTGCCTACATTATTTTTTGAAGCTTAGTCAATTTCTAACTTCAACGGTGAAATATTCATCTTTATAATCCTAGCCAAAGAATAACTTTTCTCTATGATTTTTACCATTCAATGAGATTGTGATTTTAAAACGCCAAAATCAAATTACAAAACTGATTTTTAGAATCTAGAATGTCAATTTAGGTATACTATTTTTGAAAAAATGATTTTGAAATCTAAAGCCATAATCTTGTTTTGGTAGCCTTGTTTTTACCGTTGTGATACAAATTGTAATATACCTAAGCACACAAAAATATCGCATTAGCAAGAAGAATAAAAAAAAAAAAAAATTCAAAAATCATAATAAATGGATCTTGCACAATTTTTTATTTTTTTTAGAGTCGTGATTTTCTAATGTCCCCTTTGACAAACACCCCTGATGTGGCATGGGTTAGAACAATATATTCCCCCTTCAGGATACACAATTGTACATTCCCATAAATATGTGCAGTTGTGTATCTTGATAAAAGAATCTATGATTTTAGTACATGCTACGTCAGGGGATGTATCGGGGCATCAAAAAATCATTGTTCCTTTTTTTTTTTTTTAAACCAATTTTTTATATTTGATTACAAGAAGATTATTTTATAGTCCGAACGAAAAGTAAGATTGAATTATAGAACCGGGTTATAGGCAATAATTGATTATAGTATCAAAACAAACATCCCCTAAAAGATATATGTGAGATGGAATATCTAGAAAGTTAATTTATGACCGTCTATATCAACATTATTACAATAACTATGCTGAGTCGTGACTAGTGCTATAATAGTTGATGAAGCACGAATATTTAAAAAAAAAAAAAAAAAAAACCTATGCTTGCATTAGTCATGAATGGATCGATTGTTAATATTAAAGTAAAGACCATTTGGTGTATTTACTTGCAGATGATGCAATATTTTTTAATAAAATACAAAATAATTTTAAAATTATAATTAAGGAGTGATATATAAGAAACTAAAGATTTTAAGCCAAGCAAAACCATAAGAGAATGCAATTCTCTGTATATGTCACTTTCACAATTTTGGTTCAATTAATATATAGAAATGAAGAAATTATTGAAAATTTGACCTATACGATTAATATTGAACAGTTAAAATGATTTAGGAGTACTTTTATGTGTCCATAAGGTATCATAAAACTATGAATAAGATTTACAAGTTAACAACTAGGCTATCTGGCAATTTCAGATTGATAGAAGCACAGATGGATGGGTGTTACTAATAAGATAGAGATGGCATTAGAACAGAGTATCCAAGAAAATTTAGGAATGATGCCTAATATAAGATAAAATAAGCGATTTTTATCGTATAATAGTTTGGGTAAGTGAAATGCTAGCAACTAATAATATCTATGAGAATAAATGCTTTCGTTAAAGTTGAACATTCTAACTAGACAAGAAGAAAATTGACAATTATAAAAACAATAACAACAAGAAAAATATGAAGTAACATGCATTGTCTAAAGATATGATTCATGATAGAGTTCAATGATGAGATATGATTCATGTATCATAGCTCAATATTTAAGATAAGGTGTAGACAATATTGGAATGGTGTCAAGTTAGTTGGGTCACATCTCTTTATCTATAAAATTGATTGCATCTAATGTTGCAAGACACTCCTTTCGTGGCATACCCCGCCACATATGTAAGTCTTTTTCTTTTTTGAAATAAATATTTTTGGTCAAATTTGTTTTATGAATCATGAAGTCTATGTTATTTTTTTTGATAATCGGATAACCTTGTAGATTGGGGATCGGACTCGTATTTGGGCTTTGCTCAGTCCATAGACCATGATCTTGTCCAAGGACTAGTCCTAGGGCACGTGCAACCCCCATATATAATACGCACCAAGTAAGAGTGCGCTCTTGAGGAAGTAATGGTCATAGTGGGTATCGAACTCATGACTCATGGACACTAACAGCTATTTGTACCATACTCAACTAGAAAATCTATTTGTCTTTTTTTTTTATTTATCGCTATTTTAATTAATTTCTTATTAAAATGTGATTTTTTTTACCATTAGGGAAGTAAAGACACCATTGACATTTGATAGGGATGTCAATGTCACAATTGTCGACATAGATTTGATTTGTTCGAGCTTATTAAACTTATCAAGCGCCAAGCCCAGACCCTGTCCATTAACACCCACCTTTCGTTTTAATTAGTTGGGAACAAGAATTTTGAGATGTAAACGTAGTTTTAGAAGTCGTAGAAGACTAATTTCAAAGGCAATTGAGTGCGATAGTCACCATAAATCGTCCATCATATTGACTCAACCGATCCAAGCCATCTTGCACAGGATTTTGAAGCCCCCAACACATCAGAAAATGAAAGAGAACAGTGTTGAGTTTCTTCAAAGGCAATCAAGTGCAGTATAGAGAGAGAGAGAGAGAGAGAGAGAGAGAGGGAGAGTTTGGTGGAAGAGAATGATTAGTCATCATTTATTGTTTTAGTTGGTAACATTTAGTCCCACATCGGGTACAAGTGAAACGTGAGAGCAGGTGAGTAGGTATAAGAAAGGTCATGAGTGGACGTTGAAGAGTATCTTTGCGCTTGGGGCAATGACGCAGCTAGTGAGGTAATAACCGAGGCGCGTCAATTGCTGGTTGAAAACTATTTCCAAACCCCCTCTTTGGCCTGGGCTTGGCCCAGCGCCACTGAGAATTTCTGGAAGGGTTCCCTCTAAACAAGGGTAAAGCCCTACAACTCCTATTTTAAAATTGTTCTGTAAGTTGATAAGCCCAAACATTATTTGGCCCATTTATATCTGAAGCCTGGTTGTTGGCTTCCGATTATTTGTTTAGCCCAACAAGTAGTCGATAAGCCCTACAAGTTACTCTTCCGATTATTTTCTAAATTAGAGGATGGTATCATCTGCGAAGTCATACAAATTAAAAGGGTTTATTTGTAATTTAAAAACTTCATTTGTATGCTTGCAGATCCTTTTCCTTGTGAATCCCGAAATTTGTTGAAGGATTTTTGTAGATTAGATAGTTAAAATGACATTTTTGTAATTTTGAAAACTAAACAAGGTGGTCTTGGTCTTGTGGGTTACAAGTTTCTAGGTTTTTGACTGAAATAACCTTTGATTATATTAAATTGAAATATAAAAGTGCGGGCATTTGTGGTCACTCAAATTCTGGTGTTGAACCTCTCCCACTCCAACCAATTATATTACATTCAAATGTAGAGATGGGGTAGTTGCTAACCATGTCTACTCCACATTCTCTTATTATAATTAGGGGTGCAACTTGGTGTTGTTCAAATAAAGAATCGAACTAAATCGATAGCTGTGGGATTGTTTGATTCGGTTTGGAATAAGTTGTGGTTTGATTTTGGGTTACAAAAATGAAGAATCGATTAATTTGGTTCAGTTCTCGGATCAAGCTTGTATAGATATATTAGTGATTTATTGTATGACAATTTTATACTTATTATATATTTATTTTTTCATTAAAAAGCGTTACTTACAATTTATAGAATATTGGCAACCCATAAAACCGAACTGAATCAAACTGACTTTAATTTGGTTTGGTTCTGGTTCTTAGTAGAATAAACCTATGTCGTTTTGATTCCAGTTTGACCCAAAACCGAACCAAGTTGCACCCGCAATTATATTTGTAACTAAAAGATTGCATGTGCAAACACATATATATCAATAGGGTTTATTTGTAATTTAAATTATTGGTTAATTCTTATTATTTTTTAATTAGATAGTTAAAAAAAAGGATATTTTGTAATTTTGGAAGCTGAACGAGGTGTTCATGGGTTGCAGTTTTCTAGGATTTTGATTATATTAAATTTAAAAATAAAAGGGTGGGCATTTATGACCACTCAAATTTTGGTGTCAAATGATTTCTACTCCTCCTTCTCTCGTTATAACAGTTAAGATGTTAGTGATCTTTTGTGTATACATTCACAATGAGCTGATCTTTTGTGTATAATTCTTCCAAAAGAAATAACTGGTTATCTACAATGGTTTTAAAATGTCTTGCCACGTCTGTGAACAAGATCGAGTCATCTCGGACGAGTTTTCCGACACATTTGAGACGTTTGGTTCAACAATGAGAAAAATGAATGTGGATTTTAAATCTTGTCTGATACATTGATTTTTGTGTCCGTCTTGTTGTTGGGCGATACATATTGGTCTCGGAGTTTTGAAACCATGTTATCTAATCTATGTCTTGAACTTAATCCCAAAAGTGCTTTTAGTAACATAAATAATTGACTAATGATAAAATGACTCATTAAACATATGCGGTAGACGTGGCAAGTGCATAGAATCATAGATCTTTTTTCCTTGTGTATCCCAAAGAAAAAGATCTATGATTCTGTCCATTTGCCACATCAACCACGTACAGACCGAGTATGTTTTACCGAGTCATATTATCCCAACTCTAAATAATTATACTTTCAAATCTATGCGTTGAGCTTAATCTCAAAAGAGCTTTTAGTAACATAAATAATTATACTTTCAATAATAAAAGATGGAGTTAGGAGATTTGGAAGTAACTCCTAAAATAAAATCAGAGTTAGAATTAGAATTATTTTTGAAAAATTCTACTCTCAAACTTCTCACTTACATCAAGGTGAGATGGGAATACATGATATTTAGGAAATTTATATATTCTCATCTCAACCTTTGCTTCAAAAGCATAATAAAATGGAGGAATCACGACGAAAACTAGATACCGAGATTGAAGATTTCTAATCATTCGAATTCACAACCCAAAATAGAAACTGATAAAATCCAATAGAAATCACTCAATGAAAAATTCTCAAAGTCGAGACAAACCCTTAGTGATCATTTATTGCTCATTTTTATACATTATCTTGTTAATGATAATGTGCGAAAATGAGAGCCTACATAACAACCACTAAATCACCATTACACATTAACTTTGATGTCAGGCTTGAACGAGTATGTTACCACAAACTTCTTAAAGCCTCTACCACGAACATTAGAACAACTCGGTAGCTCAACCCAAGAGTCCTCGGAGATCTTGTACATCACCAACTGATTAAGGCTTTGGTCAATACCCGAGGTGACACACACCATCACATAGTCCTCACAAGCGGCACAATTGATGTCAGCTTCTATGCCAAAGTAGTCTTCAGAAATGTCTGGTGGCATGCATGAAAAGTGCCCCCACTTCTTTTCCTCAGCGTCGTACTCCCACACTATAAGCATCGCGGACTCAAATTCCTCAATAAGAGAAACAATGAAAATTCTACCACCACACTCAACCAAGCCTAACGCGTTCTCATCCTCCTTGGGGTAAAGATCTGGGAACATCGATGCGGTGCTCATTTGGGAATCGATGGCCACTAATCGCCCTCCGGGGCTAAGATACTACACCATCACTAGGTCATCACTACGGATCGTAGTCACTCCAGCGAACTCCTTCGTTGCAGTCCCCTGTAAAATACTAATTCCCGGCATAGGCCCCATCTCTTCTTCCCCATCCATCGCGGTCATTTTGAATGGAATTTTCGTCCAAGTATTCTCCTTCGATGAGAAAACACTCATCCAAAAATTAGATTACCTGTCTCTGTAAACAACAAAAACCTCATAAGATGATTTCGATCTATACATCACGATCGCCTTAGTAGGGTAATCGGTATCCAATCTTGGTATAGAACACTTTGATCCACTTATTGGATTGCAAACAATGAGAGTGCCAGTTTGTGATCTAAAGCACATTAGACTGCCAGAAGTGGCCACTGGATGAGTTGTTATTGGCCTTTGGTTAACATCCATGGGGATGGGGAGATGGGCGTGGCGCCAATCATCGACTTCCATATCATAGACTACGTTTGATGGGGCTTTTGAATTAAGCGTTAAGAACCATGGGTGATGATCGAATAATTCATTGGAGGTCGCATGAAATAAATGAGAGGTAATCAGTGAATGCCATCTCTTAGACACAAATTGACAAGGGAGGAAATCAGCCATCGGAAGCCTAGCCAGTACATTCTCCATGGTCAAATTGTCGAGTTGATTCCATGGGTCTTCATTGGACACAACAGAATTGTTGACGCTTTTTTTAGTTCTCTTCCTCCTTCGGATTTCGTTTTGCATCCATGGATGAACCGCCCAAACCAATTTGAACCTATTCAAAAGACACATTAGCATAACTGATGATGATGAATCTCAAGAAATCAACTTGTTAGTATGGTAATAGTTAAACTAGCAACATCCAGTTCTAAGCATAGTAACAAAGTTTGGATTCAGTAATTATTTGGTGGGGATTCAAATTGGTCAATTCGGATAAATTCGGGAAAGTTTTGTTAAAAAATAGGTAAAATTTCGGGGATTATACAAAATATATTTTTGGGTTTCTTACCAAAATCCATCATTTTCAACTTCTCTTGAAACTCTCTCTTCTTCTTGATGTTTGAATGTAGAAAAAAAATATTATTTTGAAGGTGAGGAGTAAAAATGTTACCATGTTCCAATACTAAGTAACGAGTCTTCAATTAAGTCACCAATTCGTTGATTTAATCAGCTAACCCCTAATTCAGAAAATTTTACAAATTTTTTTTAAAATTCGAAGAATTTTGTGACTATGGTTCCAAGGATTGCCCTGCACTGTCCTTATTAGAATTGGACCAAGTTTTGGCCTGGCCCAATTTATCGTAGATCGGATTTGGATAGTGTTATTAGACCTGTTTAGTCATCAGGCTAAGCTAGCCCCATGCTTAGGATTGGTGTAGAAGCTAGGCCTGTTGGGCGGACCCACCAGTATTTGCGGATCAACCCAACCCAAAAATGGATTGGAAAACTTGCGTTCTAGACCTATTTTGTAAACCTCCCTTTACCTTATTTTACATCAGAGCACATGAGTGAGTAAGTAAACTATATTATCTAGTTAGGATGGTGTGATGGCAGGATTTGAACCCAAGTCTCGAGTATTATCATGCAAAGACTTTACCAACTAACCTAAATGGCACTTGCAAGATAGGTTGTAATTATTATTAATTAGCTTAGACAAAACACATTGAATTTGATCCAAACAGGCCATCTTGAGCGACTTTTCATAAAACAAATGAGTTTTTTTTTTAAATCCTAAAAGTTCATCCAAGTTGACTGTTTTTTTCATGAAACATCTGCATTTGTGAGTTTTTTTCCCCTAAAATTCATCAAAATCATTGAAAGGCCCCTGAGTCTCAGTCTAATTGCCCAAATTGAATGGTCCTTGCCAAGGTTTAAATCATGGGTCATAACATGCTGAAGTAGTCTTTCAGTCTAGGGTTTATTAGCTTCTCCGAAATTACCCTCTTAAGGCTTTTTTTTATTTTTTATTTTTTATAAATAAAAATAAAATAAAATAAAATAAAAAATACCTATTTTTATACTTGAATGAACAAACATCTCGTTTTCCATCATCATCTTAATATATTATATATATATTTCTTCATTTTTTTTTTAATGAATGAACATTACCAAAGTAAACTTGATTTTTTGTTTTCTTTGTTTCATAGTTTCTTCTTTTTCTTAAACAATTGTGGAGATCCCCACAAACAGAGCATTAAAAATATAAAGCTCAAAAAAATAAAATTAGCCGCACGATATGAAGTTTGGGTGTATATATAAAAAGTTTCAAGCATTGAGTAGAGCTTTTGGGGTAGCTCACAAAGATCTATATAGTTTGAATAGGGAAGCAGTTCAACCATTCTTATTTGTTGCATTTCAAAATTATCTTTGAAGTTTTGGGGAATAATTTTAACTTTTAGGTAATTTAAGTTTATATTTTAGAGTTCATTTGCTTTCTTTTAGATTCCAAAATTTGTATTGTGGGGGGATACAATTTAAATCTTTATCTGTTTAGAAAAAAAAGAACGATAAATCACTAAGATTTATGAATAAGTGTAATTCTTTGATTATTTACATATAAATTGGAGTGACATTAGCAAAAGTGGGTGTGGCAATAGAATTTCTCATAAATAATGTCATATACACTCTGATACAGTTGATAGTAACTTATTCCAGTTATGCCCTCACTATAGCTTGGTGGGTAGGGAGTAGGTTGTAAGTTTTGTATTAGGTTTGGCCCGCTATACTTCTGCCCATGTTTCTTTTCATCCCTTCTTAATAGGATTGTAACTTGGGCGGGTTGCCCATACTCAACCCAGGGTCAACCTAACTGATGGGTGACCCTGGGCTGAGTTTTGTCGAAAACGAGTTGAGTCTAGGTTAGGATATGTCAACCCGACCTCAATTTGGGTTGAGCTCAAGTTGAGAGATCGAGCAACCTGACTCAACCCGAACCCGATGTCTAAATACAAATATTTTTAATGGGGACAATTGAATATTATTAATATGAGTTTTGCTTAAGTATGGTTTGTCTACATATTCTCTCAATGATGGATTTGAAGGTTGCATATGATTTTATTTACTAGTGGTTTTATTTTTGATATTGTATTTTTTCTTTAAGATGTAAAATTTATTTACGAATTAAAATGAAATTAGGAATACTCAACGAGTCAACCCGTCCAACCTGCCCAAAATTAGTTAACTTGGGCTAACTCGAGTTCAACCCAATTTTAAAAGATTAAGCTTGGGTTGAGCTCAGGTTCAATGGTCGGGTTGAGGGTTCTATGCTATCACTTGGGTTGAGCCTGGATTCACCCTCCAAACCACTCAGGTTGCAGCCCTACTTATTAAAAGACATGTTTCAAGGGAAAAAACTTTGAAGCGGGCAGCCTGCTTGAAGGAACCCTCTCCATTGAATTACATGTGGCATATCTAAGGAGGTATTTCAAATTTTGACAGAAATGTAGAGACGTGAAATAAATTCAAAACACCACGTGTCTTGTAATGAAGAGGGTTCCTTTAGATTTTGAGGCGGGCTGCCCACTTCAAAGTCGGACTTTGTTTAAAGCATTCTTTTAACATCCGTTTGCTCTAATTGAGGAAATCTTTTTTAATATAATCTCCTTGATGCGATGATACAAAAATCTATACTCAATCATCATCATCGTCGTCATCAGCCTCATCCCAATAATTTGGGTCTCAGAGCCTAAATTTTACTTTTCTAGAATAGCATGTATGCCAAACCTCATTTGGGACACATCTATAGTTTTTAATTAATTTAAATACATTTGTTCAAGCTTCAAATCATTCATCTTTTTAATTAAATTGTTATTGGGTTGAAAGTTAGGTAAAAAGTATGGCCCATACCTGTATTTTTATAGCCTTGTCTTCCATCTTTTCTTTTCAAGCTTGTATTCTTCTCTTAAGATAATTGATATGGGATTTAGGAGACAAGGGCTCCATTATTACCCTATTACTTACATGCATGAAAGAACTGAGTCCTAAAAGTAAGCTTTTTAATGATCCCGTTTAAACAAAATATCTTTGGTTTAGAATAAAAAAATTGGCTAAATCAAAGTCACTAAGTTTAACATTTTTCTCCGTGTGAAACTTTCATCTAGATTTGTAGTTCAATCTTGATGGGTCCAATTGATTTATTGAGACCTAACCATCAATAGTAAATGCGGTGACTCTCATGATCAGTGTTTATTTGTAGTGCCAGTCATGGTTGAAAGTTTCATTCCGTTTCTCGTAATATTAACCTTGAAACATTGAAGGTTTTGGATTGCTCTTTTAAATGCTTGGATCAATTTTTGTATTTCATTTATGGGATTGTTGGATCAACTTTCCTTCATTTGAGTTTTAGGGATTTTTTTTCTTTTGAGCCTTTAGAAAAGTTTTAAGTAAGTTAAAGAATAATGCTATACCTCATATCACACATCCTAACAAGAAAGTGTATAGGAATCATAGATGCTTTCATCGAGATACGAGTGAAAAAGAATCTAGGGTTACTATGCACTTTCACATCAGGACGTGTGATATGAGGTCCAATCTTGAGGCCACTCCAACACGACTCTAAGTTAAAACAATTATTAGATTATTAAAAGTATAATAATAATGATTTTCTGACTCCCCCTCATGGTATGCTCAAAATACTCTCTTAACGTGGCATGTGCTAGAACCATGGATCTTTATTCCTTGGGATACACAATTGCACATATTTATAGGGATATGCATATGTATATCCTGCTGCATAAAATCTATGGTTCTAGCACATGCCACCTCAAGAGAGCATTTTGAGTATGCCACGTGGGGGAGTAAGATTATCACAACTTAAAGTATAAATATGTCTAGTCTTGGTTGAGAGTCAAAGACTAACTTAGGCCATGTTAACTTAAATGGAGATAGTGAAAGTAGATATGAATTTACTCCAAATAACAAAATACTTGGCTTTGGACAAGTTAAATGGAGAAATATAACTCGTTTAGTTGATCCCAAATTTTTTGAACCCCAAAGTATATATTATACAGAGTAGAATGGTGAAAGAGGGTTCATGTGCTGATCCCTTTTGAGATTTAAGTGCAACAGTGATGAGAATTGAGCTATGGGATAGACATGAACACACAAATGTCAAGCTCCATAATCATCCCTGATAAATTTGAGGTCCAACTCAAAATCAATTAGCAATGAGTGAAGATGCCCAAGAGTTTATAAGGAGAGAGACAAGGTAATTTGTGTCCGATGTGGAACTAAACTCAACTCAATACACCCTTGTAAGTGTTGGCTGGACTAGGCCAAAGCATGTAGAAGTATGAATTCGGTGACGTGGAGGAGAGAAAGGAAAAGCCGGCTTTGATACCATGATAAATTTGGGGGTCCAACTCAAAACTAATTGGCAATGAGTGGAGAGACTCAAGAGCTTATAAGGAGAGAGATAAGGCAATTTGTGTCTGATGTGGGACTAAGCTCAACTCAACAATCTTTGAACCACCTTGTTAAGTTGGTTAAAGTATAAGTGTCGATACCACAACTTAGGTTAAAAATCCATCTTCACCTACTAATTATTAGCTATTTAACTTGTTTGCCTAACAAAAACGAAAAGAAAAGGTCCATGGTCCTCCTTGGTATGGCAGCTTTACCGATACTGATTTGAATATAGGTGGAGCCATCCTTAAATTTGTTAAAAAGAAAAAAAAGTAAAAAATCGAAGTCCTTTTTTTGGAATTGTAGAAGCCTATGCGCTTAACTCATCCTCACAAAACTGGCTTGTAAGGTGAAGATTGCCCTAAGTTTATATATAGCCCAAGGTCATGATACCCAGTGATGTGGGACTATCGCTCACACTCCCCCTCATTGTAACGTGTCTCCTACATCCCTGTGGTCACCTGCTCTGATACCATGTAGAAGCCCATGGGTCTAGTTGATCCTAAGGTGAGGATTGCCCTAGGTGTATATATAGTCCAAGGTCATAATACCCAGTTGATGTGGGACTATTGTTCAAGATGAAGGGCTAATGCCCTAGTTTTATTCATGTTTACTTATGGAATCAAATCATTTTGTTAAAAACCCAAATCTTTCAAACTCCTTGGAGAGTACGTTTTACCAGAAGGATTTCTCTAAGAACAGAACATAGGGTGGGCGAGATTAATGGGTTTTATGGCATTTTGTCTCCTTTAACCCCACCCTCAACCAATATTTAAATATAATTAAAAATATAAACAGTTCAAAAGGTTGAAATTAAAGGGGCACCTTTTTTCCCAACTCACATATCTAACTAATATTTGAATATGAATTAAAGGGGTTCTTTTCCCCAAACCTCATATACAGGCACACCCTCCATGTTTTAGTGAATATTTTAGACACCTTTATGTTTTCAAGCCGAGGACATGTCCCCCCTCCCCTTTTCAATCGTGTTCATAGATTAATGAAAAATGATTTAAATGCCCACATCTTCAACCTATAACAAAAAACCCTTAATTTTTACCCCCATCTTCAAGCTCTTCAATCTCTATGGGAAATTATTTTTAAGCTACACATCCTCATCTTTAATCCTTCGTTTTCATCTTTGTCGTAATCTCTTGTAGAAATGTTTTTAAGGTTAATGATGAGGATAAAAGATTTTACCTAAGAGGTTGAAAATGATTGATTTTGGGAAGAAAAATCAAGATTTTTGAGAGTAGAGGTTGTAGACAATGGTGTTTAAGTCATTTTTTTTTTTCATTAATTGATGAGAGAAGACTAAGGTCAAGGGGTGCATGTCATCAGCTTGAAAACACTAGTGGTGTCTAAAATATTCACTGAGACATTCTTGCCATTAGTATCCCAAAAACCCAAGAGCCTAAGCAACAAATTCCCCGTCTTTCTTTCTCCATGTAGAATGCATTACAGATTTCCAACAAAAACTATTATTCAAACTTTGAAGCTCTAACAAAATAAAAGAAACCCACTCATTAAAAACCTGAGTATAATTCCCTTACAGAAGATCAACTTCAGCAACTCAATCTGAAAACACTTGAAACACTATTTAAGTATAAAAAAAAAAAAAAAAAACTCAAAAACCACTAAGAAAAGGGAACCAAAATCTGCCACACTTTGATCTCACAGTCCAAACTACCACTATAAACTATACAAGAAGTATCACCCAGACTTGTTGTATAGTTTTGATGATCAACAATGGCACCAATCAAGCACTTGACAGGACCTCTATGTCCTTCCAAAACTGCCAAACATAAATAACCTCCATCACCAACCTTTCTCCAAATTCTAACTGTTTTATCGGTCGATCCACTACAAACCAAACCCGACACTAAAGCTAAGCACAATATCGCCTTTTTATGCCCTCTAAGTGCACCCACAACCACCATATGATCATCATCACCACCACCATCACTATCTTTCTCCCAAACCACAATCGATCGATCACACGCTCCTGAATACAGAGTTGACCCATCGGTGCTAAGGGCCAACGCGTTAACCGCAGACTCATGCTTCTCTAATGTACCCACTAATGAATGTTTCTTCTCTCCATGGACCTTTCTCCACACCTTAATTTTCTTATCCGCTGATCCTGTGTAGACGAACCCATTGTTAGAAATTACAACAGCATTTATGGCGTCATCGTGTGCATTATCTACTGATTCTAAACATTTAAAATCTGAAGTTCGCCAAATTTTGAACGTTCGATCCCACGAAACAGAATAAAGAAGGGACCCATCTTCCGATAAGGCCAACGCAGATATTGCGTCAACGTGATGGACCCATGTGCATTTCTTGTGTCTTCGGACTTGAACTCGGTTCTTGGGTTGTAGTAGACTTGTAATTCGATCACTTAGTGTAGGAAGTGTGGCTAAACACTTGTACCTTCGATGGTGAGTCTCATCGTCATTGATTTGCCATACTCGAATTTTGTGATCTTGATGAGCACTAAACAGTTTGTTTCTAGAGACTATTAGTGATTTTACCGCGCCATGGCCGATAGCAACAATGTTATTAGTTGAATTTGAAGGAATAGAGTCTGGGTTTAATGGGTTGTGATTCCATACTTGAATTTCTTTGTCAGAAGAGCCGCTGTAGAGGAACTTGTCGGAGAGAGCGAGGGAGAAGACATGAGAAGAATTGGGCTTGAGGGTTGTTATGCATTGGTGGTGTGTGGTGGAGAAAGGGTGGTGGTGTTGGGAGGATTGTGAGGTGAGAGAAGGAACAGATGGGAGACTTAGTTGAGAAGAGAGAGAAGTTGATTCTGAGTGACAAACAAAGGGAGATGGCACAAGTCCCATATTTTCAAGAGAGGGAGAAAGGGCAGAGGTGGAAGAGTTAGTGTTACATACTTAAGGGAAGAGGGGATATGGCGAATTTTAGCAAAAGAAAAAAAAAGTTGGCAGTTGGCTGGTAGAACTTATTTTCTGAATTTCTCGCCACGTCAACAAATCAGTAAATTTATAGCGATTAAATTTGAGAGTTCAGTAACGGTCTATTTTCAAAACTATTGATCTTGGTTAAAAGAGATTTTTTATTTTTTGTTTCGACTGTGAAAAAATTATTACATGAAACTTCAGAGAAAAAGTACTATAGAGGATCCACGCCCTTCAAATTAGGGGGGTTGTTGGGTAACCATTTAACTAGATCAAAAACTGTGGTTTTAGATATTTTTGGGATAAGACTTTGATGATGATGATTGTGAGAGGTAATATTTACATTTATTGTGATGGAAGCACACCTCACCATGAAATACAAGTTGAATATACGGAGTAATGTTTCAGTAAAATGTTCTAAGGATAGTATAACGTTTGAGGTATTGGAGTCGAACTCAAGAGTGCCATCCTTATGCGTAGGGAAAAAAAAAAACGAAATAGCAAAGATAAATACAATCACACAAAACGTAAGGATTTATGTGGTTCAATAGTGTACTTACATTCACGAAATAAAATAAGATCAATTACTATTTCTCATCAGTTTTACAGTTCTAGAGATCTCTATTTATAATGCTGGGAATTATTAAAATACGTAATCTCTTCAAAACAACTCCCCCCCCCCCCCTTCCCCCCTTATCCCTCTCTCAAATAGAAAATTTTAAAAAAATTATTACATAATTGTCATTTTCACACCTATACAACTTTGTGTAGCGCAAAAAATACAAAGCATTATTTACACAACATTATGCCCACAGTGAGACTCAGATTTCATCACCACTTACCATCACAGATAGGTCCAATATAATTTGGGCAAATATGATTTGATTTTGCCATATGACCAGTCGTTACGTAACGTGTGCAATCAATGCAGGTAGAAAGCATAGATTTGAAAAAAGACGGGTTATCTATCCTAAACAAAAAGACTATAAAATGGGGTAAAAACCTATAGCGAAAAGATATGTCATTTCAAACTTGAATCAATTTTTTTTTACGTTATTAATAATTTGAGTGTTAGAGTATTTTTACAAGTATACCACTGGTGCCTCGAGAGTTCATATAAAAAAATAAAATTAAGAATCAAAATCTAATTATGAATCTCTAGAAATATTGTGGATTTTTGTGTCCACAAGATCATGGTTGCAAAACCCATCAAATTGGATATCTTGAAAGCTATGTATTCCTCTTATTATATTTTTGCGTGAGAAACCATAAAAGAGAGGAAAAAAAAAAAAAAAGGATTTTGCAAAGGTTGATTGAGACCACTTTCTTCTGTTTGGATAAGCAAGGTACCAAAAAGGACAGATAGACAGCTAAACCTTCTTCAGTCTCTTGTGTTGTAATTTTCTAGATTACATAATAAGAACTAAAAAGATTAAAAAAAAAAAAGTGGGCGAACAAACTCCATGAAATTTTGGTCAACAAAGATCATCCTGATTCATGGTTTTTAAACTTGGTGTTTCGTCTCGTCTCGGATGAGTTTTCCGATACGTTTGAGATGTCTCGTGAGACAAATCAATAAATTAAACTGTGACTTGTAAATCTCGATCAAAAAATGACTTTGTGAGTTGGTCTCATTCAACTCTGAGATCGAGTTAACTCAGACGATACATCTCGATCTCGGACGAATTTAAAAACCATGTCCTGATTAGCTAGGATTTGAGTATTGTTCATCAAAGCTAATCACATGGGTGTAAAATGCTGAAATTCAATAGCTAGAATCGGTCTGTAGGTCCACCAAAAGGTGGGTCAGTGGCCCAGAAAGAATGTACAAAGTACATTGCATTTATGAGATGTAGTCCATTATTGTCCAAAGGAGCCTTTAATTTAGAAAATAAAAAACAAAATTGTTACTGTTGTTAGTGCTATATATGGGTATAGTAATGCAAGACAAGTCCATTGAGGTTGCAACTGCCAAGGTGTATTTGTGTGACATTGCGTGTGGTTAATTAAATAATCAAAGAGTGTTGGCATCTTGGCACGTGGGTGGGTTAGACTGATTAAGTAGGCTTCATGGTAACCTTCTCTATGTCTAACAAAGCTGGCCAGCTTTGCCTTTGAGTCCCCATCATCATCAAAGTCATTCATCCAAGAATTTGGGTCCCCTAAACGAATCTTGTTCCCCCATGTCACTCTTATCATACGTCATTGTGATTAAAAATGTGTTATATCCTCTTTTCTTATCTCACTCTCCTTATTTCGTGTGTTTGTTAACATCTTTGAAGTCTGAATGAAAGTCGTTCATCTTTAAAATTTAGACTTCAGAAATTTTATTTCAATTGGTTTCATTTTAGATTTTAGATTTCATAATTGAAATTAAGAAGTTTTGAACCAGTGATTGGACGATCATTGGATAAAACTTCTAAAGTTTGATTATTAGTTTCTAGACTTCAAATTTCAGAAGTGTTACCAACTGATGACACACGCCTTTGGCCTCGGTCTTCTGTGGAAGACTAGCAAAACTAACCTAAATGCTCTCATCTTACAACTGTTGGTTTCTGTTAGCCTCTTAGAGAAGACTGAATTCAAGGAATGTATGTTAGCAGGGGTCAGGGGCATCTCATATAATCACCATTGAATCTTATTCACGAGTGTGGGTCCAATCAGGAACCATCATGTGTATACTACAGATTGGGTTCCACATGATTTTGGAATATTCTACTAATATATCAGGTGGATCCCATTCTGTCCTGTGGAATACTGTAGCCTTGATTGGGCTCATGTCACATGAAAATTTTACCCAAAATATCTCAAAAAAACATTTATACAATAAAAATAAATAAAACTGTAGGACTAATTCAAGGCAGTTGTTCTTGGACGTTAAATCAACAACTAAAGATTTGATTTTCTTCCATTTCCATCATGAAGGTCGGTCTAATGTTTAATAAAGCATTACAAAAGGAGTCCTGCAAGGACTCCATTTCTTACATAAAAACAAATTATGCTCTCCAACTTGCAAGACCCTTAATGGCCCTTATGATATAAGGATTTGAATGATTCCAAATATCTCTGTCTTCTACTTTGACCTTTTTAGTTGGAAATTTTTTGAATGGTAGGTGAAAGAAGAAATATGGTTCTTGGCCTCCCTTTGGATTATTCTAACCATCCGATATCTTTTAAGTCCATGATAGGGAACCGTCATCAAATGAGGCAAAACCACTTAGTATTACATATGGGTCTTCAAGACAAAGAAAGAAGCGAGTATTGTATAGTCGCATTTGATGTTGTGCATGCTGAACTGTGCATGTAAGCAATTTTCTTGATTGGTATGTGTGATATTGCATATATCCCGGGATTTAGACGAGATATGACGATCTAAGAGGCCGGTTGCCTTGCCCTTGTCATAATGTAAGAAAAAAAAACATTCTTGCCTAAAATTTCTCTCTTGAACTCTTATTATAGCTTGATTTGTATGATTGCATTTGATCTTGTCCATGCTGGGTTCCCTTAATGTTGAATTTTAATTTTCACTGACTATCTCAAGTCCTCTTAACTCACAATTGGACACTAAAAGAAGAATGAGGTAAATAGAAAGAGTTCGTGACGATGCCCCTGCTGACACATGCATCTTGACATGGCATGGGCTAGAACCATATTTATGGGGATGTACAGTTGTGTATCCCGAGAAAAAGAATCTATGATTCTAGAACATACATATGTCAGAGGGGGGCATCATCATTCAAATAGAAATCATTTGTAAAGCCACACAATAAGGACAACTTCCAAAAACATACCCCAATTCTTACATGAGTCTACACCACCATTGATTTAAAAAAACATAGCTCAAGGAATACTGCCAAAAATTAGAAGAGAGAGCCAAGTGAAAAATGTTTTATCGACAAATTCATTTCCCATTATGGTTTTAGAGGCACGAATAGTTACTTACAAGAATTAAAGATGTACAGATAAGTATATTATGTCTCACAAACAAATAATTTATATGATATACACGATGTTCAAATCAGACACACACATTGAACATAGAATGGATTCTCACACCATGGAGTTAAGTTGGTTCCTGCAGATAGCAGAGGCCCATAATTAGGGAAAAGGAATTAAATCAGCACAAAACAAGTACACTCTAATACTGAAATAAACTTATTTTATAGCTTTATTTAACCTCAATGAGGATATATATAGGACAGGACATACATTCATGGACATTGGTATTACTACTCACATTCTGGGACGCAGGTACTGAGCCAACGTGAGAGGTTTAGGACCACCATACCAGTCAATCAAAAATATATCCTCAATTTCTAGCTTGAAGACCTGGAAGTTGTGACCCTTAGGCCAGTCTGTCACTCACCACCACACACACACACACACACAAATGGAAGAAAAAGTTAGTATCGTTCCACCAAAAATAAAAAAATAAAAAGTGCAAAGAAACAGTTGTTACAAAGATTATATGTTATGTTCTAAACAGAAAGGAGAGGTGCTACTATATAGAGATTTATTTTCTTACCCTTCATCTCAGCATGTTTTGAAAACAAGGCAGATTCAGCAAAATCTGCTTCTTTGGATTTTATGTCGACCAACTTCAACTGAAATATCATAGAGAACAAGATTCAATCAAAGTTAACTGACACAGAAACATTAGCTGTTCTTAACTTAATTACACAATTATTTCTAGTATAAAAGATGGGTTTTCTAAGTCATTTTTATTTTATTTTAAGCAGGGTTTTCTGAGTCTATGATGCTCCATTGGCATAAATTACCAAATGGGTAAGTGATGTTGATGAAAAAGAGAGTATTTCTTTGTTGAAATATCACGTTAATTTTTCTTTTTTAAAACCATAGATTAACTTACTTTCTATATTCTTCCTCTTCTTATTATTAATTTCTTTCTTCTCTTATTGCTAGCATACAATATAATCAGAGAACTTAAAAATAAATTCAACTGTTAAATAGTAATACATGCAAAGAAAGTTGTTTAATTGATCTTATTCATAAATAATTTTATATATTATTTGGTATTTACATGGAGAAATATATTGAAAAATAGCATTTAGTTATATTTTTGCAATAACATTATATAATTATTTACTGCAAAAACTATTAGTTATTCAAATATAAAATATTTCTTTCTTACTAAAAATATAAAATAGTAATTTACATAATTGTAATTGTAGGATATTAAAACTCGGAATTTGAAACTTGAAATTTGGAAAGAATAATGCTGAAGTGACCTCAGGCTGGAACCTCATATTGTGCTTCTTGACGTGAAAGAGTGTGGGAACCATAGATGCTTTTCATCGAGATACAAGTGAAAAAGAACATATGGTTCCTATCCACTTTCATGTCAAGAAGTGCGATATGAGGTTCCAACTTGAGGTCACTCCAGCACAACTCATTTGGAAATATGCAAGGTAACCCTCAATTTTCTATTTCTCAATACTAATTATATATATATGTTATATTTGTTTAAAAATTCCAAGCATGTGAGGCTTATGCCTTATGCCTTAAGGGGTTGCTAGTTGAGCGCCTTGCCTTGCTTCACACTTCAATATCTGAAAACATTGTAAACAGGTATCCCAAAGCCTACTGAAGATTAGGCATATTAGAAATAAAAAACATTATCACCACTATATTTTATACGAGAAACTTATCTAGGAATTGCCGACTAGCTTTCAGCATAATCAGACTGAATTTCCAGGGTTACGTAAAAGAAATCTAAATTGGTGCCTCGTAGTATATTTCAGGAAAGTTATAGAGATATTGTATGTAAGAGGGTATTACTATGTTAAAAGAAACTATTTAGAACAGAGTGCAATAATGAATTAATCCTTACAAAGTAAACATTCAGCAATCACTTTGCTTCAGGGGTGGATTTACAGTGGGGGCACTTGCTCCCAAAAGAATTTTCAAAGTCCATGGACTAGTGAGCTATTGCAACAGATTTTAGTGGCAGATAACAAAATCTGCCACTATTGCCCCCACAATTTTTTTTCCACTCTTAACTGTCCCTACAAATATTATTTTTCACTCTTAGTTGCCCCCACAAAATTTTCTACTCTTGGTTGCCCCCACATGGGCAAAATCCTGGCTCCGCCCCTGCTTTGCTTCACGTTCTATGTGCAAGATACATTGAATGTTTCATAATAAACCTATAAAGAATAGTTGACAGTGTGAGATTTATATCTCCTAATACAGTTATTGGATAATAAAATACTTTCATTTGAGAAGTTCCTAATGAGAAAATCACTCTCATAAAAAATATTCCAAGAAACCGTTTTGCAAAGATGATTTCATCTAGGACATAGGAAATGTTGATCAAATAATGAGGTGAATATAGAGATATTGTATAACAAGGTCACTTAGCTTAAGTAAAATTGGAATATGAGTTCAATGAATTGATATCTACAATATTGGACCCCTCAAACACTCCAAAGTACAAGTGCATAGGTATGGATTAAGGATCCATATCAGATCTGGCTTAGTCATACAAATATACAAATTAAAAATAATATTTTAAGCAGTATCTTAAAAAGTTGAAAGCAATAATAAAATATTAAACATTAGAAAGGTATGCTATACTTGGGTTCTAGTACCTTAAGAATTGAGGGTTGAGCAATTTTAACAATTGGACCTGAACCAATACCCTAGACCTTTACAGTATACACATGCCACTCTAACATTGGTTAACATCGAGGTAGATGCTTGGATTTCTATGGTAGTTTTTATCCAATAGTCACATTGTTCTTGTGTGGTTATATCTTATATGAACTAATATATGATTAAATATGTCATATCCATGGCTGATAGCTTGACACCAATCAAAATATGCAATATCAAAGTAATATAGCAACGGAATTATAAAAGGAGTGTTCTAAACGGACATTCAAGTATTAGAAATATAAGAAGTAGAATAAAGGAACATATAACTAACAAGGAAAAAAGTCAACAAACCATGCCTAATTTCAGCTGAATATAAAGCAATGGTTATTTTAAAATTTTCAACCCACCTTTCCTGTAAGGGTGAGTTTAGCACAAGTGGGGTTCTCAGGATCTATCTTGCCACAAGATCCAATAGGGAACTCACTAACTGCTAATGAAGACCTCTGGTCCTTCAATGCGTTTCTTGCAGTAGGATCAAGAGTAGTCAAATAGAAGTATGGTATGCCAAAGCCATTATCGGGTAATCCATCACTAAAGGAAACTACATTCCTGAATGGAATTCAGATAATTTTGTTAATAGAAAATTCACTGATCGCCCATTGGCCAATTCTTGCAAAGTTGATGTTCCAAAGGTTTTCTTAACCAAATAATCAGTTTTCAAATCACTTGAAAAGTGGAAGAACTTACCCAAATGGAGCTTCTCCCAATTCAATTGAAATGGTACTGCACGAACAAAATAGCCATGTAAGGTCCGTAATAAACAAATTATTAATCACAATATAAGACTTTCCACAACA
Source organism: Akebia trifoliata (assembly GCF_017979445.1). Classification (NCBI taxonomy): domain Eukaryota; kingdom Viridiplantae; phylum Streptophyta; class Magnoliopsida; order Ranunculales; family Lardizabalaceae; genus Akebia; species Akebia trifoliata. The sequence goes on from NC_141381.1 coordinate 30,263,526, forward strand.
AAGTAGACTAGGCTGTGGTGCTTTAGAAATCTAAATCCGTTCCTTCACTATGGACTGACTTTTCATCAATGAGCAGACATGAGCAATACCATATCCATGTTCATTAATTTATGGAGACTCAAAATTTGTCTTATATATCTCTATGGCCCCTGCAAATTTATGGAGGACAAAAGGCTTCTCAAGTAATGCTGCTAGGCTATGCAGCAAAGTGTCGAGAAAGATCGAACCCCACAAGCCCAATCCCCAACACCTTCGAGTACAAATAGTATCTCACAAGAAAAAAGAAAATAGGAAATGGAGTAACATTGTTACATAGCTGCTAGGCATCCTTTAGACATATTGTTGCTTTGCATTTCGTTCAAATTACATATGTGGTGGAAGCTCTCTTCCTAGTGAGCCAAGTAAAAAATCTTTTGCTTTGTGTGTGACCATTCTTCCATCTTTCTCCGTTCAAAGATGCTACTTAATCGCATCTGTTTACATCATAGAGGTCTTACTCTTAAAGACTTTGGAATAACCTGTAATGTACTGAAGAGGGAAGGGAATCTAACCAAATAAAAATTCTTGAAATTAAAGACAACCATGTAATGGAACTACATAGATTGGCAATGAGAACAACAACCACAAGTGTTGGATCACTCTTTCCTTCAATGAGGATTCTTTTACCTACACCAACTAACCATCCCCATTACAAGAAGCAAGCTTGAATCTCTCTACAATAAAATATGTCAAACAAGTAGGGAAACAAAAACTAAAAAAATCAAACAAAAACCAATAAACACAAATATTTGACCAACAATCTCTACCAAGCAAACCAACCATCCTCCAAAGAAACTCCAATTTCTCAAGCAAGTAAGCATTTCTAAATATTTTAACTCACCCACCAATCCTCAATCACATAAAATTAAAAATTAAAAATTAAACAAAACCCATGTTATAAAATAGAAAATCAAAGACACCCACAACTCATAACAAGGGACTACTATACCTTAAGACCCCCCATGAATTCTCAGAGACCAACCATCGAGCAGTTGCAGCAGCATCTTCAGGATCTGGTTTAGATTTAATGAGAAGCCGTCGGCCTTGTATGGAAACTGAAGCATCAAGAACAAGGAAAACGATGAACAAATGAAGAGAAATGATTTTGGTCATTGTTTCTTTGCTTCTTAGTATCTTATTTAAAGAAATGGATAGATGAAGAAGTATATAAAAATCTAAGTATTTATAGAACAAGATTCTGTTTTACTGCGTAAGGAAACAAACACAAGAATGCGATTTGTGTGTTTAATGGGCGGTTTCGAATCGATCAGAAGAAAACGAAGAACAAGGGGTGTGGTTAGTGTGCTTAAAATTCAAACAATGACGGCTCTTCCAACCTCCGTGATTTGTCTTTCAAGGCCCATTCTTCTTTGTCTCTTTTAATTATAAATATTATCCTCCACAGCAGTACAGCTGGCTAGATATCCTTTATATATGGGGTGATCTCGAAATTAGAAATTTCTATCCACATTAGATACCCCTGTTTTTCAAGCTAATGACATGCACTCTTGACCTAAGTTTTGTGTTAGGAACTAAAGTAAACTGACCTAAATACCCTTGTCTTTAACCTATAGCCAAAATCCATGACAGTCATCCTCAAGACATTACCTTCTAGGGTAGACTACTTTTAAGGTGCTCAAAGTCGTCTTCAATTCATCATATTTAGTATTTTGTAGAAAAAAAACTTGACTTTTCTACCAAAAATCTTATCTTATTCATGAGATTTTAAGGTTGGGGGAGATAAAATCTTAAGATTAAAGATGATTTTACCTATAACTTTAACATTTTCAACATAATAACCTCTATGTTTAAATTATTTTTAATCTATTCAACCTCATCTTCAATCTATCGTTTTCACTAAAAAATTCATCCTTCTACTTCTCTAAAAATTATATTTTGTTCTTATGGTTGAAGGTTGAAGAAGATAGAATCCTAAGGTGAAGGTTAAAAATAAGTTCAAGGTGATGGTTTTGGAAGAAAAATCAAGGGGTTAGATAGAGGCCATGGTCGAGGGTGTTTAAATCGTTTACATTAATTTCAAAGAAGACGACCTAGGTCATCAGCTTGAAAACATGAGTATCTCAAATATTAATTAAAACATAGAGGGGCAAGTATGTACAAAAGTTAAAACTATGGTCTGGCCCTTATAAAACAATTAAAGGATAAAATTATGGCGTATATTCTTCATCGTAAAGTTAGTATTGAGTTTAGTCCCACATTTGACACTCATTACCTTATTTCTCACCTTACAAGCTCTTGGGGTTCTTTATTCATTGTCAATTGGTTTTGAGTTGAACCCCAAAATTTATCATAGTATCAAAGCGGGCCTTTTTCTCTTTCACTTCACCCAGTTTATATCTCCACGTGTTTTGCCCTAGTTTGGCCCACACGTGTGGGACGTGTTTAGTTTAGTTCTACATCTAACACTCATTGTCTTGTTTCTCATAAGCTATTGTGCCTCTCCACTCATTACTAATTGGTTTTGAGTTTAACCCCCAAACTTATTAGTTAAAAATGTCTCGACTCTCGAGTTTAAGAACCGTGAATCAAAAGTGATTGGAGATGGTCCCCTACATAAGCTTGAGTATAAAGGACACTGTGTTCGACACTAAACTGGCGTGGAGGTGTGCATAGAACCATAGATATTTTTTCTCGAGATACGAGTGAAGTCATATCCATTGCCCATGGTCTTCTATGAAAGATTAATGCCCCCATCCCCCACCATATATATATATATAGATAGATAGATAGATAGATAGATTTTTCCCTACATTATCTCGATGGTTTCAACTTGACTTGATTAGATATTGGGTGACTCAACCCCAAAAATGGATGGAATCAACTTGTTAAACAGATTGAATTAGGTCGATAAAGCATCGTGTCAATTCAAAAACTCGATCAAGTTACTCAATTGGGTATAATATTTTGTAAGGGAGTATAAAAAAAATATTTTTATATATTCAAAATTATTTATGAAATAATATAATTTCACATTACTTGAAGCATTTTGAGTTTTAAAAACTATGCTTGCAACTCTTGATTTATTTGGCTTTCAGTTAAGATATATAACATTAAAAAAAAATTCTTTATTTTATTGTCATTGATTAGAAAGACGAAATATTAGGAAAAATTAATTAATCGCATTATGGGAAGAACCAGTGCAACTTGTTACCAAAATCCACGGTTGAATAGAAGATTTGCAAGGAAAGTCAAGAGACTCTTGGAAAGAGGTTGAAGACGAGGGCATTTCAGTCAATTTTTGTTAGTCTCTGCGAGAAATCCATAGTCAATGAATATATCATCAATTTGAAAAATGTAGGGGGTATGTGTAAATTACCCATTGAAAATGATACTAGCATATCATGTATCATGTATCATGTTGTCGTGTTAAAATGGACAAAACAAATGTCGAAATTGTTAGGCAAAGTTCCAAAAAAATAAAAGAAAAAAAGAAAAAGCTATTATTCCTCTAAAAATGCCACATGGCACTTTATTTTTGAGTGATGTTTTGCTCACAAATTTTTTTTCGTCACAATGCTCACAAACTCTCCACTACGTGGCACGTGCAGCCTACAAGATTAATTTTGTAAATTTGGGGATGATCTCAATACATGAGGGCTAATGTGATTGGGTGAACCCGAATCTTGTGAGTGTTGTTAGCAATTAAAAAATATATATTTTGGAGTCCACAGATTTGATCTGTCCCATTGTAGATCCATAGAATGTAATTTTGAAGGATGAAGGAGAGAATATATATTATACTAGATAATGAGTTTAAACCATTTGTGATCTACTTGTATTCAAGTGTAGATTGCGGACAAGGGATAAGGGGGGTGTATCATCAATTTGAAAACATAGAAGAGTATGTCAAACATTTACCAGACTCCTATGTAGTTTAATTCAATGGCCTTTAGATCATAATAAATTGGTATTCAAGCGGGCATGTCATCGACTTGAAACACACATGAGGCATCTCAAACATTTGCCAAATTGTGGAGTCCTATCTTTTACTTCTCCGAAATGCCCATCTTGTTCTTGAGATTTGAAGGTTAAAATAGATAAAATCTTTTGATTAAAGAGGAAGGCAATAACGAATTTTACCCAAGAGATTTTAATGATGCTTGGGGACAGTTTTAAGATGAAGGGTATTTAAGTCATTGTTTACTTATCTATTTGAGTAGACCAAGATCAAGAGTATGTCATCATATATAGAAAATAGAGGGGGTATCAATAAAGGTGTTAATAAGGTGAACTGAATCCAATCCAATGAGAAATGTCAATCTTTAGCTGGGTGCAAGAAGTAAATGGGTATATTGAACATTTTAGTGGTGTGCAAATAGCGCTACCCAAAATAGTATGTAGGGGTGTGGGTCCAATTCATCTAGTATACATGTCGACATCTTCGTGGAAAGAGCATCGAATATTTTGTCTTTGAGAAAACGGCATAATTATGCCATGTGTCAGCCTTGTAAGATTCGCATTATTTTATAAGAAAAATACTAAAGGGAATTCCGATAACAGTAGCACCGAGACTGAGAGTACTCGAGTTTGCAGAAAACCATAGATTCTGTCCTCGAGATACGATTAAGTTATATCTTGGACAGACGATGGTTCTCTGCACATACATTGGTGGCTCGAGTGTTATTTCGAGTCACGTTACCAATATTCTTTCACCAACTAACTAATTGGCGGTTGGTGGCGCTCGAATTTTCAATTTTTTTTTTCCCGAAAAAACCCCCAAAAGAAGCAGAAGCCGGCCTCGTATTTGTCCTCTACTCATAGTTTTACTCCACTGGAATCTGCTTCTCCTTCACCTTTCTCTAAAATGCGCACCTATCTTTCAAATTCCTCTACTCTCCATCAACGTCTAGGGCTTCTTCTGAAACCATCTAGGGTTTTTCATCCGCCATGGATTCTGCATTTCCTGCCATTTCTTCCACCTTATTCATTCTTCTCATCTGCTTCGCGTTCTTCTTGGTTGCTCGATCATCCACCATTGGTGTTAATCACATTTCTCGGATTCTCGAAGTTCAAGATGGAGAGAGAGCTCCTTCTTCGATCCAAGTAGCCGCCGCTAATGGCGTTCTTCGTAGACTCCTTCCTTCTCACTTGTCAAGCTTTGAATTCGAGATCATCTCTTTGGTATTACGCTTGAATTTCACTTTTTTTTAGCTTGTTTTATTATATTGGTGATTTTTTTTTTCTCTTTTGGGGTTGTAAATTAAATCTACTTTACTTGGATATATGTAGCGCAATTAGTTGTAGATTTCGATTTTAGAGTTTTGCCAATGGAAGTCCGATTTTTTTTTTTAAATCTATTTAATTCTCTCTTGTTAATTTTTATATTAGGATCGATGCGGTGGGAAGTCTTGCTTTATGATTAGCAACCATCCCTCTTTTGGTAGAGGGGCTCCAGAAATTCGGTACGCTACAGTGATTAATTTCTTTCATGTCAGCTTCTAATTATTTTTAAAGGGCATATATTTTAATTAGTTGATGTTTACTTAGAACCCATAGGCCAGAAATTTATGAAAGCTAAGACATCTTTAAGTATGGAAACGATCTTAGTTCTTTTTTCTCCATGCCAATCTTGATTTGGAAGTGGCAGCTCACCGTTACTCAGGTTTAAATGATAATTTCTATTTATTTTAGTGTGGTTTCATGCAAATGTGATTCTTGAATAGAGAAGGAAATTTGAGGAATAGCCTCGGTAGGAGATCAAATGAAGGAAAGTTGATTTGAGATTGTTTGGGCCTGCACGATGATGACCAATGATGAAACCACTTAGAAGGAGTTCTATTGATGCAAGTTGAGATTTCTAGGAAATAGGAAGGCCCATAAGTTAGCTGGATCGAATTGGTAAGAAAAGGTTGGAAAACACATGCCATGATGAAAGATATGGAGGTAGATAGAATTGAATGGTGAAATTAGATTCATGTTGCCCACCACAGTCAGGGGTGGAGCCAGGATTTTGCTCATGTGGGGGCAGCCAAGAGTAGAAAAAAATTTGTGGCGACGATTAAGATTGAAAAAAATAGTTGTGGGGGCAACTAAGAGTGGAAAAAAAAAATGTGTGAGGGCAATAGTGACAGATTTCTTTATCCACCACTAAAACTTATCACAATAGCACATTAATCCATAGAATTTGAAAACTCTTGTAGGGGCAAGTGCCCCCACTGCCGCCACTCTAAATCCGCCCCTGACCACAGTATTGGTGATAAGGCTTAAGTAATGATGATGATGATGATGATGTTATTCTTGAAATCCACTCACATAGCTATGATATATTCTATGACATTTTGGTCTAGTCTTGTCTCTCTTTCAATGATGGGATCAATCTTTGTTCTCTGGGAGGAAGAAAATCCTATGGAGTTTTCTCCCCTTTGCGGTGTGCTGGGGGATTTGGTTGGAGAGGAACACCTCATGTTCCTAGGAGTGGAATCCTCATCTGAGGAGCTCATAGGTAATATTCTAGGGCTGTTATTCTTATTATATTTGGAGTAAACTCTATTTAGAGTTCAAAGATGTTTCTTTGAAGAGTTTGTCTTTAGGAGGGAGTCTTTGTGTACAAGTTAGTTTTTCTTTTGTTTCCTTTGTTCCAAGGTTGGTCACCTTAACTGCCTCGTGTACATACCTTCTTTTTTTTTTTTTTTGGATACACGGGTTTCCAGACTTAGTCCACCTATTCCCAAAGACACCCCTTCCAACACGTGCCAAGTGTACTGACCACTTAAAGCACCAGTGGATGGACAACGAGGGGTTTTGAACTCAAAATCTCTTTCTTTTGATTAAAATTATACTAATAAAAAAAAATCTATGACATTTTAAGGTTTGGCCTTTACTTAATTTTGGTACTTCACGGCAATGTTGACCTTCTAGCGGGTTTTTTTTTTTTTTTTGGGTTAATTGGTGAGGTCATAGGCAATTCACTCATGATTTATTCTACAGCATTTTACTTGATTGTTGCTCAATTTCTGTGCTACACCATAATCTTGGCATCCTGGCAATTCAATATTTGAGGAATCTTGAAGGTGGATGAATCGAGAGTTAGTCACATTTTTAAGAATTTGACTATTTTAATCATTGTTAAATTCTGTTATGATATTTTCCCCCCATAACCTGATATTCCAATCACGTAACTAACACATACAACTATGGATTTGAACAATTAAATAGAATTGGTGGGGCAAGTGGGGTGGAGCTTTCTGCTGGTCTACACTGGTATTTGAAGTATTGGTGTGATGCGCATATTTCCTGGGATAAAACGGGTGGTCCACAACTATATTCAATACCTAAACCAGGCTTTCTCCCACGTGTTCAAGCTGATGGTGTTTTGATTCAGAGACCCGTTCCTTGGAATTACTACCAGAATGCTGTTACATCTAGCTGTAAGCTACTATCTTCAAATGACTAGTTATTTTCTAATTGTGTTCTATAGATTTTGAATATTTACATTCTTGATGTTCATTTGTTATTAGATTTTGATGTTTTGAGATTTTCTGTGAGAGTGTATACAATATTATGTATTGTACTTTGAACAGATACATTTGCTTGGTGGGATTGGGAGAGGTGGGAAAAGGAAATTGATTGGATGGCTCTTCAAGGTATCAACATGCCTTTAGCATTTACTGGGCAAGAAGCTATTTGGCAAAAAGTGTTCCAGGTATTTTCTTTTCCTTGTTCTCTTGTTCCCTTTGCCTGGAAAGAAATGCCTCAAATAGTATTCCTCTTATCAGAATTCCTATTTTGCTCCCATTTGTTTCTCTTGGAATTGATTTGGTTGAGACTAATATCCACTTCTACACTTGTTGATACTGGTTGAAAATCAATGGCAGATGTAGCTTTAGACAAAAATTGAATGGAGGGACATGATTCATTCAGCTGACCCCAAAGTTTTGAAATAAAGGTTTGATGATGATATTGGTGGCCTATCAAAAAGAAAACTTACAAATTTTCATCGTTGTCAATTTTCTAGCAGAATTTTAATATTAGCAGCTCAGATTTGACTGATTTCTTTGGAGGCCCCGCATTTCTTGCATGGTCACGTATGGGAAATTTGCATGGGTAAGCTTGCAAGTTCAATATTTTCCTTATGTTGGTGGAGCCGTTTTAATTTTAGACATGAAATTTTTTGTGTTCCAAATGTTTCCCCAGCATGTTCGCTTCTGTAGAACAAACTGACATTTCAAGCAATCTTTGATCTTATCAGATTCAGTGTTCCAAATCTTCTAAAGATTGCAAATCTTATTGCTAGCAGTCCTGTAGTTCAAATAACATCCAAATTGGTTAAAGTGTTACAATCTGGATTAGAAAGAAATTTAAATAAAGACAAATTGATGAACAATAATAATATGAAAAAGGTACGGCACTACTGGAAGGTTGGGGTTCCCATAGTAGAGATGTTGGGTATTTAATGGCAATAATTATCACACTGAGTAGAAATGTATACTGATATGTCTTGTAGACATGAACAATTCCAAGTTATGTGAGAACAAACTCGAGATGTGAGCTAGGTTCAGTGCAGAGACTGATTTGAGGGTGATTGCGACACTACACATGAGCAAGTAGGCTCTCGTGATAGATATATGAATGACCTTCGAACATATATTTTGATAACTACGGGGATCTACTTTTCATCTAATACTCCAAATCTTTATTCAGAAGAGGTTTCTAGCTGATTCTTTTCTTGTCCTCTACCGATACATACCATTATTGGATGACAGGTGGGGTGGACCATTACCAGATAGTTGGCTTAATCAACAATTAAGCATGCAGAAGAAAATTCTTGCCAGAATGTATGAACTTGGAATGACTCCAGGTACCAATTCTAATTTGGAATTCACTTCATGGTTGAAAAACCTACTTTGTTACTGTTTTTCATATATCAATGGACGAAGTGTTGTTCTATGGATTTTAACACTACTATACATTTTTTACTCTTTGATCGGTACTGTGAATCATGATCGCTTACATTAATGCCACTTGGTTTTAATTGATATGTCAGTAGAGAGGAGATATCCAAATCATTGCTTAAATAATAAATCCTTAATATTCTTATGGTCCAATCTATTTAGAGAGTTTAGAGGCTTATTTTTTAAGGATTTATTTTAGATGGGATTTGATTGTAATGGGAGAGGATTAGACACATTCTATCTTTATCTTTCTTCCTTTTTAACCTTGTTAGAGAGATTGCAGTCTCTAGAGGTTGGTATTGTTGAACTCATATGCTTGTAATATATCTTATCCTCTATTAAATTTCTCTATTTATACAAAAACTATTGGGCAACCTTGTTCATAACGTCATATTAACTTAGGCTACCTTGGTCATATTTTTTATGTCATTTCCATATCAAATACGAACACCCTTCATCAACTACATCTTTTTGTTTGAATGCATATGCTCTTATACCTTCATCTTGTGAAAGTTTTGAACTCAAGAGTATCCCTAAAAAATATATAAATTGGTTGCCTTCTGAATATAGTTTCAGAAATTCATTTTCTGTAAGGAAAACATTTATTTCATTTACTTCTTTTCTTTTTGATATTTGTGCAATGAAATATTCTTAATGCTATTCTTTTTTCTTTTTTTGTTTTGTTTTGTTTTGTTTCAGTCCTTCCAGCTTTTTCTGGAAATGTTCCTGCTGCATTGAAATCTGTATTTCCTTCAGCAAAAATCACACACCTAGGAAATTGGTAAGTAGTTCCATCAATTGCCTTGACATATCGTCATCATTATCATCATCATCATCAAAACTGTATCCTGAAAATTCAGGCCGGCTGAACAAATCTTGTTCCTCCAATCAATTTTTTGTTTCTTATGTTAATTCAATTGTGTTTTATATCGTCTCTCGCTACCCCAATCCACATTCTTTTTGGTTATCCTCTCACTCTTTTAGAACCTTCAACTTGTACATTCCTTTTGAGACTGTAACCGGCCTTTGTTGCACAGAACCCAACCATCTCAATTAACTTCCCCTCACAAATGTTTTCATTCCTGATTTTTTCTACATATCCATTCAACATCCTCATCTTTGATGAACTCAACCTATGAACATCATGTTTCTTGATTGCCCACCATTCAGGTCCATAAAGCATGGCCGGTCTTATTGTTGGCTTACCAAAATTTTCCTTTCGTTTGATTGGAATGTATTGGTCACATAACACGCCTGAAGCAAACCTCCACTTTAGACATCTAACTCTAATTCTATGGAACATCCTCCTTAATCTCTCCACCCTTATGGATAATAGAAACAAGGTAACGAAAATGGTCACCCAAGGGTATTCCTAACCTTCAATTCTTACTTATCCTTCCTCTCTATAGGTGTCATTATTGAAGCTGGACTCCACATACTGCTTGTTTCAACTTAACTAAGGCCCTTCCCAAAGCAGGTTCCAGAATTCTAGTTTTATACTGATTCCCTCCCTAGTTTCAACTAAATAACATATACCAAGGGACTTTCTCTCGAGTATGAACAATTATATCATCTATAACTAGAGCAAACTTATACGGACTCAAAGGCAACATGATCGTAGCTTATTCTTGCTACTTGGTTTTGAATCTTAACAATGACTTATTGTATTTTCAACATTATGCTAATTTTGTTCTCATTGAATAAGGTTTACGGTGGGTAGTGATCCTAAATGGTGCTGCACTTATCTTCTTGATGCAACCGATCCCTTGTTCATTGAAATTGGGAAAGCATTTATTGAGCAACAACAGAAAGGTGTGCTTCACTGTTGAAGTGTCTTTGTATTCTTCCTTCTCCTTCTTTAACCGACCCAGAGCACACACATATATGGCTTTAATCTAAAGAAATTTCTCAAGTCAACCATCTGTGACATTCAGAACTTTTTCTTTTTGGACAGAATATGGTAGGAGCAGCCACATATACAACTGGTAAAAAGTTTCCACTCTTCAATTCTTGTGGTTCCTTCTCCAAATAATTTTTAGTATTGTCATCTGTTTTATCTATAAAGAGATCAAAAGAGAATTATGAAGTATTTATTGATTAAACAATATTAAGTTATTTCAGAATCTATCAATATTCTTTCTGAAATTTGTAACCGTTATGTCCATGAGTTCATGCAAGATGCCGATGAAAAGCACTCTGAACTTCCTATCCCATTTATGGCCGCATAGTGGAGTTCTGAACTTAGCTGATCATCAATTTTGTTGAGCATACACGCCCTCGTGTTTAAATCCTTGTTCGTTTTTGTCATCTTTATCCTGCCATATTAAATAAATAGCAAATGGAAGATGCCTTCATATCATTAGGTTGTCCCTTGCCATGTTCTGCAACCAGGACATCCATGTGCATATGTATAACACTGCATGATTCTCCTTAAGATTCACAATCTTCTTTCTGTGTTGAGAAACTCTTTGTTTCTTCCCTCCATGTTTGCAGCAACAACTGTTACCTCCATTCAAGTTTGCCTCAGGTGTTTAGCAGTTCATTCTGATAATTCCTTATTTACTTTGTAATCCTAATTTATATGCTATTTTAAAAATATTCTACACGAGAAACTATCTTCTATATCTAGAACAATTTACAATATACTTGTTCTGCTTCCTTTAATACTTCAACGTTTCAACTCTCATGCATGCTTGTTCATTTGTTGGTGCCATCAATCACATGGTAGAGCATGTTATGTTTGCTTGATAAGCAAGCATGATCATAACATGCATTTAAGTTTGCATTTAATGGTATGGGGATTTGGAAAAATAGTATGACCAATAATATCCAACTGTGACTTGTGTTTCAGGTGTTCTATTATGACTAGACCATTTTAGTTTGCCTCTTTTTATCAACTGAATCAATTCAGATGATTTTTATACCAGCAATTTTTTGTGTTCAGGTTGCCCAACCCATATAAGTACAAAACTAATATCTTAGAGTGTTCAAATCGAAAAGTCTCTTATTTCCCTTGGTTCTGATGCCATAGATTTTTCAGTGCGAATTTTGGTAATCTTCCTTTGAATGATCTTTTGAGATTCCTTTTGAACTTGCAGTGATACTTTCGATGAGAACACTCCACCTGTAGATGATCCAAACTACATATCGTCCTTAGGTGCAGCAATATTTAGGGGAATGCAAAGAGGGGACAAAGAAGCAGTCTGGCTAATGCAGGTGCAACTTTGCAAGCGTAAAGTTTTATTAATTATTTAGTATTGTAGTTTGATGACCATTTTCAGTGAATACAACGATATTTTCCCTCATTTCATTTGTAGCCGGTTGATCATAAAATTAAGTTGAACCACTATTTTGTGTTGTAATACAATTTTCTTTTGTAATTGCGGAAATTGTTTTCACTAGACATTTTCAATTGAGTTTTAGTCACAATTTCGGAATACCCCACTACCACTGAAATTTATGACTGTCTTTCATATTTTACATAGATGATTTTGTCAGTAATATGTTTTGAACCAGTATCACTTGTATTTGTTCACAACATTATAACTAATCTAGCTTTGTTTTTGTAGGGGTGGTTGTTTTTGTATGATCCATTTTGGAGGCCACCACAAATGAAGGTGATACCTATATTGAACCATGTATCGTGGCCAGTTGGTCTGTTTTAGCATCGCATACAGTTTCTTTTTTTTTGTTGCTTTTCATGTTGACCTGTTAATATGCATATTGCTATCATGTTAGCATCTTCATTGCTACATGACCCTTTTTTTTTTTCTGTCAATTGTTTGAATATACCTTACACAACTCTAATTGACAAGGATCTAGGTCCAAGTTGATAAGACTTGAGCACTTGGTATAACCAATAAAATTTCAGAGTTGTTTTTTCCCTCAATCTGCTAAACTTGTAAAAACACTAGAAAAATATGAAGGAAAAAAAATTAGGATTCAAAACATATCAATCACAAGCTCAAGCTTCATCAAGATAGAATGAGTTGATTTTTCAAAAGCTCAAAAAGTACTTTATAGTCGCATACAGTCACTCTTAGTGACAATTTATGATGCAAGAAAAAATATCCCTGCTATGTAGCAAGAAGCATGGTGTGAGTTATAAGTTTGAACTTTGTCGAAGCCAGGTTTTCTTAGTGAAAATGTAGGAGAGTATTACTGCAAGGTGCCAAGCCAACAACCCAAAATTCCATGGGAACTAAAGCCTAATACTCAGCCATGAATTCAAAAATCGCCCATAAGACTCTTTCTTGACAAGTAATTAAAATGAAATAAAGCCCTGAAATTCAATTTAAGACATACGAAGCTGATTTGAACCATCCATTTAAAATAGCCTAAATATAATATTTAAAAATGATTAAATTATCCCAACTCACATCACTACCTTTATAGAAAAACTTCAAACAATTTTGAGGTCCAAAATTAGAATCTTGAGAAAAGTTGTTAGATAGTTGTTGATCTCGGATAGAAATTTATATCTTAGATTCGTAGTTGATGTTTTCTCAGTTAAATACTTAAAGTCAAGAGTCATTCCTCTTGGAAGGTGACTAGGATCTATGGATCCACTGAGACTTGTAAATTTCATACACCTCCCACCATGTAGTCGTTATGTCTTTTGGTGTCAAACCACATTCCATTTGTCAAAGCATATTGTTTTGAACCTTTTGATTGCTTTTTTTTTTTTTGAATCTTTGATGTGATTCTATTGCATTTTTGTCATTTACTGGTATCCTTATGCTGTTTTCCTGATTAGTCATTGGCTATGCTTGTCATTCAGGCACTTCTACATTCGGTTCCCATTGGAAAGCTGGTTGTCCTCGATCTATTTGCTGAAGTGAAACCTTTATGGAGTACTTCAGAGCAGTTTTATGGCGTTCCTTACATCTGGAAAGTTGTTCATTTTTCCTAGTTGTGAAGTTTTATGCATTTTTATGATCTCAACCACTGTAAACATCATCATCACCACTACCACCATCACCATCACCATGATCATCATTATCATTATCACCAGAGCCTTATCCCAAAGATTTAGGGTTGGTTGGGCTTGAACATAAAGAATGCAATAACAATGGTATTTAAGTGTAAAACTTATACATACCATGGGAGTGAGCCTATAGCTCAATTGGTTGTCATCCTGGATGCAAATCATTACGTTGCGGGTCCAATCCTAGCTTACCCACCACTAGAAAAATACAAAATATAACTTCTAGAAGGTTTTTTTTCTTTCTTTCTGGTCTTAATAGTTTGTGGTGCTGTTTTTACAGGTGTATGTTGCACAATTTTGCTGGTAATATTGAGATGTATGGGGTTTTGGATTCTATAGCGTCTGGTCCTGTTGAAGCTCGTACAAGTGAAAACTCAACCATGGCAAGTTTTCTAACTACACTTTTTTGTTTCAAATAATTTCTCCCTTGTTAAGGAAGTCCAAAGTTTTTTTTAGCTTTATACTCATTGGTTGATTGGTCCGTTGTCTTTATACAATTGAACATTTGTCTGCAAGTTTTTATTGCTTTTATTCTAGCTTTCTTTGTATTGTTAGGGTCTCCCCCCCCTACATGCTTGTATGACTAAAATTCCACAAAAGGTAATAAGAAATATCAGATAGACCTTAAGATAATGATGGGGAAGTTCTTTGTTTTCATTCAACAATGTGAACAAACAAATGAGTTTTGAATGCATATCTTCTAGCATAACTTTATATTATGTTTGTTCCTTCACATCTGTCAATTATTTTTAATAAGGTTTCTATTATGGACATTATAATTTACTATTTTTCTTCATGTTAGCTTAATATTGTGTTTCATTGTGCGAAGGTTGGTGTTGGAATGTCCATGGAGGGTATTGAACAGAATCCTGTGGTATATGATCTTATGTCTGAAATGGCATTTCAACATGAGAAACTTGATGTAAAGGTAAATTAAGTTTCCTTTTTTTTCGAACTTTACTTTTTTTTTGTATTTGAAAATCAAACTAAAGTTGGAAAAATCAAAATACCAAAGGATTCTTTTACTTAAAAATCATTTCATTTTTATGGTCCTGCATTTCTTTTTTTCTTTTTTTGGGATGAGATAGTGGTTGATGTTCTGCTTTATTCAAAATAAGTTTATTTAAGTAGAATAATGTTGTTTCACTCCTATGACATTATCATCTTCATTGGATCTATCTACGTCATAGATTCTGGCATCACTGGCATGATAGATGAGTGAATTTTGAATATCTCTACAACATTTGCTACTTTGATTATGTTGCTTCCATGGAAACAATTTTGGTAGATTATAGAATTATAAATGTTGTAGGGCATGTGTGTGTTTGGGAGGGAAGATTATTATCTTGAATTCTGTAATCTTTTCTCATCCTCCTTTCAGGTGTGGCTTGATCTATATCCAAGGAGACGTTATGGAAGATCTGGTCCCTTAATACAAGATGCATGGGATATATTATATCACAGTGTATACAATTGCACTGATGGTGCCTTTGTAAGTCCCTGACTTCTTGACTTATTACTTAGCAATCTCAGATTTCTTGTGCATTTATTCAGGTGAAGGCATGCCATCTGCCAAATTCCCAAAACAAAATGCAATGTATAACAAGCAAATGTTGTCATGTCATCCATCTTGTCAACTTGTTGGAGGCATGTGTTGGTTGTGACCATCTTCCAAGTGAACAGGACTAAGTAGGAGAATAATATTATCTTTTCAGCTGTACATAATGACTAGAAGATCTGTTGCTTAGTAAAAAAGTTTGGAAAAAGATTCTGTAGATCAAAACAAAATTTTGAATTCTACTAATAAATGATTCTGTATATCTCCAAGCTCGACTTGGTGAAGTATTTCAAAAATATTTCAAAAACTTGTTGATTTAGTTGAGTTCCATAGTCTTGAAAAGGTGTTATCTAATTATATAAAATGATGTTAGAAATATTAATAGCATTCTATGCATTTATTGTCATGGCTGCTACTATTCATAGTAGGAACACATTCCGGAAGCCATATTAATAGCGAAGGTGCCTGGTACAGCCAAGCCACTCTTATCTTTACCTATCTTGATTATATAAGGAAAGTATTACAGAGAGAATAGAATTGTTGGGTTACTTCAAGGGAACCCAAGTCCTCCAAATAGCACACAACAGTGTGAGGTAAATCAAGCTTGCCTTTCATTATTCATTGCACTCCTTAAATAGAAACTTGTACAACGGTTATCTCCAAAATAAAGGGAGGACTCTAACAAAGAAGAAAAGACTTCAACAATGACTCAAAACAGAACATAAAGACTTTTACAAAATATAAAGACTTCCACCTCATCACGTGTAGAGCAGCTGCACATGCTAAGTGGTAAGGCTTGAGGAGAGTTGATCCCTTGACCTAAGGTTCAAATCCTGTTGAACCCATCTTCACCCCCATTTACCACTAATCCCTTCCTTGCTTCGCAAAAAAAAAAAAAAAGAACAAAGGATTTTTAGAGACATCCCTCCACCTTATGCAAGAAGCAAAGATCACATCAGAGTGTCTAAGACTTGGAATCTAAATACCTTCTGAAAGGGACTTGTTAGGTTGTGACTTGTGATTGATGTTCACTGATGCTTAAGCTTCGAACAGTTTGAATATCAATCAGATAACTGCTACATTTACATCAAAATAAGTTAATTTCACTTCTGCCATGAAATTGCAACTACCTTTATCAATTTATTGGTGTAGTCTCTTATCCTGGATAGTTTTATAGAGTGCTAAATCAGTTCTATAGTCTAACACCATGACCTCAAATTATTCTTTTTTTTTTCTTTTTTTTTTTGTGGAAACTTGATGCCTATAGAATTGCGACTTTAATATTGGCGAACTGAATATAGAATATTGTAAAATTTTCTCCCAGAATTTTATTTTGCAAGTGTAATGGTACAAACAACAAAGAATGCATGTATGAGTTGCGAGTAGCCATGATATGTGAACTACTACCATCTTTTATCTTGGTTGCTCACCTATGCATACCATTCAATATCCATAAATTGTGATTAACTATGTCAAATGCCAAACCAATTCTCTTATGAACCTTTACTATCCATGATGTGGAAACAGGATAAAAATAGGGATGTAATAGTAGCGTTCCCAGATGTAGATCCATCCTTCATCTCAGTACCGGAAATATCTACAAGTGGAAGAAACACACTTTTAAGTGAAACAGTATCACGAAGAGCATCATTGAAGGAAATGACCGACTCTTTTGATCAACCACATCTATGGTATTCAACCGCGGATGTCATACGTGCATTAGAACTTTTCCTTGCAAATGGGGATGAATTATCGGAAAGTCATGCTTACAGGTCAGAATCCTCAGGTTTTGCTACTCTTACAAATATCTTAACTGCAGCTCAATATTTCATGGACTCTTCTAAAAGGGTAAAGCGCATGTGTCGCATTCCAGCACTCCATGGAGGTTTCACTGTGTGTATTTAACATACAATTTTCAGTCATTTTTTTATATAGATAAAATTATTTTATGGGATAATTAGAAAAAACGGGGTCGAGATGACCTACCAATTACAGTGGAGTCATAGACAATCTTATCCACTATCCTTACATAATAAATCTCACTTAAACAGAAGTCTTCGAAAAAGACACCCTTAAATTCCTTGAAGAATTTCCTCAAATGACATCCATATGATCTTTTCTTGGTCTCCTCAGGTATGACCTTGTTGACCTCACACGACAAGCTTTGGCAAAATATGCAAACGAAGTGTTTTTAAAGATTATAGAAGCCTACAAGTTGAACGATGTCCATGGAGTTACTTTCTACAGCAAGCACTTTCTGGACCTTGTGGAAGATATGGATATTCTCTTAGCTTGCCATGATGGATTTCTTCTTGGTCCTTGGTTAGAAAGCTCAAAGAAACTTGCCCAAGACCCTGAACAAGAAAAACTGGTATCCTTTCTTACTCATCTCTAATCAAAGCTCAACAAACCACTTAGCAAACTAACATACTTGACATCAAACACAAACCAAATTATCGATTTTATAATGCACAGTTCGAGTGGAATGCAAGAACACAAATAACAATGTGGTTTGACAATACGGAGGAGGAAGCCAGTCTACTTCGTGACTATGGTACGGATTAAGTCTATTAGTATTGTATATGTTGGTTATTGGTTTTGCATCATAGCTTGAAATTCTTGGTATCCAATTCTTCACTTTGTTCTAGGAAACAAGTACTGGAGTGGACTCTTACGAGGTTATTATGGGCCTCGAGCAGCTATTTATTTCAAACACTTAATAGAGAGTTTGGAGAAGGGTGACGGGTTTCGGTTGAGTGATTGGAGAAGAGAGTGGATCAAGCTCACAAATGATTGGCAGAACGATAAAAACATATACCCATCAAAAAGTACAGGTGATGCTCTCAACACCTCACAGTGGCTATATGACAAATACTTACGAAATCTTGACATTTATGATCACTAAATAAAGCCATGGTGAGTTCCTTTGTTGCTCTTTTTCGTGTCACCAACCCAAACAAGGTTGCATTTCCAAATATGAGTTGCAGATTTGCAAATTCTTTAGAAATGCTAGAATAAGTATTTTGGTGATGTAGCAGAGCAATGTACTGGTTTTGGTGTATTGTTTCTAATTGTTCATGAGAATTCTATCTTGGTAATCTGTTGAGTGATCTAGGAATTTCGATTGGGTATAACTGCATACACAACCTTATTTTCCTTATTTTAACAAATGTCGTCTTATATCGGTTAGAAGTTGAAGAATCGTCCACCATTAATTTTTACTGTAAACTATTGAACTAATTTTTGATGGGGTTAGAAATTTCAGAATGGGCTGATTTTTTTAAGATTATCTCCATAGTGAGGAGACCATTCTAACAAAAAATTCACAAAAAATTCAGACCATTCCGAAATTTCTAACCCACATAAGAAAAAGGTTGTCAAAATATGGTTCTCGTGATCTCAACCCATATCTATGTCTATATAATAAAACAAGACTGTAGCTCCCACTATTGTGAGGGACAAACTTCCATCCAACTTGGATAAACATCCCATCCAACTAAGTTTTTGTGGTTCCACTGTAGAATAATGATTTTCTAAATATAAAGTCTACACTCGGTCAATACTTGGCTGCCATGGCATAGATACAGCTTTTTTCCTCGGGATACACAATTGCACATCTTTTATGGGGATGTGTAGTTGTGTATCTTAATAAAAAGATCTATGGTTCCATGTCTGTGCCACATTAGCCGAGTGAAGACTTTCTAATTAGAAAATCAGTACTCTCCGCTTTATTACTTTTCCTCTTCAGACTCTCTAATTTTACTATATTTTTCCTCTGTTACTCCTTTAATTCACTTTATTGTTTATTTTTTACTCCTCAACCTCAAAATATTTTAATAATTCTTTCTAATTATTATTTTTCTTCTTTTACCCCCTTAATCCCAAAAGAATAGTCGCAGGCGAACTCATAGTTTTTGGAATTAAAATGAATAATGTATTGGAAGGGAAAATTTCACAATTTTTTTCTACATTTTAGAAAAAATACCCCTAAACTTGCAATTTTATAATGAAACGTAGTCACCATGCACCATTTTGTTCCCTTGAAAACGTTAAATTGCTAAATCAAAATGAGTGGCAGCTGTTCATTTAAAGGCTCAGCACTTAGTTTCCTTAACTGCACATTCCGTATCAAATCAACAAAAGGAAATCAGTCAAATGATCAAAAGAGAATTGTTTGAATGATTCTACTAACGCGTGTTAAGGGCACATGTTAAAATGCATTTAATACACCTTAGACACAATCTTTGGAGGTGTATTTAATGCATTTTATAGTGTTTTATTTCGGATAGAAATCAAGTTAAACACTCCACGTCAGCCAGCGTTGGAGAAAGTCGTTTTAGGTAGGCTTTAAACCCAATTTGTACACAAAATCATGCTGATTTGGTAACGAACCACGATACTTCCCACAACGACGAGAGTACACGTTTTTGCCGCCAAAAATCAACAAGAAGATTCGACCACTAACGTAGGAAGCCAAAGTCTTGGTCAAAAGTCAATCCAAATTTACAAGGAAGATATATCCACACGAGTACGCCCACCTTCACTAATAACATTATATTTTTGAAAATTCTTTCAACAAAATTGGGGTAATTTAAACATATCCTTTGGTTTTTCCTAATATTTGAGATACTCTTCTTTTCAAATTTATGATATAATATCCCTTGACTATGATCTTTTATAAGAGACTGAAATAAAATGATCGAAATATCACCGTCTTCAAACTCTTGCATTCAAAAACCCTTCTGTCCTTAACTTGATTTTTCATGAAAAGATTATCACTTATTTTTTGTATGATTTGATACATGATTTGATTATTTATATTATTTTTTCTTCTAAATGAATGAGAAATTTTTTTTTTTTTGGCTTCTTTGATGATATTGTCAATCAAAAGTTAAACATAATAGATTTGTTTTTGGGCGAGGCAAGCAAGGCTGAGTAATCAGTAGAGTTGAAGATGGGTTTAATGGGTCTTGAACACAAACCATGATATCAACTGCTCTACAACCTTTTACAAACTTAGTTAAGTTGACACCCTCCAAGACGATTGATTCTTGAAAAAAAAAATAATAATAAAGGGTTGTGAAATAAATTTCAAATTTTATCCATGATAGATATCGAAAGAAGTTGAAGGCAGTTGATTTTCTTTTTTGAGAAAAAGCAAAGGGTAGCTTTTTTAGAGAGATTCTATTGTCATGCGAATTTTTGCTAATGTCACCCCAATTCATATGTAAATCATTAAAGAATTATCCCATATCTTGGGGTGGCATTAGTAACAGTCAGTGTGACAATAGAAGCTCTCTTTTTTAAGGTGTTGAAGGTTAGTGGTACTTTTGGCATTTTATATTAGTCTCATATGAAAGACAATGGTCAAGGAGGCCATATAATTAAATGCAGGGTTATCTTAAATATTCACAAGAACTCAGCTCATAGAAGTATGTCTAAATTACCAAACAAAGTAAACAAAAGTCAAAAGTCAAACCCAAAGAAAACCTGACTCTTTAAATATTAATATCAGAAACCACATAGGAAACTCGTGATCTGATGTAAACCCCTACGATTAAGTCTCCTATACAATATAAATAGCCCCACCCATGCCCCATCTCAGCCCATTAACCCATCAACATCTCTCTCTCTCTCTCTCTCTCTCACACACACACACACACACACACACACACAGATCAAGAAATATATCCATTAATGGAGAGATCAAACAGCTCGTATGGAACCTCATGGGCTGACCAATGGGAGCATAGCAATCCGGAAATAGTCCCTGAGAATAATAAGAAGAAGACCACCAAGTACTATGGTAAGAAGGTTGGAGAAGGATTCCAGAAAACCAAAGCTGTTGCTTCAATAGGCTTCAAGAAAGTCAAGGAAGGGACCTCTGTGGGTTTCCATTGGATCAAGGACAAGTACAACAAGAAGACCCAAAAGCACTAAGAGACTCTTTCTCTCTCTCTCTCTCTCTCTTATTTTTTCCATTTTTTTTCTATTAATGTTGTTCATGTATAATTTGATTCTTTTATTCGTTTATATCTACAAATAATAAAGAAATGGGTTTTTAGATAACTTATTATTATTTCTCGTGCCTTGTTGTGATTTTTAATTGAACGATCAGAACAAGTTCTTGTTTAAGGTGGAACAAGTGAATCATGGGTGACGTTTTTTCTATATAGTATATATTACATAGAACTTAGTTTGCTCAACCTCAAACAACGTTTAAATGGAAGGAAAAAAACACAGGGATTTGTTACAAGGAGCATCTCTAGGACATATTCTCCCATCTCCACCCGTTTGTTTGATGGAGAATGTCATAACCAGTATTTTCTTGAGAGATTTTATTTTTTCTCACAGAAAAGTCACTAGTTTTTTTTCCATTTTCTTCGCACGTATTAAGATTTTTCACGGCACATTAATCTTTGCTGTGTTACTAAACAGAAAAGACTTGATGCAAATTTAAAAAAGAATTTCTTGAATAAAATTTCTGGGTCTGACGAGCATATATGAGGATCTTATAGTTATTACAAATTAGATAAAAATTCATGATTGATTGTCGGTCATGGATATTTTATTGTCAAATTTAATTGTTTATGTATCACTAATTAATGTTTATATGTCTGAAAAAATGATTAGAAAAATATGAGATTAATTTTTGGAGTCAGAGTAAGTACCCATGGAAAATGGGTAGGATTTAAAAAAAAAAGTAATTTTTATGCAAAATCGCATTTTTCATTGTTTTAATTGATTTTTTTCCATGAAAAATGAAAGTCTACCTTCCGTCTCGCTAAGAATGAATTTCGTTTTCCCTCTTAAACCCATAGGAAATGAAATCCAACCTTAAAATTCTCCTCTTTATTTTTATATGCTCCCACCAACACCACTGTTGTCACAGGCTCCTTACCTTGAGCAAAATAAAATAGTAAAGTTGACAAAAAAAACACACAAACATAAGGATTTACATAGTTTGATAATATACCTACATCTAATGAATTAGAATAAGAACAATCACTATTTTCTCTTATATTTTACAGTCTTAGAGATTCTATTTATAGAATCGGGAGTTGTTAAAACGCATTTATCTCCCCAAAATAGACCCCCTCCCCCCTTAAAAAAAAGCTTAAAAAAAATATTCCACAATTTACCTTTGCATAACCCTAAAAAAATTGGGTCGGAGGCATTGACCCTTGCACTCCTATAACTTTACGTAGCACTGATAGAATACAAGATATTTACACAATAATCTCTACCTTGACTTGAATTCTGCTAACATGAAGAAAATTTGTAGATGTTTCATCATTCGTACCTCCTTGAGGTACCATTCCCACACACGCCTTTATTTGTCTTTTGGGGGTGCCTTTAGTCAAGCAATGCTTAAACTTGATTGTTGTTAATGATTTAATCATCATATATACTAAGTTGTCATTTGTATGTAATTTCTCTAGCATAATATCTATATTAAATATTACATTTTTGATAAAGTGAAAACGAACATTTATATGTTTGGTCTTACATGGTAAACTTTATTTTTTGCCAAGTGTATTGCACTTAGACTATCGTAATATAAAATCATATTTTCCTGACTAATCCCTAACTCACCAACAAGTCTCACTCAACCAGATTAATTATCTTTTTAAAACTTACTTTTTCAATAAAAAAAAGTTAAAATAAGAGGGTAAAATAGTAAAATGACATGCATGTTATTAACGTTTGTCATAGGAGAGGCAAATGCAATTGTCAAAATTTCAGGGGGTCAACATAGAATTAGGCCAAACATAAGGGGTCAAATTGTAATTTACCTTATCCAAAACACATATATTATATAAGGAGAGCAATTTTGGCTCACCCCGCCCTGTCCTATAAGGTCAGTTTTTTATTTTATTTTATCATTTTAAATGATTTTGAGACAATTTTGATATTAAAAGTGAAAAATCAATTCAATTTCGGGGCAGGGATGATTTTGATATACCCTACCACGTTAACCAACCCCACCCCAATATATTACACCCTAATTTCTTAAATTATTTATTATACCCTAATTAAAGATTAAAACACACCACTCAAAAATTACAAAGTTTCGGGCTCAAATTATTATCTCAACCAAAAAGGGAATTTTTTTTTAAATTTATTTAAATTAATATTTTGTAAAAAAATAACAATTTTTACAAAATTGTCAAAACGAATCAAATTCGATCTTTAAAGGGCTGAAGTTTGACTTAAAAAAAAATGACCGCCGAAATATTTGACTTTCAAAATAAAATATAAAATCAGTTCTTTAAGGGTGAAAATTTTGATTTTGATTTTTTTTTTAAATTGATCCTTTAAGGATCAAATTTGATTCATTTCGACAATTTTTCGAAAATTGTTACTTTTTTACAAAATATTATTTTAGATAGATTTTTTTTAAATAATTTTGCTTTCAAACAATTTCAGTAATTGTTTATAATTTTGATTAAGCTAGAATTAAATCTTAAATTCCCCAAAAAAAATATATATATAAGGAAAAAAATGAGAGAGAGTTTTTGTTGGCACCCCAACATTTACTTTTTTATAAGTTGCTCCTTGGGGGGGATGGATCAGAAAAATCATACCCAAGTCGGGGTTGGAGCGGGTTCAAGGTGAATAATTGTAATTGGGGCTGGATTTAGCTAAAATCAGCCCAAACCCACCCCATTGCCATCCATAGTATTATAACAAAATGGACACTCTGATCAAATATTATAAATCTTTAAAATCATGAGTATGTCCGTTTCCATTCATTGCCACAAATTGTTGGAATAAAATCATAAATTATATCTAAATATTAAGAATTATGAGTATAATTCATTATTCCCCTCACAAATCATCCGAATAACTTGCTGTCCCCATTAAAAAACTTAGATAAGTTAAAAGTGGTGAGAAAAATGTATTTTGAGAGCTTAAAGGATTTTGTCAAGGTGAGGAGATTAAGAAAGAAATTATTTCAGGGTTCAAAAGTATTGGGTATTTATGAAGAAGTCCATTTTTTAGGCTCAAAGAAGTAATTTTTCCAAAATCTTATGACTAATAAAAATTATAAAATCAAACCACACATAAGATTGACATCATTTGGGACATTGTTGTGCACAGAAACATAAATGTTTCTCATTCATATCTCGATGAAATCATCTATGATTTTATAGATAAATCCATGTCAGCAATATTTTCAATTGATATCAATTTAAAATGTCACTTCAACATTTTCCTTTAATTATTTCTTCTAGGAAAATGTTGAAATGACACAAGGTATTTACTGTAATTCTCACAAGTTTGACGTGGGATGTGCACGTAATCATAAACGTATTTTCTCGTGATATAAGTAAAAATCATCTACGTAATCGTAAATGATTTTTACCTGTATTACGAGAATTGTGAGAATCACAGTAAATCTTGTGTCATCCCAACACGACTCTTCTTAATATGTACATGTCATAAAGTGTCACATATGATTGAATGGAAATTTAATATAATTAGTTCTATAAAGAAATAATAAGACAACTTTTTATTGAAATAGACAACCATAAAAGGAACAGCAAGTTTTAAGTGCCTCCCCCCACCAGCCGTACCCTCAGAGTTTGACATCTAAAAATAAATAAATAAGAGAGAAATAAAAAAAAACAAAATTATATGAAAGACAAAAAATTATCCTATTATCCTCACATTTGCATTTAACCTTGTTACTAATATTTATTGAAGTCATGTTCGTCAAAATGTATAAATTACAATTTCAAAACTCCTAAAATCATTATTGATTGTTTTACTAAAATTTTAGATTAAGTTTTAAAAATTACAAAATATTCTTTTACTATGTCATTTACTTTATAATCACCTTAGTTAATATTATAAATTATTGGAGAAATTATAAAAATAATATCTATTAAAAATAATATATATTTTTTTAAATAATAATTTTTTAGAATTTATAAATAAAATAAATCAAAATAAATTTTTTAAGGGTCAATTTTATTTATTTAAAAAAATAATAAAATTGAGGGTTTATAGGTTGTAAGTTTGAAAAAAAAAATTAATTTTTTTAAATTTTGACTGAACTTAGACATGTATATCTGGATTTCATAGACATAATTTCATCAAGTGCAGCAAGTTTGTCCATCTCTCTTTTAGACTCCATTGTTCTCTTCCCCAAGGATTTCATAACATCCTTCCCATTATCTCATCTTATGTATCTTGTTTTTCTTCTTCGCCACATCATGATTCGAAATTGCGAGTTACACCTAATTATTTTACTAAAATTTTAAATTAATTTTTAAAAATTATAAAATATTTTTTATTATGCTATTTTCTTCATAATCACCTTAGTTAATATTATAAATTACAACAGACTTTTACAAATTGTCCTCTTATTGATAGGTTAGGGAGGTCAAACTCAAGATAGTGAGATGTGTCGTACTATCTTAAATTTAGTTGGCATTAATGACTAATGATAAGGTGACACGTCAAAATAAACGTAAGATATTTTGGTACAGCGGCGTCTTAATATCATCCGAAATGGAAAAAATAAATTCTAAAGAATCCAAAACAAAATTGAAAAATTGATTTTATGTCCGACAGATCACACCAATCAAGAAAAAGTATTTTGTTTTGATTCGACACTTAATCGGTGTATGCGTGGCTAACGTGGTAAAGATATGAAACCGTCGATATTTTTCTCAAGTGTATCCCGAAGAAAAAGATCTATGATTCGCGACAGACCGCGTAGGTTTTGCCGCGTCCATTTAGCACTCTCTGTTCTAAATAAAAAAATCCCTCATTACGTGGCGATCAAGGAAGGCGGTTCCATCGTTGTATTGTCTATTAGAGTTATAGATTTCAGGTAAACCCTTAATAAACCCATAAAATTGAGTAAAAAACCCAACACCACCCTACCTACTGTTCTTCGGCTCACACTCACAGAAACGAACATGGCGATCCCATTACCCTCTCGTCAGCTCTTCATCGATGGCGAATGGAGAGAACCAATAAAGAAAAATCGAATTCCAATCATCAATCCCGCCACCGAACAGATCATTGGTTCGATTTTACCTAGATTTCTTCTTGAATCGAACGAAACCATTTAAATTTCTTGTTAAAATTGCCTGATTCGATTGTTCACACAGTGTCAATCTCCATTTTTGTAAAAGTTACAGTGTGAATGGATGTTAATTTGATAGTGTTTTGTGAAAATTAACTACGATAAGTAATGTAAGGAAAGAAGAAATAGATTTTGGCTACTCTCATGAACCCTAAAGTCTTGACCTTGGTGAACTTGTTTCAGGGGATATTCCCGCTGCAACTTCCGAAGATGTAGAGATTGCGGTGGATGCCGCTCGCAGAGCTCTCTCGCGGAACAGAGGGAGAGATTGGTCTTCGGCATCCGGGGCTTCTCGTGGAAAGTATTTGCGAGCCATTGCTGCTAAGGTATTTGGGAATCTATTAACCCTTTGTAGGAAATTTGGGTGGAAAGTTGAGATCTTGTTGGCTTTAATGTAGCTTATGATGGATTTCGATCCTAATTCCTATGTATTAATCATTGTTCTTTTTTCTTTTCCTCTTACTTCAATTCTTGTGATCTAGGCTTCTGCATTTTTTTTTTGCTTCAGTTTCACTGTTTTGGATTTAATCTGAATTTTTAACATGTTTTTCATTTAGTTACTAAAAAGTCAGAGCTTATCTGGATTGCTACGCGAGAAAAGGATCTATTTTGTATGAAAAAGCTTTCATTTTTTGAGCTTAAGAATTTTGATCGCTACTTATTGCATGATTTTTTTATCGCTCTTTGCTAATTTATTTGCTTTTATGATGAGCTTAAGAATTTTGTAGTTTCTTTTATCCTTTGTTTTAGAACATTCTGAGGACTTCTTTTCTTCAATTTTATGCAGATAACAGAAAGAAAGGCTGAGCTGGCTAAACTAGAAGCCATTGATTGCGGAAAACCATTGGATGAAGCAGCATGGGATATAGTATGTTTCCCATGTCTTTGGAAGAATTTTATAAGTCTACATGTTATGCATATTTGTCTTATTGACTTGTTCATGTCATCCAGGATGACGTTGCAGCGTGTTTTGAGTATTATGCAGAACTTGCAGAAGGTCTAGACTCAAAGCAGAAGGCTCCTGTTTCTCTTCCTATGGAGACATTTAAGAGTCACATTCTTAAGGAACCGATTGGAGTTGTTGGACTGATTACTCCTTGGTATCTTATGTTTCCTTTCCTTGAGCATTTATTAGTTTTTTTTTTTTTTTTGGGTTGTCAAATCACATAATCTACACGTTTTTAATTTAGTAATTGAATAAATACATCACTACACAAAAGCTTCATATGCGAGTTTTTCTCTATTATAGGTTGGTCTACAGATTCTTGGGGAAAGAAAGAGCTATTAAATTTTAAAATTTCATTTATCTTACAACCTGGTAATGATACAAGGTTGTAGACGTGCATGCCTTTATGCATTCTGGTCCCATTTTCTAAGAGCTTTCTGTCTCTTTATCAGCTCATCATCATTTACTTAGTTTAAAGTTTTGTACCATTTCAGAATGTTTCTTCCGATACATTCTGGTTTTGGCTGAGGCCGACCGTAAAGCATTTAATGTTTCGGAATGTTTTGGTTGAGATTATTTCTGTTTTTCTCCCGACTGATGGGATTTTAACCTTCGTTATGAGCTGTATAATTACCAATCGTGTTGCACTGTTATGTCCCACTTTTATGTTCCACACAAGACATCTGTTCATTAGAACTTTTTAGTGGCATTGCAAGTCATTTTTCATAATGATCTAGTTCTAGTTTGAATTCTGGGTTATGGGTTCCACTCATCAGTTACTGTTATTAAAAGTTGTGCATCACCTGAACTGTTGTATGGACGCCTTTATAGGACTGAACTAAATATCACACTCTTGGGTAGACTAGTTATGCCATGTGTATCGCTGAGACTATAATTATTTGGCAAGGTGGGATTATACTTAAAATGTTGTGCACTCGGACTATAGTTATTAGGCAAGGTGGGGCTAAACTTAAATGCTTGAGCACTCTGGGTTCTGCTGTGATTACTTAAGACGGTTGATTAATCATTTAGGTTTATGTGCACATGTGTGGATGATTGAAATTTAATTCAGTAACAGGTTTATGTGGTCATCTTAATTCAATGGTATAAAACAATTGGTGCAGCATGGATTTATGAAAAGTTATATTATTGAATTGCCCTTGATGATTGTGGAAATAAATATCTGTATTGCTTGCATATGCGTTTATTTAATGAATTCTTATGGGCAGAATTCTCAATGCTTGATAAAATATAACCAGCTAGTTTTTAATGGCTGAAGGAACTACCCTCTTTTAATGGCCACGTGGAAAGTTGCTCCAGCCTTGGCTGCTGGATGTGCTGCTATATTGAAGCCCTCTGAGTTGGCATCCGTGTAAGGTTTCATTTAGTTGTCCTGTTTTTTTTTTTTTTGGTGATTCAGACGTACCCCTCCCCATTTTGGTGAATATCTGAGATACCTCCCTGTGTTTCCAAACTGATGACATGCCCCCCCCCTGATCCCGATCTTCTCTTACAATGCTGAATAACCTAACCTAAATACCTCATCTTTAACATCTAGCCAAAAAACCCTTAATTTTTTTTCTCTCAAAATCCTTCATCTTCAAGATCTTTAACCTCTATGGTAAATGTCTTTGAATCTATTCAACCTTATCTTTTTTTTTTTTTTGGATCAATAAAGATAATTTTATTAAAAAAAGAAAGCAAAGGGATCGAGGGGACCCACCCAAAGAAACAAAGAGAACGAAACAAAACACAAGTTCAAACAAAACAACCAACAACGAAGCACGATCAAAGGCGACTCTTCAACCTTATCTTCAATCCATTGTTTTCAACCTTGTCTCAAGCCTTTGTAGAAAACCATTGATTTTTCTAACCAAAATTCCATGGTTTTCTACTTCCCCAAAAATCTTATATTGCCTTGAGGTTTGAAGGTTAAGTAGAAATTCTTATTAAGGTTGAAGATGAAAAGGGGGGGATATATCATCAGTTGAAAACATAGGAGGTTATCTCAAATATTCTCCAGAACATGGTGGGGTATGTCTAAAACACCATTTTTTCCAGAAAATTTTCATTTGTAATTTTATTATATGTTTCTTGTTCAAACAAATTTCTCATAATATTTTCATTTTTCAGTACTTGTTTGGAGTTGGCTGATGTATGTAGAGAAGTAGGTCTTCCTCCTGGCGTCCTAAACATTTTGACTGGATTAGGCCCAGAAGCTGGTGCTCCTTTGGCATCTCATCCTCATGTGGACAAGGTTCATTTCCTAGTAATCTTGTACGCTTGAAACTGTATCAAATCTGATTGTTATAGTCATCCTTGGACTCTGGTTGTTTAAAATGTCATGCATTTATTGTTCAATATCAACCGCATATAAAGTAAAATTGGTTCTCAACCAGATTGCATTTACTGGAAGTACAGCTACGGGTAGCAAGATCATGACTGCAGCAGCTCAAATAGTCAAGGTATGTTAAAGCATTGTCATCTAAGATGATGTATTCTTTCTGGTAACATTTATGTTTGTGTTCTACATCTTTTCCTGCTGTTCTCATTGATGCTTGATTGCATGGCAGCCTGTTTCGCTGGAGCTTGGTGGGAAAAGTCCAATTATTGTATTTGAGGATGTAGACCTTGACAAAGGTTAGTGTGAAACGAGGCATGTAATTTGTAATTTTCTTGAGTATCCATTTTCTCCAACAATTATGGATCCTTTTTTTTTTTACCTTCCATTTTTTTTTAATGGACATTTTTTGGCTTCCAGAAAGCAATCTCATATCGCTCTATATATTTATTTGGTGGCTTTAGTTACTTATTGGCATTGCTAAGATTTCAGAAAACCTGCCATAATAGAACTATGCGTAAGCATCTCTGGATCAAGGCAACCATATTTAGTTTCTGTTTTTTCATTATAAAACAGCTGCCGAATGGACCCTATTTGGTTGCTTTTGGACGAATGGTCAAATCTGCAGTGCAACATCTCGTCTTCTTGTGCATGTGAGTATGACGTGTCCTTATTTTTCTCTTCATATGGTCCTCTCCTTCCCCATTATTCAGTTATTTCCTGCCATCGGTGTACAATGTTGAAATCAAACACAGCTATGAGGTGTGAGATTTTTTTTGGATGAATGGGGTGTGAGATTCTTAGTGGATCCGAAGTTGATTTTCCTGTAGTTGACACCATATTTCAAAGTTCAAACTATGCCAAAGAATTATCAATTTATTTATGTGTTTTGTCATGTATCTAGTGACAAGGTTGTATGTATTATGTTATTTTTCTGATATAAGCTTCTATAGAAAATGCAACCGATAATGAAGGTCTAAAAAATGTCAGCAGTTTAGTACGTAACTACATATAGGAAGGCTGAGAAGATGGTATGCATGATGATACATGTGGATATGTTCCGATTTTAGATACATTTTTATATGCACATCTACATTACTCTTTGTTGGTTCATATTGGAACTATTGAGTAAGACCATTTGAAGCTTAAACCACTACTACCTCTAAAGCATATTCACAACTCATCTATGAACTTTTGGTACTTTTACTAAGACCTTCTATAGATTCTTGCATTTTTCTTTATGTGGGAACCTATGGAAGGAGCACAATTCCAGGATAGAGGGTCTTTGACGATACAAAAAGTTATTACTGTTGCAACGGGTGGCTATTCCAAAATATTTTAAGAGTGAATCCTATTTCTTCTTTTTCTTGAATATTTTTTTAAAACAAAAAACTGATAATGCATCTTTATGTGGTATACAATACATTGCAATAGATATTTTCTTTTTGATTAGTATGAACCATTCACGTACTCATTAGGATGTTATATTTATATTTTTGAAGTATGTATTATCTGTATTACGTTCAAAATGTTTCAGGAAAGCATTGCAGAGGAATTTCTACAGAAGCTCGTCAGTTGGACCAAAAACATCAAGATTTCAGATCCCTTTGAAGAAGGTTGCAGACTTGGTCCTGTTGTTAGTGGAGGGCAGGTATGAAAGTTTCTTGATCGGTTCCTCAGGTCTTCTTTCTTCTACTTACTATATTTGTTCTAAGAGCCAAACAGATTTATTACTGTTAAGCAAACATTTAGACTATATTGGACCCATTTAACTTTTTCTCCATTTGCTTCAGTATGAGAAGATAATGAAGATTATATCAACGGCTAGGAGTGAAGGTGCAACAATTCTGTGTGGCGGGACCCGTCCCCAGGTAAAATTATCTCTAATGGTCAATAACTGTGTTCTTACCGAGTCTGTGATGATGACCAAATGATTGCACAAATGAATGGCAGCATTTGAAGAAAGGGTTCTTTATCGAGCCAACTATAATAACAGACGTGGATACTTCCATGCAAATTTGGAAAGATGAGGTTTTCGGTCCTGTTTTGTGTGTTAAAAAGTTCAGTACTGAAGATGAAGCCATTGAACTTGCAAATGACACCCAGTAAGTTAATTGTTCCCTTCGGTTATTTGTCCAAACCTTTATTGATTGTTAAGCTTTGGGTTTGATCTTGGAGAGTTGGTTGTGATGTTTGTTATTTTTCTTTCACAGCTACGGCTTGGGTGCTGCTGTGATTTCCAAGGATCTGGACAGGTGTGAGCGCGTGACAAAGGTATGATTCAGATCTATACTTGTATAGTTGACAGTCATACCTGACCCAAATTTTTTTTTTTTTTTGATAAGCAAAGCAATTTATTAAGAAGGAACTTAGTCAGTCGAGATGACCAACCAAGGCACAACCGTTACAAGATCTTAATTGCTAGATATACAGCACACCCCTTCCCATCTAAACACAAAATCGTCAAACCTAAGCCCTCTAAAATCCGTATACAAATTCGACCACAAGAACAACAGCCCTAAAATTGAAATCACAAGGGACCAATGATCCAAGGGTTTGTCCACAAAAATACCTCTATTACGCTCCAACCATGTGCCCCAACAGATTGCGATACGTCTATTAGCATGCAAAATTTAGATCTTTTTGTTTGTTTCCTTTTTAAAAGCATTTATCGTCTATTGTCACTCTGCAGGCACTCCAAGCCGGGATTGTATGGGTGAATTGCTCGCAGCCTTGCTTCTGTCAAGCTCCGTGGGGAGGCAACAAACGTAGTGGTTTCGGACGTGAACTAGGGGAATGGTAAGGAGGCAGAATTCTCTTACCAAGTATCAATTCATGATCAAATTCTTCTCAGAAAAATATTAATTTATTTTACTTCACCGTGCAAACGTTAACAATTATTGTCGACTCTGACTCTTCTACAGGGGACTTGAAAATTACTTGAGCGTGAAGCAGGTTACACAGTACATCTCGGATGAACCATGGGGATGGTATCCATCTCCTTCAAAGCTGTGAAGATCACCAAAGAAGCTTTAATGAAACGGACTTAAAGTGAGAATGATCTGAATTTGAATGCGATGTAACAGACTCCAACTGTGGTAGATGGTTGAAATAAAAATAAGACTTTAAGTTCGATTCCATAATATGGATCTTGATCTTGGTTTTCTTCCAAGGTGCTTGTTAGTTTAGTTCGTTAAGTTTGTGGGAATCAGTCCTCACTGGAGTTACTGATATTGTTAAAATCAGGCCTAAAATCAGTCTTGGACTCTTAAATAAAGATAGTAATTTAGATCATGGGCTTCATGAGGAACAAAGAGTTACTATAAATGACCAATCAACAAATTAACTTTGGTGGTGTAAGCGTGGGCCAAACATCTATTATTGTCAAAAAAACACGAAGTTACCTATCTATCCTACTCCCTAAAGTACATTGTCCACGTTCCATTATCAAAATTTAATACCCCACTTTTCAACTTTGATTTTTGGGAAAATTATTTAAAGGACTCTAGGGGGGGACTTTTTTCTAAATAGTCCTTATCTGGACGTTTAATAAACTTTTCCTTTCTAAATGATCCCTTTTCTCATCTCGCCTGTATAAAGTATTTGAAAATTTCAAACTAACCTTTTCTTATTTTCTTCATATAATTAGGTTTTTCAATGGTAATTGCAATAATTTTCGATGCTCTTTGATCCTGAATGACAAATGGAGAATGATATTCTCTTAATTTTTAATATTTAGATGTATTTTTTTTTTTTTTATAAAATAAAAATTGAAGAAAGAAATTGAGATACTAATTTTTTTTTGATGATTATATCATAATTTTTTATTTGCAACCATAATTGATGTATTTTTGGGTATTTTGAGGAGATTAACCAAGTATCGGAATTAAAAATTGGTGACCTCGACAAAAAGTTAAAAACGGGTGAATTCACTACTTAGTGTTGAGTTCATAACTAATTATTAAGTTAAAAACTGGTGAACTTAACACTTAGTTTTTAACTTAATGTCAAGTTCACTACTTTTTAACTTAATTATTGTCGAGTTTGACGGTAATTAAATAAAAAGTGGTGAACTCGACACTATAATGCAAGTCAGATTTTTAATTTTTAATTTTTTTTTTTCGTTTTTTCAATTTCAATACTTGATTAATCTCCTCGAAATATCAAAAAATGCATCAATTATGATTGCAAATCAAAAGTTACGATGCAATTATATATAAAAAAAAATGAAATCTCAATTTTGTTCTTCAATTTTTTTATTATAAATCATTGAAAAAAAAATACATCTAGATATTCAAAATTAAGAGAAAATCATTTTTCATTCGTCATTCAGAATCAAAGATCATAAAAAATGATCGCAATCACTATTGAAAAATCTAACCATGTGAAGAAAATGAGAAATGGGTAATTTGAGTATTTCAAATACCTTATAAAGGTGAGATGAGGTCCAAGGACCATTTAGAAATGAAAAGTTTATTAAATGTCCTTATAAGCTAGAGTCAACAACTTAGGGACTATTTAAAAAAAAATCCCTCTGCAAGGCCCCTTTAAATAATTTTTCCTTGACTTTTAGATTTATGGAAAATAACCTAACAACTTTTGATTTTTCTAAAAATTAGTCATATTATTAAAATTCTAGCATTTTTCCTAGTCACATTTCTTATAAATTGAAGGATTGTAGTCAAAGATTGCCTAATTCAATGATTAATAAAATTGAGATTTTCTATTTGTCCATTAAGATGATTGAGATAAGGGACACATCATCATTTTGAAACAGTGGGATCTCAAGTACTCACCAAAATGTAGAGGTCTCAAATATTAACCAAAATGGGAGTATCACTTATAAATTACTTCGTGAGAAAACACAGTTTTTATTTTTATTTTTATTTTGGCCTTAAATGACTTTCCAATAAATCAAAAATTAAAGATTGGGATTGTCGATGCCAAAATTTGCTCTACCTCGTGATCTTCACTAATAAAAATATTCTCCTTTTTCTGTGCTCCTAGGAGGGCCTGCAACAAAACTACTTCGACACCTAAGTCAAAATTTCTAGTACAAGTAGTGTAGAGTATTTTTAGAGAGGGAAATACATATCTTAATGGCGTGATGCACCCTTGTATGTATAGGGGTTTCTGCCTTTAGACTTTCCTAGATTTTCTTCATGATTCTCGTCTGAGTGTTTACACCTGTTTTAGGGATTTGTCTTGACTTTCGTGAAAACAATTACATATTCCCTATTTTAAGGGATTTATTCCGAGCTCCTCACCTTTAAGCTTGGCAAACTGGCTTACTGGTAGGTCGAATGATCGGTTAGGTCATCATGTAATTCGGTCCTTCGACTAAAATTCCTCAAGAATACCACATGTCACTTATTTGAGAAATATCCTCCACAGGGATTTATGAAAAAATAGACAAGATAGTCAGTTTTCTTCGTGATCCTTACTGATAAAAGCACTCTCCTTTTTTCGTATTCCTGGGAGGGCCTGCAACAAAATCACTCCGATGCTTAAGTCAGAATTTGTAACATAAGTACTGTAGAGTATTTTCAGAGAGGGAAATGCATAATTCTCATTTGAGTGTTTACACCCGTTTAGGGATTTGCCTTCACTTTCGTGAAAATAGTTACATATTCCCTATTTTACGTGATTTGTTTCGAGCTCCACACCTTTGAAGCTTGGCAAACCAGCTTACTAGTAGGTCAGATGATCAGTAAGGTTATCATGTAATTTGGTTATTCGATTAAAATTTCTCAAGATTACTACATGTTGCTTGTTCGAGAAATATCTTCCACAGGGATTTATGAAAATCATAGACCAGATAGTCAGTTTTCATCAAAAGATTTGAAGTTGTTGAAGGCGAGGTAGGTTGTGGACAGGGGTCGTGATGGAGGTATTCCAGTCATTTTATTATTAGTCTCATGTAGAAGATAAGGGTCAAGGGGGTGTGAGCTGTTTGTAAACACAGGGGGGTATGTGGTATGCCAAATATTTACTAAAACCCGGATGGATGTATGTATAATCTTTCGCTACCGACACGCAACTCCTCAACCAGCTTTATTAGATGTTATTAGTTTGATCATCCCTGTTGGTTACGAGATCGCGATACAGAGGTTCTTGGTTTTTCACTTTTTCTGCTTCTCTCCCTCTCTTTGCTTGTCTGCATTACTGGAAAATTAGGGTTTTATGATCAATTGTCCTTTCAGCATTATGAATTTGAATTATTGGTGTGGTTTCGAGTTTCGACAGAAGTGACAATTGTTGGGATTCTTCTCTGATTCATTCCAATTTCACTCTTGTAGAGTGATTGTAATACTGAAAGGTTAGGGTTTTACTGTTTTGGAGATCTAGGGTTTGTTTTGGTTAGAGATGGGGAGCTCGGAAGAGAAGGTAGTTGCTGTGATCATGGTGGGCGGACCGACTAAAGGTATGATTTTGCTTCAGATTTCTTGGGATTAGTTTCAGTTCTTGAAATTTCTGACACTTTGATTGAGTAATTGAGATTTTTCTTCAAGTTTTTGTGTGTGTGTGTGTGTGTGTGTGTGTGTGTGTGTGTGCATAATTAAGTCTCTGAATGTTGCAGGAACTCGTTTTCGACCCCTATCGTTAAATATACCTAAGCCATTATTCCCTTTGGCAGGGCAGCCAATGGTTCATCATCCGATTTCTGCGTGCAAAAGGGTATATTTGTCGATACCTCTTAAAGATTTATGATTTTGAGATCAATTTGTGTTCTTTATTACTGTATAATTGAGATTACTGTTGACTCTTTTAGATTCCCAACTTAGTACAAATCTATCTCATTGGATTCTATGAGGAGCGGGAATTCGCTCTGTACGTCTCTTCTATCTCTAATGAGCTCAAAATCCCAGTCAGGTAACAACACATTACATTCCCCCATTCATACTTATGCCTTTTTATCTCAAATTTGCCTTTAGTGGTTGAAGATAAAGATATAGAGAACAGTTCAAACACTTGAATCTTGTTGATGATGTTCTAGATACTTGAGAGAAGACAAGCCACATGGTTCAGCTGGTGGACTTTACAACTTCAGAGATCTTATCATGGAAGAGAACCCGGTTTGAAACTTTGGCTTCTCTGTTTTATTTATATTTGTAAAATTGAAATAAAAATGGGTTTTTGTCTAAGCAGCCTCAATCTTTGAGATAAGCCCCTTCAATTTATTGGACTTACTTTCTTATATTAATGGTACATTTTTATTCGTATTTCAATTCGAAGTGTTAATTTGTTTTTTGTTTTTTTGGTTTTATCAGTCACACATCTTCTTGCTGAATTGTGATGTTTGCTGCAGTTTTCCGCTCCCAAATATGATTGGTGGGTCTCTTCTCTCATCGATGATTTAATACTCCTTTACTTAATTAATCTCTTTCTATTTATATGGGTTATAGATCCACAAAGCATTAGTTATTTTATAATTGAATTATTTTCCTTAGTTACACACGCATGACTTTCTGCTCCTATCCTTCACATTTGCAGAGGCCCATAGAAGATATGGTGGGATGGGAACAATCTTAGTAATCAAGGTGGGTAAGCACATGCATTCCACTTCTTTTCACCATGCTCGTGTTTATACTTTTTTCTGTGTAGGTTTCTGCTGAGTCAGCAAACCAGTTTGGCGAGTTGGTGGCTGATCCAATCACCAATGAACTGTTACATTACACAGAGAAACCCGAGACTTTTGTATGTATAATAATATCAGAAAATCAAATAGTGTTTATCATAGGCTTCAGTTGGATAACTTTAGGTGTGGGTTCTGACATTCCTTTTTTTTCTGTTTCCTTGTTTGCTTTTGTTGATGGGTTATGCAGGTGAGTGATCTGATAAACTGTGGTGTGTACATCTTTACTCCGGGAATTTTTACTGCCATTCAGGATGTTTCTGCACAACGGAAAGACAGAGGTTAGTAACTAGAGGCCTTTGTCAGTAGGGTGCTGAGATATGTGTAAGATTAAAATTCATCATCTCTTCATCATAATTGTCATAATTTGTGCAAACATTATCTTTTTTGCATTATCAAGTAAATGAATTTATCTGCATGTGCATTAGGTTTTCTGTAATAACATGTCCATCAGGTTTTATTCATGTTAGACATCGGCATGCATATCCATATCTGAGTTATGAGGTTACCAAAACCCATTAAACATCGCAATTTAAAAGCTTTGGACTCTCTAGACTGACCTATTATAGATTCCAAACAGTTGTTCTATGCAACAACAAAATCTTTAGTTTTAGATTAACATGAAATACTTTTGTAAGCCAAGTGCTAAGTTGGTTTTAATTATCATTATGGTGTAATTGAAGTACTCTATCATGAAACTTGGTGGTGATTGGAACATTTATTTGATTCTCCCCTTATTTTTGGCTTTCATCTGATACACTAATCAATTTTAGTATTGTACTGTTGGCATTTGGGATGATACGTCTATAAAGTCAATTGTTTCATATTTCAAGACATAAATAATCAGGTTTGGTAGATATCTGAACTTTTTTCTTATATGCAGCAAATCTTCGTCGTGTATCTAGCTTTGAAGCTCTCCAGTCGTCGGCAACAAAGTATGACGTTTCTAGTTTTGAACTTTTCAATTCCTAAATTCTGGGTTATTTTGCTTTTGAATCTTAACATGACACAAAGTCACAAATAATTGCTTAGCAAGGATGCAATATATTTGAAAAGGATGTTATATATTTAGGCCTTTTGTTTCCTTTCCTAGATTTTACTAGTGGAATCAGAAATTTAAACTTATATGTAGCTAAGGATGTTATTGGGTAAACTATATTGTTAGAAAAAATTCTCTAATGCAAGTGCAAGATATAGGACTTTAGAAATAATGAACTTTCTTTATTCTTTATTTTTCATGGTGAAATGGTATTTTTTTTTTT
Organism: Akebia trifoliata; assembly: GCF_017979445.1. Lineage (NCBI taxonomy): Eukaryota > Viridiplantae > Streptophyta > Magnoliopsida > Ranunculales > Lardizabalaceae > Akebia > Akebia trifoliata. Next base: position 30,302,311 of record NC_141381.1, read on the forward strand.
TAAGTAATGTGCCAAGTTCAAATGGGTTACTATCACTTGTAAACTCTTGTTGATGTAGTCTTGAATATTATTTGCCAATTGAATTAATATTTTACCATTGTGACAAACTACTCATGCACATATAACAAAAACAGCCTTTTATCATTATTATTTTAAATGCATTTAAAACACATCTTGTACCTCTAACAATTAAAACACTTTTTTTTTTAAAGTCATGTTTTTTTTTTTTTTTTTCAAGTTACTTTTTTTTTTCCCCGTTTTAAACGTGTTTTTTACATATTAAACAATTTTTTCAGGAAAAAAAAACCCTAAACATTTTCTTTGTAGACTTATAGTTGTTTGTGATTTTATTCATGAATGTTTTTTAATGTGGGATTTGATACATAATAGAATTTGGTGATAATATCTTCTTGTTATGGTTTTTCATTTTTTTCAATAGTGTATTATTTTAAACAAAAGATATGTTGATGAGTAACTTTTTTTTTTTTTTTTGGCATCATAACATGTATAATTATGTTTGAGAACATGTTATATTGAAATAAAGAATAGATGTCTCTTATGATTATTAGATATATACATTTTTCATGATTTTTAATATACTTTTTTATTTTTTATGTTTCATCATTTTTTTCCTGTTTTCAATGTTTTTTCCGAAGTTTTCCCTTACCATTTTAAACCCGTACTTTTGACTTTGTGACTATGCTCATGCACTGGTTGATTGTTATTAGAAGCTTAGCTTTCTCTTAACTTCCATGAGGATATATGTTATTGCAACAGGACACTTCCTTCAGATTTTGTAAGATTGGATCAAGATATCCTATCACCTCTTGCTGGGAAGAAGCAGCTTTATACGTATGAGACACTAGATTTTTGGCAACAAATTAAGACTCCAGGGTAGACCAATTTTACTTGATTCTTTATTTTATTTTATTTTCTTTCTTTCTTACTTTTCTTATCTTGCATGAACTTTGGACCATAACACAATCCATATATTTATGTTTTGAATTGCAGAATGTCTTTGAAATGTTCTGCATTGTATCTTGCACAATTCCGATTCACCTCTCCTCATCTTCTGGCAAATGGGGATGGCACAAGGAACGCTACCATTACTGGTGATGTTTTTGTTCATCCATCGGCAAAAGTGCATCCAACTGCAAAGGTAGTCTGATTTAATCTCACATCATCTTTAGTATGTTGAAGTTTATTTTCAAAGTAACCAATTCGGATTTCTCAACCAACTGACACAAAGCTATTGACCAACTTAAATCAGCCTAAACAGCACCAGCATATATTCATCCCCAAGTTTCACTTGTCATTGCATCAAAATTGCCCCAATACGTGACTGGTGATAATGGATTCAGGGTTCCCTGTAATAGGTGGTTGGGATGTGCAACGTTTCCTAACTGAAACCAATACGTATCAGGCATTGGCAATGTGTTTCAGTATTGCCCAAAATTTATACCATGGCCGCTATTAATATTTCAAACAGTTCATGTTGCATAATTTGGGAATCAAGTATATATTGTAGATATTGGATGTGTTAAATAATTCCTTATTCCATTTCCCATATGCCATTCTCATGATTATTTTGGATTTCTTTTGTAATTCAATTTGCAATGCCATTTTCAGATTCGTGGATGTTTTACTAACCCAACATAATGTTGGATCCTAACTAGTTAGTAATGCATATATGCATAATGTACAACATTTATTAGGGCACTGGTTTGCATATGATACTGGAGTGATCCTGATTTGTATGTAGGATCAACAATCTTTTAGCCCGGTTTATTATTATTATTTTTTTAATAAATAAATGCAATAAGTATTGGAAGTAGTTGAGATGACCTTTGGCCCTGTTTATTCTGCCTTCTCAAATGATTTATCTTATGTATTGTTACAGATTGGTCCCAATGTCTCAATTTCTGCAAATGCTCGTGTAGCAGCTGGTGCAAGGCTCATCAGTTGCATCATCCTAGATGATGTTGAGATCAAGGTATGGTGCCGACTCAAGGATAAGAAATTCATGAAAGCTTGTATCTGAGCCTGATCGGTATATGGTTTTTTTACCCCCTTGACAGGAAAATGCAGTTGTTATACATTCTATTGTTGGGTGGAAGTCGTCTATCGGGAAATGGTCTCGTGTCCAGGCAAGTCTCTTTTTTTTTTTTTTTTTTCCTTTCAAGCCAACTTCAGCAGTAAAATCAGAAGCAAAACTTTATCACTAAAGATAGGAATTATTAACAAAGAGAGGAGGTAAATAGTTCATTGTACAAATAGTCTATCGGGAAATGGTCTTGTGTCCAGGCATGTCATCGTTGTCCAATTGATGTCGGTTAACCTTCTCATTTTTCAATTGTTTCAGGCTGAAGGAGACTACAATGCAAAACTTGGGATTACTATCCTCGGTACTTCACTCTGATTTCTCAATTATTTTTTCTACTGTTCTACTATCTTTTTTGTTCAAAGAGAAAAGTCCAATATCCATATTTAACTAACAATTTTTATTCCAGGGGAAGCTGTGACTGTTGAAGATGAAGTTGTGGTTATTAACAGTATTATTCTTCCAAATAAGACCCTCAACGTCAGTGTACAAGACGAAATCATTCTATAACTAGGAAAGTGAGATTCCAGATAAGGCCTCCTTGCCACCGGGTGCATTTTTTTTTTCTCCCTTTTATTTTATTTGTTTCTGATTCATTATATATTATTATAGTTTTCTATTTATAATTGCATCCAGATAAAACAGTTTTGCAACTCATCTAGGGTTATTTGAGATGGAAAATTGCTCATTTGTAACTTGATATCTCCAAAATAATCAGAAAACATGACTTTATTTACATTTGTCACTTTGTGTATGTAGGAATGGTATTTCATGCATTGTTAAACAGGATAGTTTACACCTTTAATCATGCATATTTTGCTCAAATCTTGTACTGCAGTGTGGTTTAAACCATCATGCTCGCCATCCATTGGTCCAGAGTCCAGAACATTAAGTTCGCAACAAGTCTTCTATGGTAACCGTTCTTAAAAACCATAAATGTCAGAGAAAATACGCTATGATTCCTGCCTAACCAAATGGATCTGTTGCACCGACATTTATCATAGCATCATCATCATCAAGGCCTTATTTCATAGATTCAGGATTGTCAAAATGAATCTTGTTCCCTCATTTCACTCTTTCCGAAGCCACGTGGGTTGGTATTGGAAACATTTTCATATCTGGTTTCTCTCTCCATCCACATTCTTTTGGGTCTTATTCTCACTCTTTTATTGCCTTTTAACTTGAATATTTCATCTAGCGTGGACTAAAGACAGCATTACCAAAGTTGTTTTGGTTGTAAGAGTAAAAAAAAATGAAAATAAGAGATCGATAAAAAAAAAATGAAAATAAGAGATAGATAAACTCCGATTCATACTTTCTGCAAGTTCACAACCCCAATCCTGCATTTTTATTTGTGTTCAAGGTGGGTAATTGTGAGCGAGTCGCATTTTTCAGGCAAAATGATGTAACAGAAGTGGGTAAAAATGTTTTTTTCCCCCCTAAAAATTGGTCTTTTCTGACAGATTTTTTTGAAGCAGACAAACAGTCCTTAAAGAACTAGTTTTAGATAAATCAGTTTTTGTGGAATAATATCTGCCGTACTCACTACCTGTTGTTGACAGGGAAAATTGGGCCCTACCATTTAACTTATTGGACCCTCAGATCTCTAGGTCTAAAACCCAGTTGATCCATCACAACCGTCAAAGATAATAATACGAGGATATACCATTTGAAAAACTTTTAACATACATCTTCCCTTTTATAAGAATACATGCTGTAGTAAAGGATACCAACTCTAGGGCAAGGTTTTAAAACTCGTTTCGACATCTCATCTGTGAATTAGACCGAGTTGTCTCTGATGAGTTTTCCAATACGTTTTAGATGTCTTGTTCAACAATGAGAAAAATAAACGTTAAGTTTTAAATCTAGTCCGATACATTGCCTTGTCTGTACGCCTCGTTGCTGGGTGATATAGAGATGACTCAGGCAATATGTCTCGATCTCATACGAGTTTTGAAACCAATGTCTAGGAGGGTGTCGATGGCAACTCTTATTTTTCAATATATTATTTCCTTTTATAACAAAACTTCTTGTAGAAAAGGATATACAATTTGAAAAACTTAAAAAGTATAGTTTTCAAATTAACATACATTCAGGTCCAGCTTGGATCCATGGAGGGACCCATATCCAAGTCTGGTCAAGAGACATTAACCAATTTTCGATTCAATTTTTTTATTCAAATCTATTTCAAGGATCCAAACCCTCTAAATTCGTTTTTTGGATGTTGGGTCAAGTTCGGCACAACTTTTCCCTTGGAGCGACCTAGTGACCAAATCTTGTTGTTTGCTTTGGACATTTAACTCAGCAAGGTAGATTAAAAAAGTAGACAGAATTTTCTTCGAGAATCTTATTATTTCTTCCTCTCCCCGCAGAGGCCATTTTTCAATAAATTTTCTTTGTGTATATTTTAAAGGAAAATGCTGAAGTAACATTAAAGTTGACATCGATTCTCACATTACTGATGTGGATGTATGTACGGAACCATGAATTCTTGTCATCGAGATACAAGTGAAGAGCACCTATGGCTATGTGTGCACCTCCACATCAGTAATGTGAGAATCGACGTCAATATTAATGTTACTTCAGCACTGACTCTAGTTTTAATGGTCTATTAAGGCTGTAATGAATTTATTTACACAGTATGCTAGTTATTAGTGGTTAGGAATTATAGGTGAAGGATGATTTTGAGCCCCTAGAGCACGGTCAACACTTGCATAGACTTTAGCCAACTTAACAAGCCGTTTGATATCGAGTCAGACCTCTCAATCGTTTTGATATTATTTGGAACTAGGTTGACAAAAATTGGCATTTAGAACAATAAGATCCTTTTCAAAATTTTCTTTTCTTCAACATTCAATTCCCAAAGTATAAGGTAGGGTTTTTAAGGAGGTAGAAGATGATAGACTCCAACGAATAATTACCTAGGCCAAAGTTTGTTACTGTGTAAACGTTGATCTTAATATCATAATTAAGGCTATTTAGGGCCTAATTAAATATTATGGAACCCAAATCCTTGTTTGAACAACATCGATTTATTTTCACCCTTATAAATATATGGAAGAGAAGACAGAATCACTTTTTACTCCATTTGGATCAACGAAGGGAAATGAAGAGAAAAGAAGAAAATAAAAAGTAATTTGTTCTCATATCTTACTTAGTCTGTGACAAAATTAAGTAATTGTATCTCTTACTTTCTCTGCATTTCTCTTTATCAACTTCTCTCATCTCCTCACTCAACTTCTCAAATACTATAAATAGAGATGTCCAAATCACCATAAATATTGGAGGGGGCATGTCCTCAATTTGTAAACATAGGGGTATCTCAAATATTCACCAAAAATTAAAGGGACGTGATATTGATTTGCAAAGCAAAGGGTGTCTCAAATGTCATGATTGAAAAACACAGCTTGTATATCAAATATTAACCAAATATGGGGGTTCTAATCAACCCAAAAGATTGAATGGCGTGGGGGCAAATTCAAATTATATCAAACTATACATAGGGGTTCATGTCATTTTAAAATTCTTGTGGAGGCAAATTGTCACCACTGTACATCCACCCCTGGTCAAGAGACATTGAACTACTTTCGATTCATGTTTTATTCTAATCTACTTCAAGGATCCAAACTCGCTATATTCAATTTTTGGATTTTGAGTCAAGCTCGACACATTTTTCCCTCCTAGGGGCGACTTATTGACCAAATCTTATTGTTTGCTCTTGACATTTAACTCACCAAAGTAGAGAGAATTTTATTGGTTCCAGAATCTTATTGTTTCTTTTTCTTCCAAGGGGGTGACTCAATGGCAATTTAAGATCCAATAAGCAATCTGTAAGTTGAGTTCGATACCCAGTATGTCCTCAGGACCACTCACCCACGAGTGCAGACCCTCACTTACCCAATGCGTGTGATGTGCAGGCGTTGCGTTGCATGTGCCCGATGCCTTGGCTCCAGCCCTGACTCTTCTAGTCCCCTAGTCAGATGTAAGTTCAAACAACCCATCATTAAAAAGCCTACACCAGTTATTCTAATGACCGAGTCTGTAGAGAACCATCATAAAAAATTAATCTAAGCCTCAAAGGAATAATTCACATCACAATGATACCAAGTATAATTGTTCACAACCACATCTATCATTCAGTGTGATGAATTACACGTTTAACAAAGCATATAAACAACTCGAGAAAACTTGATTAAATATTAAGATCTTACCCAGCTTCTTGAGGGGGAAGCAAAATACTAAGAAAAATGGAACACATCACACAAACTAATTTAAGTCGAATCCTACAAAACCTCGTAAATTTTTTCCTACATCAAGTGTAACCACTAACCATAAATCATTTGACCAAGTCCCACGGCCTCTACAAGCACTCAAACCTGTTACAGTTTAAATTTGGTCAGATTCAATTATACAACAGGATGTAGTTTGCTCCTCTTGATCTTCAATAATGAAGTAACTTCATCATTGGCGTCACTAATATCACACTTCCATTGGAAGATCGAAATAAGGGTACTAACCCAACAAACAGAATTTCGAATTGGTTATTTTTGCACGCACTCAAAGGTTATACGCTTCATATTCAATTACGATGCTTCAACTCCAATTTGTATGCCTGAATTTCCATAGGAGATATGAGTACATGACCCTCTTGTGCAGCATCTCCCATATGCTCAGTATACCCAAGTTTCTCTGTGTCATCATGCAAGAGATTTAACGAAGTAGCTCTTGCAACCGAGACTGTGAGGTTCTGAAAGATGTAGAACAAATTAACAGTTTCATCGGCTATACTTGAGCATTGGGTCCCTCCCTTTCGACAGTAAGCAAAATCCCACTGTCGCCTATGTAAGATTAAGACAAATCTGGGCTCTTCAATGGGTTGTTGCTGAGAATATTTTACGAGGCGCGGAACCTTGAAGCCAACAATATGCAAGTCACATGGTAAGGAAGCCGTTAAAGGAGAGAGGAATCTAGGTGGTGGCTTCACAGATGTTTCTTGGGGTTTCTTGGCAATGAACACATGCATCGGATAGTTCAAGTGGGCCCCTACACGATGGGAAAGAAGGGATGGGTTCAAGGGCAGGGCAGTCAAAACAGGATTTGTAGTAGAGGAGATATTGGACTCTCCAAGAATGTGAAAGATTACGTTCATAGGACGGTTATCCAAGACACCTTGTCCAAGACCACGCCCATCATCTCTGAGCAAACGACGATCCAGCATAATCTCCAGCCAACCATTTTTAAGGCTTGCCACACCTAATGACTGCCGAGAATGGACAGAAAATCGATGGCCATTTGAACTCTGCATGAAAGCAAGGGAGGGCATTGGGTAGTAATTTCCCTGAAGAGGGATCTTATCATATGTCTCTCTCCGACTCATCTGAAAGCCATTTAAATCTGAATAAAAAACCCTTTTGTTGTCAAGATCTGTCTTGAATCTGACTATCAATTCCTTGTCGTTGAAGTCATGCCCAAGCAGCTCAACATGGTATTCTTTCTCAATGAGAAACTCCTGTATAGTGTTCTTTCCATTATAAATACGAGTGCTATGCGAGATGGGGGTTTTGTACCATGCTGTCTTCGGATGAGAGTAGAATTCTTGCATCAAAGGGCCCTCGGATATCACTATCAGCCCACCAGCTTGCGAAATAGGCTGAGCTTCACCGTTGGGTTTGAATAGATAGGCCCCACTTCCCCAGCTAGAGTACATACCTATTTCTTCTCCAACAATGGTTTCTATGCCATCTTTATGGCTTATTTTTTGTAACAAACCAAGCTTGACATCAAAGGTAAGTGTTTGATGTTGGTTCCTCACTTCTGCCGTGTCTCCTCCAAGTTTTGAGCAAGCGTATGGAGTAGGACATGGTAGTGGATTAGAAGAATCTGCGAAAATTTTCAATTTCACAGGTTCGGCTTTATCACATCCAACAAACCCATTAGCTATGTAATAGGTTTGTAAACCCATGGCAGGAATCGAAGCTTGCCAGTAAAGACGATGTCTTCCTGTAAATATCTTGCCTTTTTCGTGTTGCCACTCGGGAGAAACTTGGCTTTTCACACATGACCAATTTGAATCTAGCACAGTTACGTTTGGCCTGTTAACAATAACCATCACAATTTCATCTCTTGTTTGCTCCAATGGATTAAAGAAAACCACCGAATGTGCACTTCCTTCAGGAGCATTGATTGCTCTATGTACCGGTTGAACATCATACCTCGACCTTAACTGCTCTGGTTCAAACATGGATGGACTCTGATCCAATTTCTCATGACGGAAACCCAATAGTACTTCAACAGCCTTGGACATAAAAAATTGAAGATCTTGTAGAGAAGTGTGCATCCGAGTTCCATAGTCCTCGACTACGTGATCCTTAGCAGTACCTGTTACCCCATCGTGGTGCTGAAAGAGGGCTAGATTCCTTCTTGCAGCTGTCAACTTGTACGTGAAACTAGTGGGGAACTTTTCACATGTTGACTTTTGACAATACCCTAGCAATAATGCGATCATCATTTCTGATGCACGTAGTGTCTGCTCAAGTACACGATCGACTGCTTTGAAGAATGGCCTAGAAACATAGTATCCACTCCAGTAATCCTGTTGTCGATCAGCATACGTAAAGAAATCACCCGATAACGAGGGAAACCCCCCAACCTGCCCAGAGCCAACCTCACCCGGAAGGGAATAATTTATTCTTTCGGCCTCCTCACGAAGGGCTTGGAAGTAGTCTTCAAGGGTACCAAACTTGGCTTCAGCGTTCATATCGGAATTAGAATTAATATGATCAAATAACAACTGATAATTTCTAAACTGTGCCTCTGCTTCTTCGATGCTGACGTAACGAAAATCATCTCCTAGAGGAACAAGAAGCGTGTTTGTTCTGTATAGTGTTGACTTTTTCCTGTACTGATCTAATAGCTTTGATGCTCGCTCCCTCACATTGTCTTGGTTAGTTTCGACGGGATGTTGTCCCCAAGGGCATAGTTCATAAACAAAGCTACGCATTCGAGCAAAATCAAATTGACAGCAAATAGCAGGCTCGGGACCACAAGTATGTGGAACATCGTAGGAATAGAATGGCATCATATGGACAAAAATGTCAGTACTTTCCTCAACATCCCAGCTCTGTCTCCATATGTATTCCAAATTTTTCTTGAGTGCTAGCTCCTTCTTTAGTTCATAGTGGGTCCTCTGTATAAGCATATTCTCAAAGCCCATGCGTCGGAGTAGATATGCCATGGTAGCCGAGTAACCAAATGGATCTATTGCCCAAGCATTTTTGGGAACAACCCCAATGGTGTCATTTAACCACATATTGCCCTCCGTAATCTGATACATAAGACGCAAGGAGATAAGAGTCGAACGTTAAAGACATGCACATACTTTAAAAAAAAAATTAAGAACATTTTTAACTAACAGATAGGAAGACATAATAGCAAGAACACCTACTTGACAAATTAACTAAAATGCAAATTAAATGCATGATAAATAATTTTCTTAGTGTACAAGACATCCACAGATGGATTTCGGTCAGCCTAAAAGATTTTCAGTACTACCATTTCCAAACTCTAGCCAAAACCCTTCACAATAATCACCCACATAACAATGACAAGATATTTGGAGGATTTTTTGTCGTGTTGGGAATGTGTACACATTATGCATCCATGTCGACACATCGTGACATGTACGGCAGTTTGTGATAATGATTTTCAATATAAAACAAGCTTCTATACAAGAGATGGTGTGGTCCATCCTCCATAAACTAATTTATTAAGTTGCTTAACACAATTATAAAGTGCTTTGGAGTCCAAGCACTTTATAATAAAAAGGGCCAAGGCATAGTATGTGGACTACATCTTTATTGACACAAATAACAGGGAACGATAAAAATAGAGGGCTAGAAAATTCCAGGAAACAATCATTTTCGCTACCTTGGTCCTTGGTTGTATTATCCATAAAGATGGGGAGGTTGAGGAGGAGTGAGGTTCATAGAATTAGAGTTGTAGGCAAAAGCGGATTGTATCTTCTAGAATGCTAAGTAACTAGCGTATCACAATTCAATCAACTTAGAAATGAAACACTCATGAAAATGAATGTTACTGAGATCAGGGTGCTTAGATGGGTAAGTGGAAAGATTAAAAAGGATAAAATTAGAATTTAAACACTCATATTAAAATAAATTAATATCAATAGATGATAAAATAAGGAAAAGTTGATTGAGATGGTTTTGGTCATGAGCAATGAAAATCAATAATAGTCTTGGTTAGAAGGAAGACCAAAAAGGAAGTGGATTGAGATAGTGAGAGCAGATAAAAACACACGTGAATCACAAAACACTTCAGAAAAAAAATTAAAAGAAGGAAATTCTTTCAACCGAATTTGAATTTTTGGGGTAAGGGTTCGATGATGATGAGTATTCCACTACTATAATATATTTCTTTTCTTGCCGAATATAAAGTTTATTAAAGAAGAGAGAGATTCACTATGTATGTGTCCTTTGGAGTGGTATAACCTCTACTTATCAAGTGTTTGGTAGTAAGAATATTATCCAAAGCAGCGGTCCACATGAGAAATCCAGTTAAAATGAAATAGAGGTTTTCCAACTCATCTTAGTTGGAAATAAATAGAGCACTTTCTTAGTAATCCCCCTACAGAAAGAATTACTGAGAATATACCATTCAGTTCACTTCCAAACTCTCTTATTTGAGTTTGAAGAGGGGGAGTAAGTGCTACTAATCCTGTCCAGAAGGGCCTCCATGATGACAGACCAAAAAAGATTAAAATCCACAATAAGACTATTCAATATCAATTATCTGGCAAATAAAAAAGAAAATTAAAAAAAAAAAAAAATGAAACAGAAATCAAGAAACTAGGTATAACAATAATAATCATAGAAAATGCTATCCCACAATACCTGCTCTATGATGGCAAAATAATGTGAGTTTGCCTGCATAAAAGTGAACATAGATTAATGAGACAAGCTTCCACAAAATACTTTCAATAAGATTAATTTAGATACACTAATGCCTACATATTACAAGGGCAATCAAATCCCATTTTTTCTTCTTAAAACGCATGACATAAGCTGATTAAAGCCAATAACACAAATCCTATTTCAGAAAATGTTACAAATTAGTTGAAACCAACAGTACAAGCATTCATTTGTTTTGGTTTCACTTGATAAAATACCAAATTTAAGTGGAAATCTAAATCCATTGTCATCTCATGCTAACATTGTAGAGTCCGATTGGAATCTTCTAATGGATGATGTATCCGACATTTTTTTTTTTTCAGAATGGAACATAGTAATAAGTCTGACTGTCTGACCTAATATGATATCGACATTATAAAAATCAAGATCACTCTTGTAAAAGAAAAGTACATAAATTAATGACTTTCAAATACCTGATCATATATTCATAGAGTAGGTTTAACGTTCTTCCAAAATTTAACTTTTTGGAGCTTCAGCTGTGATCTCAAAAAGTACATGAAAGAATATAAATAAACACATGCATGCAATTACCTCATCATTCATCACCCAACCACCTCCAACAATTTCTAACTGCCCATTCTTAACTAAGTTGATGAAAGATTCCTTTTTAGTATCTGAGGCATCTCTCCACCATCTCTCCAAATATGACATCTCTTCCCATATGAACTTACGGCGAACATCCTACAAATTCAGGTTCAAACAATTCTCAGAAACCTCAAAATTCAATTTATTTTATAACCAATCATGCAAAACAAGACCCAAATTCCGCATTGATTCCCTTTGCCAGGAATCAGTGATTGTAACCCACTGCAAAACATATACAAAGTAACTTTACATTTTTCTTATCATTCCTATAAATTAAAAAATAAAAAATTAAAAAATCTGCCCATTATTCAAGAGCATAATTATAAACCATCTACATGTGTATGTGCACGTGTGTTCTTCTATAAATAAATAATAATAAAAAGATCAAACTGAATCTGAAAAAAAAAAAAAAAAAAGCATCCATTTCCCACTATAAGAATTAATCAATTTCAAGATGATTCGTCAAAAAATCAAACAAGATTCAGATAAATTCCCACAATAAGAAAACTAATCAATTTTAAGATGATTCATCAAAAAAGTAAACGAAATTCAGATAAATTCAATCTTAAAAAACAAAGTCAAAGTCAAAATAAAAATAAAACTCACTTCCTGATAACACTTGATTAATCAAATTTAAAAACCCAACAAAATTAGATAGAAATCAAACATAAAACCAAAAAAAGAAACATCCAATTGCTTACAACGCTTGATTCAAGAAATTCAAGATAATTCATCAAAACCCCAACAAAATTTACCAATAAAAATAGCTCCTTTACCCCCAAATTAAGCTCATTTTCACCTTTGAAAGGCTCTCCACAATGGTATCCAATATATGTCGCGACTGCCGATCGTAATACTCTTCAACAGTCTGCTTCCATCCTGGATCATTATGTGAATGTGGAACAACAAAAATCTTCAGTTTCTCCAAATCCCACTCATCTCCTTTATAATTCACTCTCCATCCTTGCTTCCAGGGCCCTCCATCGATATCCGAGAACTCGATCTTATCGTAAAGATCCTTTGTAGTGATATCTACAACAGCAGCAGAAGCAACTTCATCTCCACCATCCGACACAACGGGTTTTCGATAAACAGGTTTTCTGGGCTTATAGATGGGTGTGTGTTTTGGTTTGGATCGAGAGGAGAGGGGGTTTGGGATACCATAGCGAAAGACGACTGCGATGAAGAAGAGGAGAGAATCGAGAGACCAATAGTGAAGAAGTTAGCGAAAATGAAATCTCGAAGAGAGCTTCGACGCCTTGACTTGCGAGGGAGCTTCGATTTGGTGGTTGAGGATGGGAGGAGGGAGTGGCCCCACCCTCCTCGCCTGTTGTAAGAGGAGAAGAAGGTCATGGAGACACAGAGAACGAGAGGAGAGAGAGAGAGACAGAAATGTGTGTCTCTGTTTCTTAGGTACGAAAGGAAAGACTTGAACTAGACTTCTAAGTATTTTTGGAATTGTTTGGTTGTTGGCATATCTATGTCCAGGATAGACTAAATTCGGGATTGGTCACTTGAACACACTTATCCCTAGCAAGGAAGAGTTAACCCTGACATTAGTTTTAGAGAGCTTCCATTACCATTAAAAACTTTTTAAAATCTCACAGTAATTAATGAACTTAATAATGATCATGATTTTAAAACTCATTTTGATGTCTCGTTCATGAACGACACCAAGTCGTCTCGAACGAGTTTTTCAATACATTTGAGATGTCTCATTCAACAATGAAAAAAATGAACGTATGGTTTTAAGTCTCGTCTGATACATTGACTTGTCAATCCATCTTACCCATGCCTAATACCTAAATGACTCGGACAATACATCTTAGTCTTGGACAAGTTTTGAAATCATGATTATGATACATCCAATGAATATATATATATATATAAGCCACTTAAAGTCTTTTTTCCCTTCCCACTCCCTTGTGTCCCTATTCCTAATCCTCACATCCCTTTTCTTCGTTAAATTTCTCATATCCTTTCTTCCCATTTCTTTCCAATAATACACTTTTTAAATGCTGCCCATGGGGATGCACTGAGGAATATTATATAATAATGTTTAAGTGGGAAAGAGATGATGTATAAAATAAGATAGATTCGATATTAATCATTCTTTTGAAATCTATTATTATCTAAAATAATTATAAAGTTAGGTAGAATTGGTTAAAAATAATTAAGAAACATAATGGCCATTAGAAAAGAAAAATACACATTTTAGTTTTTAAATAATTTCTTAGAGGAAAAGGCTTGGAATGTCTCCTCTACATGCCATGTGGCCCCTCGTCCCCTCCTATGTTTTCAAATTGAAGGCATTATCCCTTTCCCACAATCTTCTCTTATAAACTAATGAAAAAAATTTATAAAAAAACCTTCCATTAATTTTTCTTTTTCAAAATGAGTCATCTTCAACTTCTAAGAAGACCGACGGAGGTCCAACGAGGCATGTCATTGAAAACATAAGGATGGATCTCAAATATTCATGAAAACGTGGAGGGATCACTTACAAGAAACCACGTGTCACCCACTAGGGTTGTGGCAAGATGTTAAGACATTAGCAAGGCTTGCCCATGATCATGGATCATGGGTTTGAACCTCCAAAGCCTCTTGACTTAGCTGGCAAAGGGGCTTTGTGGTCGGACAAATGCTTTGTGGACTAGTCTGTGTTGGACAAGACCCAATGGACTATGAACTGGGCTCAAGCCTAGATACGTTATCATGGGCCTAAATAATTTTATAATAATTGGTTAAATGATGTGCGACTAACATTCTTGTGATTGCTTTGTCTTCATTTGGACCTTCTTTCCAATGTGTTTTAATATGTTTGGATTGAGAGAAGAGAAACTCAATGAGTCATGTTGAATTGACCTCATTTTGCACTTTCATCACATTGACGCGTGCATAGATCTATAGATGCTTTTTATTGGTATCTCAATGAAAAAAATCTATGATTCATATACACTTCCATGTCAAGAAAGTGTGAAATGAGGTAAATCTTTGAACTCATTGCAGCATGAATAGTGATAATCTGACTACCCTATGTGGCACACTCAATCGACTCTCCTGATAGATATACGGTTCTCGAGCTTGTCACGTCAGGAGAGTAGATTGAGTGTGCCATTTGGGTTAATTAGATTATCATGACTCTTTCAACGTTATTCATCTCAAATATACACCAAAACATCAAGGGGTCACGTGTACTTTGTTGGAAATATGAAGCCACGTGTCATGTAATGGGGAGGTGCCTTCAAAATTTTGATGAAGTGGGCAGTAGGGGTACACATTGGATCGATCTAAACCAAGAACCAAATCGAATCAAACTAGTTATGGGTGGTTTGGTTTGGTTTTATATAAAGTCGGTTCGGTTCTAAGTAAAAATTTTAAAAAACCGATTAATTTGGTTCAATTTTCGATTTAGGGATGTCCTAGAACCGAACCAAAATAAATATAGGGGACAAGTTGACAATTGAGTACAAAACATAATAAATAAATTTATTTTATTATAATGAGTACCACTTTAAAGCAGTAAGCTCCTTCAAAATTATGAAAGAACCCTTTTATTAAATGACACATGATGTCTTAAATTTATTTCAGTCACTTAGATTTTTGTCAAAATTATAATACCTCATAGGAAATGCCACATGTAATTCAGTGGAAAATGTTTCATCAACTTTTTGATACAATAAATCCGTTTAAAATTTTTTCGTCACTCAATCAATGACACAACTATATTTAAATTAAATGAGAATTTTATGTCAAATCAATAATTAAATTGATCAAGAGTCTTACTACCCTTATTAACTTAGTGAGGAAACAATATCTTACCAACTCTCATCCATGGTCAATATGACCTCGAGATGCATTCTATTAGTAAGGCTAATCAAACTCTTTGAAACCAAATTAAAAAATAATAATTTTATTCAATCAGAATCATCCTCTTTATCCTTTATTCACTCCTCCTCCTCCATTGAAGCTTTCTTTCTACTTCATTTACTCCTTCACCATTGAAGATCGATTGCAAAGTTGAATAAATCAATTATATTTTGGATCGATCGAATGATTTCCATTAAAGTTTTACATCCTCGATTGAAGTTTCTTCCCCATTGAAGCTCTTACAGATGGGACGATTGAAGCTCTTCCGTACAAACTGGCCTCTTACTCTTTTTCCTTGGAGAAGTTACTCGCTCTCGAAGACTCGAATATTTCTATAAATTTTGTTGAGGAAAATAACCCTTAGTGAGAGATGTAATCCATTTGGGCTAAATAACCCATACAGACTTCCATTGAAAATGGTAATTATGATTTAGAAGAATCGAGAATCGAACCAAGGTCGATTTGGGTTGATTTGGTTATAAAAGATAATCGGTTTGATTTCGATTTTGAATTTGTAGAACTGATTATATTTGATTCAATTTCAATTTTTTTCCCAAATCTGAATCAAATTGAACCATGTGCGCACCCCTAGGGGGAAGTTCTCCTCAAAGTTGGACTCTTTTTTCACTTAGTAGTGCTTAAATTAAAGTAGAATATTGCGTACGCGGCTGACGTGGTCAGGGCACATAACTACACATCTTATTTGTGTATCCCAATGAAAATGATCTATGGTTTTATCCTCTTACCACATCAGCAGCGTATCGAACTGACTGTTATGTCACTACAGTCTTAGCCGCCTCATGTGTCATTATTATTATTTTTTTATTGTTTTGTCTTGTTATGTCACTACAGTCTTAGCCGCCTCATGTGTCATTATTCATTTATTATTTTTATTTTTTTATTTTTTTTTTTCTTGGGAGTCCATTCTCTGTATTTGGATGAAAAGATCATCTTAGTTGCCTCCTGTCATTATTCAGATTTTTTATTTGTTTGGGACCCCATCATCTGTTTTGGATCAAAAGATGCATCATGGCGTCATATCTTAATAATACATCTTAGAAAATTAAATAAAGCAAATATTTGCCTATATAAAGAGAGGAGGAAAGATTTGCAATTGCAACAGCGAAAGTAAAGGAAGGAAGATGGGTAGTGGTGGTGTTCCTGAGGTTACCCTCAACTCTGGCCATCGAATGCCTCTCATAGGCTTTGGCACGGCATCCGAATCCTTTGGTGGAACAGAATCTGTTAAGTTGGCTATACTTGATGGGATCAAGCATGGATACAGACACTTTGACACAGCTGCTCAGTATCAAACTGAGCAGATTCTGGGTGAAGCTATAGCGGAAGCGCTTCTGCTTGGGCTCATTAAATCTCGAGATGAACTCTTCATCACCTCCAAGTTATGGTGCAGTGATGCTCATCATGATCGTGTCCTCCCTGCCCTTCAGATGACTCTCAAGTAAGTCTTCTTTAAAGTTTAAGCTCGTCCAGACCGGACCGGTGGTTCGATCGGATTTTGTAGTTTCGTACAATAGAACCGACGTTATGAAATAACCTGCGGATTTTCCGAACCGGTGGTTCAGCCGTCTAACCGAGTGGAGTGAGAGCTTCCGATATTTTATTTCATTTTATTTTATTTTAATTAAGCAGGGTAAAGGCATCCTTATATATGATGCTGTTGAGACTGCTAGGAGATTTAGAGGATCCTAAACTATTTAATTTCAGTAGAACGCACATCTATCAAAAGTGTTTTTGTAGATTAAATAGTAAAAAAATGATATTTTATAATTTTAAAAACTATGCAATGTGTGTAGGAACATGAGTTAGCAATTTTGTTGATTTTTAACTAAAATGACCTTGGACATATTAAATTTAAATATAAAAGAGGGGGTGTTTTGAATCACTTCTACTCCACCTTTTATCATTAAAACAGTAAAGATAATGATTGGTGTGTTGCCGGTAGAATCTCTCTTTTTTGTTTTTTAATCCCATTTGAGTAATGCTGATGTTACCTCATTTTGCATTTTGCTGACATGGAGGTGTGTATGAACCATAAATGTTTTTCCTCGAGATACAAGTGAAAATAATCTATTGTTATGTGTATGTCTCCAGGTTAGAAAAGTGTGAAATGAGGTCACT
Organism: Akebia trifoliata; assembly: GCF_017979445.1. Lineage (NCBI taxonomy): Eukaryota > Viridiplantae > Streptophyta > Magnoliopsida > Ranunculales > Lardizabalaceae > Akebia > Akebia trifoliata. Next base: position 30,319,993 of record NC_141381.1, read on the forward strand.
CCAACACTACTCTTCACATTTAGAAGGGAAAAAGGAAAAAAATAAAATAAAATTTAGAGTCGTGCAGGAGCAACCTCAAGATTGGACATTATATCGCACATCTTGACATGAAAATAGATAGGAATCATATATACTTTTTCACTTGTATCTTGAGGAAAGCATCTATGGTTCCATACACTTTCATGTCAATGTGAGGTCCAATCTTGAGGTCACTTCAGCATTACTTAAAACTTTGACACACCTTTTTTTCAAATATTTTCAAGAGTCGACTCAAAACTTGGCAGATTTGGCTTTATGGGATTTCGAGTTCACTCATTCCAAAGATTTGTTTGAACCAATTTGTTGAGTCAGCTTAAAAAGCACAGTAAGAAACTCAGCTGAGTTATTCAATTATACATAATATTTGTTGTGGAGAAAAAAAGCTATTTTCTTTTAATTTAAAGTTCTTTTAAATATTTATAAATTTAATTTTTTTTTTTCTCATCCAAATCAACTCACGATTTTCCAACATGACTTAACTCGGTGGACATCCAAGCCGAATTTTAAAATTACGAATGTCAAATCTAATAATATCTTTCTATGAAAATAAAAGTTAGCCCAAATGAACACATATTTCTAGATACTTATAAAACCGCTCGCTAGCTAGGCGGACAAGTGGGAGGGGGGCCCAACCCTAGAAAGCTATGCCTTTCGAACCGAACGCAACACCTATCTACCAAATGAAGAAAATGGAACTCGCTGGGAAGATTAAGTGTGGCCTATAGAGCACATGTAACGCCCCTTAAGTGGGTTGCTTACGCAACATATCTCTCTCTAACCTTAAGCAACTCCAGTGCAAATAGGCATATCTGGTAGGCATTTTATTGTGGAGAGTCAGTTTGCTTATTCAAGGGGTCTTCAATCTTCATTCCAATCGTACTAGTCAAAATGACTCTCTACAAATTCAGCTACAGTGAAATATTTTATAACTGTCATTATTTTTTATCGTCAACAGGTAAAGAAAGAGAAACTCACTCTCTTCTTTTGTCTCTCCCACCTTCTTTTATTCCAAAATATTTCAAAGTAAAGAGCTCTAGTCCGAGTGTGTTGGAGTGCTTTCAAAGGGCTCTGATTTTGTAAAATAACAGTTGGGAGAGAATACTGAACTTGATCCAAAGTGCGTTGGAGTTGCCCTTAACTGCCCCCCGACTTATGACCTTTACACTAAATTCGTATGAACAAATCTATGAAACTCAATGTTATTAATCTCATTGCCTAGCCAAAACCAAAAAAGTAAATCAGAAGTAGTATGACCAACTTGAACAGTGTTCGGACCATGGTCCAATCAATTTGGCAAAAACATTTGTCTGATCTGAAGAGATCGCCTAGACAAGACTTACAAGTGGGGTGTATCATCTTTTAGAATTCTACTATTTGCCGAGGACACGGCTATGAACACATTTGAATTAACAGAAAAATACTTATTAGTTTAAAACACAATTGAATGGATTTCCAGGAAACGTTATGCCGATCCCAAATTTTTATGAAGGCTTTGATAATAACAATGATGGTTATGGTAATGAAGATGCACAATGTAGCTTTGAGATAGTGCTTATGAAAGATTGTAAATAATTCTCTATTTCAAATTTGGATCCTTCATCATCCATTTATATCTTTCAAACTCGTTATAATTTTTCTTTATGCAGGAATCTTCAGTTGGACTATCTTGATCTTTACCTTGTACATTGGCCATTGAGCTCAAAGCCAGGGAAGTATGAATTTCCAATACCAAAGGAAGACTTTCTTCCCATGGATTTCAAGTCTGTATGGGCAGCCATGGAAGAGTGCCAAGATCTTGGCCTCACAAAATCTATTGGAGTCAGCAATTTCTCTTGCAAGAAACTCGAACATATACTTGATATTGCAAAGATTCCTCCTGCGGTCGATCAAGCAAGTCGATTCACAACAAGTGCTTGTTTTATACTTATGATGTGATTTAGCTAGAAAATTGACTAATATGTGGTGATTATTTTTATAAGGTGGAGATGAACCCATTTTGGAACCAAAATAAGCTGATAGAGTTCTGCAAGGGCAAAGGTATCGTTGTGACCGCTTACTCTCCTTTGGGTGCAAAAGGAACCAGTTGGGGCACCAACAGAGTTATGGAATCTGAAGTGTTGAAAGAGATTGCCAACGCTAGAGGAAAGACTCTTGCTCAGGTTCATTCTTCTTTCCTTGCAATTTGTTTTTATGGTTTCAAATGACAAGTAAGTAAATACGGGATTACGATCTTTGCTCTTCCCATTGCTTCTTTGAAGGTGCTAACGTAGCTAAGTTGGTTAGACGTGAACAGTGTTGATCTTATGACCTAGGTTCAAATCACGTTAAACACACCTTCGTCGTTCAATTCCATGTCTATATTATATGCGTTGTGAGATGTCTAGTATTCTTAAGTTGTGCTTCAAGAGGCTAAATCAAGAAAGGGGCCCCAAGTCAAAAGTTCTTTGGTATTTATATGAATTTTTGACCAGGTTTTTACATAATTTTTTTGATTAGTATGTTAGGTTTCTGGCGAATGAGAGAGGTGAGAGGTTGAAGAGCTTGTAACCATTCTTTATTGTTGATAAGTGTATTGATCTCCGTCTCCTCCATTGACATAGACTATAGCCGGACCATGTAAATCTTCGTGTTTTTGTTTGATTTGATTCTTGCTTTTGCTATGCTCCCACATAATAATATGTAGTGTAAAAATTCTAGATATGGACTACTTTCTAGGAATGCTCTAGATTGGTAAAAATTTCTATAAAAAAATGAAGCAACAAAGAGAAAAGTGAAATTGCACGAACACAAGGATATACGTGATTCGGCAGTGTGCTTACGTCCATGGATCGATCAAATAAAAAAAAAAAAATTCTAATCACACCATATTCTACAAAATTACAGCCCTAGATATCTCTAGAAAAAATGAGAATAGAGAAAACATTTTCCCTTTCCCAAAAGGAAAATCCTAGACATTTCTCTGGGCCTCAACCCTTCGAGCCAAGGTCACTCCACTGTGAAAAAGGTCCCCTTTGATTTTGCCTCTTGAAATCCGCGCACAAACAAGAATACAAGACATCTTACACAACAATTTCTAGAGAATTCTATAATCAATGGATTGTCATCATGTGTTTCGAATTTTCAATCCAAACAATCCATTTCACTTCTCCACGTCTATAGAGAGGAGGCTTCTCATTCCTAACTAAACTCATAAAGTCAAGTAATCTCAAAAGAACACTAATCCAAGTAATTTCCCATGTCTTGTGTTCTTTTTTAATATCTCGATTGAGTGGGTGAATGATTTAATGAGTTACAATGAGGGATTATGCGCTCAAATGTGCATGTAAGAAATGAGAGATTAGTTTCGTGACAAAATACTCATCGTGGTACCGGTGCAGGTTTGTCTTCGATGGGAATACGAGCAAGGGGTGGGTGTGATAGTGAAAAGCTACAACAAGGAGAGGATGAAGGAGAACATCGAGATATTTGATTGGGCGTTGAAAGAGGAAGAGTCGAAAAAAATCTGCCAACTACCACAGAGTAGAGGATATCCGGGAGACGTTTTCGTCTCACCCCACGGACCATTCAAGTCTCAAGAGGAGCTCTGGGATGGAGAGATCTGATCATGATTGGTAGAGATCTGACCTCAAGATTGAACCTCACACTACGCAAGGACTAAATAATTTTAAGAGTTTGGAGTGGCCTCCAAGTTATGTAAAATAAGACATTTGATTTCATCAGTCTTCTGATATTTATTTTAATGTACAACGACTAAGAAACCGTGTTGAATTATTTGCAAATTAGGTAAGATAAAGCTAGCAAGCAATGACTTTGAAGTGGTAGAAGAGGAGAAAAAAATTACGTATTTGAATTTTTAAAATGTTTTTGAAGATTCAACTTAAGTTAAAATATTATTTCCATATCTTGACCATGATACATATAGGAGAAGTATGACTAAATGAACCAAATCTTTGCATATATAATGGGGAAACATTGAGAGTATTTGAACAACAAAAAACTAGAGTTGGGGGAGGCAGAGATGGGTTGTATTCCTACGCTGACTCTGAACTCTGGCCATATGATGCCTCTCGTGGGCTTCGGTACTGCGGCATGGCCCTATGAGGGATTATAATCCACAAAGTTGGCAATACTTGATGGTATCAGAAATGGTTATAGACACTTTGATACTGCCGCTATATACAAGACCGAGCAGCCCCTCGGTGAAGCTATAGCCGAAGCACTACACCTTGGCCTCATCAAATCTCGAGACGAGCTCTTCATAACCTCCAAGTTATGGTGTAGTGATGCTCACCATGATCGCGTCCTCCCTGCCCTTCAGATGACTCTCAAGTAAGACATATCTTTGAGATGCGATCACACGAACTTGATTTTGATGATGATAATTGCTACTAGTCGAAATTTTTGACTCACTACTTATTTATATCTTTTAAACTCATTATAACCTTTGTTTTCAGGACTCTTCATTTAGACTACCTTGATCTTTATCTTATACATTGGCCCTTTAGTGCCAAGTCAGACAAGTACCCAATTCCAAAGGAGGAGCTTCTTTCCATGGATTTCGAGTCTGTATGGGCAGCCATGGAAGTGTGCCAAGAGCTTGGACTCACAAAGTCCATTGGAGTCAGCAATTTCTCCTCCAAGAAGCTTGAACATATACTCAACATCGCAAAAATTCCTCCGGCTATCAATCAAGTGAGTTGATTTCCAACAAATATGTTTTGACATAGGCATCACAAGTGATAACAAAATGAACTCTAATGACTCTAAAACTTACAAAATACACGGTTGAGTACACAGGAGTAAAATTGTGTCAATTTATGATGGTTAGTGACGCTCAAGCCACTTTTGATGTATAACAGGTGGAGATGAACCCACTTTGGCAACAAAACAAGGTTATAGAGTTTTGTAAGGCCAGAGGTAAAGGTATCATCGTGACCGCTTATTCTCCTTTGGGAGCAAAAGGTACCATATGGGGCACCAACCGAGTAATGGAATGTGAGGTGCTGAAAGAGATTGCCAAGGCCAAAGGAAAGACTCTTCCTCAGGTTCTAATATTTCTTTTTCTTCATCCAAGTGTGCCCAATTTTTATGACTACGAATGCCAAGTCAAAAAAAAAAAAAAAAAAATTCTTATAAGTTGGTAGTGGTGCAGATTTGTCTAAGATGGGTATATGAGCAAGGAGTGAGTATGTTGGTGAAAAGCTTCAACAAGGAGAGGATGAAGGAGAACCTCGAGATATTCGATTGGGCGTTAAGCAAGGAAGAAACTAAGGAAATCAACCAGCTACAACAGAGTAGAGGACTTCTTGGAGATATTTTCATCTCAGTTGATGGGCCTTACAAGTCTGTAGAAGAGTTATGGGATGGAGAGATATGATCATAGATAGTAGCTAAACCAGTCTTATTTGTCTATCTCCTAAATGTCAAATTGTTCAAACATTTATTACTCTGGTTTTTATGTTGGATATTTAACGTTTCTTCTCATGTTTTATATCATCGCTAGCATTAAGGAAATTAAGAATCATTTTATTGTAATAAGGTGTACAATGATACACCGAATCATATCTATGGAGATTTAGATATGATAAATTAGTTAGAGATTTGAATTGATTGTGATTATTTTATCTGTTAGAATTTGTTATTAATTTCTATATAAATTCTATTAGGGTAATGTAATTATCATAAAAAATAAATCAGATCTCATTATTTCACATGGTATGAGAGTTTAATCTCTACTGAGAGATCCATCTTTTAATCCACCTTCCGCTGTCAGAGCTGGCGGACAACCACTCTATTATTTTGTTTATTAGGTTTTTCTTCGAACAGATTGTGTGTTCCCCAACCCTATTACCACTCATAGGTGAATCATTCTTTCTCAACCCAACATAGACAATCTCTAACTAGCCAAGCCAATTTGCTATTCCAATAAGCTCATGACTTATTAACTTTTATTCAAGCCCAATATTTAGATTAGGTACTTGTTGTCGCCCGTGTATCCAGCCCATTATTTATTTTGTCTTAAAATAAAAATTGTCGCTTACAAGAGTATATTTTCCAAAACTCCTCTAATTCAAAAGAGCCACTGAATCTTCTCTGATCAAGTTCATTGTGGTCCATAGAGACCCATTTTCAATTTCAATGCCCGATAGAGGTCATTGCCAATGATCGAGCTCCTTGATTTCTTTGTCCATTAGAGGCCACATTTCAAATTAAAATTTGATAGGGTTCGGTATTTCCTAAACTGATCATGGCCCAATGGAGGCCCATTTGAGTTTAGTCATTACTCTTCGTTCTTTACAATACATTTGGATTCATCCTTATTCTTGGGTAGACGCACTACATTTGACAAATTAAAGTGGATTTCGAAGGGTAATTTTTTTTATCAACAAGCACTAGAGAAATTAAAGTGGTTTTCGATGGTTAATTTCTTCATCAACAAACACTTGGTTGTAGGCGACTCGTTGTCGACAATTGCAATTTTTAAGATGATAAATTTTAACAAATTTACAATGATCTCTGATCACTATGAGTTTGAGAGGCAATGTTAAAGTATAAGATATGAAACATTGTAATAAGGTGTACAATAATATATCGAATCATATCTATAGAGATTTAGATATGATAGATTAGATTTGAATTGATTGTGATTATCTTATCTATTAGAATTTGTTATTAATTTCTATATAAACCTTATTAGGGTCATGTAATCATCATGAAGAATGAATCATATCTCATTATTTCACACATCTAAGGATTGGTGAGATGCCCAAAGCCATGCCTCACAGAGTGGAGGTCTCGAGTTTGAATCCCCCCTCAGGGATTTATTACCTAGTGCGTGTGGGGAAGAACTGTACGTGTCAAGTTTCAATCAGGTTGAACATATCGGAGCTCAATAGTAATTGGGTCAGACTAGGCTTAGCAAGAAATGTTAGATCGAGCTTAACCTGATACTCACTTGGATTCGGGCTTTGCATCAAGTCTAAGTATATTAAAAATAAGTTTTTAATTAAAAAATTTATAAAAGTTAAGGACTTATATTTAAAGACTTTTGTGAGCATCTACTTCACTTAGGCATGGAAAAGCTAAACTCGGTATGACAATGACACATCCAATTGGATCCGTGTTAAAATTAATCATTGTTTTATCAATAGTATAATTTTTAATACAGTCAAATATTTTAAATTCTATAATAAAAGTTCATTTAAAGATAAAGACATACAATTTTCTTTATTCTAAGACATTAATATATGAACTAAGTTGGCTGTACTAAAAGTCATTGATCCCACATGGATTATAACAATAGAAATCCAACACTAGAACCTTTTAGATTTCATTGAAAAACTCATAATAAAATAAAATCCTTTTTGAGTTTGATCCAAGGTTTTGAAAGTACATAGCTACCAAAATTCTAAATTTAAAATTAAAATTCAACAGTACAAATATTTTTCTTATTATTATTCTTTTTTATTTGTTTTCAAAGTTCCAAAAATCTTGACCACTTCAACCTTGTAGCATCAGATCACGTTTTTGGATGTGGTCAGGAAACTTTTCTTATTAAGTTTGTAAGGAAAGTGTTTTTCATATTCTATTGGATTTTCTAATTTCTTTATCATTGTTGTATCATGCAAGTCCCTACCAATGAGGCATGGAGCAATCAATCCCAGTTTATATCGAAGGATAAACAAAGATTAAAGACAGAACATAATATTTGTACACATATGAGATACACATCTAGTAAAACACATTACATACCATATAAATCATGTGTTAATTCTTCGTAGGGAAGAGGTATATGCTATGCACGCGTTGCGAGGATAAAGATCCAAATTGTGAGCTGTGGCACATTTCGTTACTCATAAAAGAATTTCAGAAGATAAAATTATGTTTATATATTACTTGAAATGTATTTTTTTTATTTTATTAAAATAAACTATCTTCAAATCACATTCGAAGTTATCCATCAAACTAAGGATTGAGATGTGAATATATTCTATAGTCATTAAATGAATCATTCCCCATAAATCATATATTGTTGATTATTCTCTAGGAAAGTTTTATTTTTCCTCCCATCTCAATCATATGTTTGCTGTTTTGCATAAAAAAATGATTGGAGGTTAGAAAAAATCTTAAATGAACTTTTATATTGCGTGCTTGATTTTTTTTATTTATGACAGGGTGTCCGGATCCTTTGGCTCAACTAGCAGGGGTGAGGAAACTTGCCTCTTAAAGCACCATATCTTGCCCAAATCCCACGAGTACGTGCAATACCCCATAACCAAACATACCAGGTAAGTTGGGATAAAAGACCTTGTGGGTGGCCAACGAGGGGTTTGAACTCAAGACCTTTCCTATTTTGGAGGGAGGCCTGGGCACTATGCCCAATACTCGTTGGTTGATTACCTTCCTTTAACTCACAAAAATTTGCAAACTCCTCCAAAGTAGTTAATGCTTGTACGTCGTGGGTTCAATACTCAGTATGAGCATTAATTCTTTAGGGACCACTCGCGAGGGCACACCCTCACTTATTTGGTGCGTGTGATGTGCGGACGTTGCACATGCCCCCGGGACTAATCCTTGGACAAGACCATGGTTTATGGACTCAACAAAGCTCATATACAGGTCCGATCCGTTATCTACAAGGATACCCGGTTATCAAAAAAAAAAGAACAATTACATAAATTTGATCAGTCCCCTGATATCTACTTGACCTGAGATTTTTTTTTTTGTTGGTAAGTATTTCTTGATATAAGACTATTGTGATGCCGCATGGAATTATTTGAAACTTGAAGTACAGCTAGCAAGCAAAACTTTGAAATGTACAAAGTTGATAAAGTTTCAAGATGAATTTTGAAGATAACATTTAATGTAACAAATTTTTTGTAGAAAAATCATAGTGGTTGGCAGTGTTGGACACTTTCTGTCCAACAAATTGACCAGGTGGGAAGAGATTTCATAGAGTTTCCCAAGTTAGAAACTGATCTTTTTGACTCATGCCTCTTCTATAAAGGAAACTGCACATTAAGTCCAGCCCAAATGCAAGCCAAAAGTCTAGCCCAAATGCAAGCAGTGTTGGACACTTTCTGTCCAACAAATTGACCAGGTGGGAAGAGATTTCAAAGAGTTTCCCAAGTGAGAAGCTGATCTTTTTGACTCATGTCTCTTCTATAAAGAAAACTGCACAATATGTCCAGCCCAAATGCAAGCCAACAGTCTAGCCCAAATGCAAGCAGTCAGTTGTAAGGAAATCAAATTCTCCCAGATTACATGAATCAAGCACATTATGTTTGTTATTATTTTATATTTACTTTTTCCTTTTTTTTTTTTCCAGATAAATAAGGAAATCAAATCCTTATGAGCTGTAATCAAATCTCTGTGAGTTGTATCGAATATCTTTAAATAGTTAAAGGAATCTTATACAACTCATCCTTTTGAGTTGATGAGTGGAACCAATCTCTCTTTTACAAGAGCTTTAATCTTCTTATATTATCCATTTGTTGGACAGAAAAGTATCCAACCATATTGGACTCCAGAAAAATCCAACATAATAGACTGCAAGGTATTGTGGTCCATAAGGAATACCCACACTGTGTGACCAGGTGCCTTCAATGATTGATGAGTCGATTTGAAACTCAGCTGAGTCAATTTGATTACATGATAGACTGCAAGGTATTGTGGTCCATAAGGAATACCCACACTGTGTGACTAGGTGCCTTCCATGATTGATGAGTCGATTTGAAACTCAGTTGAGTCAACTTGATTGGATTTTTGAGGTGCCTTCCTAATTCATTCTAGCTGGTTTTTTTTTTTCTGATATCATGGGTATCTCCACTTGTTGGGTGGGACTAATCTCGCAGTCACACACACCACCCCCTTGGAAAGTCCTACATGCAAAAGGTTGAATTAAGGGTCAACTAGACCCTAGACCGGTCCCAAGAAATTCATACCTTCGTGTTGTTTTGAACACTTGGCATACTCTTCCTGAGGAGCTTAATTATCAAAGCTCGACTTGCCACTAGGCTAACCCCTTGGGATTGACAGTAAATTAATCTAATCGAAGCAAATCTAATTAACATCAGTGAATCAAGGATCAATCAACCAATTTCAGATTGAAGAACATGGGATTGAGGTAACATGGCATGTATTTATTTTGTAATCATGGACAATAAATTTGATTAATTTTTATTTGACTCATCTGAGTCGTCTCGTTATTCATTGATGCAACTCGAGTTTCCGAGTCATGAAAGAATGATTGCTGGCTATTTATATTCTATCATGATGAAACAAATATTTTCTTATATAAGGAGGAGACAAAGCAAGTATTACACCAACAACAAAAAACTAGAACAAAGGGGTGAGGGAGGGAGAGATGGGTAGTATTCCTGAGGTTTTTACTTTGAATTCTGGGCACTTAATGCCTATTATGGGCTTTGGCACGGCAGCCTATCCCTTTAGACCATCAGAATCAGTAAAATTGGCAATACTTAGTGCAATCAAGCTTGGATACAGACACTTTGATACAGCTGCTCTGTATCAAACTGAGCAACCTCTGGGGGAAGCTATAGCTGAAGCACTTGATCTTGGGCTCATCGCATCTCGAGACGAACTCTTCATCACCTCCAAGCTATGGTGCAGTGATGCTCACGATGATAGAGTCCTCCCTGCACTTCAAATGACTCTCAAGTAACACCCCAATACATCTCTCACTCACAATTAATATGGATCTATTGCATTGTTGCTGTTCTGTCAAGTCTCTGAGTGGGTGTGTTTGTGATTCTTGTTTAGAGAAGGCTGGGGTGACTCAAAGATTTACTGTGATTCTCACATTTTTGACGTGGAGGTGGCCACATAATCGTAGATGCTTTTTACTCGTATATCGATGAAAGACATCTATGGCTATCACATCAATGCAGTGAGAATCACAGTGAAAAACAAAGTCCCCAAGGATTTTCCTGTTTAGAGAAGTTACTAGATATATGGTAGACCCTATCAGATGATCTGTCATGGGGTCAGGCTTGACTTTAAACATAAATGAGTGAGAACAACATGAATTATTAAAACTGACCACATATATTTTAGCCAGATTTATCAAAACATACACCACATTTCCAGTATTTATCAAAACGATAAATTGTAGCAATTAATTTCAAAAACAGTAATTTATCATTTTCGGAATTAATATTTTTTATCAAATTAGTAAAAATAGTATACAAAAAATATTATTTTAAAAATACCCTTTTTTTTTTTTTTTTTAACTAAAATTATGAATCAGTCGTCTCAGATCTGAGAAGATGGAGAAGACGAAGAGTAGATTTTTATTAGTGTTGAGAAGATTAAAAAGAATCCAAAGATTTAGTTGGATTTTGATTTATCATTAAGGTAAAAATGGTAAATGCATATGTAAAATAAAAAAGAGTATTTTCGATAAAAAAAATTTAACATTTTACTATTTTTACTGTTTTGTTAAAAAATATTAATTTTGAAAATGGTAAATTACCATTTTCAGAATTCATTTCTACCATTTATAGTTTTGATAAATAATTATGAAAGTTGTACTATTTTGATAAATTTCTCTATTTTTTAGATAAGGCTTTTATGATAATGATGACCATTAGCGTATGTTTTGACTTGGGACCATGGTTTTAAAAATCATCAAGACCGAGATGTCTTGCACAAATCATCAAAGTATCATTCATAAATGAGATGTCGTACCCATGATTTTAAAAATCGTCCAATATCATCTTGGTATCATTTGTGAACGAGTGTGATTTTCAATGGGAATCATTGTCAATATGACTCATTAGATATTTTGAAAACATCATTTGAGTCAGTTAAACTCCATTGAATCGCCTGGCATTTTGTATCTTCGACCAAATAATTAATTTTTTAATAATTTTAGTATTTATTATATATAAGCATCTTCTAATCCACCTTACTTCATAAAATGAAATTTTACCAGATGAGATAGGCAACTGAGTTTCTGAACCCTCAGCATACCTGAGTTCTGCCTTTCTTCTTCTCTTTTCGGTTCACAAATCTCGAAAAAAAAGAAAAAAATCTCATCTCGATATCGTTCGTGAACAAGACATTATGCAAAACTGAGATTTAGAACCATTCACCATCCATATTAAATCTTTCAAACTCTGCTTGTAAATTTTGTTTACAGGAGACTTCAGTTGGACTACCTCGATCTCTATCTTATACATTGGCCATTGAGCTCGAAACCAGGGAAGTATGAGTTCCCAATACCAAAGGAGGAGCTTCTTCCCATGGATTTCAAGTCTATATGGGCAGCCATGGAAGTGTGCCAAGAGCTTGGCCTTACAAAGTCCATTGGAGTCAGCAATTTCTCTTGCAAGAAGCTCGAACATATTCTTGCCATCGCAAATATTCCTCCTGCTGTCAATCAAGTGAGCCGATTTCCAACAAATGTGTCTGTTTTTTCTCTTTTCTATTGACATAGGCTTCACAAGGGACTACAAAATGCACTCTAAAACTTACAAAATACTCTTTGATGAGCACATAAATAAGAGTAAAATGTGTCATGAACCCGCTTTGGTTTGTAAGGCAAAAGGGTATCGTTGTGACTCTTAGAAAAATCAAATTTGTATTGGTTTCTATGAAAAGTGAGTGAAGAAGATTGAGAAAACCTTAGATTTTGGATTGAATGAAATGGAAAAAAAACAATATTTAACTTGATTAACCGGTTGAGGCATGTGAGAATGTCCTGTCCTAAAGCGAGATTTCCCCCTATTACAGAATCACAATTCTATAAGCATACGCTCTCCAAGATACAACAACCCACACTCCAAAATATATTTTTTCTCTTCTCATGTGACATAGATTTCACAAGTGATCACAAAATGCACTTTAATAAATCTAAAATTTAACTTTTGACATATAACAGGTGGAGATGAACCCGCTTTATAGACAGAACAAGCTGATAGAATTCTGTAAAGAAAAGGGTATCGTTGTGACCGCTTATTCTCCTTTGGGAGCCAAAGGAACCATTTGGGGCACCAACAGAGTTATGGAATGTGAGGTGTTGAATGAGATTGCCAAAGCCATAGGAAAGACTCTTGCTCAGGTTTCTAACATTTATTTTTCTTCTCCCTAGTGTGCTAAATTTTTCTGACAAATAAAAAAAAAATGCTCATCAATTGGTAGTAGTGGTGCAGGTTTGTCTCAGATGGGTTTATGAGCAAGGGGTGGGTGTGTTGGTAAAAAGCTTCAATGAGGAGAGGATCAAAGAGAACCTTGAGATATTTAATTGGGAATTGAGCATGGAAGAATCTAAAAAAATTAGCCAGCTACCTCAGAGTAGAGGACTTCCTGGAGATATTTTCATCTCAGCCGACGGGCCCTTCAAGTTTGAAGAGGAACTCTGGGATGGAGAGATATAATCATGATTCACGGATGGCAGTAGTTAATAAACCAAGCACATCTATTATCTTCTTTCCTGCTATTTTTAGTTAATGTGACGACCATCTCATGCAACTTCAAATAAGTGTCAAGTGTTCAACAATCCCAATATGATCTCTCCATTTCTTTGGTGTGTTATCAAATCCTCAGGAGTTTCCTATGGTGTTATTTACAGGCTTACTACGTTATTTGATAGAGTTGTGATGAATGCATGTGGTCTTGGTACGCTGTTGTGTACGCTGCTGACAAGGCAAGGGCATAGAACCATAGATCATTTTTATCGGGATACAAAGGAAAAAGATGTGTGGTTCTGTGCCCTTGCCATGTCAGCCACGTACCAAGACCGTGTGCATTCATCATTATTCTATTTGATATTATGGGTGTGCAATTATCTCTGATTACATAGACCAATTAGAAACTTCCAAGTTGCCACAAATACATGAGAAGCCTGAGTCAGGTAAAACACGTGTCGTGTCACTAAAGTAAGTAAACCCACTCACTTGAAGTGGGTACAGTTAACCATTTTGGTGTGTGCAAATAGAGCCGCCCATTATATCATGGTCCTGTTTTTTTAGCATATCAAATAGTTGCAAACACGAAATTTTATGTTTACAGACTTTTGTGATGACTAATGATAAATTGACTTGAAAAAAAAACCACTTGAAATTCACTCGAGTGGATGTATGTACGGAACCATAGATCTTTTTCCTTGTGCATCCCGAAGAAAAAGATCTATGGTTATATGCATATGCCACATCAAAGAGTGAATTTCGAGTATGTTTATCGGGACACTTTTGTGATTTCTATTTCTTAAAATAAAATAAAAAACAATTTTTTTTCTTAAAATCTTGTTTAAGGTTAACAATAATATGGAGCCAAATATCAATTTCTTTTATGACAAACAAATCACACAATACACAAAAGGCACATATCAATTATTTAATTAAGTTGGGTATGGGAATTGGGAAGACCTCAAAATTGAATTAGAAGCTTCAAATGCATTAGAAGATCAACAAAACATTGAACATTTACCAACCAAATTGCAATATTTCGCTTTGACGTACATCTTTAAATTTCCTACGTGAGCTAAATAATAAGGTTACAGTCCGATTGGAGGATCAAAGAAAATAAAAAACAATATGATCTATTAAAATTGAGAGGGATTGAAGACCTTTGCACCGTTGTGTTTGAGAGAGGGGGAGGGGAGACTGTACAGTGTGTGTGTGTGTGAGAGAGAGAGAGAGAGAGAGAGGAAGGATGAGGCTTGTGGCATGTGCAAACGCACATGTATTTGTGGCCTATATTTGATCATTTCTTTGAGAGGAAAAAACAAATATTTTATTATTTACAAAAATATAAGGATTTATGCATACCCATAATTTAAACATTTTATAATTATTTTTAAAAAATATTTTAAAATTTTAAAATCGATAATGTGTTAGAACAATCATCCGAAGAATAAGCAATGTGTTAGACACCAAAAATTGAAAATAATCAGTCAAGATCAATTGGAGAGATTTTCTTTACCCAAAATAAGAGTTTATGAAAATTAGTAAAGAGGAATCCCAATCTTTTGGTGGGATTTCTTTTTCCCATTTTTTAACTTGTGCTAATATACATGTGAGATACGCTAATCATTTTTATTATCTTTTTATTTGTTAACAAACATGATTTTTATGGATTGTGTATCTTAACCCACGCCTTGGATGTAATATTTTGACGGACAAACACAATCTTAAACAATATAATATCAAAATTAACTGCCAAGAATAACCATCACTAGAATTTTAGTTTACATGTCTCTACTTACATTTAAAGAAAACTAACACATATGCTGCCATTAAAGGTTTTGAATGATTAACCAATGCGAATGAGTATAACGTGCTTACTTACAAGCATAATTATATTCAAGGACATCTTTGATGGCTTGATACACAATGTAAAAAAAAGACCATATTCAACAGATCAAGGAGTCGAATTAATTTTTCAACGGGTCGAAATCATCAAATTAATGAAGAATGAGAGAAATTGGATGGTTCTAAGCCATCGAATTTAGGGAATATCAACAATTTCAAAGGCCTAGAGCAATCGAAATTCAATTATTAAAATTTGTGGGTCTTGGTCCATCGAATTTTCTTGTCAAATGTTCTAGTTTTCACGATGTAGATGAATAATGTTATATAAACATGAAATAACAACTCAAAGCTAGAGCTCAGAGAAGAAAAGTGTAAGGAAGTTAATTAAAAAGTGAGCCCACCCTAGGTGAAGCTTAAGGCCAAAAAAGTGTATTTATTTATTTCATAAAATTAAAAAATATAGACTATTTTAATTAAAGTTAATATTATTTTAGTTATTGAATATTGGATTATTAGATATCACCAATTTTTCATAAAATACCAAAGAGAGGTAGATATGAAAGTCTACTTCAAATTACTAAATTTTAGGTGTTCAAACCATAATATCAGCGAACAGTGGTTATCACAATCAGTTTATTATCTACTTAAAAAAGAAAAAAAGAAAAAAAGAAAAAGAACAGCAAGTGTTTGGCCAGTGAAATTGCTTAAATATATATATGAAAGACCGAGTGACCATTTCTTGCTCTAACACCTGATTAGTCCCTATTTTAGGTGCTTAGGAGCCTGGATAAGCAAATCACTTGCACAGGAGAATCCAAGGCAAAACTCTGCCTACAATGCATTTGAATAAGAAAATAATTTATGTTCCATGAAATTTAAATACATTTATTATTTTTCGATCAGATGTTGTAGGGATAATTGAAATTTTTTGAAAAGGGGTTACTGAATAAGACACCCATTGAACCCTATGGGTTGGGGGTGTTGAGCATTTTGAGACTGAATTCGAACCCCAAACACCATCCTATAAAACCACAAATGGCATCCTATAGAACCAACAAATGGGAATATAGGGATCAAGAGAATTGGGAGGAGATTGAGTGTATGGAAATCAAAATATGATCAGGACAAATGAGAGAAGTTAACTTTGATCAAAAGCACTCTCGCAAGCATTCTGATCTATTTTCTATCGTTATTTTCTATACCCAATAATGTGGAGGATAATATATAGAGATTTCTTATGGTATGATAAGGATGAAAGAATGAAATATCATTTGATTAAGTGGAATCTTTATTTGAAAAAGAAATAGGGGCCTTGGAATAAGGGGTTTGAAAAAAAACAAAATTATTGGAAAAGTGGTTGTAGCGTTTTGGGAAGGAAAGAGGAAGTTTGGGTTGGCTCACAATCTTGAACCCTTTGTTAAGAAGACGCACCCTACTTAAAAGTAAAAAAAAAAAAAGGAGAGTTTCTATTACAACACCAACTTTTATTAAGAGCACCCCAAATATATGTGCTAATTTTTAGTGATTTCATATGAGTTGGCAGGCACTCCTAACAAAAGTTGGTGTGTCAATAGAACCTATCTGATCCAAATTCCAAATCATTTTTTCGAATAGACTTGTATTGATACAATCCAATCAATTTCAGGTGGGTCCAAGCATTGGACCGATGATATATTGGACCACGTTCTTGAACCCCACGAGATCTCAATTAGAGATTTGCTGGTTTGAATGTTATGCGCTAAGTTGGAATCAATAATAATATGTCGTCATGTGTATTAAAAAAATAATCGTACTGAAGTGATCTCATATCTCACTTTTTTGATGTGGAAGTGTGTAAGAATCATAGATGTTTTTCATCTTCAGCATTATTCTTAAAATAAGCAAGAGCGGTTCATTTGTGGAGGGAAAATTTTAGCAGTCTTTTGAGCGATTTAAGGTACGTCTCGGAGATTTTATTGCCACGCCAATTCGTATGTAACCTTCGGTGGCATTAGCAAAAGTTAGTGTGACAATAGAATTTTTCGATAATACACGTGGCGGCATACCATTACTCACGGCTTAGCCCATATCATTGGATGCAGCCCATCTCTGTTCCCGTATTTCTCTCATTCCCGCTCTCGCTTACAATTACAAATCAGAGTGTCAGACAACCTTTTCTCTTCAAAACCTAGAAAATGAGAGAAGGCGAAGAACCTCAGTTCGTCTCTGCAATTCCCATGGTGAGGTCCTCTACTCCCGGTTCAGATAAGATTCCCAACATCAACACCCCATGTTCCTCTACATTTCACAAAGTCGTACGTCTCTCATCTTCATGGTTCTTTGAACAAAACCCTTCTTCACAGTTATTTCTCAATTGATTTGTTTATTGTTGTTGTTGTTGTTGTTGTTGTTGTTTTTAAGGTTTGTTTGCAAGATTGGTGGTTAGTCAAAGCTGAAAAGGATTTTGATGGGAAGAGATTAGCCATTGGAGGGTTGACATCGAGAGAGTAGGTTTTTTTTTTCTCCCCTTCGTGTCCAGGGTTCACTTTTCATTATTTTTATTGTTTCTGTTGTTTTTATTCTGTTTCATCTTGAATTTCTGAATGTTAGAAGTAGTTAGGGAAAAAAAAAATTTCTTGATACATAGAGCCAACCACATGAATGCAAATTTAAAGGTCTTATATTTGTATTGCAGAGAACCAGTGAAAAATTCGATTTGATTTTAAGTGGCGAGGGGGAATTGTTAAATTGTTTCAGTAATGGGTTTTGTTGTTTCGTTTCAGATTTATTCTTGTTTTACATGCACCTTGATAAAAAGTATCATTTTAATGTTTTTGTGGTTGAGTGGGTTCTTTCGAAAGGCATTTTTATCCTTAACTGGTATTGGGTTGACCCCATATGGATTCCTTCCAGTGAGCTGTGATTTTGGTTTTCGTTAAAAAAGACTAAGTGAATTTCAAATATTAGCAGTTTTCCCCATTTTGATCTATGTGAAATTTTTTACCACTACACAGTTATTGCGAGTATTGTTACTTTTCTCATTTACATTCTTTTTGCACTTGTACAATAGGCAACGGGCTGTGCGACTCTTCTCATCTGCACCAATCATCAAGAGACATGATCTCTTTACTCTTAAGACAGCTGATGGGATCACAATTATGCTTAAAGGTACCATTAACAGGTCTCGCACACAAGAGAATGGCTTTCTGTCTGAGGTATGTAAATCTTTGTTCATTTCTTTCCCTTTTGTTAGAGCCAACTCCAATGCACTAAATATGCCACTACCTTTCCAACACACTACCCATACCACTACCCATTTTGGGTCATGGTATTTTCCCAACCCCAAATGGGTAGCTCCACACAGCTTCTCCATTTGTTGGAGGGAAAAATTTTCAGACATTTGACTGAAAAATATTACCATTTCAGACCATTGAAATTTGGGTTGAATTAAAAAATATTAAAATACTTATGTATAGCGATTTTTGGGTAGCACGGTTGGAGTGCATATCCATGAATATCCAAAGAGGCTTTTCATAAGCACATGGTTACCCATAAATGGGTATGGAGATGGGTATCCCCGTTGGAGTTGCTCTTATGTTGAATTTATTACTTTCATTCCATCTTTATAATCTTATGCAATTATTAAGATAAGTCATAGGAGCATACAAGACGTATACACATGCGCATGTTCTTATGTTTATATGTCAGGAAATGCTAAAACATATCATAAATGGATATATTTGAGTACATCTTGTAATGTCTACTTGCAAACTTGGAAATTGTCAACATATAAACCTCATAGCCACATTGAAAACTGTATTGGGTATTTTTTTAACTCATTTTTTAATTTTATTCTTATTATTCCTATTATAACGATGCTCAATATTTCTAAATATCACTCTACACAGGTCTGCAATCATTTCCTGTTGGGGTTTCCTTATTACTGGGAAGCCTGTACTGATCAATTTTTTGAGAAAGTACCCACTACTGGCACTGATTCATCAAATAGGCAAGATAACACCAAGTACGATGGTTCTAATGAGCAGGAAAGTATGGGTCCATCTGATGTTGAGCAGCATATGACGGGGGGAAATTCAGATATAGAAAGGAATAGCAGTTGTTCATTTAAGATGGGTATCGATACCCAAAATATTACTCCAAGTACAAACGATGCTAAGCTAACTAGCTGTACATCGGGAAATCTAGAAGGCAATGGGGAAAAGAGTTCAATGCCTAGCTCATGTGCAAAGGATGAATATAATGAGCTTAATTCTATATCAGATGCATTTGAGAGCCCAAGTGCAAAACACTTGACCGGTAGAAGTGCTTCAAAAGCAAATGTTCCTCCTCGGGGAAAGGACACTTCTAAGGAAAGTGTGAATCCATCCAAAGCCAAAAGATCGAGCAGTAGACTGAAGAATTTAAAGAACACCGTCAACAATGGGTTGAAAACTGAAAGAAATAAGAGTAACTATATTTCAATGGGTCCTGACCTTGCAAAGAATAATGCGGATAATGTTAATTCTGAATTGGGAGGAAGAAATGCTTTGGATCATCCTGAAGGACTTCATGAGACTATTCGTGAATCATCAGTTAAAGAGCTAGACAATCAGTATTCTAAATGTGGGTCCCAGATGAATTGCATTTTGTCTTCTGTCCCTAGTGATGCACTACAAGGTAAAAACCATGAGAGTGTTGGTGATGGTGTAGAGAGTAGCAAGCATAATGGATCCTGCAGGTCTCCCACAAGGCTTGGTGACATGAACTACACAAGTGACTCAAAAATTTCAGCTGGAGGAGAAGAAAGCCATGATGACAAACGAAGGACATCTCAGAGAAAAACGAAGAGCAAATCTGAATACATTTCACATGTAAGCAATCATTGGAACTCATTTTTTATACAGAGGTTTTCTTTCCTTGAGACATATTTTGCAAATGTTAGTCTTGAGGTACATCTTGGCTTTTGGAAATCCAAGATGGTACAATAGAATCTGTGCCTAACCCTCAATGTATCATTCTGCTTAACCCCTAGGTTGAGATTTCTTGGCGAAGATACTCTAAATAGAGCGATATTTTGAACCATTATCTTTGCTTCCAACTGATGAGGACTAAAACACTATTTTGAATGTGTGGTTCTTGGAATAAGTTATTTTGGATGCACTTCCCATGTCAACCTTCAAATATTATGCCTTTGCTCACATTTTAGTTGGTCTGATGGAGTGCTGTGCGATCAACACATCCCAGGCAAAGTAAAAGGATCATGCTTTATGGTGCTGAATGTTTTGAGAAACCAAGAAATATGTTAACATATCAAAAATAAAAATAAACATGTTCTTAGATTCAGTGTAACATAGATAAGGCTGCCAACATGAGTGGGGGAAAAACTAAGAAAGATAATTTTAGAAATGCATGTCGTCGTGAACCAATAACATAGATAAGGCTGCAAGGTCACCTTGGTAAATATTTAATTAAGAAAGACTTTAGTTTCTTTAACAATGGATTATGATTTTCTCATATATACCTTATTCGCCTTTATCTTGAAGACTTGTTCACCCATATACCATAGCTAGTGAACATGCATTTACCTCACCCTACTCTCAAAAAAATTAAATAAAATAAATAATACTATAATATTAAAAAGAAAACGTTATGAGACTTTTATATTTTTGGATTTTCCGGGTATCTTTGCCCGTGTCATTACTCAACCACTTGGCCTGTGAAGAATGAATCAGCTACAACGCTGTGAGGAACTCTTCAACTTTTGCCCCCTACATTTAGCATGTCAGTGGAATTTACTTTGGTAGCGATAATGGTGGTGTGGAATGTCTATCACTGGTGTTTGCAAAGACCAAAGTTGCCTTTTGTATGCTATTGAAGAAGTTATGGACTTATTATGATTTTATTTGTGAGCATTTTCAATATTTTTTATGATTTTTCAGTGTTTGTTCTGATTCTTGTTTATTTAGGTAACTCCACCTCCACTTACAAGGAACAAGAAAAAGAACCTTGTTTTTTCGTCTCCTGAATTACTCAGTTATAAACGATCTAGATCTGGTAATTTTTTCATTTTATTTTAGAACTTTAGTAATTAGTTAATCTCTTTCTTACCAATCTTGGTTCTTAAATCACTCTATATGACAACTATTTCAGGTTTTGCTCTATCCAGTTTTTATTTGTCAATTTGCATTTGATATTTTGCAGGGCGATTACTTGTACCTCCTCTAGATTTCTGGCGCAACCAGAAAGCAGTTTATGGTGTGGTTCGTGATCTATTCCTATCTCTTATCCAGATGCCTTTATGTGTCCAAGCACAAGCGAGTTGACCTTACACATATGCTATAAGCCAATAGCATATATGTTTACTTATCAAAAAGGAAAAACACATATATGCTATATGTTTCTCCATATATTTACATGTTACACTGCACAAGGGTCTGCCAGTTGGCATATAGAGGCATTGACAGGCTTAGGAAATGAAATTTTCTATGTTTAGTAATTCAGATAATTATATCTATGATACGAGCGTAAAGATGGTATTACATGCCATGGATGAGATACTATGGCATATAATGGGCATGCCATTAGTTGTGTAGGGTAGTAACCTCCTCGGTCTATGGTCAAGCCAACGAGGGATTGGTGAGATGGCCAGGAACCTGCCTCAAGAAGTAGAGGTCCTAAGTTCGATTGCCCTCCTTTGTGGCCACTCCTGGGATTTATCCCAATGCACCTGGTATGTGTGTGTGGAAGGGGTGACATGCATACCTCGTGCAATTAGCCAGGTTCTTTAAGAGGTCCGTATACCCAAGGTATCAGAAAAAAAAAGTTCCAAAATCTTCAAGATTATTAAAATAAAAAATAAGAAAAATTCTAAGAGTGGCTGAGATCCACAATAGACCTATCATCATTTTGGGCATTGTCATGTTAGGATTTTTTCTTTCTTATTTAATATACTTAATACGAGTACATGTGTACTGACCTATCGACTTGTTGGGCTTCTCAAGGTGCAATGTCCTCCTCATACCTATGTTAGACACTGACAAACATGTCTATAACTATTAGTACAGTTTTAGGATTTTTCCCAATCAATAATAATATAATTTCATTAAGTTGATGTCATAGAAACATTTTCTTATATTTTTCTTAAATTTTATTTTAGAAAGAATCTTAGAGTTAAACGTAATTAAAATTTATATTGTAATACATGTGTACGTGAATGAGATGTTTCGGGCTTCTCAAAGTTACCAGTGTTTGAGATCTCCTACATGCTTTCATCTCCTTGTTACATTGACTGGAAGTAATCATAGGATTTATTGATAGTGAGCTAGTGACGTGTTCATATTCTTTGATCTCTTAATCAAAAACCTTTTATTGGGAGGACTTGCAAACATAATTAAGCTTGAATAAGTGTTGTGCTGTGTAGCTTTTGTACACTTAGTCCTTTTCATGAAATTCTGATGTCAAGATTGGAAAAGACTTGTGAACTTAGGCTTTTAAATTAATTTAAATATCTCATTTTTATTTGTACCGGAGTGCTATTAAGTTGGTTCTCTGCTATGTTGAAGGTGTTGGTCGTATTCACAAAATTAATAACAGAATTAGAAGGATTAGTTCTGGTTTTGGATGTCAGATCCTTACCTAACTGGTTTAATGTGATTATTGTTCAAGACAAAATTGCTCTATTTTTTCTTTAGCCTATTGTCCCTAATTTGTTCATTTTTCTGCTAATTGCCTATTGTCTCTAATTTGTTCTTCTTTCAAAGGGTGTACCTTTTCAATGAAATTTCCCTTCACATAGAAATGCCTTGAGAGTGCCATCCTCCATAGCTCATCTTTTACTCTTGGCTATTTTATGTTCATATATCACAGTGTTCCACCTATCTGCACTAATATTAACTAATTTATATTCTTATCCCAACTGTATCAAAGAATATATTACATTTTTCATTAAAGAACCTGAACTTGATTTGTTTGCAGGATGGTAAGCTTGCTGGAGTTCAGGATGGCCTGCCTATGGTCAAATCTCTTACAGGTTTGGCTCATTTCATCTGTAACATGAAACCTTGGACATTTTTTCTTGGTGAAAATAAGAACATATCCATAACTACATATTCTGGTGTCGTCTGTAACATTTATCTGTATTGTGGTCCTTGCTTTTGGGACAATTTGCAACTAATGCTTTGGTAGGCCCCACTAAAACACATTGATTATTTTGACTTTTGACTATATCGTATTTTTTCTCACGTGCTATTCTTAATATTGGCATGACATGAAATGATGGTGTTTTCGTTGTAGGAAGTAAATCTGAACCTTCAAGAAAGAAAAAGAAATCCATGTGAGTCCACCAACATGGACTCAGCTCGAACCCAATATGGTAAGTCGCGCTCTAATTTTATTTGAAATTAAATATATATTGCTTGCTAAGTTGTTAGCTATGACATACTTGGTTTTGATTCCCACCTTTACTCATTTACAAGTAACCCCTGACAAGCTACCCTACCAAAAAGCAAAAAAGAAATAAGATTTGTGGAATCAACCAAATCATGTAATAGAAATTATGTTTGAACAACTGGAAATAGAAAAAATTTATTAACCAACCATGGTATTCTATAATGTAATATAATTTAAGACTGTTCTGTTTTTAGCAGGCAAATTCAGTTCGAGTCAGAATGTAAAATGTGAGGTTTTGAACCCCGTCCAACTACTTGGGATCTGCATTGCGAGTACTGTTTTTTTTTTTTCCCCATTAAAACCCACTTGATCTATGTTCTATGCTTGTTAAATATTTTGTTTTTCGTGTGAATTTCACATCAGTCCTATAGGCAGCACTATAATTTTTTGTAGTACTTTTACTCTCAGCATACTCTCAAACAACCATATTCTGGTAATGCTTGAACTTCTCCCTTGGTGCTATATGGCGTTTTAGATCATCTGTCGTAGTGTAAATTGAAGCAAATGTACATGACAACAACTGCCCTACATGCTTGACACGTAGTGTCTGTCTGTTTGCACCTTGAAAATGGGTGGAAAATGTGTATGATTGTTTGTTTTCCCGGAAAATTATTTCCCACCATCCCATAGGAAAATGATTTTCCCATATTCTCCGAGTGTTACTGTTGCCCAAAAACTACTCTATTTTTGCTATTTTTCTAGGTGCAATAAAAAACCATGTAACTCATATTCCCATGGCTACAATTATCCTTGGTTAAAAGTAGATTCATTGCTTAGATTTACAAGCCTGTAATGCCCAAATACGTTTGTTAGAAATCACCAATCAGGTGAATTATATTCCATCAAAGGGTGTTCCGATGCATTAGTGGCCCTGACTGATCCAGCTTGGACCTATTCAATTATCTGAAATGCATTCCAAGCCCCCCTTGTTCAATTAACTTACAGGTTATACGTGTTTTTTTTTTTTTTGATAGCTGGTATCCTTGTAGACAGTGGATCGGGCTTGTATCTGGGCTCTGTCCAGTCCATAGACCATGGTCTCTTTCAAGGACTAGTCCCAAGGCACGTGCAACATCCACATCACACGATTCAAGTCTCAGACATGTCGGGAACGTGGATGTGCACCTCAGGACTATGAGATTGGAGCTCTTCAGTCGCAACTTTACTTGATATACCCATTTGTGTGATGGTAGGTCACATTAGTATGGATTAGTTTCAAGACGTGTAGGTAATTTTAGGTTATTATCTCACATAAGACCAAGGTCAATGAGTATGTCACCACGTGTATCTCACATAGTATAGGTCTAGATAAAGAAAAATAAAAAAAATTGACTGTAAAAGATCACTCTGCCAAGATGCCAAGGCTACTACAAAGTATATGTAAGGAAATAAAATCGAACTCATTCATTAAGAGATATACCCTATAAGATATAATATTACTTGGATTCCAACTTTCACAACTATCCACCCTAATATTCGATCCTTGTCCAGATCAAAGTTAGCATTCCCCATACTTCGATTAGAAAATATTATTTTGATCTGCCATATAATCTTTCTTCCTTTCCTCCCACATTGGGAAACATTATTTTAAAAAGATATATTAGTTGATTTCTTGAAGCTTGGGCGATCTAATTCCAAGAATCTTGATCCCACTCATCTAAGAGTTGGCAAATCTCTTTCAAAATTATGCTCGTGTTGCAATAACCTAATATATTTTAATATGTTGGATAAGGATTTTGTCACCTTAAATTATATATTATTCTAAGGTGATTTTGGATCTCACCTAAATCAGGTTTATACATATCTGACCCACCTAAATTAAGGTCAAGTATTTAATTCTCATACCAAAATGATCCATGTTTGGTTAGATGGTTTTCTTGAGAATACGTTGAACCAGACCCGGAAGCTTTCATGGGTCTAGTCAATATTAAAAACTTTTTTGTTTTTTTTTTTACAAAAATGAATAATCTATCTTGTTGAACTGGTTGAACTGATGACTCGGTTGACCTGATCAAGTCTGGGAGAGACCCATTTAAATCAAGCTTAATAAACCTTAAATTTTAGGGTGATTTAGAAAACCCCTCCACGTTTTGGTGAATATTTCCTACTCCTTGTGTTTTGAAACTTATGACGTCCCCTCTTAACCAAAGTTATTCTATTATAAATTAATGAAAAATGATTTAAATCTTTTGAATCTCATCTTCAATCCCTCTTTTTCAACCTCAATTGATTTTTATATAAAAATTCAATTGTCTTCTACTTATAGAACTTCATTTTGTCCGTGAGGTTTGAAGGTTATAAAATCTTAAGGTTGAAGAGAAGGGTAACATAAATATTAGATTGATTTGGATCGGGTCATCCAATCAAACCAGGTCAAATATTGGTCCAGGTTTTAAAAAATAAATTCGGCTTGTTGAGCAACAGTTGATTAATAATTTACAAACCCATATTTCAATTTCAATTAGATTGTTGAGCCATGTACCATTGAGGAAATGACATAAAAGTCAATGGTCAAGATGGAAGATTTAGTGGGGCATATGAATCTTAAAGGGTAGGCACCACATTTATCAAATGCTCTAAAGTCAATTCTGTTGGAGATGGAAGTCTGTTCGAAACTACAATTCCTATCGACTTATAAAGGGAGAGGTTGGAGAGTGAAACATTTATTAAAGAAATATGTCCCACGTCCCACGCCTCGTGGGGACCGAGTCTGCTTTGATATTTGATTCCTAAAATGCTCTTTTCCTTGTTACAAAGGGTCATGTCTCATGTGCCTCATATCTTCCTTTTTTAAGTATTATAAAATCTACTTAGGGATTCATAGGATCCTGGTTGAAGATTGATGGCTTTTTAGGAATAAATCAAGGTTTTTAAGAGAGAAAAAATCAATAGTTTTTTGAGTAAATTCTCATACAATTACTGAAATTTTAAAAAATGTTAAAAGTGTGTTAATATTGATAAAATATTATTAAATTATCAACATTACGTAATACTTTTGTCAACATTAACAATACTTTGAAAATAATAAAAACTTTTGTAATTATTTGAGAATTTATCATTTTTTTTTCTTCAAAGTAATTAAAAATGAGGGTATGTAGATTATTTTATTAGTCGTTTACAAAGACCATGGTCAAGGGCAAAGGCGGAGCCAGGATTTTCTTGTAGTGAACGCAAATTATGATTAGCTGTATAGTCAAAGAATTTGAAGATGGATGATTTTAAGGAGAAATTCAGAGGTTTTTTTATTAAAAGTTGAAGAAAAAGATATTTAAGTCATTTCCTATTAGTATATAAGAAGAACCGGTCATGAGGCAATGTCATCTACAAAAAATTGAAGGGGAGGGAGGCAAAAATTGGAGGGAGGTGAGGGTGTGGGGGCATATGGGGAGAGAGGTGAGGGAGTGGGGACAAATGGGGCATGTAATTAGTTGAAAATATAGGGGTGTCTCAAAGTTCTGTGAGGGCAATTACCCCCACTAGCTCCGCTTGGTCAAGGGATTATGTTATCAGTTTGCAATCCCACGAATATTAGAGATGTACATCAAAACCTGGAGAGTTATATCAAAATTATGGGTAATTTGGGCGTACTCCTCCACGTTTTACGTTTTGGTGAATATATAAGACATGTCATGTGTTTGCAAACTGATAACATGCACCCTTAGCGACCTCCTCCTTTTCCATTAAACTACCGTAAAATGATTTAAATGCCCCCATCTTCAATCTTTAACCAAAAATATCATTGATTCGGTCGGTCATCTTTCAATCTCTTAGCTACATTATTTCACCCCTCATCTTCAATTTTATGGTTTTATCTAATTCAACCTTTAAACATCAAGAACTAGACTTTTTTGTTTTTTTTTGAAAAATATAAAATGTCTTAGCTCGAGTAAAAAAAATCAAGGACATTTTGTAGAGTTATCCAAGAAAGGTTGAAAACAATGGACTTAACATGAGGATTAATAATAGCTTAAAAATAATTATGGGTTTTGAAAAGTAAAAAAAAGAAACCCTAATTTTCTTTGGTAGAGTTGACGACCAAGGAATTTTGGTCATTTTCACTGGTGTAGAAGTCGAGGGTGTAAGTCATCATTTTGGAGAAAAAAATATGTTGGGGGAATCTAAAATATTCATCAAAACATTGATGGGCACATCCAAATTACCAAAACTAATTCACCATAACCAAAGAGAATCCAAAGCTCCAACGACCTCCATTAAACTTTACTTGACTTGTCAGGCAGTCAATCTTACCAATCTTATATATTGGTCCCACTTTTTTATTTCAAGAATAGAGATGGTCCCGCGGGACTATCCTAACTGAGTACTCCCTGCTGTATCGTTGTTGTAGTACTGCATTAAAGAAAAATTGATCTTTGATCACGAGATACGTCACGTCAAACAGATGAATCAAATAAAGAAAAGATGAGAGATTGTCTCGAGAGTTGTCATCTCCACTTGACAGGAGGACAGTAAGAAAGGCAAAATCGTTTTTCTTTTTTTCTTTCTATCCGTCGGATCTAGTGAGATCATGAGAATGAAAATCTCCCCCAACAGATCTCCAAAATCGACCAAATCGAAGCAAAGTCCAACCAAATTGGGAATGGTGGGGTCCACTCAAAGATTTCCTCGGTACTCCAAATCTTACTATCTCTTTCTTTCTCACTCACTTTCTCGAATTAATTTGCAGAGACGACTAACTTAAATGTTTGGACAAATAGAGAACCACCGCCGCTCGTACAAATATTTACAGTTGTTTATTACTTGGGATGACTGTCACCGGTAAAAGGCGGTATCTTTCTCTACTTTATATTATGGTGTCACTTATTTGGCAGGTGTGTCGGTCATCGACTAAGAAGTAGACGAGGTCATGTCAACTTGGATTTGACGGCGCAGTCTTGGATTGACCACTTGGTCAATTATCTTTCCAAAGCGCACCAAATTATCCTTGTCTTCTCGGAAACCGAAACTTCTCGCGATAAATTAATCTATGTAGTAGAGTACTTGAAAAATATAAACAATATTACGGATGCAACTTGGTCCGGCTCAAACCGAGAATCGAATCAAACCGATAATTTTGAAATGATTTAGTTCAGTTTGGAACAAGTTGCGATTCGGTTCGAAATTACAAATATAGAGAACCGATCAATTTGATTCTATAATCAAATCAAACTTGTATAGAACTGGACCCCTATGCAATAAATAAATATATATGTAAATAATAATTATTATGAATTATTTTAGGAGTTTGGATATAAATTAGTATTTTTTGTGTGGATAAGCTAATGATAAATTAGTGATTATTATATGAAATTTTATGTTTGTTTTTTCATTAAAAAATATTACTTACAATTTATAGAATATTGACAATCCGTAGAATCGAATCGAATCAAACCGACTTTAATTTGATTTGAGTTGATTTGGTTCAGTTCTAATGGAATTTAGTTTGATTCTAGTTCTTATTTAGTGGAACCGACCTATGTTGGTTCAGTTCTAATTTGATTTCAATTCGAATAAAATTGAATCAAGTTGCACCCCTACAAAATATTCATATACACTTGATTTCGACGCGTGTCATGAATGTACAAAATAATCTTATGTGATGTTTTGGTCTGTTTCGCATGGGCATTATGTGGAAATATGCTAGTAAGGGTATTCT
This sequence comes from Akebia trifoliata, assembly GCF_017979445.1. NCBI lineage: Eukaryota > Viridiplantae > Streptophyta > Magnoliopsida > Ranunculales > Lardizabalaceae > Akebia > Akebia trifoliata. The sequence continues at coordinate 30,349,387 of NC_141381.1, forward strand.
TGGACCCATAAAATTGAATCAAGTTGCACCCCTACAAAATATTCATATACACTTGATTTCAACGCATGTCATGAATGTACAAAATAATCTTATGTGATGTTTTGGTCTGTTTCGCATGGGCATTATGTGGAAATATGCTAATAAGGGTATTCTTGGACCCATAAAATTGAATCAAGTTGCACCCCTACAAAATATTCATATACACTTGATTTCGACGCGTGTCATGAATGTACAAAATAATCTTATGTGATGTTTTGGTCTGTTTCGCATGGGCATTATGTGGAAATATGCTAGTAAGGGTATTCTTGGACCCATACATTTAAAGCTCAATGAACCCCTCACCCCAAATATCTATTTTCGTGGTATCTAATTGAAAAATGGACCGACATGTCCTTCACAGTACTTGCCCACATGATGGTCCATTTGGTGACTTTATAGAGTATAGTCCACAAATGATGGATTAATACCTCATTATATATATATATATATATATATATAAAAAAGGGACATGAATATTATTCATCAAAATGATATTACTGTATTAGTCATAAAAAAAACCCTAGGATATAATTTTAAATATTGACAATTGGTCCATTGATTTTTTCGTGTTTTTTTCATTGTATCTCCTCCTTTTATTTATCGGTGCTAATTTTCTAACTCAACTCTGAAAAAATAATTAACAAAAACTTATTGACGTGACATGCAAGAATCATAAATTTCCTCAAAATGCACAATTGCACATGTGTTATGGGGATGTGCAGTTGTGTATCTCGAGAAAAGAAATCTACAATTCTTACACATGTCACGTCAATGAATTTTTAAAACAAGAGTAGTGAATTAGTTATGCGGAACCAATGAAACCCAGAAAGGCAATGAATTAATATTATAGATTCTTTCTTTCTTCTTTTCTTTTAATGAGATTTTATAGGAAGATCACCTGCAATTTTATTTTATTTTTTTGATCTATAAACTTATTTTTAATGAATTTAGTAACTCGATATTTGCAGGATTCAAAATCAAATCTACGATTTCATCACCCAAAGACTTAACCAACCAAGATAAGTGGCACATTCTCCTCCAAAGAAAAAAATATTGTCAATTAGAATTTTTATAACAATAAATCAAACATTTAAATTATCTCATTAGTATAATTCATGGATAACCATCAAGAAAATGAACAATCAATTGTGAGATCCTATTTAATGACTTTGAGGGCCCACATAAATAACAAAGTCTACAATTAAGATGTAGTCAACAAGATCTACGGTGTACAACTATTGACGCCATAGAATTAGCTAACTCTAAGAAATACCCGGTATCACGTATAAATGGATAACTCTCCAATATCTCGCGATAAATTTGCGAGTACAATCGTTGTTCTCTTTCCTTTATATTTTTGAAAGAAAATAAGTTTTCCTGTGAAATACGTGAAAGAGAGAAATGTGAGTGGATTTGCAGATCGCAAGAAAGTGGATTTCAGAATCTTGCCCTGCTTTAAAAAAGTAGATTTCAGATTTTCTTAGAGACATAGAGAGAAATAAAGAAAGATTGAGATTTGAGAGACAGATAGACATAACCGCGTATACATTTATCTCTCTCTCTCTCTCTCTCTATATATATATATAAGGAGGAGGGCAGAAGGGGGCCTTTGGACTGCCTCGTCTACGATTACAAAAGCAAACCAATAAGAGAGACTCTGAGAACGATTTGCCATCAAGATTCGATCGAGAATTACTCGAAATGGCCGAAAACTGCATGCCTTCAAGGGGAGAGAGGCTGGAAAAGGTTCAAGATTTCGATCATTCCATGGTGGAATCTCAAGAACTCCATGTTCTTGCTGTGGATGATTGTCTTGTGGATCGGACGGTTATAGAGCGATTGCTCAAGATTTCATGTTATAAAGGTTCGTTTTTTAGTGTTTTTGGCAGATTTAAAAAATTAAAAAAAAAAAAAAAAAAAATTCTTTGATTTCTTTCCATTTCTTCACTTTTGCTGTTTTGTTATAAAATAGATTTGGTTTAAAATTTTCAGTTACTTCGGTGGATAGTGGAAGAAGAGCTCTGCAATTTCTTGGACTTGATGGAGAGAAGAACTCTGCTGGAATCGAAGTAAGCGAAATCACGGAAGAAATTATTCAAGATCGATTTTTTTTTTTTTTTCGTTTCTTATGTTCTTTTGATGATTAAATCTGATAAATTTTTGGGGAAATGTTAGGGTTTGAAGGTGAATCTGATCATCACAGACTACTGTATGCCCGGAATGACAGGATATGAGCTTCTCAAGAAAATCAAGGTTAGATTATTATTTTTCTTTCTTTCTTTCTTTAAATTTTTAATATTTTAAAGATCAAAGATTCAGAGAAAAAGATGAAATAAAAAATAAATATTTTTCTGTTTTTTTAAATATCAGGAATCCTCTACATTTAAAGAGATACCAGTCGTGATCATGTCCTCGGAAAACGTGGTAACTCGGATCAACAGGTATTACTCGTTTTTTTTTTTTTTTTATATAGAAAAAAAAATAGACAGTTGTGATTTTAATTGAACATCAAGATTGATGTTGTAAGTTAACATCTAAATAACTGGATGAACAGGTGTTTAGAGGAAGGTGCGGAAGGCTTTATAGTGAAACCAGTGAAACTGTCGGACGTGAAGCGTTTGAAAGATTACATAACGAGAGAGGAGGGGGGACAAGAACACGTGGAAAGAGGAGAGAACAACAACAACAACAACAACAACAACAAAAGAAAGTTTCAGAATACGAGTGATGATGTTATGGCTTTAACAACATCATCACCACCGTTGGATTCAACAACACCATCATCAACACCGTTGGATTCGACACCATCATCCCCAATGAATACTAAGCCTTCTTCACCGTTGGATTCTGATTCTCCTTCAAGACGACTAAGACCAACCAATGACACGTTGTAGTTAGTTTCCAATTTTGGTTAAATTTGGGGGATAATGGGGCCTTTGGAACTCATACTGATGATTTTGTTTTTTTTTTTTTGGGTTGGGTTGGGGGTAGTTAAATTTACACGATAGTTGATACTGCTCTAATGTTCAAATCTTATTAAGTATCAAGAGTTGGTTGGTTGGTTATATTTTATTATTTTGGGTAATTTTTATTTTGTACAAATTTCGCTTGGAGAGCCCTCAAGCTGTGGATTCTGCTTCCCGCCAAATGTAGAGCAATAGAAGTGCAAAATGGCCATTGGTGCGAAAATTGCCCATAATATTTTAAGTTGATAACTCAGTTTTTTTTTTTTTTTTTTTTAATTGTTATAAGATACGAATTTATGACTAAATATACTAGAAATTTTTTTTTTTTTTTTTTTTGTTTGTTTGTTTGTTTTAATTTGTTCTCGGGAGTGTTCAGACCGTATGTCGGACTAGTAAGAGTGGTAATTGGCCTCTTAGAACTCCAAATCTCTCGCCCAAATCTTCTGAATACATGCAATACCGTCATAAATCATACATACCACCATTAGCAAGGGCATTTTTAGGAGACCTTAACCGGTAAGCTAAACACTTTGATTTATAAAAATAAAGTCTTAAGCCAAAGATTTGCAGTTGCATAAATGAATCTTACTCCTCTTTCTTATATTATTCGATGTGAATTCTTATGTTTTGGGGAAGTAAGTTCATATCCATTTTTATTATTTTCATTGTATATTCTTTTGGCTAGTCTCTCTCTCTCTCTCTCTCCATGTTTTTAGGCCTTGCTCTCGATTTTTATTTTATTATTATTATTTTTTTGTTTGTTGTATGAGGTTTTGAACCCATAGGCTCATCTAGTAGGGGCAATCAAATCCCTCGTACACAAAACCAGGTAAGTAGGGAAAAATCCTTGTGGGTAGCCAATGATGGGGGCTTGAATTCAAGACCTCTCTCTTTTTGCAACGCTTATTAGTTTGCTCTCAATCTTTTAGGATTTTCATTTAACTATAACATATAGTTGGGTTTGTAATTTCAGTTTAAGTACATCTAATTGGGGTTGTGATCAAGTTAATAATGTTCATGCCCAAATTGACTCTTAGTTTATGAGGGTTTTTTGTGGTGGTTGATGGATTATCGTAAAACTTCTATTGGAGTCATGAATATAATGAAATCTTAATCCAAAGATTTGTGATCAACTAGACAAATTTTGTTCCCTTATTTGGCTCCATTCAAAGTGTACTCTTTTGTTAATTAGAGTGAATTTATTGCTTGGGGTTACTCTTAATTTTTTTTTTTTAACACGTTATTTAGTTTTATCTTTATTAGTCTTTCTAATTTATCTCGACAAACTCACCTCATTTCTACTAGATAGCACCTCTTAAATTTAATCACTTAATAATTTCTGTAGTCATATTTCTAGTTGTGCTTCAACTACTTTTGCTTTTACGATAGGTAGAAGCAAAAGTTTAGCAAACCCAAAGAGGCCATTGATTATTCTCCTAAACAAGAGTGGATTTACATTGGGAGTAATAGGGACACTTGTCCCCACAATAATTTTTAAAATCTATACGAATTTATGAGCTATTGCAACATATAACAACAATGGATAAAAAAAATCCCATCACATCAGAATCGTCCAGAATGAGTGACACAAAGTTCTAAATGGCAGACCAATAAATATGAGTAGTAGGCCAAAAAGGCAAATAGAAATAGAAGGCAGTTTGAGAAGGCTCGTTAAGGCTTGTAGATGGAAACAATGAATAGATTGCATGGTGTAGACAATGAAGTTGTGAATACACACGTTGTACAACATAACGTGATCTGGATTAAATCTCGAGTCATCCGCACACTTATGAGTATAATGGCACAAAGTCTAAACAGTTCTCATAACAACAAAGTAACAATTATAAATGGGAAGAATCTCAAACGTGGATCAATGACTGTTGAGTCAATTCCATGATTATTTTCAACTCAATCAAGGGAAATCAATTGATAACCTCCCCATTAACTCCTTCATTGAAGGACCTATTACACCCTTGATTAAAGGATCATTGATTGAAATTGAAAAAGTTGTAAAAAGGTCTAAAACGATAGGATAAATACACAATTTTTTTTACAAACTTACTTAACAATAATTTAAACTGAATTAAACATTGACTTGATCATCGGAAGATTTTTTATAGGGAGAACCACGCCAATAAATGATTTTGAGGATTGATGCTAGGAGATAGAATCTTGTGGTTAAAAATAATGGGTTTCAAAATACTGATGATGATAGATTTTGAGGAAAAAAATCAAGGCGTTTTGGCAGTTTGTTGAAGATGGGCATTTAGGTCATTTTATGTTAGTATCTGAAGGAAGGATCCAGTCAAGAGGTATGTCCATATGGCTAAAATTACCTTTGTCATAAGAGTATAAATGGGTTAGGTGGTTTTGGCTCAACAGTCTCTCATGTTGTTTTTTTTGTTTTACTTACTGCAAGATCTATCCACCAAGTTTGGTAATTTGGTTCAGGCCTCAAGCTGGGTGGTGGAGTGTTTGGCAGCAAGAATTGGCGGTCTTGAATTGGTGCCTCCTCCATGTTCTGGATTAAATGAGGATTTTGTGGTTAATTGGGTTAATCCAGGCTTAGGATGGTTTTATCCCTAAAAGCATACACACTTAGAAGCTTTGGTCTGTAGCTGATTGGGAACAAAAGTGACCTTATGGCCCATTTAGGTTGACTTGATCAGATTTGCACAAATTGGTGAAAGAAATAAAGTTGGAATAAAAATGAGATCACCCTATTAATTACAAGGAAAACGTGTTAGTTCAATTTAATTGATTATGATAGCTATATATAGACAAATAAATAAATGTTCTTTATGTCACTTTGAAATACACTTAAAATTTCGATTATTATTAGTTAAGCTAGGATAAAAGTAATCCAAGTTCTTGATTTAGTAAAATGGGAAAACGCCTCAATTTTAGACTAAAAAGGAGTCCACCAGACTGTTTCAGAAAGATTATCATGAAAGTTAAATAAAGAAGAAAGGTCCAAAGAGAAAATCTATATGGATTTGTTGTGAGAAATTTGAGAGGGACAATTATAAAAGCTTTTTTCTCTAAGAAAGAATAGAGAGAAATCATCATTATAAAGTTACATACAAAAAGTTAAAAAGACTCATACAAATGACCATTCATATCTTACCAAATTTTTTTTGAAGATATTTTCATAATCTTCTAGTGAAAATGGCAGGTAACCCCACTAACATTGACAATAAGGAGCTTTTGAAGTAAGAAGTCAATGTTTTATGACCAAAAGCAGTCATACAAGACATTATCATGAGCCACTTTTTTTTTTTTTTTTTTTTTTTTATAGATGAAAGAGGGACCATCAACCGCTGGGACCCATTCCCTTGATTTTAGCAAATCAAAGAGCAGACTTCAAATCATCCCCATTTCAAACTTTGTCTCATAAATAGTATAGTTACAACTTCCAACTCTTGTAATTGTTGGTATTATAATTTAAGTTTATTATCATAGTCATTAAGTCAGAGTACGGGTTTAAAACATTAAGGGAAAACTTAAGGTGGGGGAAGGAAAAAAAAAAAAAAAAAACCCTGATAATATGACTTGCCAGGTGGCATACTCAATCGACTCCCTTAAGTGAAAAAATTTGGGAATCATAGATTTGTACACCTCGGGATACATTTTTTTATGGGAAAGTATAATCGTGTCCACGATTCTCAAACTTGTCCACGTCAAAGAGTCGATTGAGTATGCCATTTGGCAAGTCGTATTATCAAGTAGGAGATAGTTACAACTTCCAACTCTTGTAATCCTTGTTGATATTATAATTTGATTTTATTATCATCATTATCAAGTCGGAGTATGGGTTTAAAACGATAAGAGAAAACATTAGAAAAAATTATTACATCAACAATTATCATCAAATCTTTCATTAAACGAACCAATACACAAACAACCGCAAGGCCATAGAAATTAACCATAGACATGCAAAAAATAGGTTTTTATTATTTTTATTTTATTATATATATATATATATATATATATATATTTTTAAGTTTAAAATGTAAAAACGCGTTTAAAAAGTAAAAGTCGTGTTTTAAAACATATATATATTTTTTGAATAAGTCAAGTTTTCTTTTATTTTTTTAACCTTTGAGGTAAACAAGACTTTTTCAAAAAAAAAAAATGGAATTTTTTTGTTACTATGTTATCATCACAACAACCTTACACAATTACAATAATAATATAGTAAGAGAGCTGACATTACAATCCCATTCTTTTGATAACACCTAATTAGTGAAATTATATATAATCATCATTAAATGAAAGAAAGAAAAAAATGTTAGAACAACCCAAAATGCATTCTGAGGAAAAACATAAAATCAAATACTACCAGAATTGATTAGACAATCTCGATCATCAAATGCTAGTTCACCTTGATATTAGTTAGGGCTGTCAAGGGTCTGACTTTTGGACCTGCTTAACAGATCATGGATTTGTTTTGGGCATTGTGGCCCATTCATTTATTGGGTTAGACCAGGCTAGGCCCGATTCATATTTAGGGGTCAGAGCCTATCTTATTTTAACGCCTTTATGGGCATCGACTTGTTTATAGCCCGACCCATTGACAATTCTATTGATTGTTGGGCTCTCCCTCCATTTAATCACTATGGAATGTTTGATCATTAATGGTTTCAAGCTAGGACCATCTAAAACACTTACTTTGGGCTTGGGGTGATAATTGAAGGGGAAAAAAAAGTTTGGAAATGTCTTAGAATATTTCGATCTTACATCAAAATGAGATTTTAAATCTTGATCTCACCATACACCATGGTTTTAGATCTTGTGTTTGATGTCTCACCTCACAGAAGAAAGAGACCAAGTTGTCTCGGAAGATAAACCATTTAACTCGATTTATAATTATTTATTCATATATATATTTATTTAAAAATAATTATAATTTTTTTTATAAAATAAGTTGAGTAGAAGATTTTTAATTATGAAATCAAACATATAAATTTAAAAAAAATAAATTATTTAAATTAAAATATACAAAATCATCTTTGTCTCATATGAGATTTTCAAAGTCTCAACCAAGTCATCTCATTTATCTTTTGAGATTCTACACGGTTGAAACGCCTTGTTTATCTAAGTCATCTCGGTCTCGAATGAGTTTCTCGTCCATCATAATTTCAAATCTCATCCAAGATAGATATAATTTGGGCAAGTCATCTCAAGTACACAAATTTTCTCAAGCTTGCGTAATCTCTCAAGATAAACAAAGATGACTTGGTCGAGATTTTGAAAATCTTGTCCGAGTCATCTGGTGTTTTGTATATTTTTATTAAAAGAATTTAAAGACATATTATCTAAATGAAATATGATTTTAAGAGTAAAACCATTTTCTAATTAATCTTTTTTATAAAGAAAAATTATATATAATTATTTATAAATAATTATAAATCGAATTAAATGATTTATCTCGCCCGAGAGTATTGTCCACTACGAAAGAGACTAGATGCGAAAGGGAGATTTAAAACCATATGCCGCACTTACACACCATTTAACTTCATTAATTGAAATGGTAAAAGGAATACCTGGCAATATCACATGTTATTAATAATCCAATAAATACTAATTCAACCATTTGACGTGAGTTACAATAAACAAGAATAGGTCGACGGAGTAAACCACCATATCCACTGCCGGACCTAAGCCCTTATAATATTTAATCATCCAATACATCAAATTCCAAAAACACCCATACTTTTACTATTAAATCAAAAAACAAAAGGCAACCTTCTTCAAGGACATTTTAGTCATTTCGATGGATTTGAATATCCCAACGAACACAACAACTCTACATTGAAACTTTCAGCAAACCAAATCCAAAATACTCCCAACAAGAAAACTAACTTCAAATTTTTCCCAAAACAGGAAAAAAAAAATCAGAACTTTGTTCTTCTCTGTAACGTCCATGGCTGCCATTGTTCAGCCATGGCTTCTTCTTCATCTCTATCTCTATCTCTATCTCTTCTTATTCTCTTCTCTTCTTCATCTCTCTTCTTCTCAATCAAATTCTGGTCAAAACATTGAGACTTTCTTCCCCTTTGAATTATCTCCACCTGTAATCCCCACCACACCACCCAAATCTCCTAATTTGTCTTCTTCTCCCAATAATCCTCCAATCCCTCCAAATCCACAAAAATCTTCTAATCGAAATGTCGGTAAAGCTGTCGGTATTACTGCTGCATCAACCCTTGTAATTGCTTTGATCTTCTTCTTATTCCTTCAAAGGTTCGCGATTGCTCGTCGTCTTAAGAAGAGTGAAAAGGTTTCGGGTGTAGAGATTGGGATCTCTCGTGAGGAATTTAAGCGTTTCGATGGAACTTTAAAGGGTTTAATTGTTGATGAAAATGGTCTTGATGTGTTGTATTGGAGGAAACTTGAAGGTGGACAGATGAAGAAGAGTTTTCGAAAGGAGGTTTTATTCAAGATTAGTGATGAAGATTCGAGGAGAGTTAGTAATGGTAAAAGAGATTTACGATCAAAATCTGAACCAATTCAGGAGATTCCATTGTTGCGTGGGAAATCGTCAAGTTCTTCTGCTCAAATTAGTCCTGATTTTGAAATCCCGAATCGAAACAGCACTTCTCGATCCTCTCGGACTGATGGGGTTATTCGTGAGGCGGTCTCAGTAGCAAAACCACCACCACCACCGCCTCCTCCTCCTCCTCCTCCTCCTCAAGCCCCACGTCACCCTCCTCCACCACCAATTCCAGTGAAGAAAAATCCAGCACCGCCGCCTCCACCACCTATGGTGGGTGGTTTGGCTTCTTCATCTTCGAAACCACCACCACCACCACCAAGGGCGAAATCTATCCGAAATAAGAGAGCAGAGCCTTCATACAATGAGAGCTTGCCACGCGGTGATACGGGTCAAACGAAGCTGAAGCCATTACACTGGGATAAGGTGACAGCTAAAGCAGATCATTCCATGGTGTGGGATAAGATCAGTGATGGTTCTTTCAGGTAATTGACTCTTAAAAATATGTTGTTTTTTTTTAATTTTTTTCTTATTTGTATTTTGTTTCTGTGTAAAACCATTTACAATCGGGTTGTTTTTCTTCATAGGGTCGACGATGATCTAATGGAAGCTTTATTCGGTTACGTCGCCACCAATCGTAAATCCCCAGAGAAAAACAATCTGAAATCAAATCTGGGTATCTCTAATTCGGGTTCGCCTGCTCAAATATTCATACTTGATCCTCGAAAGTCCCAAAACACAGCAATTGTGCTTCGATCGCTCGCAATTTCTCGTAAAGAGATCCTTGATTCCCTCCTTGAAGGTCAAGGACTTAATGCCGATACCCTCGAAAAGCTTACAAGAATTGCTCCAACCAAAGAAGAAGAAACCCAAATCCTTGAATTTAATGGCAATCCTACAAAACTTGCCGACGCAGAATCTTTCCTCTTCCACATTCTCAAAGCTGTTCCCTCCCCATTTTCCCGTCTCAACGCCATGTTATTTCGATCAAATTATGACCTCGAGATCCTCCACTTAAAAGAATCATTGCAAACATTTGAACTGGGGTGCAAGGAGCTTCGAACTCGTGGGTTGTTCTTGAAACTTCTTGAAGCCATCCTCAAAGCTGGCAATCGAATGAATGCTGGAACATCGAGAGGCAATGCACAAGCGTTCAATCTGACTGCATTGCGGAAACTCTCCGACGTGAAGAGCACAGATGGAAAGACCACATTACTACATTTTGTCATTGAAGAAGTTGTCCGATCCGAGGGGAAACGTTGTGTGGTCAATAGAAACTACAGCCTTAGCCGAAGCAATAGTAGGAGTAGCAATAGTAGTATTGTTAGTTCCGATAACACAATGTCAAAAGAAGAGCAAGAGAGGGAATATATGTTGCATGGGTTACCCATAGTCGGAGGCCTTAGTGTCGAATTCTCTAATGTAAAGAAAGCGGCCGCAATAGACTACGATGCTTTCATCAAAGAGTGCACGGCTCTAACGACTCGTGTCGCTGAAATTCGGAAACTTTTCGCACACGTTGAGACCGGTCGAGGAGATGGGTTTGTTAGGGAGATGAAAGGGTTCTTGGAATCTGCTGAAGAGGAACTTAAGGTTGTGAAAGAGGAGCAGATAAGGGTGATGGAGCTTGTGAAGAGAACTACAGAGTATTATCAAGCAGGGGCTTCTAAGGACAAAAATGCCCTCCCCCTTCAATTATTTGTTATAGTTAAAGATTTTCTTGGTATGGTTGATCAAGTATGCATCGACATTGCTCGTAAGTTTCAGAAGAAGAAAAGTGCGATGGTAAATGTAGGATCATCGTCGCCACCATCACCAGTAAGGAGAGGTCCAGTGAGGTTTCCGAACTTACTGGCACATTTCATGTCAGATAAGTCTAGGACCTCATCTTCTAGTGATTCAGAGGATGGTTTCTGAAGTGGTTTTAATTCAATTTTTTTTTTTTTTTTAATATTTGTTCAATGTACATAGATAAGAACAATGGGAGGAGATTATTACCTCAAGGAACAAAATATTTGAATGTAGATTGTAGAGTTTTTAATGAAATTTGGTTTGATTCTTTTACTGATTGTTCGGCCAGAGATCGATATTTGGAGATTTTAATACCTTTATTTTGATCAAATGTAATAAATCTTGCTTTAAGTTTTCTCACTAAATTATGTGGGCCTAGACAGCCCATAAGTGTGTTTGGAGACGAAGTCCACTAAGTGCACCACTTGATGCAAATTTATCTTCTTTTTGTGAATTATTATATTATATATACTGGAGTTGTTGCAATTTATTATGGGTTAGTTGGGACATACTAGACCCAAACCATGGTGAAGCCCAAGCCTGACCCATTTAGGTCAAAACCATCCTATATATTTCTTGAGATTCGGATTGATAAAAAAAAATTGGGTCATATTTAGGTTTCTCAATCGATTCAACCATCAAGATTTTGTGGACCTCAAGTCAACTTTATCAATATTGTGGGCTCAAGCCCAACCAACCATGATTAGTTAGGTATCTGATCCAAAAAAAATGATTGACTTTTTGTTTGTCATAGTCGTCACCATCAATAAGGGGAGTAGGTCAACCAGCTAAGCACTTAACCAAAGTCAACCGTCGGTAAAAGGTTGGTAGCTATGCAATAAACAAAAGTCAACCACTTCTATCTTCATGTTATAGAATCTAGAGCTCAGGACCAGGTCAACCTATTTGGAGCTAATTTTAAAAATAAAACAAAATTAAGAATTTGTATCTAGTTTGGTGCTATTGATAAGTTGGTTAAAGTTTGCGAGTGCTTGATACCACCTCTTCCGATGAAAGTTCATCTACTAATACTTCTCCCTTTATTTTTTTATTTATATTATTTATTTATTTATTATTATTATTATTTTAATTTTTTAAGGATAAAGAAGATAAGTAAATTCAACCTTAGTGAAACTCAAATCCCAACTCTAATCAGTAGAGGATGAGCGGAAATACAAAATGGAAATACAAATGGGAGTCTAGGACAACAAAATCATACAAGATGCTTAAATGAAATACTTTACTGGAATTAAAAATAATTGATAGTTAGAAATGCTTGTTTTACTTATTATTACTTTATTGATTGTAATTGCAATGAAATCTTTCATAATTGGATTTAAGTTAGTAATTTCTATTTTATTTTTCCCCTTTTTTCTTTTTCGTTTAGGATCGAAAATAGAAGAGTTAAGTTCTTTGGGACAAGATTTTGAATATGACGAATCTTTTCTTTTAATAAAAATCAGAGTTCGGATTTGATGCAAGCAAGCCACTAACTCTATGGGTAGATCTAGGGTTGTCAATGGATTCATCCCACTTCTATTTTTATAAGAATCAAAACCAGAATCGTTAATTTTATTTGTTTTTTATTTCTATTGAATCCGATTCTCAAATCAATGGAATCAATATCGAAATTATCAAAAAATTTCTTTTAATGGTTTGGATTCTTGGTTTTTATCAACTCTTCCCCCTTTGGTTCTCAATCAATTTGATTCCGAGCAATCCGACTCTAATCATTTTTAAAAGGGATCCAGAATCATCCTATCAGTTTCCTAGGTAGATCTTTCGATAAACCTATAAAAAATGGACGTGTTTAAGGGACATCTAAAACTAATAACTATTTTTACACAATCACCCGGATGCTATCCATTTTTTCAATGTTTTCTACAACACTGCCCGATGTCATTGTATCTTGTAAAATGGATGGCATCCGAAGGGATGTAAAAATAATTGTCACTTGTACATGTCCCCCAAACGTGAGCCGTACAAAAACAGTCAACTTGATGTTGACTTCTATTTATTAGACATCCCACAATTTTGTTGATTCTTATTCATTGACCATTGATCATTGACCGACTCATTGATTCAGTGTCTCAAGTCAATTTTGCTACACGAATTCAATGCCCATCCATTACTAATCAAACCACCATTTGGTTTTAGGTCCCAATAGGAAAAACCAGTGATTGGTAGACACATTTGAGTGTATCACAATCATGGGCAAGGAATTTAGTTAATACACCTTAATATAGTATTTTTTCTACTAAATGCCTCTTAATTTCCAACTGCAATTATTTAACCCATTTACGAGGAATTTGGTCGAAGAACACTATAGGGTTTATTAACTAATTTTACCAACTTTTAATCTTACAAAAATGAAAAATTCCATGTCTGAACAAAGGGGAGGTAAAAAAAGAAAAAGACACCAGAAATGAAAAGTAGAAGAAAAGAAAGACAAGAAGTTATCAAGAGTACAAAAACAGAGAGAGAGAGAGAGTGGGGGTCGACTTTGATCCATTTTTAGAAGAATTTTTTGGTCTAAAATTGCGGACCCCTACAAATAATTTACAAAGAATATTCGTTTACGTGCAAAATACCAAACACTCCCGAATGCGAAATTCATGCAAATCATTTAGCTTGGCACCAAGCAGGCTCCAACAAATTTTTATGTACCAATCAATTACAGACAATTTATGATCTAGAAACAAGTGTTCCTTGGTACAAAAAACAAAAAACACCCAATATTTATATGGATTTTATGTCAAAGTATGAGCCCCACCTCTCTTTTTTTCAGATATTACAAGGTCCCACCAAGACAAAATGATCAACCTGTTATTGCTGGCTTGGCTTAGCAATAATATGCTGTGGGTCCAAACAAAAAACAGATCTACATCTATATCTATCTATATCTCTCTTTTTTTTTCACATACCAATTGATGAACATCGACAGATAGATCAGAACCAATAGCAAATACAAGTATTATTTCCTTTCTTCATCTTAAAAGTCCTATTGTATTCTAAGATGAACGATCACGATTCATTCCCATCTCTGTAGAGCATGCATACTATCTTCTCACCTGTGAGAGACTGGATGTCGACGATGAATCTCATTGCTTACGCCCTCCTGTGTCACCAAAAGTACTCCATAAATATATTCATCATCAACTTGTATACCAGCTCAAAATTGCAACAAAAAAAAACAAAAAAAAGCGCCTGTGACTTCATTTTGAAAGATTCAAGAAAATTTTGTCTACCCAAAGAAAGATGTAAGATTTTATAAATTGGGACTGCAGCTTGGTTAGCTCCTTAATGTTGAACGTGTTCAGTCAAAATAATTGTATGTCATAAGTTTCACAGTTCACATTGCTAACGTTTTGCAAGTTGACATCCACGATTGTGATGGACCCAACACTCCAAGAACAAAATTATAAATGCTGAGGAGTGAAGTCATAAGTGGCACCAAAGAGAAGCTAACGACATAAAGCCTCCACTAACAAATAACATGCACTCTATGCCTCATCAACTAACATAAGTAATAACATGGCCGACCTTAGCTACATTTACTCAGGAAGAGAAAAGTGGGTTATTTGGTCTATCGAGTCTTAAAATTCTAAGAACCGCAATTCATGTTGGGAACATATTATCGAGATTCTGAAACAACTAAAAATATTTTTGTGAGGATACCTCATTGTATTTTATGAATCACATACGTTTACATCTTAGTATTGTTCATCATCAAACATCCCATGGGATGAAGGATTCAAGCACTCAAGCAACTGTATAAGCAAGCATATGGATATGAAATGCTGAATCCCTAATTTAAGTAAACTTTTTTAATTTACAAAATTAAAGACTAATCTTAGAAAGATAGGATTTAGAGGTCGTGGCATACCTTATTTACATGGGTTTTAGATATCCCTTGTCCATGATAAAAATCCGGCATGGGTGTGGCTTTGAAATTAAGACTCTGGCGTAGCTTTTTGATCTCTGCATCTTTGTCCTCCTGTGTCAAACATGGGATACTAAGACATTATGAATGCAAACCAAAACCTCATATTGTTTTTCTTTCTTAGTGGATCTAACATTGGCCAGTTGTGCGGAACACGTAAGGGGGTACCTTTGATTTTGATCGAAGACGCATCTTCTCCACCTCTTCCTCATTGGATTTCTCCACTTTTTTGAAAAACTGGAAGAAATTAAATCACAAGAAGTTGAAGAATGTGGTTAGTCATACTCTGGTTTGTTAAAGGTTCGAAAGAAATATACAAGAAAGAGAGAGTCGGGTTGATGGATGCCTCTCTTCTTTTCTCTGCTCTCGTTTCACTTCTCAAACCAAAAGAAGAAGATGGGACAGCCTTAGCACTTGTTTGATTCACACCAGCTGTTTTGACAGGCCTGTCCAAGAACCAGCGATTCAAAATGAGCTCTCAATGGACATCGATAACAAACTTTAAAAGAATTAAGAATTTCTTGTTCATCAAATTTATTGAAAAAATAAGAGAGAATTCAAGCCCAAAAGCTGTCATTGGTCAAAGAATCCAAAGCAATGTTTTCAAAAGCTGAGGCATGAAGTGAGGAATTTCACTAGGCAAACCCTTGATGCATAAGCCTCACAAGAACGCTTTTTCAAATTTGATCAATAATTAAGTACAAATAAATACCTAAAAAAAAATGAGAAAATACATAATTTTTTTTTTGAGAATTAACAATTTTGCATTCCATATTTAATATGGAATCCAAATTACAAACTTATCAAAATGAAGTTAAAACTGAAGCATATCTATAATTTCATTCTCCAAACTCTCCAAGTTTTAATCCCTCAAACAAAAACTATACTTAGGGTTAAAAAACCACTCAATTGAAAAAAACAATAACTCCAAGAGCAGAAGAAGTGGAGTAGGTTCGACATAGAGAAACATAGAAATACAGAAGCACAAAAAAATAGTGGAATAAGTACATGACGAAGACCTATATATATTGTTGGAGTTGCAAATCGGTTAGTACTCGTAAAGATTTCAGCCAAAAGAAAAGATCATATGTAGTTGAATATCTTTATATCAACTTAAGGGAAAACTTTATAATTACAAGGAATATTATATCATGATACTACAAAGATAGAGAGAAGGGAAAAAAAACATCCCTATAGGGCATAAGCTTTATTCCAAAAGCAACAAAAAGGTCCACACCACCCCTAAGGTGTAAGCCTTTTCAACACCTCTTTAAATAAGGTGTAAACCTTTCACAGGAAAAGATACACCTTTCACAGGAAAAGACCTTCCCTTAAAGCCTTAAGACCTTTTTTGAGAAATTGTGTAAGCCTCCAATGTCTTTGAAAAAAATGATTCCAAGGTCTAGTCATTGACACAAATTTGTTGCTAACCATTCACTTATTCAGTTCTAAACAACTAGTTTGATTTGTACGTTACGGCTCATCACCACCGTGGGTTTGAAATTGGATGATATCTATTGATAAGTATAACTAACACATTACAAGAACCTTAAAAGCAATATTTCATACAAAGAATCCAAATTTATTACATCTTACCCAGCTGAAACAGAGTTCAATCTTGCACCCACTTGCGCTCTTTGAGAGCTTGCCTTCCTTGCTCTGCAGTTAATTTGATAGATCGAGAGCATAATGTCACTTAAAAGATAAAATCACAATTAAACCAAGAATAACAGAGTAGCTAATGCACAGCAGCACGCAGACCCGCATCAACTTGTCAAAACACAAGTACTAGTGCATATAGAGATATATACATGCATTCACATAAACATGTACACATATGCAGAAATTGATGCATACTTGATGCATGAATAAATATATTCATCAGTGCATATAGTGTGATTCTCAAACATTACCCTTCCTTATCTTTTCTTGGAGTCATGGAAGCTGCCGCACTTTGTTCTGTCCACTTCATAGAGACCTACAAAAGAAGAATAGTTGTGGAAACTAGATATTCAAAGAATTGGAGACCACTTCAAAAACTTACTCAAACTTATCAATAAATGTTGTGCAAAAGCATAACAAAGAAAAAAAATGAACACACAAAGAACCCAAGATTTACTTGGTTCGGCAAATTGCCTATGTCCACGGAGGAGAGGGAGAAAATCCACTACCAACAATAAAGATTACAAACCTCAAAAAACCTCACAAAGCAAAAAACCTCAAAAAACCCTGGCCTGAAAATACATATATATACCCAAAAATAATCGCCTTGGGGGCGCTGCCCCTAAACCCCTGCATGGGCTGCCTTCTCCGGGCCGAGCCCACTCCGCTTTGGAAAAGGTCCTCTTTGATACTGTTTTTCCTCTTGAAGCTCAATAAGAATATTAAACATCTCACAATAATAAATCTAACAAGTAAAAGCACATTAAGGAGGTCTTCAAGAAGTGGTAAAGAAGAAGAGAAACAAACCTTCGGAGGGACAGAGGATTTCGCTTCAATGGAAGTATATGATGGGCTGTAATTGTTTTGAAATGCCTTGAAGGCTCGCTTGACAATTTCTTTATCTCCCATCTTCTCCATAATGAAAGACCTTCTAGCTGTGGTAGAAGTTGAATCATAATTTGTAGATCCAAAACTAAGCGACATGTGCAATGAAGTAGGAGCCGGTCTCTTGCTTTCCATAGTTGACGGTTGCTTGTTCCTTAGTAAAGATGGAGTACTTTCCTTCCTAGTTGAAATCCTAGAAGCGGGTATCGACGGAGAAGCTGGTGCGGGTTTTGAGGCTCTTGCGACGGAAGTGTGTGCTGATTTTGGTTTAGGTGCACTCGATTTGTTCTTTGTTCTCCCCAAATTCTTCTCGTTAGAAGCTAAAGTTCTCTGAACAATCTAAGTAAAAAGAGAATATGAAACTACATTCAGAGTTAACATTAAGACAAACTAGTAGAAAATTTTCAGATTTCACCTTTTGAGATTCCTTCCGTGGCTTCAATTTAGCATCCTCGATCTTGTTCACTTTAGAATTTCCTGTCTTGTTGTATAATTGTGAGTGTGATCTCGTTGAATGGTTCTCTTGAACCAAAATAGCCATCTCTTCCAATTGGGCTTCTGATCTCGTCAAATGGTTCTCTTCTTTAACCAAAATCGCGATCTCTTCCAATTCGGGTTGTGATCCTGTCATGTGGTTCTCTTCTTTAACTAAAACAACTAGCTCTTCTGATGGGTCCTTCGATCCCATCGAATGATTCTCTTCTTTAACCGAAACTACACAACTGTTTGACTTCGGACTCTCTGGCATGCTATCTACATCTTCTTTACCCCTCTCGATGAGGTGATCTATGCCAACTTCATCCTGGTTTGGTTCATCAATATGAGTGCTACTCACTGCATCAATCAAATCAGTATCGGGCTCAACCGATTTGGTGATTCTATCAACATTCGAAGTACCCAAATCAACATTAGTATCACAACCATTGCTGATTGGATTTCCACTACTTGGATAATCTGATCTCAACGAATCATCTCTCATTTTTTGCTCCTGTTCCAATAGCTCAGCCTTTCGAGCAGCAATCTTCTTGTAATGGGCTTCAAAGTAAGCCTTTTTCTTAGCTACTGATCCAGGTGTCGAACACTTCTCGACTTCTTCCAAATACTTATTCTGTGAGAAGGATGACCATCTCTCCCATGACAACAAATCGTTCTCAAATCTACCAAATGAGACAGATGCCTCGAAAACAGCCTTAGAGGCAGCTGAATCTTTTACCTGTTTATATTATCATTTATAAGACAAAGAAACAAGACATAGTACCAAAAGAAAAAAATCCCAATTTTAGAATTCCACGACCATGAAATGGAAATCCATGAATTATTCGACGACACACACACGACAAAGTATGAAAACAACAAATTGAATCAAATTAAGGAAATGGGTATCTTGATAATGGATAGTGGAGAGATGGGTTTACCTCAATTTCATCTTTGAGACTCTCTGTCATAGTTTCGCCCATAATTCTTCAAGATCAGGAGTAAAGAGTTATCCCAGAACTGTCACTCTGATAGTAAGAAAATGTAAAGCTTTGGGATCAACATGGGCACCCAATAGGGTCTACTTGTTCAGTCTAAGAGAAGAAGAAGAATAGAGTGGAGACAAAAGATAGAGAAAAAGATGTAACCAATCAAAGAGGAGGTGAAGGATGGAAAGCATGTGATTTGTTCTATTTTTTTTATACTCCAAAGTCTCCAATTATCTCCTTTATTTTATTTTTTTACACTGTGTCTGAGATACTTGTCTGTTTATAATTGATTTATAAAAACTACCAGACCCATTAGCCCATTCATCATCATCACCTAATCAATAACTTGAGAGACAAAATTAAAGTCAAGTTGTTAACCTGATTGATTTGTTGAGTTAACTTGAATTAATTCCAAAAGGACCATTTGAATTATTATATATATATTTTTTTCCTTAAATCTTTACCATGATTTTTCGTAGTGAAGAAAGAAAATGGTATTTATATTTACATTTACTGTTACAATGTATAATTGATTAATCTAAATAAAATAAATAGAAACACACACCAAAAAAACAAAAACAAAAAATCATAGTTGGCTTAGCCTTGGAAATTCAACACAACCCAATTCACAGGATGAACTGTTAGACAAATTAAACATAAATTACATCTCCAAATCTACATAAATAACAGATCCTCTGGTGTGGGTTTGTGTGTGTGTTAGTGAGTGAGAGAGAGTGGTGAAATATATTAGCTGTTTGCTAACATACCCAGAGAAGTCGAACAAGAAGTCCATAAGCCAGAAGCCATGACAATTGCAAGGGCCCACCGTAAAATATGGGGGTGGGTGAAGAGGGTTTGTTTAAAAACTCGTCTGATTCGAGATGACTCGTTTGCTGTGAATCGTCTTCGGTTCGACTCGTCCGAGACAAGGTGTAAAAGTCTAAAAGAGAGTAATAAATAAAAGTTGGATAGATTTTTGTTTAATTTCTTCATTAAAAGCTCGGCGCCACAGCGGGTCACACGTGACGTGAAAGACGGAGACAATCCATAGACGTTACGCCAAGTTGGTGCTCCTTTAGATATGTGTATTTCGTGGTGCGACGCTGTATGATGGATTCATTGCCAATTGATATGGTCCATTCATCAAGATTACGTGTTGGTCGTTGATTTCTTGTCGTTGGATGCACAGTGTCCAACGTTCTGCTGAGATTGGAAGATTTCCTTCTGAGACAGTTTTTCAAAAGAATCCCTTAGATAGATCCCTAGGAACCATTAAATCTCAAGGAAAATATCCCCACGTTGGAAAAGGATCTTCTTGAAATCTATATTAGATCCTTAGAGCATCTCCAAACACAACGACCACTGCCTATACTTATAAATTAGTCTTTTAGAAAATATGGGTATCAATGTCATATGCGCTACAACTATACTATCCATAATTACTATTAGTAAATTATTTAATAATTTTTAATTTAATTCAGATTTAAAATTTTCAAAAATTAACTTATCTTCAACATAACTATTAGAGTTTTTTCCCTCCAAAAGGGTTGGATAACCAAGTGAGAATACCTTTTTTTAGTACAAAAAAAGGTCAAGACCCAAAAAATGATGAGAGATGGGTCTTGGGTTGAAGACACTATTTCAAGACTCCACTACCCACAACAAGTTGGGAGGGGATGGATAGAGGGATGGGTATTGTGTTGGAATTGAACCTTTTTTTTTTTTCAAAAGGCACCACACTAAAAATAGAAACCTGAATTTACATTTTTTTTTCTATTTTTTTCAAATCATACAAATGAACTTACTTTTTACAAAAAAATTCTTGCGTATACCCTTACTTTCAAAGAATTAAACCCTAAATCTTGAGAATAATTCTAACTTTCTAAATAATTCTGTAAAACAACATTCACTCTTATTTGAGGTTCATTGGAAAACTAAATAAAACAATATCGCAAATGTGAATGAGCTCGATACATAGGGGTGGAGCCAAGATCTTTCCCATGTGGGGGTAATTAAAAGTGAATTTTTTTTATAAGAATAACTAAGAGTAAGAAAATATTTTTTGTGAGGGTAATAGTATCAGATTTTTTTTTATCTACCGTTGTTATATGTCGTGATAACTCTTATATCCTTATTTGATTTTGAAAATTGTTGTGAGGGCAAGTGCCCCCAATGTAAATCTGCTCCTGCCAGTACATGTTTTAATAAATTATAAATAAATATCAAAATTCAAAATGAGCATGACTTTTTTGATAAATATTTTAAGTATACGGTTGGACCAGTAGTTTTGACTTTATACATTTAACGTTTTAGTTCTTTCCCGTTTAATTATTTTTTGTTGGATAAGAACTTTTCAAAAAGGGTATTTTTCTTTATATAATTTATAGAGTGCAATTTATAACCATTCTTGAATATCGAAATTATAAATTTTACAAAGTTACTTTATCATTGCCCTTTATGTCTATCCTCACATCCCTGGCTTTCTTTTAAAATGCAAGTTTTGTCTAGAAATTCTTTTAAAATTTCAAATTATTCTAACTTTTAATTTCTAAATTAATTTGAAATAAAAGTAATGTCTTAAGAAAACTCTTGAAAATCTTTTTAAAGATGTATATGTTTAGTATGGGAGCAGATCCTTTGTAGTTCAATTCTCATGTAGCTCTCTATAGCAATTACCAAAGATGGAGGGTTTACCGCATCATCAAGATGATTACATCCGATCGTCTAAATATAGGAGAGTTATGTGACCATCCATTTTCAAACACTTGATTAGATTAAAAAAAAATTTTTTTTTGAATTTTTATTTTTCAAATATGATCTAAACAATCATTACAAGAGAACTGACTTATTATTTTTGTTCAATGTTATATTTTAGAGTCATGTTGGAGTGACACAAACAGAGACACAAAGGTGACAAAATAATGTCGTGTCGTGCACATTGTCGTAGATGTTTTTCTGCAAGATTCAAGTAAAAAAGCATCTACGGCTATGTGCACGCCACCACATCATTTTTGTGTCTCCGTTTGTGTCATTTCAACATTTTCCTATATTTTATGGACCATAGAACAACAGCTATAGGAGAATCGGGCTACAAAGAATCCATTCCTGTTTAATATCTGCATTATCGTAATTTGTACAGAAAATAATGTTTAGCATAAGAGTTATTTTATAATTGTAAAATATATTTTACTTTTATTTACATTCTACTAGGGAAACACTCATCTAATTATGTTTATTATAAATATATCTCTACGATACAATAATGAGTCGAACTAATCAAATTGAGCACTATTAAACCCTAATCCAACCCAAATTTGACAAGCTAAAAATTATTAAACCTAACCCTTCCTTTGTGATCTAAATTTGAAGGCCTAATCCTTGCTTCTTTTTTTAAGACGAACTTGTGAGCTCAATTAATATCCCATCTAGAACCTTTTACTAAGAATTCACGGGGAAGAAATTGTCCAACAACGATCAAGTCCCAAAACTTAACAATCAACTAGACGGCTAGAACACAAGAAGGACCGCGTCCATCGTACCTTAATTAGAATGTGAACATCTAGGTCAAAATAACGATGACGCTCACATTGGATAACCATAACCAGCAAACAACGGCATCGCCAGAACTTAACAATCAACTAGACGGCTAGAACACAAGAAGGACCGCTCACATTGGATAACCATAACCAGCAAACAACGGCATCGCCAGAACTTAACAATCAACTAGACGGCTAGAACACAAGAAGGACCGCATCCATCGTACCTTAACTAGAATGTGAACATCTAGGTCAAAATAACGATGACACTCACATTGGATAACCAGCAAACAACGGCATCGCAGGACAAACCCATGTTCAGATATTTAAGTAGGATAGACACTAGTACCAAATATCAACTCATTCCCATCTCTACAAAGTCTCACAACACATGATACAATTTTTAATGAAAGTGACGTAAAAAAGATTATAATACAACACATAATTGAGAACTATATAAATGAATGTAAATGTACTAATCTTCACTCTCAAATATCATGTTATTTTACAGATTTCTTTTTTTGATAATGTAAATGCCACATCATAGGATAAATCATTCATCCAATGCATCCTATATTTACAATGCATAATCCTATGATCCGTTACGATTAGAGATCAATTGAAGTATCGGATTATCAATGAACCCAAAAATCGGCCGAAACGGTAAATTTAAAAAAAATGTAGAATTTTTGAAGAAAATCAAAGCCTCTGTGTTATTATTCTCTTCCCCCAAATGTGCTCTCGAAACACAATCTCTTCTTACAAACCAACCAAAGATGTTGGCGCCCAAAATTGTTCCCACTAAATGGAACACAAGAAAAAAAAAATTACAATCTCTGATAGAAGAAGAAGAACCAAAATAATCCTTCTATCTTCGTCTTTGAATTTGTTTCTAATTTCTTTATACAATCTATGAAAGAATCATCATCAAATAAAAAAATAATCAACAAACGATCAAAATGAAGAAAAAGAAGAAATGGGTCTATGTTGTTCTTGTTGGTGATTCAAGTAGAGATCATAAGGTATCCAAAGATGATCGATTGGGCAAGGCATCTTCGCATCGAGTCTCGCCCATGGCTTCCCTTTCCCACTCCAATGCAGCAAACTCACAGGTCCAGGATGCAAAGACCTACAACTTCCCACAATGTTATCTCCACCAAGCCCATGTTGGTTCCATCTGTGATCGATCCCCTCAATATCTCCACCAAAAACCAGTAAAAATGGTGGAAGAGAACCTAGTTCGTAAATTCTCCTCTGTTTTTGTACTTCCATCCAACCTTCGATTCTCTTCCTGTAATTTCCTTCTCTCCATTTCCCCAAATCCATAACCATTACACCCGTGTTAAAGTAACACGGATTCCTTCCAGCAAAAACCCTAGACATCAAAGGATCAAACCAGAACAAATCTGTAAAATACTTGGTGAAATTCGCGTGGCAGTACTCGGGCGCTCCAATGATTCGTGACCCAGTAAGCGAAACGTCCCACAGCTTCTTAATGTCGTCAACAACGAGAAGATCTGAGTCGAGATAGATAACTCGAACAACGCTTGGTTCCAATATATCAGCCAAGTAATTTCTCGCGTAGTTCAATGGGTTCTCGAGAGCTTCACGGATCGAAGAAGAGATAAGATTCTTGACTAGATCTTCCTTAAAAGGATACACCTTGAAATTAAGCGAAGGAAATGTCGATTGGACAAGTCGAGTGAAGATTGCTGGGTTTACCGAGTCGGACTCGGACGAGATAAAGTGAAAAAACACGTTTTCAGGGCAAGAAGCGTGTTTGAGAACAGAGAGAACTGCAGCCATGGAACCTCTAAGATACTCTGAATCGAGGGTCATAGCGATGTGCACGTGAGACGAACTCGATGGATCCGAAACCAGACATTCCGCTCCGTTTCTATATTCGGGCGCTTCTGCGAATCTCGGAAGTGAACCCATTTGGGTTGGATCAACATCTTCGGTTTCTTTAATGGGGAAAGCTCGAATCGCCGAAGAAAGTTGGGTAAAAGCGAAGAAGAAGAGGACGAAGATAGTAACGGTAACGATGTTGGTTGGACGAAGAAGATACATTTTAACGGAAAACTGCTTTTCTTCTATGGATGGTGATCTCGTTCTTAAGGATGTTGGCTGCTTTAATGTTCCCTCTGTTGTTGGCGGTGGAGTTATATGGCATTAAAATGAAGAAGGACACGTTATTTTGAGACGGAAAACCGGAAATGGTCAAGAAGGAAGAAAGGGACACGCGGTTTCTTTCTTCCTTCTCGTGTTAAGAAACGCGGTTTTGAGTTCTCCGTGTTTGGTTGCGGTGCTTAGAGAAGAAGAACGAGAGGTTTTATTGAAGAAAAAAATAATCATTGAAAAGTAAAAGATTAATTTAGGAATACCCCCTCAAAATTTTGGGAAATATTTGAGATTTTCTCTGTAGTTTCAAATTTATGAAACACCCCTCTGTTGTTGTTTTTTTAAAGGATTAGAGTCTAACCTTAAATGACTTAAATACCCTCACATTCAACCTATTGTCATAAACCCTACGACTTTTTGCCTGTTTTTTTTTTTTCTTTCAAGTCAATGATTTTCACCCTTAACCACTTGTTTTTTGTACAATTTCATTAAGAATAATGATTTTCTGATGCCCCGTACGACATATGCCCTCTATCACATAACCATAGATCATTTGTCTTGGAATATGCATAACCATAAATCTTTTCTTTTGTATCCCAAGGCAAATGATCTATGATTCTATGATGGGGGCATACATTAGAGGGAAGGTGTCAGATTATCATGACTCTTTCATTAATCACTCGCTTTTAGGTATTATTTATTTTTTAAATTCATGAGAATAAAAAGAATAATATTTTTACTTTAAGGGTATGTTTGATTGCATATGAAAAATAAGGTGGAAAATCAATTTGCGTGGAAAATGACATTTTTCAAGTGTTTGATTGCACATAGAAATGAAAATTCATTTTCCACCCCAATCAAAAAGTCTACTAAAATATGGATTTTACTTTCCTACCCATATGGGTGGGAAAGTGAAATTCACCCATATTTTTCATCTCCAATTCTTTCTCACTCATATCTTCTTCTTTCCTACTACTACCACCATCACACTAACCTCGTCGTCATCGTCATCACCGTCGCTGTCTCCATCGTCACCGTCGTTGTCGCCATCTTCATCTCTATCATCACTATCTTCGACCACCTTATCTCTCTCTCTCTCTCTTCTTCTCATTCTTCTCCATCCCTCACCTCCTTCTCCACCACCACCACCATCACGTTTTCCCCCATCTTCCTCATCATCTTCTTCCTCACTTACCTCCGCCTCCGCCACCTTCACCATCACATTCTCCTTTCTTCTTCCTTACTTACCTCCACCTCCACCATCGTCGTCGTCGCCGCCACATCCTCCCCTCTCTCTCTCCCTCTTCTTCTTCATCTTTTCTTCTTCTTTTTTCTCATATTTTTTTTATGATTTTATCCAAGTAAAATCAAACAATAGAATTTGATTTTCCAACCCTACCTATTTTCCACCATTATTTTTTCATGCATTTCAAATTTCATGGAAAGTCACTTTCCATGCAATCAAACATACCCTAAATGACTTTTTCAAATAAATTAATGATTGAATATGATGAATTTTTAGGAAAAAAATAAGATGAATCTTGTAAGAATAAAATAAAGAGTTTAACTAGCCTTACAAACTAAGGGTCCTTGGAACCACTTTGTGGCATCCAAAAGCATGATCCGATGCTTTCAAGTAGCAGAGGATAAAATTTTATAAACTTTGAAAAACAAATATTCCAAAAAAAGTTATTTTTAACTGTTGAATTTTAATTTTAAGTTTGTGAGTTAGGTGGAAGTTTGATAGCCTTCCTTTTTCAAAATCTTGAATCAAGTTCAGAAGAAATAATTTTTTGAAGTTTTTTTTCTTTAATTTGAATTTTTCAATAGTATTTAAATGGTTGTGGTGTTGAATTGTTGATGTGATAATCCATATAAGCAAAATAATCCTTAGTAAGGCTTAAGATCTTATTATATGAGTAAGGAAAGTGTTTCCCTAAAACAAATCAAAGATAAACTACTAAATAAAATATTTTATTAATATAATGGATTTTGGAAATAATAATAGTAAAAGGGTTTTGAGCAAGGGGTTGAAAATGGGGGTATTTAGGTACTTTTGTAGTAGTCTTTTTTGAAAGACCAGGGCCAAGGGTTTATCATCAGTTTGAAATTGCATGGCTATCTTGAATATTCACCAAAGTGGAGGGTATATCTTTATTGTTTACTTTCTTTCCGTTGCTAGTTGGTATGAGTGTCCAGCGAAGCAAAAGAAAGCGATTTAAATTTCTTGAATTTATAATTTATTATTTAATTAATTGGATGGGCTTCTCTGTAATTCTGATAAAGTATGCCAGCTGTGAATGATGTTGATGGACTGCTTCAGCCTGGCAGAGCCAGGGCCCATTTTAAGTACTGTTTTGCAAACTGAACCACACTAATGGATAAGTGTTTATACTATACTTCAGAAGTTTCATAACTATCTTACTCCTGATCTGTATAATTGATCACAGCCCAAGAGCTCATTTGCATCTATCATCATGATTTGTATAGGAGCGAATATATTTATAGATAATTGGTAACTTCAATGACCCAAATGATATATATTATTTGTAGATGATATTAATTAATGAGATTCAAAGAAACGATCAACACAAAACTAGAATTACAAAGAAATATTAGAATTCAAGAATTTTAGAATAAGGAGAATCAAGAAATAAGCATGCAAAGTGTAAATTTATCATGAACATGATAGAATAGTATCCAATTAAATCAAGTCGTGATACTCTTACGCTTCCTTTGACCTATCGCTTACGTCGCCATCATTGAACCATAGATCATTTTTCTCGAGATACACAAGAAAATATTTATGATTTTACATATCCTAAGGTAAATGATCTACGATTCTATAATTTTTATTTATTTTTTATTTTTGTGTGGGGGGGGGGGAGGGGTATGTCAAAGGGGGGCATTAGAATCATTATTCAATTAAATTTGATAGTCTAGAAATACATTAAAGTGTCAATTTTGTTATCTTGAATACAAAGATGGAGAGGAGTCCACTTCAAAATTTTGAAGGAACCCTCATCGTTACAAGAAACGTAACGTTTTCAATTTATATTACACTCTTATTGTCAATTTTTGGATGACTTTCGTAGAAATGGCATGTGTAATTCAATGGAAAGGGTTCCTTCAAAATTTTGAAGCGACCTGCCCGCTTCAAAGTTTTTTTTTTTTTTTTTTTTTCTAATGGAGAGATTGAGAAATATGTTATCCATACAATTTAAGTTGAACGATTAAAGTGGAGGCACACTTTTAAAGTGCCAAAATGATGGATGCATACTAATCAAATAAAAAGATTTTTTTTTTAATACAATAGAAAAGATTAAATATGCTTAATGGGATTGAATGTTGGATAGTCAAGAAGCATCATATTCATAAATTAACATAACTGTAAATAGACGGATTAAGAAATAAAAATTAAAAATAATTATATACGATTTTTTTTTTTATAAATATAAAGTATTTGAAAAAATATATAAAAATACTTCAAATAACTAAGAAAATGTCGGTCAAGAAAATTTGTACATGTTCAACTAAAGTCGATTAAATTTTGAACTTTAAATAAATATTTAAATTGAAGACTCTAAAAAAAATATAAGAAGAGCAGTAATAGATCATGAATGGAGATCAAAAGTAGTATGAACTCACTCTTAGTTATAAAAAATAAATTTTGACATTTAGCAATGGACAGAGACATTTATTTAATCGATTCCAAATATTTGGGATAAGGTTTTGTTGGTGTAAAAATAAAATTATAGCTAAAATAAATAGAGTCAATGAGTATCCAATCGTTGTGCATAGGAGATCAGGAGTCACTTAACTATCCAACTTCCAGGTGTGCTGAATTAGAATTTATATTAAAAGATATTTATGAAAGGTCGTGGGACCCACCTACATTTTGAACACTTTATGTTACTAAATTTTGTTGTTGAGTGCTCACCTTAATGAAAACCAGAATATTTATACAAGAATATGTAACGAGTAGAGATTATTCAATTAGGTCAATTGTAACTAGTTTGTTCCAGTGCGAACCTTGAAGTGTGGGTCCAACGTCCCCCAAAAAATTCATGAATTACATTTATTCTGATAAATAATTAAAATCTTTATCATATTAAAAGATAAATTTTATGTTCTACATGTATTAGAGCATCTTAAACAATGATCTTTAAAATAAATAATATATTTTGATAAAAATTGACAAATATTATTTTAGTTAGTCTAAAATTTATTGCATGGTGGTCTCACATCTTGTAATCTAGGAATACGATCCAATGTCATAAGTTTTCAGAGAACGAAATTCTAAGAATTTTGAAAAAAAAATCATTATTTTTCACCATTGAATTTTAATTTTAAGTTTGATAATCTTCCATTTTCAACACCTTGGATGATCAAGCTCAATTTATTTTATTTTATTTTTTATTTTATAAATATGAGTTTTTTCATGAAAATTATAAAGATGTTGTCTAGACTGTCAATCTTACTAACTTAGCAAGGAAAATATTTTTTTATAATTTTATATTATATTTTTATTAGAATCAAAGAATACTCGTTACTTATGATGAGTCTTGGCATTGATTTCTGTGTTCGTTACTTTAACATGGGGTAGTAAAGAGTGTATTGGACTCGATTTTTATGGTTTGACTCTTTATAATAAAGAGCATGTTAGGTTTAAAGAGTTTGTTGGGATTGCTTTTATTTACTTTCAAATGCACACCACACAATCTATTTGACTTGAGAAACGAAGATAGATCATTCTCTGACTAATTTTAAGGACTCAAAGAATAATATAATTCACACAATCACAAAATAAAACATATGCATTCCAAGAAAAGAGTTTAGAGAGCAAATACTTTATTTTAATACTTTACGTTCTCATCCGATTTGTATAGATTAATACTAAGATTGTGAACATCTGAATACAATTGAAGAGATAGTAATTCAAGGCACAAAGCTTAAGAAGATGATACTTCATGGTGCATAACATAAGGTGTAAGAAAATAGTTATTTTCTCTTCACAATCACAATTTTTTTAGAAAATTGATATATACATATATAGGGTTGGGTTATTTAAACAAAATCCTAGACAACATTTTAGATAAAGTTTTGTCTTATATGCTTCAAAAGTTTGGGAATGGGCTGATTTTTTGTGAGGATAATTTCTATAATGAGTAGATCATCCTCACAAAAAATTCGTCAACCCTGAAACTTTTAATCCCATGAAAAACGATTTCAAACTAATGGTAAAAAATTGACGATTCAAGATTCTTCAACTTATAAACTAATGTTACAAATTTTATAATTAGTTGATTTTTTGTGAGGATGATTTTCTCACCATAGAGCATCCTCACAAAAAACCAGCCCATTTCGAAACTTTTAGTCCATATATATATATATATAGAGAGAGAGAGAGAGAGAGAGAGAGAGAGAGAGAATAATGTTGAAGTGGCCTCAGGTTGGAACTTCATATCACACTTTTTGATGTGAAAGTGTATGAGAACCATAGATGTGTTTCATCGAAATACGAGTGAAAAAGCATTTATTATTCATATCCACTTTCATGTCAAGAAGTCCGATATGAGATTCTAACTTGAGGTCACTCCAACACGACTCATACATATATGATCAAGATCCCTTAACTCCTAAGAATGACTTATGAAAAAAAAATGATCCCGACCCTTTAAATGCAAAATCCAATGATTGAGATTATCCTCGGGATAAGCATATCTTAGATTGTGTTATCAAGGTACTCATAAAGGTTAGCCCATTCTGAAACTTTAACCTCATCAAAAGGGTGTACAAAAAAACTTTAGCTATTTTGTTGTCCCTTGAACTCAACTCTCTATATATAATGTTTAGCAATACAAATAAAATATTTAGCATTTTATAATATAATTTTAAATCTATGGTAAAATATATATGAGTGACGTTTGGAGGCCCTACAGAAAGCTAAACATTTTTTCAATGTATGGGTTAGAAGTTTGGGAATGGGCTGATTTTTTGCGAGGATGATCTCTATAACGAGGAGATCATCATCACCAAAAATCAGCCCATTCCAAAACTTCTAACTCCATCAAAAGTGGTTTACAAAAATCGGATAATTCATGATTCTTCAATTCGTAAATTAGGGTTAGAAGTTTCGGAATGAGCTGATTTTTTGTGAGGATGATCTCTTCACCGTAGAGATGAAGAGATCATCCTCACAAAAAATCACTTAATTCCTAAACTTCTAACCCCTATTTTGAAAAATGTTTAGCATAATGTGTTTGACTTTCTTTGGGGCCTCTGAACGCTTCCTTATATATATATATATACAAGACACATATGAAAAAACATATGTAAAAACAATGTAACATTAATAAAATTTCAAAATATGGGTTAGAAATTTGCGATTGAGCTGATTTTTTATGAGGATGATATCTATGATGGGAAGATCACCTGAAAAAAAAAAAAAAAATCAGTCAAATCTGAAACTTCTAATCCCATTAAAAGTGATTTAGAATGTGGACCGTCGATTTTTTGCCAATTTTTGTCAATAACTTGTAAATCACTTTTGATGGATTTAAAAGTTTCAGATTGAGTTGATTTTTTGTGAGGATGATTTTCTCATCATAGTGACCATCATCGTAAAAAATCAGCTCAATCCAAAATCGCTAACCCATATTTTGAAAAACCATTGTTTTTACATATGGCCCATGTATATATAGATATAGATATAAATGAGATCATTCTCACAAAAAATCACTGTCTCGAAACTCCTAATCTATACATTGAAAAAATGTTTGTTACAATATTTGACTCCCTTTAGGACCTCCCAACATCAATCATATATATATATATATATATGTATATTAGTGGCAATTTTAAGATAGAGGGAACATGGTTCTTGCAATAATACAGAATTTATATAATGCTTCCAGACCTGCTTTTTTGGTTGGAAGGACAGCTATACCATTTGGTAAGTGGGACACTAATCAAAAGAAGCCTTGTTCTGACTCCACCACCAAATTGGTGGGACCCACATTCTAAAAATTTGTATGCTGCCACCAGCATCCAATCATCTGAGACATTTTATTATTATTATTATTATTATTTTAATTTTCTATTTTAATTTTATTTATTTTTTCTCTCTCATATTTTACAAGTAAAAATCCAATAGGAGGCACATTAGGTAGTTATTTTGTTATTATTACAATTTAATCCATGCTTTTTATCTTATGGCCAATGGATGAGATCTTAGGGCTGTGGGACACACCTATGAATTTTGGGTCATGTAAGGAGAAGATTTAGATGACCCAAATTATTGGAATATATAAGGTTGGATGATGATGGGTGTGGTAGAATGTCTCCATTGTTAGAAGAAAACTTTTTCTTATGAGATTTTTGACCTTATGTTTTAAGAGTCTTGATAATATGACTCGTGGACAAGTTTGGGATCGTAGATCTATATGTCTCAGGATACATGATTCCTTGAGATACATTTTTTTATGGGAAAGTGTGATTGTGTATCCCGAGACATACATATCTATGATTTCCGAACTTGTCCATGTCATGGAGTCATTTGGGTATGCCACCTTGCGAGTCATATTATCACGACTCATGTTTTAAATATAATTATGTTTAAAATGCAAATTTATTTTATATTTTAATGATAAAAATGAAGATTTTGTTGTAATTTTCCAATGTCATTTTTGTATGTATTGTAATTTCTTAAAGGGTTGGGATCTATTGACTCCTAAAATAACTCATGGAAAAAAACACATAATCCTTTAGACACAAAATACAATGGTTAAGATTTATGAGTATCTTCAAAAAACAAATCTCGGAGATATTTATCCCAATGATAAATCTCAACCATTGGATATTACATTTAAAGGATTGGGATCATGTGTTTTTTTCAAGAGAGTCATGCTTAGGAGTCAAGCCATCGTCACCCTTTCTTAAAATTTTACTTACAAAAATACCACTGCACAATGCTAATAAAACTCTTATTTTTTAAAATTAAAAGATAAAATAATATTTGTTTAATGTCAGCTAGCTTGAGATATAAATGGTTTTCTAATAGATTTACGTTGAGCATTGTTACTCTCTTTTGGGGGTTCAATTATATTATACCATTCTTATTTTTAAAGATCTTTTTTTGCAAACTTAGATTTGTAAAAGGATTTCTTGCATTATGAACAAAGAAAACAAAAAAGAAAAAGAAAAAGAAAAAAAAGGGAAATAAAAATAAAAGGAAGACATGTCTGTACAGAGAGAAGAATAATAGTTGTTAACCTGTTTGAAAATAAGACATGCTTGTTGTTAACATGGATAACAATAATAGTTTCAAATGATATCTTAACAACTTCCAATACTTTAAAAATACTCCTACAAAAAGAAATGCATAATACGTAAGATACTTCCTACGACATTGCGTTGGACATTGAGTTGATGTTGAGGTGTACTCATAACCTCTTGAGTGAGAAGTATCTATGGTTCTGAGGACACCTTCACATCAGCTTAGTGTCCAACACGGTGTCCTACACTGTCATGGGTATCCTTACCCTTTGGGTGAGACTAATCTCGTAGTCACAAGCATCACCCCCTCGGGAAGTCTTACATGCAATAGGTTGTCGAGGGCCAATCAGGTCTTGGAGGGTGACCCCAAAGAATTCATTGTTTTGTGGGATTTCGAACACTTAACCTACTCTTTCTAAAGAGCTTATCAAGGCTCGGCTTGCCACTAAGTCAACCCCTTTGGGTTACAATCACTCTTAACATTGTTCAAAAGGAAAACATGCAAAATCAATGGCTATATCCAATTTTCAAAATATCACTAAATGTTAGAAAATCTTTAAAAAATAATCAATTTATATAATAAAACACTATGGTAGATCTCACTCTCTTTGTCTCAATATATAATAATATATCTCGAGGATTGATTTTATCTTTTTATCTTTTCTTTTCTTTCTCTTTCAAAAAATACCCCTAGCTTAATTATTTTTTCTTCTTTTAACCCCCCCCCCCCCCCCCAAACCCAACTTTGTTATTTTCCTCTTCTCTTACCCTAATAATAATATATTTTTAACTTTATTAATTTTTCTTTTTTACCCT
Source organism: Akebia trifoliata (assembly GCF_017979445.1). Taxonomy (NCBI): domain Eukaryota; kingdom Viridiplantae; phylum Streptophyta; class Magnoliopsida; order Ranunculales; family Lardizabalaceae; genus Akebia; species Akebia trifoliata. The sequence continues at coordinate 30,383,382 of NC_141381.1, forward strand.
TTACCCCGAAGAAGAAGAAGCATGTGCAGTTGTGCCATTGGCATGAGCAAACTCTAGTATTATCTTAATGTCTTAATTTCTAGACTTAGACCCATAGCTTTGAGGGCTCGACAAATTGCAAAACAACTTTTGAGATCTGCGTTCAAGCTAGGTTACCCATCAAAGAAAAAAAAAATGTCTTTATTTCTTTTATCATAAAAGATAAATAAAATTATTTCTAAAAATATTAATGAAAAAACATATTATCAGGATTGTAACATCCGATACTTTACATATTTGTGAGGGGAGTTTAGGTAAGACTGACACAAAATTATTGATTCACACACATGCATGTAGTTCGATTGAGATGATATTATATACGCTAATGATTTTTTGACTCGAAAATTTTCACTTTATCTATACTTGATTGACGTGGCAAGGACACATAATCGTTGATCTTTTCCTTGTGTATCTCAAAGAAAAAGATCTTTGGTTTTGTGCCCTTGCCAGTAGTTTAGTTGAGTACCGATTGAGTGAAAATTTTAAGAGTAAGAAAATACGAATCTATTGTCATAAATCATTCCAACTTTGGGCTTGTTTATAATGTCCAATTGCTATTACACAAATTATATTTTTTTTCATTTGCAGTTTCTCCATCTAAACTGATTGAGTGTCAGAAAACAATGAACAAGTGGGTCACATGGGCAGCTGATGGACCAGATTTACTCTCAATTTTTATTACTTTTCGGACAAAAAACAGAGAATATTTATATTTTTAAGAGTTGGAACAGTGGGAAATTATAGGTGGAGATGGAGATGGAAGGGTTCATTGGATTCTCTGGCGATTCGTAAAGCCAGGGTTGGAGTGTTGGACTAAGTTAACTATCACAAGAGACAGGTGATGTTTGTCTCCATCTTAGATTTTAATAATCCCACGTGTCACTTCAAACTGCTTCTGAGATACTTCCTTCCCACGACTATCCTTTCCGTTGTTTAGTTATATCCAATAAAGATGAGCCACGTGGATAATCAAAAGAAAACTCTTTATTCTATTTCTACTACGGTGGCAGAAATTAATAAATTTTTCCATTTGACCCACCACGTGGCTTGCGTAGAGGGAAAAGTAAGATAACATCATGTAATGTAATGGCCTGGCCCGGCCCCACCTAAGAGATCAAGTCGTTTACCAAACTAACGGAGTTCTAAAACAAAATCCAACCGTTCAAATAGAACTCCATTAACGCGTGACAAAGAAGATGTCAACGCGCGGGCGATTTCTTCATTGGGTGATAGCTGATAATCCAAACCGTTGGATGCAAGAGTTCGATTGACAATTAGATCTTCTAGAAACTTCTCGAGAATAAAAAATAGAGGTTCCCAAAACCTCATGAAAATTCTTGACAAAGTCAAAGTTTTGACTCTTGATTGATCTCCGTTCCTTTTTTTTAACTTTTCAAACGTGCATCTACGTTATAATAATGGGAGAAGGTGGCCGTTTTATTACACAAATACATATTAATTTTCTTTTATAAAAAAAATTACAAACATAATTAGGATAAATCACACTTGAATAATGATTTTCTGACTTCTTCCTCTAACATACTAACCCTCACTCTCCACCCGTGGCATGTGATAGAATTGTAATTTTTCTTTTTCGAGATACACAACTGCACATGTTTACGAGAATGTGCAGTTGTGCATCCCAATGCAAGAAAATCAATAATTTTATCACATGTCACATTGGGAGAGTATGTCACGACTTCAACTCCTGCTGTGGAGGATATTTTTTTTGCTCATAAAACTCACAGAAATTTGGAATCCATCAATCACATGTACCTATGTGTATTGAATGGCATTCTTAATTTACAAAAGTACTTTTTTCATTTCAAAACTATCCTTTTATGCTTGACGTGACAAGCAACGAAGAGTCTCGTGGGCAAAAAATGACTCTTGGTTGTGTATTAAAAAAATGTTTTACTTTATTATAAGGAAAAATTATTTAACGGTCCTTAATGAAATATTTTCTTTCTAATTAGTCCTTAACTTTTAAGAGTTGGTTAAACAATTTATTTAGTAAATCCCGCTTTTTTAATCAGTCTCTAAATCCCATCCTAGACATTTCTCACGATTGAAATGTTAAAACTGTTCTAATCATTCAAACTCATCATTTTTGTAAAAAAAAAAAAATAAATTTCAACATTCCAATATAATTTTAGAGGTTCCATTCTGATAGAAAAGATTTGAGAAAGAAAAAAAAATCATTTTCAAATATTTTAAAGATGTATGTAAAAAAAAATTAAGACTTTTCAATTATTTTACTTCATTTTTTTTTAAATATTTTCATACATTTCAAACATATTATAACCTGAGATGAGATGGAGAGACCATTGAGAAAAGAAAATTATACTGAATGGACTATTAAGAAAAACCTTAGTACTTAGGGACTAATTGGAAAGAAAAAACCTTCCATCAGGGATCATTAAATAATTTTCCTTTATTATATAGACCAAATTCTTTTTCATAGACACGACAAGGTAGATTTGAGTTGAGAATGGATACAAAATTCTCAAATAACATCTCATCGTTAATGCCAACTGAGGTAACTTCAATTGTCATACCAAATTTTAAAAAATTATCATACAAAAATTTCTCGACAACTTATACTTTTAAGACTATTTGATGCGAAGAAATCTGTAAAGCTATTGCCAAAGATAACACAAACCAGCCAACTTTTATTTTTTCGATAGGTAAATAATCTAATCCAAAATATTGTTGTCGTCGTCGATATCTAGACAAAATTTTTCTAGATTTTTTTTTTTGCTTATCATGGGTATCCCCACCCATCGGGCAAGACTGATCCCACTGTCACATGCACCGCCCCCCTCGGAAAGTCCTACACAAAGAATTCATTTATACAAAAAAAAAAATCTTCAAGATTTTCAAATGAAGACTAGTCGATGTCTAGAGATGCAGAGTGAAGGAAGATGGGGTGATCGGACATTTAAATAACCAAAATGAAAGAAAAATACTCTATACAACAAAGGGTGGGGAGCATTCAAGGGTACGCGGAGCCACCCGACTATTTTTTTTTTTTAGGATACAAATAAACAACATCTGCATTTCATGTTTGGGGATGAGTTGTAGTGGAGTGTTGATTTAACGGAGCACAGATCTGACTTTCTTCCTATCTGGTCCAAATACCTGCAGCGAAGCGAGACCTCAATAAGTAAACTCTTTCATAATTTCGTAAATTGTTACATCGGTATCGATCTTATAATTTAATAAATTGAATCAGAAAAGTTGGGAGGAATCAATCTTTTTTTTTTTTATTTTTTTAATTTAGGTACTTTTCTTAGAAAGGGGGGAAAAAAACAACAAAAGCCGACAATGGAGAAAGAACATTCAGATTTGGAGGAAATAGAATTTACCTCGGCTCCGTATTGTTTCACGTAAACGTTGGTGAAAAGCTCGGAAGGATTAGGCATTGGGCTTTCCTGATAACATGAAAAAGAAGCAAAGCTCATAGTGAATAGAAACAAGTCATTGACTAGCTAAGAAGCATCTTTCCTCTAATAAGTAACATAAATATAATTTTTTTTTTTTTTGGGTGTTTTATTATATAAAATTTCTTCGTACCTTCGCTTGAGCAATCGCTTCATCTACTTCTTTTCTAGCATGCTTCTCAATATCCTGCAATTAGAATCCATCGCGCATTTCAGCCTTTTCATGCATGGAGTTACTATTTATTACTAGAGCTGCTATTGGGCACCCCAACTTTTACTTATTACACCCCAATTTCTTAAATTATTTATCACCCTTCAATTATAGATTAAAACATACTCTTCAAACATTACAAAGGTTTGACTCAAATTACAATTCTCAACATTACAAAACATTATAACATTCTCTCAAACAATTTTAGTATTTGTTTACAATTATCATTAGGCTGCTAATATAAAATCCAAAACCCAAAAAATAAAAATCTAACCAAAAATAAATTAAATGAGAGCTTCTATTTGGCACCCCAACTTTTACTTATTCTAAACCATTCATTTATTTTTAATTGGGGTGTAATAAGTAAAAGTTGGGGTGCCAATAGCAGCTCTTTCTTTTCTTACTCCTAAACTAAGCACTGATTTCGCGCAACCTCCAATGAGGGTGAGCTAACCCCAAAAAACTGGTCCAAAGAGAGAGCACAAATCTGACTAAGATACAGCTCAATGATGAAAGCAATCCAAATGAGCCCATTTCTTTGATACTCAATTACGTTCGAAACAAGAGTTGAATGACTACCTTCAGTTCTTTTTCAGTGGCTAGCTCATGAGACAATAACAACTTTCTTATTCTTTCAATTGGATCACGCTCCTGAGAATCAAATTCCACCAAAAATAAGAAAACAAAATACGCCCAAACCCTGTAAGACCAATTATCGCAATTTGGCAAAAAAGAAGAAAAAAAAAAGAGAGAGATTGTCAAACCTGTCTCACACCAGTTATCTCATCACGTGTTCGGTAGGTGCTCCCTGGATCTGACATGGAGTGTCCATGGTATCTATAAGTGTCCATTTCAAGAATCTGAACACCAATATAGGGAAAAGTGATCAATAAAATTAATTTCACATCATTCACATAAAAGGATAATTCAAGCAGTAATTACAACCAGGAATTTCAAACCATTTCGAATCATCAACAAACAATTAGAAATCAATCCTCTAAGTTCAAACAGATTCATTGATCAGTGATTCATGTTAGAATGTCTTGTATTCTTTTGGGGAAAGTCGTCTAGGGTTTCTTTATTGGGAAGGCGATACATGTTTTTCTCTGTTCTCGTTTTGCTAGTCACTTAGTGATGATGTGAGAGGGCCATATCATCTCACTGTGACTTTCAATGCATTCCAACTCCATAATTGACTCACATATATTGAAACATCAAATCGTTTTTTCCCCTCAAATTACACATAGATACAAAGTGTACAATTCGGGGGAAAAAAAAAAACTCACGATGGGTCCATTATGCAGGGCATAGTCCTTGGCAAATCTACACGCTTGCTTCACAGCAAGAGCATCCATACCATCTACCTGTCATACAAATATAGAAAAATTGAAGAACCGTAACCAACAAGAAATAGGATATAACTGATGATTAAAATATATAATTGCTTAATACTTTCTTATGTATCTATCCATCATTCGAAAGAGCTGATGCAGGTGGTGGTTTCAAAATGGAATGGACAATTTGATCATGTCGAACACTTCAAGTTAGTGTAGATGCTTAAACAATTAAATATTTGTCGGTTTCCCTACCTTGTAAGATAACCTACACCAAACATGGGACTTGCATTCCTTGCCAACATAAACCTCTCTGCTCAATTGCATCAAAGCCTCAAAAGTGATTCTCATGAATTTTATCAGCATATTAATTTAAAAGGGAATGCTAGTCCAAGAACTCATGGAGACCTTAGTATTCTCCAATACATTCTTTTTCCAATAATACTCTTGCCTATTTTGTTTTTTACCGAATTACCGCCAACATAATAAAGGCATAAGAGTATAACAAATGTATTTATTATGTAAAAGACTAACATGCCATTGTCTTTTTTTACTAAAAGACAAAATGGGTAAAGGTATTATTGAAAAAAAGAATGTGGTGTACAATGCAAACGTTCCCATAAGGTCTTGGACATTTCCGAAGATTATGTTTCCCACTAACACATAAATGGGGATCAGTGAAATCTCAATATCGATTCTTGATCTATTAAAAAATAAAAACCAAAGAAGTTGAACAGTCTTTTGCACCACCCCATACTTCAAACACATCAAAGGACAATTGAGACAATTAGTACCTTTATTTTTGCAATTACAAGCCAGCTAAATTAGAGATACATATATTTTCCATTAGATCAAATTAAAAACTAATAAAACCCAAAACAAATCAAATCAATCAAATAACAATATATTATCCAAAAATTCTTCCTCACCTTCAAACCAGGAACAAAATCACCTCGCTTATAATAAGCTGAACTCTTTGACGCTCTCCATTCTGCAGTCCCCATCCCATCTAAAAGGCAAAATCAAACATAATGAAAACAACTAAATAAAAATAATTAAAAATTCTCCATCAAAGTTCGTTGAATCCCATTACTTACAGTGATTGTTCTCACAAACCAAAACCACGGGCAAATCCCAAAGAGCCGCCATATTAAGTGCCTCAAACAACTGCCCCTGATTCGCAGCGCCATCGCCATATATCGTAAATGTAACGGTCCCATCCTTGGAGTACTTCTGCGCGAACGCTAACCCGCACCCGAGCGGCACTTGGGCACCAACAATTCCATGTCCACCATAGAACCCATTCTCCTTTTTGTAAAAATGCATCGACCCTCCTTTTCCCTTGGAACCTCCGTCTTTACGACCCATTAATTCGGAGAAAACCTCGAAGAGGGTCCCACCTCGACCTAGATAAATACAGTGATCACGATAAGCGGTGATGATGCAATCTTTCTTGGTGATTGCAGCTTCCATGCCTACAGAGACGGCTTCTTGACCATCGTAGAGATGGCAGAAACCTCGAATGAGTTTGGATTTGTAGAGAGAGTCAGCAGCGATTTCCATGCGGCGCGTTAAGGACATGTGTTTGAAGAAGGCGAGGAGTTCTTTTGGGGTGGTTTCGACTGTCCGAGATGGTGGGTTGCATTTGTGGGTCATGAAGGGGAGGGAGGTTTCGATTGTGAGGAGGGTCTTGTCGTGTGTGGTGGAGAATGGACGAGTCAGGGATTGAGAAGAAGAGATGGTGGTGAAGGGTCTGAGTAGGTTGAAAAGACATGAGGAGGAGATGTGGTTGATGAGAGCCATGTTGATTGTCTAATGGTTTGAGCTTCGAACTAAGACTGTTCTCTCATCTGTGTGTCTCATTCACCTCTGTTAATGGCGTGCAGGCGTGGTGTGTGAATCCAGAAGGAAACCTGTGAGTGACAGGTTCAGGTGAGCGAACACCGCAATACGTTTTACTAAGTCGAGACTCGAGAGAAGGCCACGTTCAAAAATTAACACCTAAGTCTTCTACGTGTCGGAAATCAGCTTTTTTTATTTTTTATTTTTTATAATAATCTGATTACCTCACGTGACAAGTTCGACAATCATAGATCTGAGCTCCTCGGGATACATGACAGCACTTCCCATAAAAATGTGTCAAAGAGTCAGGCGGCATAATCTGAATACCCACGTGGCAAATACCTGACGACGAGATAAGTTTGAGCCCTCCTCATGATATATGACTCCCTCGAGATACACTTCATGTATCCCGAGGAACGTAGCCCGAACTTGTCATACCAGGATAATGAATTGAGTTTGCCACGTGGGTAGTCATATTATCATGATTTTTTAAAAAAGAACTAAGATCTCAGTCTCTTGTGAATATGATTTATATCTATTTTTTTTTTTTTATTAAAAATAAAAATAAAAAAGATCACAAAACTGTTTTTTCCCCTTCAAATCCATGTCTTTGAAAATGATTGCTCACTGATCACCCAATATTTTAAGTGTAAAATCTAAATGTATAGTTGATGTGACGCTCTTTCAATCGTTGAATCTATGCTATAGGAACCGTGTGTTACAGAAGAACCGCTTCAGAGAAAAAGGTATTAATCTATGGATGATCAAAATATCTCCAATGGTCTCTCAAATTGGGATGACAATTTCAAATTTTGAAATAACTTCTCATGAAAACACTTCAATGTAATTTCAAATGATGTCTCAAATATAACATATGTTAAAATCGTAGTTATATTTGACATTGATTTTAGTATATTTCTTAATTTGCTAAAGTGAATATTAAATTATAAAAAATGACTTTTGAATTATTGTTTGATCAAATTTCCATCCAAACAAATGAAACGCATTTTTAGGGTTAGTTTTTTTTATTATTACCAAATTGCCATCCAAGCATCCCGATGATTTTTTTAAATGAAGTATTGGAGAGGTACATGTCAAATGCGACATTTTTATACTTTGTTGTCTTAAAAAATAAAATTACTAAAGACAAATTTAGCATTAGCATTGGAAATGCTCACTATTTATTCAGAAATAAGTCAATGCAAAGTTTCAAAAAATCACAATCCTACAATGGGTTGGAGAGGATTAAATTCTATGAAACTTCGATTTTTTTCCCCCAAAAAAAGTTATTTTTCATGGTTGAATTTTACTATTAAATTTGGGAGTTGTGTGAAAGTCCGATAACCGTCCATTTACAAAACCATGGTTAAGTGGAAGTTTGAATTTATCGTTTATTTATTTATTTTATCTGGAAATTTTCCATGATCAATAATTTTCAACTATGCGTGTTTATGAGAATTTTATCTCCCTTCCTTCATTGTGAGAAGTCCTGCAAGGGACATTTTGATTTTGTGTCGAAGAGGGAAGAAGATAATGCAGATAGAGAGGATCACATAAGAAATAGGAACTATGGCAACCCACATCTTTCTTCAGGGGACCTTATAGTTGCACATAAACTTAAAAAAAAAAAAATATTTTTCTTCATAATCCTTGTTTTAACCTATTAATTGTACTTCGTTACGGTGACACGATGACCTAAGTTTTGAGGCTTATTCACATTCTCATGGCTTCGTCTTCTCGAATCCATGAATTGTAATGCAAACATGTTTGCTATATAACAAAGAATTACTTACAAAAAATTATTGAACCAACAATAATTTTTGTGGGTATGATTGAAGAAGGAAAATAAAAACAATCCAAATGGAGTGCAAAGGGAAAATTTTAAGTGATGAGGTGCAATTGGTAGTGGATGATGTGCAGTCAAGTCTCTTTTACTTTCACTTCAAAGTCTTTATGTATTGGCATATTCAAAGATTGCTCATAATTTTCTCAATGTGATCAATTCATACTGTAAAGTGTCTTCCAGTGTAACTCAAAATGTTCAAAATCAGAATTGATGATACCAAAATCAATGTAGAACATTACTGGGCTGGAAACCAGATTGGTTGGCTGAACCTCTGGACCAATTGGTCTGATCAATGCATGGTTTACACTCACCCTCAAATTGATTGGATACATTAATATCTGAATGGTTTGCAACATATCATAAGTGTGCATGAGGAAACCAAAAAAATTGATCACAATTATCTAAGCATTCAATGCCGAAGAATGCAGCTGGAGTACTGGAACATAAACAACAGAAGAAGCACACATCTCTCTCCACCTCTATAAATGACTTGTCCCCATTGTTGCTATTTAGGAAATTAATACCACTTCAACATGACAGATGAGCTTGACAATGGCAATCTAATTCTAAACTGTGGTGAATGTTGTAAAAAGGATAATAATAACAAGGGTCCAAAGTAAGGGTTTATTATACAAATCTAACTGGTCAATAATTAGAACAAACAGCCTGCCTATTTTCTTTGAAGGTTACAGTTAATGAGTTTATGCTCTTTTCTCCCTACGGTATTTGCTCAAATTTATAGGTATTTTGGAAGTCCATAAGTTGCATTCGACAAGTAACGCAATGAAGCAGGAAGTACATACTACAAAATCATATAGTTCTCAAATTAAAATCAGTACAAGATAGACACATTCACAATGCCCTTTAGTCATTGATGTAAGGAACATCAACAACTATTATCACAGAGCAAGAAGCCATGAACTAACAAAATGATACCTCTGCTCAATCAAACTACCGTAAAGATCAGTAGTATGCACGTACGGGATAACCACTTATCACTCTTTCTGCAATCATGATTATTTAGAGAAAATGAAAAGAGTAAAGTTGTATGTGTGTGTGAGTGTAGCGAAGGCTAAAAATGTGTGTCCCAATGCTATCTAGTAGCCAAAACATGCATCAAGAAGTTCAAAGAGATGATATACAAAAGAATACAATCGAAGAATTGGTTTCAATTCTTTATTGAAACTGAAGAGAGTAATAAAATCACATTTAAAAAAAAAAAATCTACTTATATATATATATATATATTCTACAGAGACATTAACAGAGGTCAAAAACATGACCATCGTATTGTTGGTGTTAAGAGTGCTCCTCTAGTAGGCAAAACCTGCATCACGAACTTCTGTGAGAACAGATAAAAAAAATACAATTGAATAATAGCCTTCAATAATTTATCGAAACTGAAGAGAGTAGGCAAACCAGACAATTTAAAATCCAGTTTGGTTGCGGCTAGGAAAATGGCAACTGCGCTCTATCTGTCTTAGTGGATACTAAGACAATAACTTCAAAAGTTATTTGATGCCAATCATAAGGCCAGCATCACAAAGGTGCAATTTCTTGCATGTTCTAGAATGGTACAAAACATAGATGAAGAAAAAAAAAGAATGCATAACTAAGATCACTGTCTAAACACATCATAGAAGTTTAAATTGTCATCAAATTATGGGAATTAATGATCCCCATGTTGAAATAGGGAATGATCAGTACTTTGTGTATAACTCAATTTAGAATTTAGAGCTCATAATGCAAGGTATGGCTTGTTAATGGGATCGATCATGTACCAGGAAATATACTACAGTGATTTCAAACACAGTTACTTTGCAGGGTCATATAAAATTCATGTTCATATCATATGCAAAGAAGTAACACAAATGTATAATATTGGATTTTGATATATTCAGTATCTATACCCCTTATCTATTCACATACCCATAAAAGTCCTCTAAAACATTACATGCAACATGCAGGTAAGAACAGAACTCATAATAGGTCCAGTTCAGTTCCTGATGAGCTTCAAGACCCTATCCCTATACTCAGCATCTTTCTCAATGAAATCAGAACTATGACGATGAACAGAATACATAAGACACAGAAAAGAAGAAACCCCACAAACATTTCAAAATATAAGAGACTCTGTTTTAAGACCTTGTGGTCATGCTATAAGAACGAGCCAATCGGAATGGTGGAGCTCCTCTGTTTACACTTGTGTCCCAGTTTACTGGATCATACTGTTTTCTGCAGCCTGGACAACGCCCATCTGCCTCGAGAATCCTTTTATGGCAGAAGAGACAGAGCCGGAATCCACACAAACAGGGGAGAAAGCTTGAGTCTGTAAGATCCAGATCTTCGTAGCATATTGGACAAGATGAAGGCTGGGAAGTGATACTGCGGAGGGACCATGTGTCGGCTCCACGACCACCACAATGACGATCTGCATGCATCGGAAAGCTATACTGCTTTGAAAGATTGGGTAGACTCTGGGGACGGAAAGCGTCATCAGGCCTCCATGCACGGCTGTTTTCCACAATCCTGATAGCTGGGCCCTTGCATTCTGGTTTCAAAACTCCTTCTCCACAAACCTTGTTTGATAACTTGGGAGGAGTTGCATCAGACCCTAAAGGAGTTTCTTCTTGCGATGGAGGTTCAGAATTTGGGGGGTGGTGCTTGTCATTGGCGGCCAAGGCATCGGCGACCGCCTCCCAGTCGTCCAGGCACCCTTCTTCCTCTTCTTCTGCATCGCTGAAGCTTCCAGAGCAGAATCCACTACTGCTGCTGCTACTACTCCGGGAACCATGTTTCCTTGAATCATTACCACCCAAAGTATTGCTGATCAGATTATTTGTCAAGGAATCCATATCACCCTCACCCCCATTGCTTCTTGACCTCATTTCCAAAATCCCAGATGAACGGTTCGGCTTATCGGTTAGAGGTAAAGGAAACGGAGGCGAACCACCCCCAATTTTTGGTTCCTCCTTGCATCCCTTGTCCTTGGCTGAATTAAACCCAGCCCAACCAAAATCCATTAAAAACTAAAACAAGATCAACTAAGAGGGAGAAAAAAAAAGTTATCTTTTTTTCATGCATCCCACACCCGAGAAAAAAAAGTTACCTTTTTTTTCAATTAAGGAAAGCGTGACGAATCAAACTACCCCTAAAATTTTGACAAAAGTCGAATCACAAAAAAAGATATAGAAAGAGAAATTAAACACAGTGATGAAATCCAGAAATTCACCACGTACCTTGAGAAAGCCATTGCTCGCGCCTCGCATCGAGCTTGCACTGCTTCAATTTCGCCAACCTGTTCGTCTAAACAAAATGAAGAACAAATCAAATAAAAAAAATTGCAGCATTAAAGAATAAATTACATGCACACAAGTAACCGAGTTGGAGACCAACAAAGAGGTTAATCGATTTCTTACCCTCTTTTTCTTCCCGAAATCCTTCGAGAACGCATGAACAGAACGGTTCTGAATCGCATCAAAGCCCATCGTTTCGTCTTCCTTTGTGAAACAAACAGATTTCTGAAAAACCTAATTTTTTAGAGAGATAAAACCCCAGATATTTCAAAGGAGACCCCACGAAATGGAGAGAGATAGAGAGAGAGAGAGTGGCCAACAAAAGCGTCCTTAATTCTAATTTCTTCGACGCTTAATTTAATAATCGAACCCCCTGGTCTGCATATAAGATCAAGTTACCATACTACCCCTGGTGTTTAATAAATTTACGGATTCACCCACTTATCAGTTATCAATGCGTCACTTGTTGAAAAATCTCCCTCTATCTTTCATAAATATCCAATCAGTCCAACTTCTTGAGTGTGGGTCCACCATTAGTGGGCCTTACACGTATGGGATATTTAGGCCCAAAGTAGGATTGAGAGCCCGAGCTCGAGCTCTCACGCAATGCAGATTCTTCCCGCCACACGAACGCATCCTCTCTTCTCAACAACATTCTTCAACCAATGTAGCACTCTGGTTCTCCACTCAAACACACACTATCGAAAATTAGGGTTTTGTTGCCCCAAAAGATTTCGCACATCGAAGCTAAGTTCGTATCGATTTCCCAAATCTCAGGATTCTCCAAGTTCAAGTTTCATTCCTCCACTAGAGGGACAGATCTCTGATGCTGATGAAGACGACGACGAAGACGAAGAAGTTGCAGAGGAATACGAGGATCTCGTTGGGGAAGGTTCGGATGGTGATGAAGAAGGCGAATTCGAGATCGATAGGCCTTCGTCTCGCTACGAGGAGCATAAATGGCAGAGAGTGGAGAGACTTCGATCCGAAGTCAGAGAGTTTGGAGAGGGAATTATCGATTTTGATGAACTCGCATCTATTTACGACTTCCGAATCGACGAATTCCAGGTTTCTATTGTTGATTTGTTGCACTCCTCTTTTAAATCCACCTATTTTAGCTATTTTTCTGTAGAAAAAAAACATTTTTTTTTAAATTTGAAGTTTTCTTTTTTTTGCAGCGATTGGCCATACAAGCATTCCTTAGAGGTTCATCGATTGTTGTTTCTGCACCGACGAGCAGCGGAAAGACCCTGATAGCAGAAGCTGCAGCAGTGGCCACAGTTGCAAGGGGAAGGCGTATCCTCTATACGACTCCATTGAAGGCCTTGTCCAACCAGAAATACCGAGAATTCTGGTATAAAATCCTTCTTTTCGTTGTTTTACAGTGAAACGGAACCATATTGATGATTCTTCCACTTGCCATACATATATTTGAGATTTTTCTTGAATACATTTGTGAAGCTAATATATGAGATAACAAAAGTATTTCTGTTGTATTTTGTATTTTGTTTGTATTTTTTCTTCAGTGAGACATTCGGGGAAAGTGTCGTTGGCCTTCTTACTGGAGATTCTGTAGTTAACAAAGACGCTCAGATTTTAATTATGACTACGGAAATTCTGCGCAATATGCTGTATCAAAGGTACCCTTTCAATAACAATGGGCTTTATATTAATGCGCTAAGTTAACGCATCTTTAATGTTTCAACTTTCAATAAGCTACCATATAACCGTAGCCTTATGGATAAGATGCCTGACTTTTAAACAGAAAATTGTGGGTTCTTTCCTTCTGGATGTCATTTGAAAATGACTCCTTCAAATATAAATGATTCAAAGGGATTGAAATGTTTTTTAGCAAAGGTTGCATTTTTTTTTTTTTAAAACTTAGATTCTTGACATCATTTAAATCTCTGGTTTTTGTGTGTGTGTCTGCAGAGATTCCATTGTTTTTTATTTTTTTCCGAATATTTTTCTTTTTCTGATTTTGGTTTATTTTATAATGTTTTGGTCAAATCATTTAACACATACCAATGCAAACTGAAACATTCCGATACAAACCGGTACCAATTGAAACATTTAATTTCATGAATGCTTCATATCGGAATTTCAGAAACCTATACGTGATACATTGCAATAGGGTATTATGCTTTGAATCATGTAAATATAGGCACACTTTTCTTCACAAATTAAAGTGCATTACCAATAACCATTCCTTTTTTACATTTATTATTTTTTGGACTAGATGTACAATCAAGGCAGCAGTGTAATGGAACTCATAGTTTATGTGTTATGAATCATAACAGCGAAGCCATAAAAGTGATTTGAATTATTATCAGTTCTGAACATGTGTGTGCGGTTGGATTCATTTTGAAGAATTGACACTAAACACCACTGTAGCCTGAGAAATTAACTGTTAGCATATACTTTTACGTTAATGGATTTGGTGTAGTGAAGACATGAGCCCCAATTTGATTTATTTAGGTGCAAGCAACACAACTTAATTTTAAAATCCAGTGCTCATCATTTATTGTCTTTGAAAATGATTAAAATGCTAACAAATGATTTATTTATCGTGCATATTTACATTAAATGCTAATTCTTCAAGGAATTTTTTCATTTTTATCCATATCTCTTGCTTTATCTATTTCTCTACCATCTCTCTCTATGTGTTTGTGGTGTGCATGTTTCTGCATTTGTGTGTGCGTGAGTGAGTGAGTGTGTGTGTGTGAGATTAGAGACGGTTGTTTATTACTGCTTCTTGTTTAGTGTTGGAATGGCTTCTTCAAGTAGTGGATTGTTTCATGTTGATGTCGTTGTTTTGGATGAAGTACATTATCTCAGCGACATATCTCGGGGTACAGTTTGGGAAGAAATAGTATGTCTTTATCTTATCCTGGTTATCAGTTATTGTTTGTGCGTACTTTGGCTCCCACGTTTATAGATATCATTCTAATCATGCGTATAAAATACTCCAGGTAATTTATTGTCCAAAAGAAGTTCAACTTATATGTCTTTCGGCAACAGTTGCAAATGCTGATGAGCTGGCAGGTTGGATTGGACAGGTATTGCACATTTCAGATCAATCTAGTCCCATTACTATGTCTGCAAAGTGATTTCAATAGTATGGAAATATTTGAACAATAGGATTTCAAATTTTCTATTCCATCCCACATGAAGTGTAAGAGGTGATGCCTCGCGCAATGACCTGATTTCAGCCAGTATGTCCTTTACTACCATATATTCTTCCAACCTTTTGGTACCATATATTTGTGATCTGTTGTGATATTTGACAAATTGGTGTATGGCTTTTCCTTGAAAATCAAAATTGCCTCAAGGAAATAAATACCTCTAGATGCTTTTCAACTTTCAGTTGACAATTTTTTGGCATTCCTTTTTCATCTGGACCTACTATTCTAGACCAATAAACTTGCCTCTACCCCATGAAGTTGATAACTGATTCATCATAGGGCTCCTTTAGCAACTAGGAATTGAATTCCCTTGTTTCTTTATCTGATAAATAAAAGATGGGATTCCACCTTATTTGCTTGGCATGAAATTAAATTATTCAACAATTTTGTGGATCGATGCTTTACTCTGTCCATTGCATCTGTTGATGTTCACATGACGGATATATATTGCATGGTGATTCATGTATTCAAGTCATTTATATTACATACCCCTAACCAATTTGTATATCAAAGCATGATTCTGACCTTATGACGTGTGACATTTGGGATGCGATGGCTCTCATGGCAACACTCTGGTGTAAGTTTCACCAGATGGGCTAGACCTAGCTTTTGACCTTCTCAAGAATACAGCTTAGAGTGGCGACGGGGGAAGTTAACCCAAAGCCTCTCTGTTCCACTACTTCTGCACACCTCTATCTTCTATACCCAATCTCTTGCAAACATCTGCAATATCTTCCTTCCACTTCCTTATTGCATTTCTTGTTATAGATCTCCTATCTTTGCTCCCCAAACCCTTTATGCTCCTTGGAGCTAGCATCAATGTCTTTATAACTATTTTTAACAACCCCCCCCCCCCCCCCCCCCCGGGTGCCCCCAAATTCACCTTCCTCACTCATTCTTCTGAATAGATTTAATGCCAAAGTTTCGTTGGAAAAATTAAATGGAGGAGCAAGATTCTTTGAAGAGTTTGTAATTAGGTGGAAAGTTGTTTGTTCTTCTTAGCTTGTCGGCTTCTTGTTTTTCGGTGGTTCCTTTTGTACATTCTCCGCTTTTTCAATAAAATTATACTTATAAAAAAAAAAAGATTCAATTTTCCGATATCAGATTTTTGGGACAAGTTTTTGATAGTGGTGATGATGAAGAATGTAGCTGGTATATTGATGCTTATGGAAACAACTTGGTTGGTCCTTTTATAGCTAATGAGTATGGGACCTTCACTACTTGAGTTCTATAAGTAATTGATTTTTGCAGAGAATCTTTCCTCTTTTAGAAAAGGCTTTCATCATTTAACACCCTTTTTTACTTTATCCCAAAGCAATAAAATGGCAAAAAAATTATTTGGAAGAATAAACCTTTTTATTTGGTAAATTTATTCTTTCTTTCTTTTTTCTTTTGCTTTTTTGATTAGAAGCTGGTGGTTTTTTATTCATTGCGCACTCTTTCTTTTATTCTATGATCATTATGTTGATCCCCCAGCTATACTGTTTTTGATATTGTTCTCAGGGTTTCTTTTCAAGCTTTGTATATCAATTCATAATCATGTCATTAGCCATTGTCCTTGTATTTTTTGCAAATTTAATTTTTATTAAGTTGTATATAATCTCGCAAAGGCATGTGTCTGATTGTTATGTTGTCTTGGGTCTTTTTTCTTCTTCCTGTTTTTAAGCTTAAATTTTAAACATGGTACCTTTAAAAGGAGGTACAAGGAGATTTAGAATAACTTATTGTGTAAATGTTGAGTATGTTACCCTCTTGTGATCTGTTTCTTCTGCTTAGGAATGCCAAAAATGTGAACAAATATTTAATGTGGGCGATCTCCAGGACCTCTAAAGGATCAAATTGTTAATTTATTCGTAATTCTTTTCTTTATATACTCTTCTTGTTTTGGTCTAGATTCATGGTGCAACAGAGTTGGTAACATCGATAAAACGTCCAGTTCCATTAACTTGGCATTTTTCTATGAAGAATTCTTTGTTACCACTTCTTAATGAGAAAGGGACAAGCATGAATAGGTACCTCTCTATTCTTCCTTTGAATACCTAATTTTTGGGTAATGATTTTTTTTTTTACTTCTCTAATAATGTGTAAAACATTGTATAATTCAATTTTGATATTTAATCCTAGGATATTGGCAACAATAATCTAATATCTAACCATCCATTTCCTCTCAACCTTCTTTCTTGATGGTAAATCACTACCATGTGCTCATTTTGATTATTAGTGATTGTCAATACCTAAATCTGGGCATATTAGATATTAATATGTTGATGACTTCCATCATGAGTGACACAATATGCATATGATATTGAGTAATGGTGATTCAGTTATGTTTTACACTCATGTTGTAAGAGTACGTCAAGGTTGAGGAAGCACCAACAGTGTCAGTTGTGAAGACCGTACTCGCTACTGAGGTTGAATGTATTATATTACCTCCCACAGCCTCTCTCTTTCTCTCTAGTTTCGCTGGATCTGTTACGGTGATTCAGAGCTTTGATTACTTGAGTTGCATTGAACCCAGTGTTGGAGGGAATTAAACCCAGGTCTCTGGGGTATCAAATTTCCCTGTGTCATACCTGTACAAAAACGTACCAAAGTGTATCCTACTATGTTGTACAGTAGACTATTTTGCACGTCAATACTTTCTTGTTCTTACCTATTCTTTATTTAAAATTATTTAATTGTATAATACTTTAATGTTTTTTAATGGTACTCTATAGCATCAGTTATTATAAATGTCATCGTGATTATTTTTAGTATAGGTGATTCTAGGTTTAGTTTAATTCCTTTAAACACCATTTTGTGTTAATCAAGCACAGCCCAGAGAAATCTATGGGACTGTATATAATATTAAATATAAGTATAATATGTAAGATTGTTATATATTGTTGGGCAGGGTTAAGCTGACACTTAAGTTTTTGATCTTTGAATCCTCAAATTTTCATACCACAGTGCCAATGCTGTTCTTAGAATCCCTTGAGAGATGAAATTTGGGAGTCCACTTATGTTAATATCAGTTCTCAGTACCTCTATCCATATTCTTTTTGTCTTCCTCTCGCTTTTTTAAAAGCTTCAACTTGGGAAGGTGAAGTTGCTTGAGATGAAATGGGATTTAAAACGAACAAGATCTGTGTATGGTCTTTCAACTTCTATCACTGATTAAGAAGTTCAGGATTCTAAATTGGTTTAAATCTAGATCTGGTTGTTATCTCCCAAATAGTTTGTCATGTTTACTGTCATCAATAAGAATGGGGGCATTTTAGTTTTCCAATTCAGGCTTTCTAAAACATTATTGAATGTTGATGCTGCTCACTCATACTAATTTGGTCTACACTTTTGATCTGTTTATATCTTGTACCAGATTCTGTTTACTTTTGTCCTGGAACCCACTGGTTGAAATCCATTCACTGTTTATATTTTCAATTTGTGTTGAAACAGGAAGCTGTCACTCAATTATTTACATCTCTCTGGTGCTGGAGTTAAATCCTACAATGAAGATGGATCTAGAAGGAATTTTAGAAAGCGAGAATATGGACAGAGCTACAATAGTGTTACTAATATGTATGGACGGTCATCTCTATCAAAGAATGACATCAACACAATCCGCCGTTCACAAGTATGGACTTAAGTTCAGTATTTTGTTTTCTAGTATGGTATTATTCATTTTTGAAATGTTTGCATGGAGTTACTTTGACTAGTCCTATTCTTTTAAATCATAGACTATAGATACTTTGAACTGTAAGGCCTTTTTTTTTCGCTTCTTTCTGCACCCCAGGTTCCTGAGGTTAGAGATACATTATGGCACCTTAGGGCAAGGGATATGCTGCCAGCTATTTGGTTTATTTTTAGCAGGAAAGGATGTGATGCATCTGTTCAGTATCTTGAAGATTGCAAACTTTTGGACGATTGTGAGGTGGTTGAAGTTGAACTGGCCTTGAAGAAGTTCCGTATTAAGTATCCTGATGCTGTCAGAGAGCCTGCCATAAAAGGCCTTCGACAAGGGGTTGCTGCACATCATGCTGGATGCCTACCTCTGTGGAAATCGTTTATTGAAGAGTTGTTTCAGCGAGGACTAGTTAAGATTGTCTTTGCTACTGAAACACTTGCTGCTGGAATTAACATGCCTGCTAGGACAGCTGTCATTGCATCTCTTAGTAAAAGAACTGAAACTGGTCGTATCCATTTAAGCTCAAATGAATTGCTTCAAATGGCTGGGCGAGCTGGGCGTAGAGGAATTGATGTTAGAGGGCATGTAGTTCTCGTTCAAACTCCCTTTGAAGGAGCCGAAGAGTGCTGCAAAGTTCTCTTTGCTGGCTTAGAGCCTCTTGTTTCACAGTTTACTGCATCATATGGAATGGTGCTGAATCTCCTTGCTGTATGTTCCTTCACCAATTGTAAATTTAGTTTAACATTATTAAGGCTGATGCACTTCAGTAATTAACATGATCTTAGTGCTATATAGGGTGCAAAAGTTACTCGTGTGTTGAAGGAAACAGTTGATGTGAAAGTTTCACAAGCAGGACGATCGTTGGAAGAAGCTAGAAAGCTAGTTGAGCGAAGCTTTGGTAACTATGTTGGAAGCAATGTTATGCTTGCTGCCAAAGAGGAGCTTAATATAATACAAAAAGAGATTGAATTGCTGACTTTAGAAGTTAGTGATGATGCTGTTGATAGGCAAAGTCAGAGGCAGTTATCTGAGATGGCATACAGGGAGATTTCTGACTTGCAGGAAGAATTACGGGTATTTCATTGTTGGAATGTGCTTTTCCTTGCTTTGTTCATGATTTAGATGCAGTGACTTTCTTCTTGGTTCAATATCAAGTAACTGTTTGGCTTTTTTCATATATAAAGTTCTCGAAGTCAAGAGGTGACCTCCCTGGTGTATCTTTTAGGTGTTCGAGGAATCTATTTGTACTAAAATATTATGCTCTAGTCTACGTGATAAAGTTCAATGTCATTCCTCTTGATTTGTGATATAATTTGTAGAATGAAGGCCCATGTTTCAACAGTCAAATATGAACAGCTTTCTTTGGTGCATATCTGGTATTCATACTGTCCGCACTCTGCATAGATAACAATGGGTTCCACACAAAGTGCTCCTCCCGTATGGTCAAGATAAACTCTTGCATTTTTACACTCTCTGATGACCTAATGAATCATTTTCATTATTTATATCTAATACCTGTATTTTAGATTCTTAAACATTTAATCCCACTCTTTATACAATTTAAGAGTGAAAATCACCTTAATGAGAGTTGGGAGTTTTTCAAATAGGAGGTCAATGTTTTTTCCCCTGGAGATGGTAATTTTTCCATTAATATGTTCGATTGCACGTGGAAAATAGGGTGGAAAATCAATTACCATGGAAAATGACATTTTTCATGTGTTTGGTTGCATTTTTCCACGGAAATTCATTTTCCACCCCAATCAAAAAGTCCACCAAAACATGGATTCACTTTCCCACCCATATGGGTGGGAAAGTGAAATCCATCTAAATTTTTCATCCCCAAAATATCTTCTTCTTCTTCTTCTTCTTCATTCATATCTTTTTCTTCCCCACCACTATCATCACACTCAACTTCACTGTCGTAAAATATCTTCTTCTTCTTCTTCATTCATATCTTTTTCTTCCCCACCACTACTATCACACTCAACTTCACTGTCGTCGCCCACTTTCTCTCCCTTTCTCTCTCTCTTTCCTCTTCTTCTTCTTCCCTCACCTCCACCGCCACCGCCACCACCACCACCACTTCCTCCCCTCTTCTTCCTCATCATCTTCTTCCTCACTTGCCTCCAGCGAGGCCGCCACCACCACCACGCCTCCCCCCCCCCCCCCCCCCTTTTCTCTCTTTCTTCCTCTTTCTCTTCCTCTTCTTCTTCTTTATTTTTCCCTCTTATTTTTTTCAAAGTAGCATCAAACAATGGATTTAACTTTTCCATCATTTCCATTTTTCCATGGATTTTAATTTCCCATGCAATCAAACGTACCCTAAGGTTTTTTTAATAGCTGATTTGCTGACCTAATTCTTTTCTTCAGAGGAAAATAAAGTATCCATAGCTTTAGAAGAGAAATCCTACTGATTCCAACTATCTTGTTCTTTAGTGATGCATGTATCTGTACAGGACCACACATTTAAAAATATTTTGACTTTTGGGATGGTTGCATCTTTCTCAGGTAGAGAAACAACTGAGGACTGAATTACGACGGAGGATGGAATTGAAGAGAATGACTTCTTTGAAACCTCTATTAAAGGAGATGGAAGATGGGCGTTTACCCTTTATCTGTTTACACTATAAAGATATTGAAGGAGTTCAACATTCAGTCTCTGCTGTTTATTTGGGGAAGGTCGATTCTCTTTCTGGTTCAAAAGTCAATAACATGGTGAGCATCACAATTTTCAGACTTTCTGAATTTGTTTTTACTGACCTTTAATGATGAACTTTCTTGCAACATGCTTGAAAGTTGAGACACTTCAGATGACCTGATCATATGATTACATTTTGGTTTCTGTTTTTCTTTCCTGTGCAGTTAGTAAAGCTAACTATTTATCACCCCTTACCATAGAATCCTCATGAATATAAAATCATCAAAGAACAGCCCCCTTCTGTCCTAAAAAAATTTGGCCATAAAATATAAAGGATTTAACATGTAAAACAATGGAGTGGATCTTTTCTTCATTTCCTTTGAATACTCTTCTCTTGTGCTCCTTCGAAAGTCCCCAATGTGCCAAAAACAGAAGTGGTCTCAAAGTAATTCCTTTTTCCAGTGAGAAGTGTGCCATCTTATAAAGAGGCCCGATACCAATTCTGCTAATTGTTCTTGTTTCTTGTCATCATTTCAGTTCAGGTCAATAAGTTGCACCATTTTATATGATACAATTGTGTTATTATTTTTAGACCTTCCATGCATGGTTCAATCATTTGCTTTATGGATTTATTGGTTTTGTCATGTGTATTATTGATCCTATTCATCGCTATATGTCAGCTAGCTCACAGTCAAACCAAAGTTTTTTTTTTTTAATTTTCTGATAAGCAAACGAAGGTTCTTTTTATTGTGACATTTGGTATACTTAATTTTTTTCGTTCTTATAATTCATCTGATTATTCTACTTTAAAATGGTTTTAATATCCTTGTGGTTGATAACCCTGTATAAATTTTTTTTAGTATTCTTTTACATGACAGATTCAAACAGACGATTCTTTTGAACTAAATATCATGGAAACTGAGTTGGATCTCGGAGATAGTGAAGGAAAACTTGATGCCAAGCCTTCTTATCATGTAGCTCTTGGTTCAGATAACTCTTGGTATCTCTTCACAGAGAAGTGGATTAAAACGGTTTATAGGACTGGTTTGCCTAACGTTCCTTTAACTCAAGGTGATGCTTTGCCTCGGGAAATTTTGAGACTGCACCTTGATACAGAACAAATACAATGGGAGAAGCTGGGTGATTCTGTATTTGGAGGCCTGTGGTGCATGGAAGGATCTCTTCAGACATGGTCTTGGAGTTTAAATGTGCCAGTCTTAAGTACCCTTTCAGAAGTTGATGAGGTAGATCTATATATTGATGAGGTTCCCTTACATGTTTTTTTTTGTCATATGTCATCAACTTTTAGCTATATTCCACTGAATTTTTTCATATTTGACTGTTCCTGAGGCTTTGACAGCCTTGAGATAGAAAAAAAAAAATGGCATCTGCTCAACCTTTTTTTTTATCAGATGCTTCCAATGTCACAAGCATACAGTGATGCTGTGGAGTGTTACAAGGAGCAAAGACATAAGGTTTCTCATTTGAAGAAAAGGATCGCACGTACAGAAGGCTTTAAGGAATTTAAGAAGATCATAGATACGACTAACTTCACTAAAGAAAAGATTGAACGATTGAAGGCTAGATCAAATCGTTTAGTTAATCGAATAAAGCAAATTGAACCATCTGGTTGGAAGGAATTCCTGCAGGTATTATTAGCGTATTAATTCCTTTTACAATGACATTCAGGTTACTTGTCTTTCAACAGTATCATTTCCATCCATGAGCACACACTTCATTATGATACTCTCATAACTCCTTTTCAACTTTTGCATTTTCAATTATTTATTTTATTTCATGTTATCCCTTTCTAATACATTTAATGTGTTGCTGGATATTTGGAGACTTTCTTTGGATTCTTTGCTGTATCTTTGTGGTTATTTTGTTCTGCTAAGGGTGTGTGTTATGAGCTTCTCAATTTGATGCATTAGTGGTTTCTCATTTATTTCAGTATCAGCAAAGACACGATGCACATGGGCTGGGCTGGCCCGATGGGCATCCAATCTGCCTCTAGAAGCCCATGGGTTGGGTTGGCGCTCATCTTATAAAAGATGTTAGCTTAGAACAAGCCTGAGTCTAAATGTCTAATGCCCTGGCTTGACTGTCTAGTCTTGGGCTCAGATTGAGCCTCACTCTTTTTGGCCTGTGACAGGGTTGGGCCATCCTTGGGCTTTGCTTAACCATGTGCACCCATAGCCGTTGAATATACTGGGGAAAATATGCATTATCATTTATTATTTGATTGGTCACGAACATTCATTCTCATTCACATGTTGCCTGGAGTGATCCATTCTACATGGTTGCATATGAAATATAAATGGGTGGATTCTCTTCATTCGTGACATACACAACTTGAGCTTATTTCTTCCGCGACAGTTCACATATTACTTTGACAAAACTCTAATTGTACTGAGGATTTGCAGTGTGAATTTCATTCTCAGAAGAGTTGTAGTAACAGTCTCTGGTTCAATTTGTTTTGATCAGAGCAGGCACCATGTTACCATCTTAAAATCTCCACTTTCATGAGCCATATCTCTGATCTTTTGGCAATTTTGTAGGACACTGCTATGAAGTAAGGCTAACAATTCTTTTGTACTTGGCTCCGTTTGCAATTTGTTGGGGGTATTTGGAAAGAAAGGAACAGTCGTATGTTTGAGGGGCAAGTTTCCATGATGGAAGACTTGGTTTTATTGATTTTGGCCCTTTTTTTTTCTCTTGAAGCAGACTTTACAAGGAATTCAAAGGAGTTTTCTTCGAAGATTTTATTGTTAGATGGGATAGGATTTGTATTTTGGTGATGGAGTAGTTTGTTTGGAGCTTTGTTGTTCTTTTCTTTTCCATTTCTTTTCTTTGCTTGTTTGTCCTTGTTGTTCGGGTTGGTCTTCTTGACCCCCCTTCTTTCTTTCCTTTTTAATAAAATTATCTTTATCGTTAAAAAAAGAGAGAGTAAGGGTAACCATAGTTTTAGTGAAGCAATTTTGGGTAGAGAATTTAGGGTACTGCTCTTACATATTGGTAGGTGAAATTATCGTAAAAAATGATAGGTTAACATTTTAGAGTGTAAATATTCCCAGGCATATGTCCATAGCCTACTAGATTTGGCATGGCCTTGTGTTAACTGGCGCGAACTCCAGTAGAAATGAATTATGAGGGGAGATTTCCTCAATTAAAAAAAAAAAAAAACAGCCCAAATGCAACACAAACATATGTGACATGTCCACCAGTCCTTTTGATTTCACCCTATTAGAACTAGTGATTATCATTATACTGTCAATCATCGAAATTAGTAGACATAACTTCCTGAAAGAGTTTGCATAGACTACACCTAGGCAAGAGTGGGCTGCTGCAAGATTCCATATCATATACCTGAAAGCACGTGCTTAATATAAGCTGTATATGTTCCTGATTTTGCTAACATTTCCCGTCTCTATCAGATCAGCAATGTCATACATGAAGCTAGAGCATTGGATATCAACACGCACGCGATATTTCCTCTTGGTGAAACAGCAGCAGCTATTCGAGGAGAAAATGAACTCTGGCTTGCAATGGTGCTTCGGAACAAAATTTTATTAGGTCTAAAGCCAGCACAACTTGCTTCTGTATGTGGAAGTTTAGTTTCAGAAGGAATCAAAATCCGTCCCTGGAAAAATAACAGGTATCATTTTTAATTCAGCTGCCAAGTATTTATTCCTGCTTCCATTTTTCTTTAGATAAACCACACAAGCACTTCAAATTTGGAACATTACTGGTGTTCTATGTGATTCACGATGGTCATGGATTTACTATGATCTTTGGATGATTATTGTGGTCTTAATAGAGGGAGGCGCTTGTTAAGCTAAAAAGAGCACAATAGAAGTCATTTCATTAGGACCTTAGAAGCCTGGTGGTCAAATTCTCGTTCTCTCTTAGATTTATATAGCCGTTATTGGTGAAAAATAAAATACTTGATTGATGATGTTCTGGTGAATTTATTGCGTATGAAAAAAGTTGTACGTTAGGAGCAGGAATGTGGAGTGAGCTTAAGTGAACCTTGGACCCAACCATGGTTGAGTTGTAGCTCAATTGGCTGATGCTCTGCAACACATCCCAAGAATGGTCCAAAGTTTCGTTCCATTTCAGATTTTTTCGGTGTAACATTCAATTATTTTTATATCCTGGAACAAAACACCCAGAATTTCAAATGTTTTTGGATACTTAGCAAAACATACCAAAACATATTGGCACTACAAAAAAAGTATCTTTTAAAGAAATTGGAATCTTTCATAATGTTTTGGAATATTTCATGAAACATATCAACTACAATGTTTGGATACTAAAATAACTGTTAAACAAATTTTGTAACTTTTAATATTCATTTAATATAAAAAAGACTTTTACAACATTATGATATAAATGCAATGTTTCAAGGTGCTGATGTTTGTTTTTCAATGTTTCGAAACATTTCTAATGTGTATCATTGTGAAAAGCTCTAAAAGATATAACTTTCTATATTTATTATGAATAAAAATTAAACTTTGTTGATATGAAGGGTGTGTTCCTGAATGCTTCGGTTTTCATTTAGTTTCATGTTTAGGAAAAACCAATTTAAACCTTAATTATGACATATTATGAAATTACAGGTATGGCATGTTGTTTCCTCAACGGAAAATGGCAAAACAAACATGCCCAAAATTATGACAATAGGTTTTTTCCATGCTATCTAAAAATAACAGGACCTAAACCACAAATTAATTACGGGCTTATTCTGTCACATGCACAGTGTTTACTATGAACCACTCATTGCTCATATCATGGGCTACTGACCATACTAAGAAGTATATAGGACATGTTTTGATTGATTTAATTAGATCTTTTAGACGGATTACTGTATTTGAAGATCGAATTGGGCTTTGGTTTTATTTAATATTTGCAGCTATGCCTATGTTTATGAACCTTCCACTACTGTAATCAATATCGTCAAGCTGTTGGACAAGCAAAGGAGCTCTTTTTTGCAACTCCAAGAAAAACATGGAGTAAAAGTAAGTCTATCGGATCAATCTCTCATTCACATTGCATTGGGTTCACATTAAATTTTTTTTCTCGCTTGGTGATTATGCTTTCATTTTACAGGTATCCTGTGGATTGGATAGTCAATTTTGTGGCATGGTTGAAGCTTGGGCCTCTGGCCTAACTTGGCGGGAGATTATGATGGATTGTGCAATGGATGAGGGTGATTTAGCTCGCCTCTTACGGCGTACAATTGATTTATTGGCTCAGGTGCGTACAACTTATATCAATAAAGTGGTTAATTTGCTTTTCAGTTCCCCATTTTGAAGAGTATATTTTGAGTATATGCTTGTTGATAGCCATTTTTGTGTAGTTTTTGTAGAAAGTAAAGAATGATCTTTGAGGTTTCTTCTTGATTTAGTTTCTAACACGTGAGCTGTACTGGTATTTTTGGTTACAGATTCCCAAATTGCCCGACATTGACCCAGTTCTGCAAAACACTGCCATGGCTGCATCCAATTTCATGGACCGTCCACCAATAAGTGAGCTTGCTGGATAAATAAAGTAAATTATGATAAAGAAAGGAATGCATATTCGTGTTCCCGAGAAGGTGAAAGCTTTTTCAGAGCTGTGTAATATATTTTCGTGGGATGTATCATCCAATTGTAAAAAAGTCATTTTTTAATCAATTTCATTATGGTAATTAAATTAGTTCTGGCTTGTAGAAGCCCCTCTTCGGTAACAGCAGCCTCAATTGTTTCTGTCATCTCTTCCTCAAACCGCTGATTTAGCGGAGCTTTAGTCCATACTCAAAATCCATGGTATCTGCAATAATGTTGGAAATATAAAAAACATGAGACCCAACTTTTTTTCACTACAGTTTTACTCGGCGTTCTTCATTTACGATCATGGAATACTTACGAACCTATAGCTCAGTCTGGTAAATCCCTCTTTATCATTTGTTTATGTCATGGGTGTATGTCTTATCCCAAGTATCATTTCCAAATATTGAAATCAGTAACATTAGCCCTACTGTTCCATTAGGCTTAAAAGGAACTATTTGGAGGTCAAATCCTGCCTGAAGCTTGTCGTGGAATCAACACTACCTACCTTAATCTAGATTTTTTTTTTTTTTGGTGGGGTTGGGAAGGCGAGGGAACATGGCCTTTTGTATGAGTCATGCTGGAGTGACCTCAAGATTGTACCTCACATCGCACATCAAAAGCATCTATGGTTCCTGTACACTTTCAGGTCAGGATCTGCGATGTGAGGTACAATCTTGAGGTCACCTGAGCATCATTCTTTGTATATTTAGGTAGAAGATTGCCAAAAGAGAAACACAACGAAAAAAATATGGACCAAGGTTTAGCTATCATGCATTAACACAATAATGTAAAAAGGAGCTTATAAAAGACATTTACAACTTTACAAGGAAAATTTTCCCCTTTTTACCCAGTTGGTACTTTGCTCATATAGAGATACAAAAAGGAAACCTAAAAGTAAAAGCAGCCTCCTCAAAAGCTATCACCCAATGTCAATGATCCTCCATTTTTCGGCGAGCACCATTTGGCTCAAACAGCCAACGGCTGCTCAGAAGAGAGAAAATGGATCCAAATACTAGTTTTCTGAAGTGTGACTCTTGCAGTATTTTCTGTCTATATAACTTTCACATGCACACAAAAATGATATCAACACCCAAAAAGAGAACATTTGAATTATAATCAGTAAAGAAGCAATCAGTTCTGGTAACAAAGAAATAAGTATCATCTTTACCTTCAGTGTTATAAATGGGGTATTAGGAGCCTGAGAGCAATCTGTGGAACCGTTGTAATCTTGAAGCATAACCATTTAAAGACTTAGCCTGGTCATGGCATGAATATCTTCCCTGAAGTGACCTATTCCGTTTCCTTCTCATGCGAAACAACAAGTCTTCAGTGTCCAAAACGTAGGAGACCTGTCACACACAAATTCCCAAATAACAGACTTGAAAGAACCGACATGTTACTCCTCAATGACATTAAAATTCATATATATCAAAACTAATGAGTATGGTAGCTTGATAACCCCAAGGGGTTGGCCTAGTGGTAAGCCAAGCCTTGATAAGCTCCTTGGAAAGGGTAGGTCAAGTGTTCGAAACCCCACGAAGCAATGAATTCCTCGGGGCCACCTTCCAGGGTCCGGTTGACCCTCGATTCAACCAGCTGCACATAGAACTTTCCTAGGGGGCGGTGCGTGTGACTGGGATTAGTCTCACCTGAAGGGTGGGGATACCCACAATAAGCACAAAAAAAAAAAGTATAGCAGCTTGATACCTTGGATGAATTGCAAGCTATCTTACACTCAAGACCATTGGATAATCTAACTTCTTCCATGGCCTTAGATGTAGAAAGAAACTCATCTCCACGCGCGTATTTGCGTTTGTTTCTGCAACATCATCAGTAGGTATAAATAAATCATACCCTGTTAATGCATAAAACAGTTTAAATAATTTGATCTATCATATTTATACCTCCCAAGGAAGATGCCTTGCATTTCTTCCCTATCAGGCACAACCGACAAGAAGTCATTATGCAGATAAGCTGCAAAATTAGGGTCCATGGAAACACCAGTCACTTCAGGCTTCTCATGCCCATAGTCCATCAATTGGATATACAAACGAGTTGGATTGGATTTCTGCAAAAAATAATAATAATAGTCATTAGAAATTTCGGTGATCTCCATACTCCTCTCCCCCTCACCCACCTTCACCCCCAAATACAATATGAAGTACATACTATTCTAATATTAAACAAGAAAAAAAAAAAACATAAAAATCATTGATAAAGACTTACACATTCAAATCGATAGATGTTCTCATCATGAATGAGAACATGAGCATTTTCGTGATAAACTAAATCGACAAATCTCTCAGGTTGCCTTAATTTTTCATATGCATGCAATTGAAGAAGCTTATTGTCCATTTCATCAGTTGCAACTGTTTGAAGCTGAAGCAAATACCATAAATAAGAATCTTTCACCAACCAACAGCAACAAAAAACAAACAAAGAAACAAAAGAAATACAAGTTACCTGCTTTATAAGTTTGTATATCAATTTGTCTAATGTGAAGAACACATATGATTGTGTTCCAATAATAGCACGGCAATCATCCTCAAATTTTGTGTTGTCAGAAGATCCATCAAGTAAATTGTATAGTGCACTCATAAATCTGCATGTTCGAAAAAACATCACAAATAAGTATGCTTTGAGCATTTTAATGCTAAGAGTTACAGATGTGAAACCAAGCAACCTGGCATAGAGATCAGGAGGACTCTTATCCTTTGAACCATTCCATTTCCTCTCAGCAGACAACAAATTCATTTTTGCTGATCGTATTCGATCGTACAGTGTCTGCCAAAGAGGATAATAGTGAAATCAAATAGCATCTATTAACAAATCCAATAGAGACGTCAAAAAAGAACATATCCTTACTTGATGAAGCCTAAAAAACACATAGAAGGAGTCGTTTCCGTAAAAAAATCTAGAATCTTTATTCTCTTTGCCATATAATGCTGAAGGGACATGTTTGGCAAGAGGCTTCACTGAGAGTAGAAAACATTCACGAGACGGCAATAACACATCATGTACATCAGCCTCCCCTTCACTTTCAGCTTTATCATCATGGTCTACATCTTCATCTTCCTCACGATTCTCATGAGAGCACTCTTCACCATCACCTGACAAGCTCCGTGAAACATCTTTGCCGACCTCAGAAGCATTTTCACTATCTTCCATCGACCTTTGTGCACTTTCCTCACCCTCATCATCAGCATCTGCATCATTTTCACCTCCTGCCCCACGACAACATATTCCTTCTTCAGGAGATTGCTTGCTTGCAGCACCATCTTTTGCTTTCAGCACACCATCTCTATAAACTACAAAATTATCCTCCTCGAAATCACTATTGGGTGATAGTTCACCATCTTCTCTTTCAATTTTCAAGTGCCCGACAGAACCCTCATGATATCTCTGAACTTTGGTGCATTTGTTCACCCAATTTGCCGATATAGCTGATTTTGTACTCTCACCAACCTATAGCAAAGAAAAAGAAATACACTACCATCTTACAATGAGGAAGTACAGTGAAAAACAGTGGGAAAAAAAAAGTCAGGCTTAGCCATCCAATCACTCGAGCTTTTTACTCGCATGATCTGAGATGAGTCTACATGGAATCATAGAAGATAACCAATCATCATCATTGAAGCCCTTGTCCCAATGATTTGGGGTTGGCTAAATGAATGGTGTCCAGAGAAAAATAAGAAAATTAAAACAACCAATTTTGGTGATCCACCATTGAAATCAGCTCCAATGTTACAACCACGGAGGGCTGCAGTCAATAAGGGTGATAATCCATTAGTACCATATTTTCCCTACAAATGGAAGAACACCATAAAGTGTAAGCCCCCTTTTCCTTCCCAAAAGAACTTTCTCCAAGGTTCTCCTTTCTTGTTTTTAGAAGGAAATCTAACTTGGCATGGGACAAAATACACCAACTTTAATATCCTAACAATATAATCATTAACTTCTTCCAAACAAATGTGGAAAAAGTCAAAGAGGTCTATGAATGGACCGACCGATAGAACCTACGAATCACAGCAACATGTATCCTATCAAGGAATTTGTCTGTTGATTGCTGTTCTATGCATGGATCACTAGGACCTAGTGTAGACCCCCAAAAATTCCCGAAAAAGTGTTGAGGTGCTTTCACCTACGAATCACAGCAACATGTATCCTATCAAGGAATTTGTCTGTTGATTGCTGTTCTCCGTCAGTGGTCACCTACTAAGATGGTGGCTGAGGAAGGTTCTTTGTTAATTAACTTTTGCAGGGAAAATACTCACTAGTGCAGCCCATAATAACTCGGTATCTTATTTCATGGAAGTAACTACACACCAACTAAATAGGTCTGCATTGACAAGTTGTATTTGATGCCTCGGGACCAAATTCAGAACCCCTCGTCATAGAAAATTGTTAAAACCAAGCTTTCTCCTCTTAACCTAGTCCAAAGGAAGCAAAAGAAGTCCATATAAGAATTGTGCATGGTTTTGTACACCGCGAGAAATTTCTAAAGGAGTATTCTAGAGAGGTCCTAGGATGGTTAAACTTCAACCAGGATTCGTTAAGCCAAACCCCAAATCCTTCAGATAAGGCTTAGACAATGATGACGAAGTTACACTTCAAACAGTTATGATAAAAGCGACCAATAGGGAGGAAAAAACTACCAAGCAAATCAAAATTCATGACCAACGAATGTGCTCTTATCCTATTTGGTAATTGAACTCTCCTTTAGCTGGCATAATGTATTGTCGAAGTAAAGTCATACCTCTGCTGAAGGTAAGGCTTCATTTTTCAAAATGTGCTCGAGCCTGACCTCGACATCAGCATGATCGGGTTTGGAAGGTGTCATGCTAAGCCCTTGCAACAAAAAAAGTGTCTCAGATACCAATCATGATTCAAAATCTACGGAAAAAAAAATGAAAAAATAAAATAAAATTAATAGAGATGACTAATAATGTCTAAACCCCTACAAATAAGAAAATCACAAAAGGAATCGAAATGCATTAGTTCCAGACAAATATTCCAACCTGAGGAAATATCCGCATTGGTCCTACCATGACATTTTTTTGCTCTAATAGAAAGCAATGCATTAGAATCAGTTATCCCTTCATTATAAGTAGCTTGTATGTTGACTTCTAATGTTTCCTTGGCCACGGGAATATTATTCTGCAGTTTCCCATTCTGAGTAGTACGACGGAAAGTATCACTTCTATGGGAACCTAGACTTACGTCACGAAAACCTTCTCCTTTAGCTGTGTCCCCATTGACCAACCTAGCCCTACAAGGACTTTCTTGCTCAGGTGTTATATTGTCGACCCCATTGTTGGGGGGCCTCAGATTCTTGGAATTAGTGATGGTAATGTTAGCACCTGAATTTCCATTATTTTCAGTATCCTCTGCACTCTGAAGCCTAGGAGGAAGGCCCAGCATGGGCTCCAAGAAGGTTGTCCAAATCCTCATAACTTTATCAAACTGTTCCGTGGTTGTGCAAGCCTCCCCACATGAATATCGAATGAGTTGATATAAGTCTTCATGAATATCTGAATCAGAGTACTCAAATTCCAGATTTGAAATTAACGGTTGTCTGTTACCAGCAGCAACTGCAAGAAGCAAATCATCCTCCTTATGCTTCTTCTCATTAATTTCTTTAATCTCGACTAATAAATCTGTACAATGAGAATTGCAAAAAGCAAGTCTTAGAAATAGAATATTAGAAACAGAAAGCAAAAGAACACAAACAAATAATAATAATGAAGAACTAAACTGGTATTATAACAGTAACACGACCAATATCTAGAACTTGATCTCACAAGTACCCAACAAACAAAACGTGAGATGGGAATGATAAAACAAGAGTTTGAAAAAGTTAAGTTTATAGCATTACGGTTGACCTTTCTATTTGAATCTGCCATGATATGGAAATTTAGCATACCTTTTGTGCTCAAGCTTTTTGTGTCATGTTGCTTAAAATAGAAGCTACGGTGATCAAGCGATTTGTGATAGTTTTTGGCATAAATTTCAGCCCAAACTTTATTATAATCTAAACGACACCTTGACCACTCCACCTGTTTTTGCTTCAAGCGAGTTAATATGATGGGCAATGCAAGAGTGGCATTCTTGCGTAGTACATCCATCACATCAAGCCCATGGTCACCATACAAGCGTTCGATGCACCTTAGGTTTAGAGCTACAAGAGAGAAACAAGAGAAATGAAAAGGTGTCCAGTAACAATAAAAGCTTAAATAGCAATAAGAGAATGGAAACACTGATATTTTAATTGGATAATGTACAAACCTGTAAAGTGATCCTCGACACGAACTGGACTGTCTGATTTGATCGTATTATCATTGATCTTGTCCAACAATTCCTCTACGCGCTTTGTTGCCTCATTCACAGACTCTAGTAACATGTCCAGTTCAAACCTGACATCATGAAATGTAACGACATATCACAAATTAGAAAATCAAAGAAATCATGCAAAATCAAACCAAACAATTTTTTATTGCAAACCAAAATATTTGAAGTTATTTCAAGCAATCAACATGCCTTACGAAGAAAAAACATTATATCAGAACATCTTCGTTAAGATCCTACCTATCATCTTCACATCTAAACAGGCTTTCTTCATATTGGTTTTTGCGCATATGTTTGAAAGAGTAATCCTCACTTCCTGAAGTAACTGACACCCAACAATCATTCAAAACTTGAGCACCAATCTTTGTCCTCTGGCTTACCGAAGGTGTTGGATACTGAAATGAGATAAACATGGTCAAGGATCCATATGATTACCCAAAGTGGTAAAAAGAACAGAATAGTTAAACAAAAACTAAGACCCAAAACCGAAGATTGCATTACATTCTTTGGTAGAAGCCGATAGCTGGGGGTACAGCGCTGGCAATTAGAGAGGTCAAGCTCTGAAATTGGTTTAGCCATATACTTATCCTTGTTTGGAAATGGAACCTTGTGACCTGCAGGACTCACAATGTTGTTGGTCCTTTCACACTCCCCCTCATTACCCATGTCCTCCACCTTATGTCCACTCCACAAGGATTCTGCATTTGATCAAAAGCTTGGTGAGATTTTACTATGCATTCAATAGTCTCAAAATCCCTCCTTTAAGGATTCTGCATTTAATCACACTCCCCCTCTTTAAAACCTCATTTCGATTTGGTGAAAATTTTGATAAATTAATTAACATTAAAAAAAGTCTTTTTCCAGAAGACTGTGGTCAAGGGGCATGTAAAGTTTGACAACATCGGGTATCTCAAATATTTACCAAAATAGAGATGAGACCAAGGTCAAGGACATCTCTCTCTCTCTCTCTCTTCCTTCTTCTTTTCCCCCCTCCCTATCTTTCTTCTCTAATCTCCCAGAGAAATCACCGAAACATTGATTATTTCGATTTTCAGTGTTGTTTTGTCTCGGGATGTAGGAAAACCGAAACATTTTGTACAAAACATTATGAAATGAAATGGTATTTTGAACCACGAATCTAATAACCAGTTTTATGATGCACTTGGCAATATGCTAGGCCCTAATATGAAGATTTAATGGATCCATCTTTGAAATTCTCAATCAATGAAGCAGTGCCACATTTGACGATGAACACTTCCCAAGGCATGCAAAAAGCCTCTATTTAAGAGGATCCTCTATCATTAGAATATATAAATAAGAAGAAGATGTTTTTTTTACGTACTTGTACTCATAAAGCTAGCAAGAAATCCACCTGCAGGAAAGGCCTCAATTAGAAACAACATCAATAAAAGCAAAATTCAGATCAAATAACCTTTAAATAAATGAAGTTTTTAACGCTTACCAATATTCTCACAACGTGTCAAAAATTCATTGAACCCATTCATAAGCTCTGGATACTTTCCAAGCAAATCGCCCACCTGAAAGCAGCAACAATTTTAGTATGATAGCAACAGCATACTTCCTAAGGAACTTAAAAGGCTGACAGAAAGATTTGTTTTCTATTTGAACGAGTAAAAAAGGGAAGTTTATAAAGGACTGTTGTTGTTTGCCACTACACAGCACCAAGAGAGACAATAACATGAATGGGATTCGTAAATTAGAAAATCTATATTCTCCAAAGAAATGGCAATGAGTAAAGCAAATTCAATTGCAAGGTCTCAGAAGTAGGAAATCCTCATGCCACCATATGAAAACTCAACCGCAAACCTAAAAAATTAATTGAAAAGATTAGTAAATTCTCCAACATTACAGGAGAAGTTCAATTTCGTTTTATTGAGCCATAGGTTAAAAACTGTCAAGCGTCTATCTATGTAAACCAATCATTTTTGTGCGTATTATAGAACATAAGCTGAAATTCGCATTAACATCTGTATCACTTGAACAATCGGTACTTTACAATAGAGGTGTGGTGCATTATTTCATTTGTGTTGCAACATTCAATTCGTACCTAATTGAATGTATAAACAAAATATAATAGGGAACATGTGCATAAGAAAAACAACTTGTCAGTAGAGGCACACAAAATCCAATGTAGTAATTAAACAACATAGGAATTCTAAACGAAATAAGAAATATGATCAGTGTAAAGCATACCAAGGATTGCAATTCAGATCTTGAAATAATTTCCGTGCTATAAATATGCAGGCATTTCAAAAATCCCTGGTAATCATCAGAATTGCATAATTTCTCCTTGACTTTCTCAAAGAAAATGAATTCTTGATTGTAAACACCTAACATGATATGGAGCAAAAAAGAATTCATTAGATAAAAGACTTAAGTCGAACATAGTTATCCAATAAAAAAAAATCGTAATAATCAAACAGTTTTACCGAACTAGTAAGGAAAACATAAAAGCTGAAGATTTGTAAACTCCAAAAACTTGTTACTCCATCTCAAGCATAAAACACATAACTCTCTCACATGAATGAAAACTATCAAATCAATACCTTTGTGCAACTGCTCAGCAACAATGTCTTCACCTTTCTTAGCAGATTTACGTTTGTGGGAAAGACGGTGTAAGTTGTTGATGTCCCTATCACTGCCATGTTCTAGATCCTTATCATCCTCATCACAGTTTTCCTTCCTCTCCTTTTCCTTTTCGGCACGCATCTGCTTCTCCTTCAATCACATAACAGAATGTTAGCTTGATGGATCAGTAAAAAGATCACAACCCAAACGGAAATAAAAAAAGGAGAAAAAAAAAAGTACCTTGTCCCCATGCATTTGCCAAGAAATGGGTATAGAAGGGCCCCTCTCATCTTGGTGCTGTGAGTTTCTGCCTAATGGTAGGAAATGTTTGAATTCCTTGAGCAAGTCTGGATGGTGGTGGAAAAGAGCAGCTACCTACAAAGAAATATAGATGGATATCCAAGAAAATGAGAGCGCTTCCTAGAATAACTCTTGGCCTATGAGGAACTCCAATGCACTCTCCATCCCCTCTCAACTGCTATTTTGGAGAGTTAAATCCGAAATATGAGTGTCCAACATATTATCCATCTCCCTCACCACTTTGGAGAGTAGGATTTTGGAGAGGGAGTTTGGAATCTCCATCCCCCCTCAACAGCTATTTTGCAAACTTATTTTGGATTTTATGCATTTCCAATGCATTATCCATCTCCCTCTCCATTTTGAGTTGAATTAAAAAAAATATTAAAATATTAATGGATAGTTGTTTTGGATAGCATGGTTTGAGTGCATACCACTTCAATATCCAAAATGACTATCCATTATGGATAATCATTTTGGATATTCCCCTTAGAGTAGCTCTTAAGATAGAAGAGACAAGAAAGGAAAGAACAAATAAATAACCCAAAAGACAAAGTCAAGACATAAAATGCAAATATACCTCTTCAAAGACATCAGTGATGGACTTGTTCTCCTTTCGATACTTATTCAGTATATCTAGGAATGATTTATACACACGATCATCATTTTGGAACCGTGCCTGTAGGTACACAACTAGTTAACTATAAGTGCTAGAAAGGGAAAAAAACAGCCATTCAAAGTTCAACTGTGAGATGGAAGACCCACTTTTATTTTGTTTATAAAATTGATGGCCTCGTCAAATTCAACGGGCTTCTTTGGTGGAGGTTCATCGGCCTCAAGCGGGAGGGTGATCTCAAAACCTTTGGGTAAGAAGGTGTTGAAACCCAAAATAAGATTTTGATGTCCTTTGAACAATTCTTTCACCCTTGATATAACACCATGCGTTTCAATTCTACAAGCAACATAAAATCAGGAAAGGAAGAACATTATTATTATAATTCTAAAACATCCCAAATGCATCGATATAGAACTCAAAAATAAAGTGAATAATCATCATCAAACCTTTGGGCCTTGAAATCTTTCATGACTTCAACGAATTCATCATATTTCTCCCTTTTATCTTGAAATAATTCCTTTACGGTCTTAAGATAGGCTAGGGCATCTTTGGTTGTTAGTACCCTTGTCCCTCCTCCAGGGACTTGGAATTGCCTAGACCTTCATTTCCCATAGAAAAATTAAAATCACAACTCATCAAATACTGTAATATGTACATAAATAAATAGAATAAAAAAGACTACCAATTACGCAACACGACTAAGAGCTGGACAAAATTATCCCAAAACAAAAACAATGACAATAAGATGAAATTTCCTCTCTGGTTAGATGACACCTTCAACACAGGTTAATCAAATTGTTCTAATGAGAATCTGCTCTGCAATCTCATAAATCACAAATCGATTTAAACCAGTAAATCCAGACCCAATTCATACAAAACAATTATTTTTAAACAATTCAAACTGAAACCAAAAAACACAAACCAGTAGAGATCATATTAAAATTTAATAAAGAAAAAAAGGCCTAACTTTGCATAATTATAATTTCAAAATCGGAGAAAACCAATACACTAAGAGATTCGAACATTTCGAGACAGAAACATTATTCAAAAATTACCAATTATATGCTCAACAAGTTTCAATTCATCTCATCATCCAAAAACAAGAATAAAAATGAAAGATACAGATTCACACAGAAGAACTTACACTTCGCCTCCTCGGGAAGAAATAACGGATTGTTGAAGTTGAGGGCCTTTGTTACCATCCTCTCTACATATTTCCATCTTCACAACAAGAAAGCAAAACACACATACAAACACTCACTCAAATCAAAACCAGAAAAAAAAAAAAAAATTCAACAACATTTAACAAAAGCGCGAACAATATAACAGATCTAACCAGAAATAGTTCAATTCGAGGCCAAATCCAAACGAGAATTAAATTATTAATTAAAATTTAAAAATGGTTGAGACAGCAAACCATAAGAGAGGTATTTGTTTTGCATTTACGTTGAAGTCTTTCAGACAGATATGCAAGGAACTAATAAGTATTAAGAGAAAATTTTATTGCTACACCAACCATTTCTTATAACAGGCCAATCTTCCTAGAATTAAACGAAGAGGTTTTGATGGAAATATCTGAGAGATTCTATTGCCACACCAACTTTTATTAATAAGGCACCAATTCATATGTTAACATCAAAAAAGGGATTTTTTTCCAAAACATGTACAAATTATGTCAAAATTCCAATTTAGGTATACTGTTCATTTTAATTCCCAAAATTTGCATTTCAAGTGAATTTCTCACTTCTATAATCAATGAATTCACTAATATATCTACAAATTCGTAGATATTAGTACGTAAGTTATAAAAATGACGAATGCAGATTTTAGAAATTAAAATGAACAGTATTCAAAGCACGAAATAGAGATTGACCCATCAAAGAATTAGCTCTATGAATTTTGGTGTGCTCTTAATAAAAGTTGGTATGACAATAGAATCTCTCAAGATACATTCCAAGGAATTCCTAAAAAATATGGATTCCTGAAAGAGTCGTGCTGGAGTGACCTCAATTGGAAACTCATATGGCACCTCTTGACGTGAAAGTGTATGGGAACCATAAATGCTTTTCATTGAGATTTCACGTCAAGAAGTGCGATATGAGGTTCTAACCTGAGGCCACTTCAGCGTTATTCTTCTTGAAAATATATTTGATCTTTAAGATATTAATTGTTGACTTAGTGAGTTTTTCTTGACCTTTGTCTATTATGAAAGATTGCCTCAATGGCCTCATCTTCAACTTTTTATCAAAACCCCTCGATTTTTCTTCAAAAAAAAAAGGAAATCTTCTATTTCGTCAACCACTGGGGTAACTCATTTTTTTACTTATTATTCTACCTTGTGTGAAAACCCTTAATTTTTCTATCCAAAAATTTGTTATCTTCAACTTTCTCAAAAAATCCTATATTGTTCTTGAAGTTTAAAGATTAAATGAGATAATAAAAAATAAAAATAAAAACCCAAGAATTTGGAAAATGACATGTTATGGCGTGAAAATCAATATAGAGTTGATATTTCTATACCAACTTTAATTACAATGTTGAAATTAATGAATTTATATCATACAAAATAAGGACACAAACTCTCTCCATCCCAACATTGGACTGGGCTTTGTCCAATCCATAGACTATGGTCTTGTCCAAGGATTAGTCACGGGGCACGTACAATGCCCACACATCACACGCACCAATTAAGTGAGGGTGCGGGCATTAACTGTTTATAAGTCTGAAATTGCCATTGATCCAACCCCTTGGGGTTCTCTCCATCTCTTTCTACAACTCTTGCAACCATTTCACCTTCAATAATCTCTCTGAAGATTCAACACCCCTTCTTGAATTTTAAGGGATCTTTAAGTTAAAAGATGTCTCTAACAACTAACAAGCATGGCTTCCTATAGTTTTTTGGCATTTTCAAATCCTCTTGGGTAGACATCATCTCTCTCTATTATATTTTCTAGGGGTGCAACTTGGTCCAATTCAAACTGAAAACCAATAGCTTTGGGGTGGTTTGGTTCGGATTGGAACAAGTTGCGGTTTGGTTCGATTCTGGGTTACGAAAATGGAAAATCGATCAATCTGGTTCGGTTCTCGGATGAAGCTTGTATAGAACTGAACCAAACCAAGAATCGAACCCCTATGCAATATATTATTATTATTATGAATTATTTTAGGAGTTAGGACATAGATTAGTGATTTTTTATGGATAAATTAATGACTTTTTATGGATAGATTTATGATTTATTGTATGAAATTTTATGTTTGTTTTTTCATTAAAAATATTACTTACAATTTATAGAATATTGGCAATCCGTAGAACTGAACTGAACTGAACCAAATCAACTTTAATTCGGTTTGGATTGGTTTGGTTCCAATGGAATTTGATTCGGTTCTGATTCTTATTTCGTGGAACTGACCTATGTCGGTTCGGTTCCAATTTGACCTCAACCCGAACCAAATATTTTCTACTCTCTTTTACTCTTCCAAGACAACATCTCATAAATGCCCATTTATTGATGGATTTCTCCGCTCCCGATGGTGATCACATCGATGATGATTTTTTGAATATACAAAAATTGAAAATCTAAGATAACTTTTAAATTGGTGTATGGTAAAAGAAAGTTGATGTGAAATTCTAAACTCTACAACGATAACCATGACATATTCAAATCAACAATAATTTTCCTAAGGGATTGGGATGGAGAATATTTTCCTATCAAGATGGGAAAATTGTTTTCTTCAGGGGAAAATAATTTTCTACAAGAATAGTTATTAATCATGAATTTTTTAGGGGAAATCATTTTTCTCCATTCAAATTGAAAGGTGCAGGTATAAAAAGTCTACAATTAGATCCATGCATGAGAAGAAAAAAGTGAACTAAAATGCCAAAATGTATTTTGTGTCTATTAACACCATTTGCAAGAGACAAGCTCTCTAATGCAGGTAGAAAAACTAAGCTGCTTCAGAAACCGAAATACATTCTAACATCTACAATTTGATCCAAAATTTGATAATGGTCGATATTTACATTTCGAAACAACGTGCTACTTACACCGACCAAACCTAATCTAGTTTTATAAGCACTACTGAAACCTGAAGTCAGAAGCAATTGTTAGAGAAACAAATTGCATTTCCAAGTAAAACCAAAACCTAATAATCATCACTGAGATGACATAGAAACCGATAAAGAAAAGTGCAATTATGCTTCATATACTCCTCAAAACCCTTCTTTCCCAGACGATCTAACAACAGAGCTTCAGATTCTAAAACAACTTTGGTAGGAACCTTTTGAACTCCTCCAACAAATCGTCGTTATTACCCTGAAATAGCTCGACTACCTGCACTACCACAGAAAATAATAAGTACATTAATTAATTAAACATAGAGAGGATTGAAATTCAATTCTTAAGGGATAATATCGATCGACTTCTTCGTAGATCTCTA
The DNA here is from genome assembly GCF_017979445.1 of Akebia trifoliata. Lineage (NCBI taxonomy): Eukaryota > Viridiplantae > Streptophyta > Magnoliopsida > Ranunculales > Lardizabalaceae > Akebia > Akebia trifoliata. The sequence continues at coordinate 30,424,755 of NC_141381.1, forward strand.
GAATGGACTTGATCCCATGTTGACCTTGCATCACAATATTTAAGAATGCAATGAAAGTTTGGTTATTGTTTTGGAACCGGTCCTGCGAGTGCAAAAGCCAAATCAACAATTTACACATTAAAAAAAACCCAATATGTCATATGTTGAGATCACTTGCTATGAGTCATATTTTAAGGCTAGGGGAGGTTTAAACCCTGATTTTGTTAACAAAATTGAGAGCTTCTGCCCTATCTGAGGGCGGTGAGCAGCATTTGATCTCGAAATCTTTAGGCAAGAAGCAATTGAAACCCAAAAGAAGATCATTATGTCCTTTGAATGCTGCTTCAACCCATGAAATAACTTCAAATGTATTGACTCTGCAGAAACAAGAATCCATAGACTTAGAATATTGTACAATAGGATAGCATATAATATATAATTTATATGTTTTTCACGCCATCCACACATATCAATAGATCAATTTGTCAGGATCATTTGAGGTGCTATTTCTAGTTGAATCCATAAAAAACCATGTTGTTTCAAATCTCTGACTAACAGATGGACTTGGTACATGGTACTAACAATCAAGGGCATTTTGGGGTTCATCACAAAGAAAGATATTTTCAAGTAAATTTATTTCGTTCTTTCTTTAGGCCATACTACTCTATTGTCATTTTTTATTTATTTAATAAAATGGATATTTTTGAGGCACCCCACACCTTAGAAAGCTAATCAGTAATACCCTTTTGTACTTTTAAACTTTCAGGAATACATTGATCAAATTGTCAGGACTGATTGACATTGTGACTTTCATCATGTGCTCGTTAGTAATGTCAACAATGAATAAAAAATGTTTTAATGTATTCTAAATACCAAAAACACACTAAGCATGACAAATCAAATCATTCCATTATTCACATCTCACATACAAAACCCACCATGAATATAATTGAGATTAAGTTACACATTTTGATGATAATCTTTAACCCCGCTTCAAACCCTTCTTTACAAGTAGAGGTCTCACGGATACAAGTAATTTTAAGCATTTTCAAGCATCCCCACCACCAAATCCACTTCTTATATTTATTTTTAGATAAACAACAACAACACAATTATATGCAAATTAACACATGCCCTTGTGATCCCGAGTTGACCATTGACTGAATACACATTACGCTTGATTCCTACCCAAGATGATCTGATGTTAAGTATAACACTACACCAAAGAAGCTAACCATCATATTCCATTGAAAAAAATATAAAAACAGAAAAGAAAAACTCATCGAATTCCTTTATTTATTTTCAAATTCGTACTAAAAACAAGAGAACACAAGAGAGAAAGAGAACCCCACTTGCCAATTTCAGCTCTAAAACAACGCATTTCTTACCTAAACAACAACAACAACAACAGCCCATCTCTTCTCTTGAAGAACGAAACCACATTGTTCATTATATTTATTCAATCTAATTGGTTTCCTTCATTTATTTTCAAATTTGTACAGAAAAACAAGCAAAACATGGAAGAGAAAGAATCCCACTTGCCATTTTCAGCTCTAAAGCAACCCATCTCTTAACTATCAAAAAACAAAAAACCCATCTCTTCTCTTGAAGAACAAAACCCATTGTTCTGTTTATTTATTCAATCACATTGGCTTCCTTTATTTATTTTCAATTTTGTACAAAAAAACCAAGCAAACATTGAAGAAAAAGAGCATCCCACTTGCCAATTTCATCTCTAGAACAACCCATTGGTTACCTATCAAAAAGAAAACACATCTCTTCCCTTGAAGAACAAAATTCCATTGTTCTGTATATTAATTCAATCACATTGACTTCCTTTATTTATTTTCAAATTTGTACAAAAAACAAGCAAACATGGAAGAAAAAGAGAATCCAATTTCAGCTCTAAAACAACCCAACGTCTTCTCCTTCTCTTGAAAAACAAAACCATTTTCTGTATATTTAATATTTATTCAAAATTTTCCATATTTTTTTTTCTTTCTCAATAGTGTTTTAGCTAAGTTGTGCTACAAATAACTATTAATGTCATCAATCATGCATATTTGCACACAAGAAAGCACATAAAAAAAAACACACTAAAAAATAAAAGAAAAGATTCTATCTTTCAAGAAGATAATCGAACCTTTTGTCTTTATAATCTTTCATGAGTCGGATGAATCTATAGAATTTCTCTCTGTCATCTGTAAATGCTTCATTCACCAACCTTATATAATTGAGAGCATCTTTAGTATTGAGTCTAGGTTTTTCTCCAATTTGATTGTTTGCAGCTCGAGGTATGTCCAATGGATCCAATCTTCATCCATTAAAAAGAAAACGTATAGAAAGATAGTGTGAGAGACTCCAAAAGAAATCAATAAATCCCAATCTTTCAAATTGAAAACCTAAGAGAGAGAGAGAGAGAGACTCACAATGCGTCTGCTTCTCCTTCTGATAAAGAGCCCATGGAGCTGTAACTCTGAACTTCAGATTCGAGATTCCACGAAAAACACAGTTTGAAGAGAAGTAAATTCAAATTTCAAAGAGAATGATACGAGATGATGAAAGCGGAGAAAAAGCCAAAAAAGGTCAAAATCCAACTAACTGAAGAGAAATTAACGTGAATCCAAATTTGATCATTCGTATCTTTCCGTTCGTGACTCGTGAGACATTAATATATAATATGACTGAAATGTCCTCACCTTCAAACTTTATCAAAACTTCTAATTTAAGAACCACGAGACTATTGTCTTCGACTTCTTAAGGTAAATTTTTCACACTCGTCTACAGCCATCTCAACACAAGAATTAAAAAAAAAAAAAAGGAAAATTACTTAAAATGCCCTTGTGGAGGGATTTCTTTCTAAATAATTTCTAAATTTTTTATGGTAGCTTGGCAGGATATTTAACAAACTTTTCTTTTTTAAATGGTTCCTCATTATTAACGTCTCACTTCTTTTTTATTTACTGTCGAGTTCATCACTTTTATTTATTATTAAACTCGATACTTTTTATTTACCGTTGAGTTCGCAATTTTTACTGTCAAACTAACCACTATTTATTGTTGAATTTATCACTTTTTATTTATTGTTAAACCCTATACTAGTAAAGTCTACTCATTTTCAATTTTTGAGTTTTTTTTTACTAAAATACATGGAAAGATTAACTAAAAACTTGAGATGACAACTTGTTCAGATGATTTCAACTCAAAAGAACAATTCTTAATTGATTTTCATAAAATGAAAAACTAAGAAACAAATTGAAAAAACCCTAAGATGATTTCAACCTTTATCAAAACTCCTAATTTTAATAACCACGAACCTATTGTCTTCGTCTTCTATAAGTAAATTTTTCACACTCATCTTCAACCATCTGAAAAAAAGTTTAAAGAGATTAGTGCCACACTAACTTTTACTTATAACACCCCTAGGATGTTTGAATTAATTCTATGTTAATATCATATGACTTGGGGTGCTCTTTGTAAAAGTTGGTGTAGCAATAGAATCTCTCAAGTAATTTCATCCATTCTAATCATTGCATATTGGCTTTCTCATGCCAAATTGAAGTGAAGGGTAATGTCATCCATTTCAAAAAGGATGGACTAGTTGCACATCACATAGAATCTGTTAATAGTAGGTTTGGTGTAAATTTTGGAGGAGTTTTGCTAATGATGGGTTCTTTATCTTCAACTTGATTGATAGGCCTGCTTACTTGTGATTTCATTTCGATGGGTCAAAAAAGTCCAGAGCTTTTATGACTTCAGGCTTTAGGTACAATAAATAAAGAAGCCTCTTGGAAAACAATAATGTAAGGTGCTTCTCCCCTGGAGCATTTCCCTAAGTTTTGGGTACTTTCTTAATAATTCATTTAGTAAAATTTTCTTTTCTTAATAGTCTTTGGACCTCATCTCCCACATTTCTCACGATTAAATACCTTAACCGTTCAAATTCATTGTTTTCATAAATAAACAAATTGGATTTTTGGCATCTCAATCGAATTTCAAAGACTCCATTCTGTCGGACATGATGTAAGAAGGAAGAAGAAATCATTTTCAAACATTTTGAAGATGTATGTAAAAAATTAGGGTTTTTTTTTTTTTTTTTAAACTTAATTTTTAAATGAAAATTGATTAAGAATAGTTCTTTTGGTTTGAAATCATCTAAATAAGTCATTGTCTCAAGTTTTTAATTAAACTTGACAATAAATAAAAAGTGGTGAGTTCGAAAATAAATAAAAAGTGGTTAACTCAACAATAAATAAAAAGCGATGAGTTCGACAATAAATAAAAAAGTGATGACTTCACTAATAATGAAGGACCATTACGAAATAAAAAGTTTACTAAATGTCCTATCAAATTATTGTCCAAAAGTTCGAAACTATTTAAAAATAAATCCCTCTATCAAGGTCCATTAAGTAATTTTCCCAATAAATAAGTCTCTCGGAAACCAATGACCTAAGGAACTTCGCCCGTGGAGGATTTCATAATTGGTTGCTAGTCATTTTGTTGCAAGGAAAAATTACTCAGTGAATCTTAATATAGGGTTTTCTTTTTAAATACCTCCAATTTTTTGGGTGTTAATTTAACAAACCAATCAATAAACATTTTTCAATATAAATGCCCTCACACCTTACTGAAAGTTTTTTAAGTACCCAAAATACCTCTTTTGATTTACTTGAGATAGTCAATGACGATTGAAGAATGATTTACTCATAATATTGAAAACTTAGATGTAATTTCTGATTTATTCTAACGTTTTGGGATGTTGAATGACGAACAAAAAATAGTATACTCATAATTTTAAAGTTTTAGATTTAATGTATAATCAAAATCTTTGTTTTACTATTATTATATATGCATGTTGTTAATATCTATCAAATTATGAACTCTTCATTTAAAAATCAACAAAGCGATAAACTTGCTAATGGATTAATTGGATCACCATTTGATTGTTATTGTCATCGATTTGAAAAACATAGAGGGTTATGTCCAACATATCTTCGACCGTAAGTAGTCCATGATTTTAAAACCCAGTATCTCGTTTGTTCTTAAGCCCCACCTCAAGTCATCTCTTCTCAGATGAGTCAAATTGTATAAATCAATTTGAAAATATTTATTAATATAATAATAAATAATTTCATATCGTACGATTAATTAGTAGATGCTCAGTCACAAAATCCTATTATTATGAAGGCAAACATTTAAATCATTAAAAAATAAATTATTTTAGATAAAAAAAAATACTAAATCTGTTGATTAGGCCAAGATTTTGTAATCTCAGCCGATAGTTACATAAAAAAGGATGGGTCATCTAGTGCAATAAATACGCTTCGGAAATAGGATTTTGTACTGAAAATGCCTTTAAAAATTTACCTTTTTTTACCAAAATACCCTCATATGCTTATTCCCAAAGTGTATTTATTGCACCCATGGGACAAACAGATTTTGAAAAAAAAAAAAAATCACATATGAGAGAGAGAGAGAGAGAAATTCAAATATCCCAAATGCATTCTCTGAGTTCATCATTCCATTTTGCAAAACTTGAGATCTCTATAAAATTCGAAAAGCAAAATATAGTCAATCTTTCCAATTTAATGGATCAAACACATTTGAGAACATTATTCTTCTTATTACAACTAAACCACATAATTTTATTGAAAAGGACTAATCAGAAAAAAGCTGATCGATGAAACCACGAAGGTTCAGATTCAAAGTATAAGGGGTGCATAAGATATGAATTCCTCCAACGAGTCATCATCATTGCAAAATACAGAGCATACCTGTACCAGCATCACGTAAAACCAGTCCTGTGGGTATGAAGCCATATCAACATTGTCACAAAATTAACAAAAATAAAATAAAATAAACCACATTACATGTTCAAGAGAGGGGAGGGTCTCACCATGAGTTTTTCATAGAAGTTGATGGTATCAGTTGAATCTTTGGGTGAAAAGTCGATCTTATTTTCTTCGGACAAGAAGTAATTGAAACCCGAAAGATGATTGGGATGTTTTTTAAATGACACTCTCACCCAAAAAATAACCTCATAAGTGCAAACAGTAAATTATAGACTTAGAAGATGTATACACCAAGATGATCCATATGCTTTTCACGACATGAAAAAAATTAAATATGTCAAACGTTTAGCTTCATCAAAAAAAGAGAAAATTCTACAAAGCATGGAATGTTTTTTCCTTGAAAAGAATTTCTGATGTTTCGAAATGTCAAAACCAGTATAGTTTTCTTCTTTAAGGGAATATTTTTTAGGAAAGGAAAATTTTCTAAGTTTCTATACAGGATTTTTTTTAACCACTTTGCCATGAACAACACCAACAAGCCTTATCTCATAGATTTTGGGGCGGCTAAGGCCTCGTTTAGATAGAAAGTAGAAAGTAGTTTTTTTTATTTTATTTTTTAATATAGGATTTTTTACTTTTTAAAAGTAATTTTCTAAAAGAGTGGTGCTGGAGTGACCTCAAGATATGACCTCACATCGCACATACTTATGTGATGAAAAACATTTGGATCTTATCCACTTTCATGTCAACGTGTGCGATGTGAGGTCAAATCTTCAGGTCATTTCAACATTATTCTTTCTGAAGTCAATTCAAACTTAATTTTTAACTTTCAAAAGTGAAAAAGACACTTTTTTGAGTGCATCCAAATGGCACTAAATGAAAATCTTGATTCTCCTTTCCACTTTGTCCAGAGTCAAGTCTTTTATACCACCTCACCAGGAATACAACTAAAATGAAGTTACGTATCTCTAATCATAATCCTAGAATCATAAACCCGCTTCAAATCACTCTCCTTGCAAGTGAAGATCTCACCGATGCAAATAATTTTAATCCATCAGGGACTTGATCGATCAAATTTTCATTTTCTACTTTTTGGAATAAACCATCACCACCCAATTTTCTAAGAAATCATGTATCTTATGCTTCAATGTTTGGCGTTCAAACCATGACTAAGAGAGGATCTAATTGAATAATGACCCAATAGACATCATGCTTAATTCCTACCCAACTAGATGGTACATATAAAAGACTTCACAGAAGAAACTTCTTCTGGTAAAGATCCCATGGAGCCCTGCTTCTAACCTTCAATTTCAAGATTGAAAACCCTGAAGAGTGAAAGAGACTGGAGGGGTCATATATGAAGGGGAATTGGCCGTAACGCTTATCCATGTGGAAAAAACAATCAAAATCTTTCTATATATGGGTGCCAAATCTAATCCATAGAATTCTCCCAGGAATTTGTGATTTTTTTGGATATCAAGGAATGCATGTAATGCCTCCGCCAACTCCCCTTATCCATAGTAGATTGTAGTAGGTAGGTTGGCAACCAAACTCGAGAACAACATGAAGTTAGCAAGTTTGGGTTGAGTCTAGTAGTGTTTAGCTTGTAATCAATTAAATGAATCATGTCCAGATTAGGAACTTCATCTTATTTAACCCATTTAATCATTGTGTCATATTGACCATGTACGACCCAACCCGTATATAATCCATTTACATCATGAAACATAGGTTAAGCATGTTATAATCTTATTGTCCTATGTATACCCAAACCTGATTAAAAGTTTATAAATAGATTAAATAGGTTATAATTGTGTCATACTTGTGGGTTATGGATGTCAACCTTAACATGACACAACCCAACCTCTTTGATAAACGGATTGCATGAGTCATGTCGTGTTACCTATTTAATAAAAGTAAAAGTAAGGTTTGTGCCTAAGGTTTTGACAGAATTGTTAAACAGGTCGGGTTTGATTTGGGTATGACCTTGTTGAAGATCCTTGCACTTAAGGTCATTTTACTGGTCTATAGAGATTCAATAAGTACCTACCAAATAGACATGATTGTTTACCATTGTCTTCAACGTAAGGATTCAATCTACTTCAGCTTTCAAATCTAAAGGCAAGATGAGATTTTCAGGAAGAAATGATTGAATTTTGGATAAAAAAGCCAAGGAATCTCTACAAAGAGTTACTTTGGGTTCCAAGCCTATTTATGTTTGAAAGTTTAAAATCTTTTGTAAGAGTCGTGCCATTGGTGCCCACCATATATATTTGTTCTTGGTGGCTTGGTGCCCACTTCAGCAGAATCTTTAAAAAAGAAGGGAAATTATACATTATACTCTTATCGTGTTACTTGTTACACGTACCATCTTCTCCATATACTACCGAATGATATCCTCAACATCTTCTCTATCCATTCTCTCCTTCTTTTCCACCATCCATCTCTCTCTCTCTCTCTCTCTTCTTCTTATTTATATCTAGAAAAGTTGAACGGGGATTTTAAGTTTCAACGAGAACGAGGGTTTCAAGTTTCAATGGTCTTCTCCTTCTTTAATCGTACTTTATTTAAAAAAAACCTTAGCACCTCAAAAATCAATCGAGTCGAAGTCATCCATATGAAAAAAATTCGTGTTTGTAATCTCTAGTTCGGTATGCCAATACCAAATATACAATAATGATTCAGTATCGGCATATTGATCTGGAGATTTACATAAGAAAGTTTTGTTGGTAGGTACTTATTGAATCCGTTCAGTAGATATATACCGAACAAAAGTTTCTCATGTAAATCTTTGTGTTTGGTATATCAGTATATATCAAATTGGTTTTGTAATGTTCAATAGGTACCTACCGAATCAAATAAAACAAGTTTGATTTTGAACCTACTGAAGTTCGTTTGAAGACTTTTAATAAGTTTAGTGAAACTTTGTGTTTGGTATGCCATTATACATCAAATTAGTTTTATTATGTTTCGTAGGTACTCACGAATCAGCTAAAACAAGTTTGATTTTGAACCTACCAAAGTTCGTTCAATGAATTTTAAGAATTTTAGTAAGTGGGCATAAAGAGTATCATGAAAAATTAGATGGAAGCCATGAGTAAACGGGCACCAAGAGTGAATATAGTGGGCACGAATAGCACGGCTCCTTTTGGTAATGGTCTTGTATTCAAAAGATATGAAGATAAGGCGTTTCGGCTCTCTAATGGACTTGGGCCTAGATAAGAGGGATTATGACTTCTTTGCTCCAAGAACAGCCCAAGCCCAAGTAACACTCAGCTTGTGGGTGCACTTTTGAGGTTTGGGCCGAAAATTAAGGGACAAATTGGAAGCTGAAAATTATGGATTGAAGATAAAATTGTATAGATTAAAATTGTTTACCATAGAATATTTTAAAGGGCGAGTTTGGTTCGAATTGGTAGATTTGGATTCCTATTTTGGTTTAATCAAAGATCGGAATCAGATTAAGGAAATTGAGTTTCAGAATTTGGTTAAACTAATTTTGCAAGCTAATTTCAGATTCTAGAATTATAATATTATTTTGTTGACCCTATTTTCACAGTTGCATTATAAAATTTTATATATCTAAGCACAAAAGTATCACAATAATGCAAAAAACAATTAGAGAAAAGGGTCCAACTAATGTATTTTGATTGTGGGAGAGTTGCTTTTACAATCTAAATAATGTATTATTAGATTTGAGAACTGGATTATGGGAAAAAACAGATTCTAGAATCAGAACCAAACGCAATCTTCAGTTAGATCAACTTCAGTCATTGGATATGCAATTGGTGTCAAACTTTTGAGCATCTAAATAAATCACCATAGTCAAAGTCTTATTCCTGTATTTTGAGTTTTCCATTTGAGTGATTTATTTAAAACCCATCATTTATTAATTTAGGAGTGATCATTATAGAAGTCCATGGGCCTAACTCATCGTTACAAACCTGGCTTGTAAGGTGAGAATTGCCCCAGGTTTATACATAGCCCAAGATCTTGATACCCAGACGATGGGGGACTGTCTCTCACATTCCCCCTCATGTGTAACGCGTCTCCTACATTCCTATGGTTAGGTGCTCTGACACTATGTAGAAGTCAATGGGCCTCACTCATCCTCAAAAACTGGCTTGTAAGGTGAAGATTGCCCTAGGTTTATATGTAGCCCAAGGTCTTCATACCCAGGTGATGGATCGGGGATTGTCGCTCACATTCTCCCTCACGTGTAACATGTCTCCTACATCCTTGTGATTACCCACTCTGATACCATATAGAAGCCCATGGGCCTAAATCATCCTAAAAAACTAGCTTGTAAGGTAAGGATTGCCCCCAGGTTTTATATATAGCCCAAGATCTTAAAACCCAGGCGATGTGGGACTATTGCCCACACTCATATTTGTTTAATCTAACCACTTTATTTTCTAAGAATCGTCGATTTGCACATTTGCTTATTGGTTTTTTATTTATTTTTATACAAATGGTTAAATGTACCGATAGACTTGTCATTGTTAAGTCATCCACATTTTTAAGAATGTATTGTTTTCTAAGTTTGTTTCTTTAATCTTTTCGATCATTGTAGTCATGAATCCAACATTTGTATTTTTGCCCGAATTTCAGCTTCATAAAGTTCAAATATATATATATTTTTTTTTTCTGTATCTTTTAGCTTTTAACAGTCTAGTTACAGTTTTAAGAACAAGATATTTAACTTCTCCACCCTAAGATATAATAAAATTAAGATAACAAAATGAGCATTTTGAAATACTTTCCTATCATCAATTTAATTAGACATTAATGGAGTATTAGATAAGATGTGCCAGAGCATCTTTTACTAAAGATGTGCTCTCATCTTTAATTAGTTAAAATCAGAGTTTAGTTCTAATTAAACTATTGGGTTCCATAAGATATATTAGTTAGAGTTTAGTTCTAATTATAATCAAGGGAAAAGGTTACATGGACTGAAGTCCACATTTGAGTCATTTGAAAGAAGAAAAAAATTATAAAAAAAAAAATTGGATTAGATCTTGAGTTTGAAAATGAACGGCCAGTGAACTCCCAGATTTAAAATTTAAATCTACTGGTGAAAAATAAAATCCTTTTTTAATTTTATTGTTTTGAAAGTTCATAAAATTTCATGCTCTACATGCATATGGCACCTAATGGTCCACAAAGATAGATGGTCTTCGGTCCATATAATCCCATCTCTTATATCAATAGAACTACTCTAATTTCTCTAATAATCAATATAAATCCAACACTTCAAAAGTAATTAATCACTAACCATCTCTCATATATGGTCAAAATCATGGACCCAATGTGATCCACCACCATCGAAGATTTAATCTATCCTCAATATTAACAAAGTTTGATCTAGAATGCTTTTTTGCAATATATAGGAATATATCAAGTACACGAGGAATTGTGTGTGAACGAGAATTACGACGTACAACATTTAGTTACACCTAATGAATGTGAGCGCACGATGATCTAATGTCTATATCAAGTACTCATACTCTGTGGTGGATTTATTGTGAAGGGTCCTCAGTCCTTTCGCACTACATAAATCTATATGTATAAAGGTCTCTGGGCATGGTGGGGAGAGGACCATCTTCATCATCACCAGGAGTGACATAAAAAGAAAAAAATAAAAAACAAAAACAAAAAAGAGTACACATAGAACCCCTGTGCACATGCAATGAGAGCTTTATCATACGGGCCAAGCGTTTCAACTCCCTCAATCATTTATCTTTTCTCCCTTATTTAGCTCTTTTGCCCTTCTTGTATTATTGGCTCCAAGTTACAACTACGTTCACATGGCAATTGAGAGTACCTCCTTTTAATTAGGACCAACTCAATAACCTCTATTCAAGTCTAACTTTGAAACGGGGCACGCTGCTTCAAAATTTTGAAGGAACCCTCTTCTTTAGAAGACACGTGGTGTTTTGAATTTATTTCATGCCCATACATTTCTACCAAAATTTGAAATAGCTCATTAGAAATGCCATGCGTATTCCAATGGAGAGGGTTCCTTCAAAATTTTGAAGCGGGATAGCAGCTTCAAAGTTCTTCCCCTCTATCCTAATTCTTTAATATCTCAAGTTCCACATTTCCAAGACATTTAATTAGTATGGGTCTGCTGCCCATTACTCATGAATAATGACTGAGTCGTTTTTTGGTCACAGTGTTCACAGACTCCTCAATGCTTGCCATGTCAAGCATACAATGGTAGTTTTGTAACTATCAAGGGTACTTTTGTAAATTACGAATGATATTTGATACACGTGGGTACCTGTGATTGGTGGATCCCGAATTTCTATGAGCAATTTTTTTTTTCTTAATCTATGTAACATGAAATCCAACGATTAAGATTTATATGTATCTCAAATATTTACTTATATCTTGGTTAAATCTCAACCATTGTATTTTGTATTTAAACAGTTGAGATCATGAATTTTTCCATAAGTCACTCTTCACAAGTCACCAAGTCGTGACCTTAATTTTTGGGATAACTACTTGCATGTTACAAGTTGTTGACTTGTCCATTGATGCAACCCCGCCTAAGAAGGATATTTTATTTATTTATTATTATTATTAAATTTCTTTTTAAATACTATCAATTTATCTTATGTTTGTGGAGGAGTCTTTGTAATATCCTTCAATTTGTATTATAATTCTTTAAGTATTGATGTCAATAAATAAAATAAAAAAAATATAAACGAGTCGTGTCATCACGCAGTCATGGCACGCGGTTGGGTGCACAGCTAACGTGACAAGGGCACAGAACCATAGATCATTTTCATTGGGATACAAAAAAAAACAAAGATGTGCGATTCTGTGCCCTTGTCATGTCAGCCACATACCAAGACCTCGTGCATTCATCATTATTTATTTTAAAAAAGTAGGTCTTTTGTGGAAGAGTCATGCTGGAGTGACCTCAAGGTTGTACCTCATATCTCACATCATAATGTGAAAGTGTGTAGGAACTAGGAACCATAGACACTTTATGTCAAGATGTGGGATATTGGGCACAATCTTGAGGTCATTTCAACATTTTTCTTTATGGAAAGACTCATATTTCTTAAAGATAAAGATTGGTTCAATGGAATTAATACACTTTTTCTTGGGAATCCCTTACATCATAATGGTCATGTTAAATGAGAGCTTTAATACGTGGGTGCGTTGGAGGTTAGCATTTTCCTTAAAAAGAATCTTATAGATTGAAGAAACGATTTCGAAGAAAAAGAATGAAAGATTTTCCTTCACAAGGTTGAAAACAAAGGTGTATATGGTCATTGGGTCTTGTCAATTTTTAGATTAAGCATCTGCGGTACATTTATAAAAATAAAAAAATAAAAAATTTAGGGTATTTTCGATACAAATTTCAATTTACCAAGTGTGTTTATTGCACTTTAAGGTGTGCCCTAAGAAGACCCATAGTCATTTTATGTTTTAGTCTCTCATGAAAATTGAACTTAAGGTGTATGTATATTCAATATGGGCTTACAAGGAGATATCTCCAATTTTCACCAAACTTGAGGGGTTAACTCAGATAACTTATTATATAATAATAATAATTTTTTTATCCAAAACCACTGTAGTTATAGATAACTTATTTGTCTTTCTCAGTTACTAATCAACAACATGCAGCAACAGAAGAGGACAATGTTCTTTCCTTTATCTATTTCTCTTTTTTATTAAATATATAAATATATTGTCTCATTATTCCATTTTTTTTTTTTGTTGTTGTGGGGAACACCCCCCCGAATTCGCCGCAAAGCATCTAATCATCGCCCACTAGTTTTACAGATTAGTTGGTGTTGGTGTTGGGTGTCCTTTGCAGACTTACGAGTCCAAAATAAGTTCCAGTGGGCCCTCTCTCCATGAGTGACACGTGGGTCCCTCTCTCCACCACTGCTCCTTTATCCAACACAGCAATCAGATCACAGTTCTGTATCGTACTCAATCTGTGGGCCACAACAACACTCGTACGGTCCACCATCACACGCTCCAACGCCTCTTGGACAACTTTCTCGGACTGACTATCAAGGGCGCTGGTCGCCTCGTCCAACAACAATATTGCTGGATTTTTCAGTATAGCTCGGGCTATCGCAATACGTTGCTTCTGTCCTCCTGATAGTTGCACTCCACGGTCCCCACACCATGTGTTGTACCCATCTTTTAGTCCAGCGATGAAATCGTGAGCGTTAGCTGCCCTCGCCGCGTTGATGATTTCCATTTCATCGACATTATTAGATGTTCCATAAATTATATTCTCTTTGATTGTGCCCGCAAACAATGTCGGTTCTTGACTAACTAATGCAATGTGTTTCCTCAAGTTTCTAAGATGATAGGTTCGAATATCTCTACCATCGATCTTCACAATTCCTTTCAAGGGATCATAAAATCTCTCAATTAGACCGATGATTGTCGATTTTCCAGACCCACTCTGACCCACTAATGCCGTTGATTTACCGGCTTCAAGTTTGAGAGAGAACCCATTGAAAATTATCACATCGGGTCTAGCGGGGTATGCAAAATGGACTTCACGAAGCTCTATGTGACCGATTATTTTCTCGGGTTGGTGGCCTTCTAGATCTTCTGGTTCGATTCGTGTATATCGATCGAGTATAGCAAAGACAGATCCAACCGCATTGGCACCCTTGGCTAGATCGGTTGTCATACTTCCCGCATCGGCAATTACACGACCAGTGCTAACTAAGACCATGAAGGTTTGAAAGAGTTCTTTGCCTGTAATGTATCCTTGCCCAACTAACTTACCACCATACCAAAAATCAAGGGCCCAAGTACATGACATGAGGCTTTGAGACAAACCAAGGCCAATTCCAGCATACCATGATTGTCGAATGCTCTCTCTTCGCGGACCTTCTTGGGCTCGATCCAACATTTCAAGAATTCGAGCTTGGGACGAGAAGGCAGTAACGGTTCGGAGGTTATTGACTGCTTCAGCTGCTAATTTACTGCTTTCATCTTGGGATTTGATTGCCTTTCTTGACATACTCTTTAGTAAGACACGTCGAACATAGAAGCAAACGATGATCAACGGTTGTACGGCCATCATTACGATAGCCAGTCTCCACGCGATGATTAGACCTAATGTCGCGGCGATGATTACTGCAGAGATTGTCTGGACAATAAGAGACATTCGATCACCCACTAATGATCTCACCTACAAAATCAAAACCAATCTAATACGTTATCTGCTGCTGAAAAGAGTGAGTGAGAACAATTACATCAATTGCCGCCATATGAGTAAATAACAAAGGGTGCATCCACAGAATAAAATGTGTATAGAAAATGTTTGCCCCAGAACGGAGAAAATAATTTTTCCAAAAATCAATCACTAATAAATTTATTTTCCCAATTCTTCAAAATATTCACTGTTGTGTTCTAGAAAAGAAGTGGCTTTTTATCCACAAACTGACAAGAGAGGAAAACCCATAAGTCCTAGTTATCAGCAAAGTTTTTCTAGGGATCAGTTTCAATAGGTCAAACATAAACTAATTTTTCAAAAAAAAATAATTATATTAATTTACATATTTTCTTGATCTAAGAAAATCCCCATTAATGACAAGTAGATCAAGACCCTGCATGTCTTCCAAGTGCCTCAGTAATAAAAAACTGTAGTTGCTGTCTACAGTGCTAATCAAAGTATTGGTCGTTCACAAGTCAAAGAGCTAACTAATAAACAATTTAGTCAAACAGAGACTAAATGGGTAAATTAGAAATATTTTACTTCTCACCATAATAATAGGTATAATAATTTAACATTGATAATGAAATTATATATATATATATTGAATTGGTGGACCCAATAGAGAGTATGCCACGTTTTCAGAGACATTAGGACTGTCAATGTTGGGCTATTGCATGGTTTGGTTGAACACCTAACATGGTCCTAAAGATAGTGGCCTTCTACCATAGAATAGCCATGTGTTCCTAACTGCCTAAGTCAACTAAATCCTAAGTGGTCGAAATCATTTGGAACTGTTTGATACTATTTTTCATCAAAACAAAGGTACAATCTTTGTCCTTACCGAATTTTTTTTATTTAAAGTTAAAAATATATTTTACATCTAATTATACATAATATACATTTGTAAAGATTAATGATATAATCTGACGCTCTTTTTTTTAATGCCCCCCGTATGCTTCTTGTGTATCCTGAAGCAAATGATCTACACGATTCTGTGATTAGAGGGGGGGAAGGGGGGGGGGGTATGAAAAAAGAGCGTCAGATTATCACGACTCGTTTGTAAAATATAATTGTTAATCGGACTAGTCTAAATTGTAAATTGTTAGACCCTAACTAGGCTCAAATTTATTCAATTGTAAAATTGTGAAACCGATGATACCTTTGTCAGATCAAAATCAGGGCACTAACTCTTGTTTTTTGGATCAGGTCATTCTAAAACTTCTAATCCATATATTGAAAAATGTTTGACTCTCATTAGAGCCTCTGATCGCTCCCCTTTCTCCTACAATTACTTTCTACTTTGCGTATAAATGAAATCTAAGAGAGAGAGAGAGCTAGCTTACCACATTAGCATCGTTGGCGAGTCTAGAACAGATAGCACCACTAGAATTCTCATCCTTATCGAACCATCCTACTTCAAAGGTTAAAATCTTAGACAACATCCTCTCTCTAACCCTCTTAGTCAAATATTCTCCCATGGCCGCGAAACTATAATGCTGACTTATATTAATCACAAACGAGAATACAGCCAACGCCGCGAAGCACAACGAGTAGGCCATCGTCTTTCGTTTGATCTCATCATGATCCGGCAAAAAATAAACGGATATCATGCTTCCCATCACAAAAGCGTATAATGGCTGAATAGCACCGAATAACACCGCACTTACGCACCCCAAACTCGCATGTTTCCACTCGGGAATATTCAAAAGCAATAATCTCCAAAACGAAGGAATTGACAAATCTTCTTCACCTATTGTTTTATTATCAACTCGTCTCATTGACTCTGAGTTGGCCGAACTGGATCGACTCATTAAAGAGAGTCTACGACTACTAGAACCTCGACTACTGTTGTTATTTCCATCTTTGTTCGCAATATGGGACAACGGGCGGTTATCCTCCTCTTCTAATGTTTTAGTTTTCTTCTCTCTTTGTTGGAATCGAACGAGTGACGAGTACAACCCGTTTTCATCTCGGATTAACTCTTCATGGGACCCGGTCTCCATTACCTCCCCATTTTGAACCACAGCAATCAAATCTGCATTTCGAATTGTTGATAAACGGTGAGCGATTACAATTGTGGTTCGACCCAGTGACGCGTTATCGAGTGCTTCTTGAACGATTCTCTCTGATTCCGAGTCTAACGCGCTTGTTGCTTCATCTAAGAGGAGAATTCGAGGTGCTTTTATCACTGCTCTTGCGATTGCGATTCTCTGTTTCTGTCCTCCTGACATCTGTACTCCTCTTTCACCAACCTATAAAATTAATTAAACAATAAATCAAATCAAAAAGTTAGGTTTGCTGGATTTCTTCTTCAATTAAGAGAGCTGATATTGGCACTCCAAATTTTACTTTTTACACACCTAATTTCTTAAATTATTTATTTCCCCCAATTAAAGATTAAAACATTCTTCAAACATCATAATAAATATTATAAAAAAAAAGAGAGATTTGGCTCAAATTATAATATCAACATTATAACACTCATGCAAACAATTTTAGTAAATTCTTAAAACTAGAAATCAAACTAGACAAAAAAAAAAAAAAAAAAGATATTTACAAAAACATACACAACTTTTGTTCTAATTACAATTTCAGTACACTGTTCAATTTATTCAGAAAAACATACACAAGGTATGTTGTTCACTTTTATGTATCTACAAACCATGGTTTTAAATCTCATCCAAGACCGAGATGACTCGTCCGATACGTCTTGATATTGTCCACCAACAAAATGGATAGACAAGTCAAACATATCGGACAAGATTTAAAATTACAGTTCATTTTTCTCATTGTTGAACAAGACGACTCAAACGTATCGAAAAACTCATCCAAGACGACTCGGGCTTAGACATGGATGAGACATCAGAACGAGTTTTAAAACCATACTATGAACTCATAATTTTAAAAGTGACGACCTTAAGAATTCGTAGACACATAAAGAGTCTATCGAAACCAAAATTTCAGCATATCCAGTGAACGATATGGAGATTCACCTAGAGAGAGAGAGAGAGAGAGAGAACTTCTATTGGCACCCCGACTTTTACTTATTAATCATTCACTTATTTTCTTCATTTTTAATGGGGCATAACGAGTAAAAGATGGGGTGCCAATAGCAGTTCTCATAAATTAATTAACTAATTAATTAATATATAAAAAAAATGTATGATGCTGTGGGTTGTTAGATTTTTTTTTTCTTTAATTAATTCTTTAAGCTAAAAGACAAAAGGAGAATCAAAGAAACAGAACACAAACCTTAGTATCGTATCCTTGTGGAAGCTGAGAGATGAAGCTATGAACATTAGAAGCTTGAGCTGCAGCTATGACTTCTTCCATGGAGGCATCTTCTTTACCAAATAAAATATTCTCTTTAATTGAGGTTGCAAACAAAGCTGGTTCTTGACTCACTAAACCCATTTGAGATCGAAGCCATTTGAGTTGAAGTTTATTAATGGAGACCCCATCAAGGAGAATCTCTCCTCCAAGTGGATCATAAAATCTTTCAATCAAACAAATTGCTGTAGATTTTCCAGAACCACTTCCACCAACCAATGCTACTGTCTTTCCAGCTGGAATTTTTAGGTTAAAATCTTTGAAGATTATGTTATCTGGTCTTGATGGGTACGCGAATACCACTTTGTTAAATTCAACCTCCCCTGAAACGCTTTGTAAAATCTCACCTTCCATGTTTGAAGAATCTATTTTTGGTACTCGATTTATTACCTCCATTATTCTTTCTCCAGCTGAAAACGCTTCTGAGAAGTACTTCACGTTTGAAAGTCCACTTCCAAGTGCACTAAAATGTCAAAAACAGAGAGATACCCATTAACGATTGTGTGAAAAATTAAAGAAATTAAAGATTTCCCGTTAATTATTTCAGCTAGAAATAGAGAAACAAAAGTTCCCAAAGATCAATTTTTATTAGTTAAATAGAGAAAATAATAATAAGTAGATACCCACTAAAGATTTCTTTGAGAAAAAATCAACCATTTTGGTTAAAAATTGAAAATGAAAAAGATATCCAAATATAAGCTTCTGAGAAGTACTTAATCTTTGAAAGTCCACTACCAAGTGCACTAATTATTGACAAGAAAAAGATGAAAAAAAAAAATATATTAAAAACAAAGAAAAAGAAGATACCCATTAACGATTTTGTGAAAATTTAAAGAAATTAAAGATTACCCATTAATAATTTCAACTAAAATTGAAGAAAAAAAACATCCCCAAGACCAATTTTGATTGCTTAAATAGAAGAAAAAAAATCATTTAAAACAAAGATACCCATTAACGATTTTGTTATAAATTAAAGATTACCCATTGATAATTTCAACTAAAAATAGAGAAACAAAAGATCCTAAAGATCAGTTTTGAATTTTGATTGCTTAAATAGAGAAACAAAACAAAAACGACTTCTTTGAAAACAAATCTTTAAAAACAAAGATAATAAAGATATCCCATTAAAAACAAATCTTTAATAGCTATTTCATAAAAACAAAATCAACAAAAAAACAAAAAAAGACAAACCCATTAAAGAATAAAGATTTAGAGAGATTTACAGGCCACCAACTGCAATGGAAGCTCCAACAGCAAAAACAGTTCCACCTTTTGCACCCTCATACATAACCATTCTACTACTGTACCAACACATGAAAGACCAAACTGCAAAGGTAACACCATTGCTTCCAATAGCAAACCCTTTAGCCAAACCCTGCTTCAACCCTAATTTCACTGAACCTTGAAGCGCTTCTGAGAATTCAACCATGATTTTGCTTTCTCCAACAAAAGAATAAACCGTTCTTATAGAAGAGATTGCCTGCTCTGCTATTGTACCAGCTTTATTATACTCCTCTCTCATCTTCCTCGCCAACCCCATCAAAATCCTACCGTACATCAAACCAGGGATGATCAAAAGCACCACAAATGGGAATCCCACCAAAGCTAGTTTCCACACTAGGAGAAACGCTGCTATGTAGCTTCCAACGAACATGGCCACGTTCATCACGAAATTTGGAAGCTGGTATGAAATCATGAACGTTAGATGGTTAAGAAGTAGATATAATTATGTAAGCCATTAAGGACTGAATCATACCTTTTCACTTAGAACGTCTTGTATGACAAGGCTGTCGTTGGAGACGCTTGTAACCACTTCCGAAGTACTCGCCACTTGTAGATCAAAGTATCCAACGTCTTGCCTCAACACCGCTTGCAGATAACTTGTTCTCAACCTTGAGGCTTGTCTCTCCCCTGTTCTTGTCCAGCAATACCCCTCTAAAAATTCATTAATTCTCATTAAATCCTTCCACCAAAAAATTCAAAAAAAAAAAATCACAAAAAATCTGAGCTTACCCAAGAAACACACAGAAAAAATCCCACAAGCCATGTACAACAGATTCACAGCATTCTGCAATAGGGCAAGTTAATCAAACGGCCTAAATTAAATTTAAAAATAAAAAAACAGAGAGAAAATTTTGGAGAAATACTGAGTTGATGTTATGGCGAAAGACATCAGGATCAGATGTTGATGATCCATCAAAACTATTCATAAATCTGCTAGTGAGGAACAACATGACAGGTGTACCAAAACCATCACCAATAGAACCCATAAAGCCAAGAATCATCAAAAACAAATCTGCTCTGTCTGCATGCATGAAGATCGAACGGTAGGAACCCATACTGTCCTTCTTCTTCTTCGTACTACTCATACCCACTGAATCACCCATGTCTTTTTTTTCTGAAAAAAAAAAAAAAACAAAAAACCTTCAAATCTTCTGTTTACGGAAATCCCAATCGTTTTTTCTGGTTTTTTTTTTAAAAAAATCTCTTTCCCCGAGAAGATTAACAGCAGATCCCCAGAATACGTGGGGCTACTTATAGAAACATAAGTTTGTTTGATTTACTAGACCTGTATTCTGGTATATAAGACATATGTTTCCAATTTTATTCCATGTAGTCGGTTTTATTTTATTATAGTACAGTTCAATGAAGGTGTGTGCTGTGATGAGAGATCACGATTGACTTTATTCTAAAAATCGTCAGTGATGACGTTTTGTTTGACAATTTTAAAAAGACTATTCTACCCTTATAAGATGTACGGTAGAGATGACTTATAAAGTGTAAATTTTTCAACAGATCTGTGTTTCAAAGACGAAGATAGTCTGCTATGCCAATTAGTAAGCCAGGATTGCGGTTTGATACCGCTTAATCGAAATAGTCGGGTTAGTCTCCGGTTAAGTTAGGTAAGATTCTCGAATCTTAACCGCTTATTCGAAATAGTCGGGTTAGTCTCCGGTTAAGTTAGGTAAGATTCTCAAATCTTAATAGCTAGTCTTACTAAGTTAGTAAGGATTTCACCCTTACTAACTTAGTCCTTGGACTCATCTTGTGGCATCGGGAAAAAAAAAAACATGATCTCATGCTTTACGATTATCGAGGAAATAATTCATTATATGAATGAAAAAAAATATTATTCACTGTTAAATCTTAGAGATATTTACGAAAATATGAACAACTTTTGACAAATTCATGATTCTGACTCACTGTTTATATTAATTATCAAAACGTGAACGATAACGAATTCGGAAGTTTTTAAAATGACTACTTCGTAGGTTCAATGATTATTTCACTTTGAACCTGTGAAATTATCGCTTTAAACATGTGAAATAGTCACTTCGTTCTAAATATTTTTTAAGTAAAATGTAACGGTTCACATTTTGATAATTAAAATGAAAGTCATTGAATCGTAAATAACTCATTTTTCAGCTCACTTTCATAAGATTTAGAGGTCTGTGATGTTTTTATTTGATTGCTAATATGAAAATAATTTGAGTAAAACTGCTTGTTAAGGATTAAAATCTTACTAAATTAATAAGGAAAGTGTTTTTCCAAATATTATTACTAGAGTATAAGTCGTTGCCCAATCAATCTTTCAATCCTAACACAAAACCTATAGATTTACTCGTAAAACTAAGAGTTTAAAAAATTAAAACTTTTTAAGAATTGAATCATTGAATCAGCCCGAACTCCCAAACTTGAAATTAATAAAACTCAATAATATCTTTTTTAAATTATTTTATAAAAGTTATCAAAATTGTGTGGCCTGCATTGTTTGGCATTTCGATCATGTTCTTTGATGACACTAGGTGGGCTATAAGAAACTTTTTTGAATAAGAAAAGTGTTTTTCTTTCCCAAAATTAAGTAGATATTCTAACCTAACCTCACACTTTGTACCATTGACATGGATCATTAAATTTTTCTTTGAATCAATTTCCAAGATGCTAAATTTGATGATCTTTTTCACATCAAACTATTGTTACTCTTTAAAAGTGTCTTGAACTATACATGAATTGGGCCCCTAAAAATTAATTCGATACAGTTTATATGATCAAATTAATTCAAAGTTCTAAAGGTTCCAACTAGCTTAATGGGTTAAGCTTATGGTGATGGTACTATAGACCAAGGTTCAAATCTCGCCTTCGCTGAGTGACTGATATTATTATAAGATAATTTGATATTTTTGTTTCGATTATTTTTCCCTCAATCTAACTCCCTTTACGTCTCGTATATGTTTTGTTACTGTTTTCGCTGAAAAATCTTATATGATGTGAGATGTTTTGGATTAGATACATTATTAACAACTTCAATGAAATATAACATGGAATCTAAACAGGTTAACATGGAATTATAAGATGACACTTCTTCAATATCAAATTGAATGAAATAACAAAACTTCATATCTAACATGTGTGTTTTGGATTTTGAGAATCTCATAATTTTTTATCTACCATGGATTGAGGATGAACTTTTTCTGATTGTAGTATTTGTGGAGTTTATTGTTAAATTTTTAGGGTAGATTTGTGTTAATTTTTTAATAAAAGCAAATGTGGGAAATTAAGGTTTTCATTTGATTATTATAGTGGATGAAAGAGGGCTTGAGATTTGGTAAATAACCAATAAGACTGGAGAAGGATAAGAGCCCTTCTCCATGTTTAATTGCTAAGAAATGGGAAATTGGGTTTCAATTTGGAGCACTCACTAAATTTATTCCATATTTCCTCAAGGGTACATGAAATTCACTCGTTGATGTAGCATGTGTCAAAACCATGAATCTTTTTCTTCGGGATACACAAGGAAAAAGATCTATGATTTTATACACAAATCTACGTCAACCGTGAAAAGAGTGAAAAAGATAGATGAAGTGGGGATCTGGGAG
Organism: Akebia trifoliata; assembly: GCF_017979445.1. Classification (NCBI taxonomy): domain Eukaryota; kingdom Viridiplantae; phylum Streptophyta; class Magnoliopsida; order Ranunculales; family Lardizabalaceae; genus Akebia; species Akebia trifoliata. Next base: position 30,447,941 of record NC_141381.1, read on the forward strand.
CACATGCGTTTTGATTATTTCAGGAAGTTAAATCGACTTTGAGATAAAAAGTGGATGTTCTTATTGAAATAGTGTAGATTAAGTACTCCAAGTGCAGTGTTGTAACAAAATAATAAAATCTCGAAAGTCTAAAGTCGATCGACGAAGATTATGTAAAAGTGAACCAAAACACGTGTGAGGTGAAAGAATATTAACCTAAACTATGAAATCAGATGATTTTCCACACTTTTGTATAGAGTAAAAATTAAAATATTTAAAACATAAATTAAAAAGCGTTAAAGCATCGTGATCCATTTAAAAATAGCAATTTTATTCCATTCAACTTTTCTTTCTTAGTTAGTTTCGAATAAATATTATTCATAATCGAATGATATACCAATTAAACAAAAATATTATTTCAATCATTCACATATCATAGAAATTCTCTAAGCAATCAGTGTAATATTCATCTACAATGAAATAAGAAAAAATTTCAATTATTTAATGAGAAAATTAAATAAAAAAAAAAATTCATAAAAAAGTTATAGGTATGAAATCAAATCAAAATATTTAACTAACCTTTAAATAAATTAAAAAATATTATAATTAACCAACCATCATCAAAACAAAAAAAATCACAACATTTAAACTTCATCCTTAGTCCTAGTAGGATTTTAGTTAACACTCTTTATAGAAGAATTCATTAAAAAAATTTTATTAAAACCTAAAATTAGAGAGGGATAGAAATTGGAGGAGGAGAAAAATAACATAAATAATAGAATGTAAGAAATATCGAGTTTCGAGTTCAACATTTTAATTGTTGAGTTTGAATTTTTTTTTTTTTAAATTGTTGAACTCAACAATAAATCAAAATTGTGAGCACGACAATCAAAGTGTTGAATTCGACATAAATAAAAATTAGTGAGCTTGACATTGTATAAAAAAATTTGAATCTCAACTTCGTTCTTCATTTTTATTATAATTCATCAAAATAAATAAATAAAAATACTCACCATTGAAAAACCTAAGTATGTGAAAAAGATTTAAAAAAGGGATAATTTAAGTATTTAAAAAACATTATAAACTGAGATAGGGACCATTAATAAATAAAAAATTTACTAAATGGATTATCAAGCAACCACCCAAAACTCAGGGGCTAATCAGAAAAAAAATTTCTCCACAAGGGTCCTTTATGTAATTAAAAAAAATGCCTTAGTATCAAATTCTGTCTGTGGAGGGAACTGTACTGAAAATATCGCTTTACTACAAAATCGTAGTTACTGTTTTTTCGCGTGGTACCACATGAAGTGGATTCCGTTTTCATTCCTTTTAGGGAAAGTTTCCGTGCGTGTGGATAGCAACTATAGATGCTTTATCACTCGTATCTCGAGGAAAAACATCTATGATTCCCATGCACTTTCACGTCAGGGTGTGTGCGGTGAGGTTAACTTGAGGTCATTTCATCATTCTTTTTCTTTGTTTGATTAAAAACTCAAAATGAAAATATCTTTATCAAAATTTTGATAAAGATCACCAAAGATGAGTAATGTAGCTCTTCTGGAATTTGGATTTTGGGAGTCTTTATCAATTTGTTGATAAGGATGTCTTTATAGTAGTACTTTTTATTTTATATTTATATATAATAATATCTCCTTAAACACTGTGACTGTGATTTATTTACTATTTATAGTTAAGTGATGTGTGATAAGTACGAAGGATCAGAAAAAGAATATATTGTTTTTTCACTTTTGTCGACTTTAATTCCAATTTAGTCCTGATGGTAGAAGCCAACGTTACAAAGTCAGAGTCACAGAATCTAAAACTAGTAAAATAATAATAAATGGGTGGAGAAATTTTACTTTCGGAAGTTAGATAGTAAAATTACATATCACCTTTTTTGTCACCCACGTGGAAAGATTCTTCCAGTCCAGACTTTATTATTTTATGTTGGACTCACAAGATAAAGAATCTGAAAAAGAATATGTTTTTGGTGCAGAAAGTTTGATTATTGTTTGATGAAGCAATTTTTGGAGTTAGGAAACAGTCACGTGACAAGAATGCTATTTATATAAGAAATAACTCTAATAAGGGAACAATTGAAATTTTTAGGCCTTATAAGATAAAATGCTACATACTCATAAAATATAAAGAATAATTAGGCATAGTCCATATTCAATTTGTATTCCTTCCTTCTATTTGGGGTTTTTCTTTAAATTAGGTATCTTCTAAATTTGATTTTGTTTTTTAGGTAATTCGATTAACTGAATCGTTCTACCATGCATTATTGACCCAATATTCTCCCAATTAACTGATATTTGAATCTATAGTTGATTTGCGACCGAGCTCACCCTTAGATGAGTTGGCTCGAATCTACATACCTAACTTGAATCCATAGGTGCCACATGTCACCTTTTGATACCCAACGAAAAATATCCTCCACAATACTCCCTCTCGAGGATTTATACTTTTAGTCCAAGCGTCCAAGAACTAATAAACGGTACCATGTGACATGTGACCTTTCGTTGTTAGACCACGTACCTTATAAATTATCATTTCGAGGTCCAAAGTTCCTTTAGTTACTGTTCATGTCATGCGACATCCAACTATTTCATCTTCAAAAGCGTGACGATTATAATTGTCTTGATGTTTAATGTTATTCAAACTGTTGATCCTATTGCATACCTTGATGTGTTTTTTTTTTCCTTAAATACATTTTCTATTTCTCCCTTGTCATTTCTCTTTTTTATTCATATATTATATTTTGTAGTAACAAATTTTTTTTTTATCGACCCTTAGTGGTCAAACTTGATTTCTTCATGAATCAAAGCTCTTGATATAATAAATCCAACCCACAACGATCGAACTTTGTTCCCCCATGAACCGAGCTTTAAATAACCGACTCTTAACAATTGGGTTTAGTTTCCTAAACGAACCATGTTTTAAGTAAAAAAAGAAACAAACCATACTTGGCTCCCACTGGGAGCCAAGATTTTCAATTATAACCGACACGCATACGGTTGAACTTGGCTCCCCTTTATGAGCCAATGTTTTTCATTATATATCGACCCCTAATAGTCGGGCTTGACTCCCTTTATGAGTCAAGACTTCTTGTTGTATATTTACCCCCCAACGGTTGGGTTTGACTCTCATAACGAGCCAAGTCTTTTCCATATATTGACCTTACTCTATCGGGCTTAATTTCCTTTGTGAGCCAAGGCTTTCGTTGTATACCGACCACTTTATGGTCTGTCTTGGCTCCCTTATGAGCTAAGACTTTCGTTTTAAGCCAACTCTTTTACGGTTGGGCTTGGCAACCCTTATGAGCCAAGGCTTTCGTTGTATATCAATATTCTTATGATCTGGCTCCCCTTACGAAATAAAACTTTCATTGTAAATCAATCCCTTACGATCGAGTTTTACGCTAAATACAAAGTGATTGGGACTCTGTACCCATTTGAGTTTAAGTCGGTTTGACCCAATGGATCCGAATATTCTACTTAAATCACTTCATCCACTATTTTTTAAATCAATTAGTCTAACTGGTTCATGTGTTGATCCATAAGATCCATTTACTAATTGGGCTAACTAGTTTAAGTTGATATTAATTGGTATGTCTCATCAGTTAAGTCTATTAGATTGGATCGATATTACGGGTTCAATTTAAGCGGTGTGGACCGTCCCTCCCACGTACATTTTGAATAGCTTGAATAGAGTAACCCGGGGAGCACCTATGATAAGTTCAGGTCATGACCTATAGGAAGGTTCCTAGACTCTATGTTAACTACGTGCAATGCAATTTATCTAGCCGCCATTACCCAAGTGCACCTATATACCTCTCAAGCGTACTCAATCAGAGGGTACATGGCGACTTGGTTTGATATACCGTATATATACGAGTCTAAGATTGTAACTTTCATAAATGGTTTAGCGTCCCACAAGGGGACCGACCACGTACTAGTACTATGTTGGCAATCGAGACATGTGTCTTTACGACTTATAATAGGACAAAGGCTTAGGTCGCTCAAGTGTGGGTGCATCGATATACCTTTCAAGGTCACCTGATTGAATGGTACTGATGCACTAGTTTTATGTAACATAAAAGTACATGATTGGAGTTGTGATTTTCATAAATAATGTCGCGTTTCACAAGGAGACTGGACCACGCACTAGTGTCACATTGGCTATAAGGGATATGCAAATGTGTAATGCATTGTAATTGAAACATGCATGTGTTGTGTGCAAATAGGGTGAGGTGTGCCCGGAGCATTTTTTAGATGAATAGGCCCATGGGCCAGATCAAACCATCAACATATGGATGCCACATAAATATTAATCAGAGAATACAAAACCCATCACATCAGCATTAAGATTAAAGTAAGCACATTAAAAATATATCTATCGAGATCGTGACATATTAGATGGACAATCAATCAAGGTGGTAAAAAGAGAACGAAAATGATCGATCAATATAGCACATAAATAACCAACCATTGAGATAGGCACAGAAAACTCTTTTTTATTTTTTATTTTTGTAAATGAACTAAAACAAAAAAAAATTTCTATGGTCCAATCAAGAATCACTTTGGGCGACCCAAAACGATTCGAGATTTCAAAAAGTATTGAATTGAGGATAGAATGATAGTTGTGGAGATGGGGAGTTTTGATTTTTGAGTTTTTGATTTCTTGATTTTTTTAATTTATTACTCAACAAACTTCTCAATGGGAACTTAGGTTATCTAGACTAACACATTAAGATTTCAAATTTTACAAAGAGTCATTAGGCCGACGTGATCGATAATCCAATGCCACGGCCTTCTAGATTTGATGGGAAAAGAATTTGATCAAAAGGAAAAAAAAAAAATCAATTTTACAAATAAGAAACTTAGGTCCAAGGTTTTGAAAATGGGCGGTTATGAAATCTCAAATTTAAAATCAAAGTTCAAGATGAAAATTATTTTTCTGTAAAATTCCTTGGAATTTTCCTTTAAAAAGTACTTAGAATTTCGTCTGCCACAAACAAGTGCCATTGGATCACTTTTTCGGGTGCCACGTGGAGGTCAATGACTCTTAGTAAGAAAGATCCCTTGCTAAGCTAATAAGACAAGCCCAAAAAAAAAAATTTGTATGCTACTGCCAGCAACACTCACAACCCAACTCACATGTTATTAATATGCTGCCACCATTACACAAAAAAAAAAAAAAAACATTACTGGCAACACTACACTCACAACATAAAGAATGAAAATAGCATCATCTCAAACAATTTTTTTTTTTTATTGCTGCCAACACACACAGCACTCACAACAAATCTTTTTTTTTTTTTTTTTAAATAAAAAATTTCGGTGTTGTTATGCTGTTAGTAACAGCAAAATACTTTTCAACTTATTGGACTCATCCGGCATTGGAGATGTTGATGGGATCTTATCAATACCTCTAGATTCCAACGTTCTCATCTGATCAAAAGTCAACGGTAGTAGATGTATCGAGTTGGAACCTACAGGAATTCTAGTAATGTATCCCGAATATGTAACATTCTGTAAGTTACACTCAACTCTAGCATACTCTAAACAAACAGTAAGCCTGTCTAGATGGTTTCCATAGCTGTAATGTGAACAACTCCTCTTCAAATCGAAACTCAGAGAGAGAGAGAGGGAATCATTTTTTTTAACATACCCAATTTCTAAAATTCATCAAAACATATCTAAAATCATCTCTTTCTCGTTCCTAGATTTTTCGATTTCTCTTTGTATATACATGAGAATCACTTCTTCCTCTAAACAAACAATAACCCACATTTAAAATTTTTCCTCTTTTACCGCAGAAGTCATTGGATTTGGGCGATGGGTTTCGAATAACTCCCGAAAGGAAAAAAGTCGACAGGAGCTTTTCTGTTTGAAACATCCCAAGAAACCCATTTACGATAATTCGAGCATAAATTGGTCCCTCTCCTTTTCTTCAAACACCAAATCAAATATGAGGAATTTTTTTAAAAAAAACAAGTTGAATCTCACAATTCTTTATCAGATAAAATTGACATTAATCAAACTTCTTCGAGATCGAAACTTGGTCTCTTCAAGATCAACAATAGAGAAGTGAAGTTAGACGGATCAAGATAAATAAAGAAAATATGAACTTCGAGAGAGAGAAAGATAGATTAAAAAAATGAGAGATTCCCTGTTCTTCGTGTTCAAATGAGAATAAAAAATTTACAAATCCTTTTTTACTAACAACACACCACACATTTAAATTTTTATTTATTTATTTATTTATTTATTTATTTGTTGTTGTTGCTAACAGCACACTTACTTCCCTAATTTTTTTTAATCTTTTTTTTATTTTTATTCCTTTGAAGCCCTCGTATCACACACAAAAGAAGAAATATATATATATTGCACACCCAAAAAAAAAAATTTGTTGTTACTAACAGCACATCACTCATGCATAAAAAAAATTATTTCTTTTCACAGCACATCACTTGGCCTGGGAATTTAGGTTGTAGAGACTCCTTTTTATAGAGTTTTTTTTTTTTGTAAAATTAGGGTTTGATTAGGTCTATTTAAGATAAGGTTAAGTAATTTAATTAGGATTTTTGAATCTTACATAGATTGAATTTTTTTTTTTAATTTTTGGATAACTCCCTAATGGGGGGGTTATTTATTAAATTATATTATTAATTTTTTGGGACCCTTGGTGGAAGGTTCTTTAATAAATATTATGTGAGTCCAACTTAAATAAATAGGTCACCACTTAAAATTTGGCTTGTGGACTTAATTAATTGATTTTATTTGTTCAATAATTTTAACTTGATTTATTAAAATTTTACTTTACGTTAATTAATATTTTAATTATTGATTTTAGATTTTTTATTTGTAGAGTTTGAAAAATTATCGTTTTGCCATCAAAGATGACTTTTAAATTGAAAGGTTATTTTTCAATGTTGTACAATCAATTTTTCGTAAGGAATTCAATGGAAGTATTGATTTTTGTCACTTATGGGTTTTTATCGTAAAATGATCGTGGACCCTTGAGGGGTGTTTTCGTAATTTTATCGAATATACTGAAAAGTGACGAAATAATTTATTTTGTTTTGATTTGTTATTTTATGTGTTTGAAAGGATTTTCTTAAACGTAATGTAGACTCTAGGGATGTTTTGATGTAGGGGTATTTTGATAATTTGATTAATTTTAATGATTTTTCTCGTAAAACTTCTTTTTGTTTGAAAATGATGATTTCTATATTTTTAAGTCATATTTTTCTAACATAGCGTGGTTTCTAAAGTTTTGTTTGCTTGAAATATCTTATTGGACTTTGAAAACACATCTAATAACAAATAAAAATATTAGAATATTCATTCATCATTAGGAACCATCGCAATCAGGTTAACAAGTTGATTAATCAGGCGAGTACGAAAATGAGGTGTCTATAGCCCCGAGAAAATATTGCCCATATTGGGTATCTAATAAACAACATACGAACTCTCACCACTTATGGGATCTGAAATTAACCCCTTAGGGGTTAAAAAATGAGTCTATATCACGTCCAAAAAGGAAAGAAAATCTATTCATAATTATCTAGAATAATAATTCTTGGATTAATGTTTATCCAACGAAGATTTTACCACATGACATTATAGATGGATGTAATGCCATATTGGAATATGTGTTTATACACTCACCAAGATATATATTGGATAAATTATAATGTTGAGATTTACATTGATTAGTTCCATATGATAGCCACCTTCAAGAAATTCAAAACTTGTGATAACTTCTACAAACATGAACTAAATTCGATTTTGACTATGGGAAAAGTCAAATTTGTTTCTTTGCAATTATGAATGAAACTCTTTAAGTGAGCCAACTCTTTCTCGAACCTCTAACTTAGAGATCGGACAAATTCGCTTACCTACGATTACAAAGTAGATTCCTTGACTAAGTCATCCTATTAGCCCATGAGCCCGAGTCTCACTTCCAAGATAAGTTGATTTGCAAAGTTTTTCCAACCTACAAAGTGTAATGATTTTCTAACACCCCCCTCTAATACACGCCCCATCACAGAATCGTAGATCATTTGCCCTGGGATATGCATAATCATAATTGTTTTTCTTGTGTATCCCGATGCAAATGATATACGATTTCGTGACGGGGGTGTAAAGGGGTGCGTGTGTCATAGGGGGGCATCATATTATCACGACTCACCTACAAGAAAAGATAGATTGATCTGGGACCCATTCAAGGAACCTAACATAATTTGACCCACACGCAACATAGGCTAAACTGAGACTCACCCACTTGAACTAGGGCCCACCAAACGAACGTAACATGATCCGACCTACACCTAATGTGTGTCTGAAGGTTTTGAAAATTTGTATTCGGTAGAATTGCTTGAATCGATGGAATCCCTAAATAATACATTTTAGTCGGCAAGTTTGAACTCAGGGGTGCCCTAGCAATGGAATTGGATACCTACCCATGTTTTTTTTTTCTTCTCTTCCTGTTTTCCTTGCATATGTATATTGAGGTTTAAATGGAAATTGAATTATTTGCCCATAGATACACTCTCTAACAAATCTTTTACTTGTCATATCGCTCTCTACCAACGCAACAAGAGTGGTGTTTCACTATCATCAATTATAGCTGATGTGCATTAATGATTTTGACAGTGACATTTCAATACCAACCTTTGTTGGGTGTAGGTCGGATCATGCCAGGCACCTTGAGTGGGTCCCATCTCAATCTATCTTGGATCATGTCACTAAGGCTTACAATGGGTCAGATTCTACCCAGATCTGAGTACATCCATATTAAGATCCAAATTCCTCTATCTAAATTTGAATATGTCAGAATCATTTTGATTTCACTTCATTTAGATCTAAATTTGATCCAGTTACATTAGGTGATTCGATTCGAATAATTCTGATAGTTAAACATTTCTTCTTATTCTAAACTTGTTAGTTAACTGTCTACTATCATATTTTACCATTATAATCATTTTATTTTATAAGAATTTATGTTGTATTAAATTAGTAAATAATGATATTTTGAAAAAGTCAAAAAATACAAATTTCAAAATAATATAATTTCGTATTTGACCTGAATCCGACTCAGTTCATGGGATATTAAATCATATTTAACCTTTATTATTATTATTAATTTAGATCTACTCTAGGATCCAAACACATTAAATTCAAATTTCAGATAACTTGAATTATGAATAAAATCTGACCCATTTTATGCCTTTATATGTCAGGCTCTTTGGATGGGTCCTAACTAGACCTATGCTGGGTTTAAGTCGGACCATGTTATGCACCTTGAGTGGGCCCTAGCTCATTTCATCTTAGGTGTAGGTCGAATCATATCAAGCTCTTTGGGTGGGCCCTAGTTCGACCTATCTTTTTTGTAGGTCAGATCAACTCGGGGAAAAACTTTGCAAATCAACTTGTCTTGGAGGTGAGACTAGACCTCAGAGGCTTGATAGGATGGCTTATTCAAGAAATCTAATTTGCAATAGTAGGCAAGTGAATTGGTTATATCTCGGAGTTGGGGGCTTGGCAGGGTGGCTAAGTTATGGAGTCTTGTTTGTAATTGCAAACAAACAAATCTAAGTTGTCCCACAATCAAAATTAAACTCAATTGATGTTTGTAAAATTATCAAAAGTTTCATATTTCTTGCAAACAAATATCGATTGTATCAATATCCAGTTTTGAGAAGGGGCTATTGTGGAGAGAGAAAATATCACCCCCACCTGGATCATTCATGTTGGAATTAATCAATATAAATCTCAATATTTTGATTTATTCAATATAGATCTTGATGAGCATATAAATATGTATCTTGAGATAGTGTTGAACCCACTTATAATGTCATGTGGCAAAATCTTATTTGGATAAACAAGAATATGAGAGTTATTATTCTAGATAAGTATGAATCAATTTGCTTTCCAATTTTGAGGAGATAAGGATTTCTTTAATGATTACTTTTCTATATATTTAAAGGGTTGGTGATTCGATGCAAATGGGGTGGGAATGTAATTATTTTTCTTTAGAGTATAGTGAGATGGCTTCCATGGAGTCTGAGGACGTATTCAATAAAATCCACAACGAACCTTGTAAAAAAATCATTTTGTTATTTATTTTCTAGATTTTTTTTTTGTTCTTTATGTGATTGTAAAATTGATTGGTGGAGGAATCCAAAAATAACCATCATGGACCCAATGCGATCCACTACCATCTAAAATCTTAATATTAACTGAGTATGATAATTTGATGTGTCAATATACATCTTAATATAATTAGTTCTAATGTGATACATGCAACGATATACAAATTTTGATAAGAACATCCCAACATGTAGTGTTGTCAATAATGGATTAGGTCTGGCTTAGCCGATTGTCTTCCATTTGGGACAAATTTTGATATGTATTGGACCGGGACACCATAAGAATAGATTTGATCTTTGTTGGATCCGATTTTAATTAGATCTCAATAATAAGATCCAAAACTGATGTAATAACAATTAGATCAAATCTGATTTCATAGTCAAAATATTAATAAACTTCATATACTCTAACACCATATATAATATATAATTTACATAATTTCTCACAATTTATTAAGGACATGATTGATCCAGAACTGGGCCGATAGATTATCAAATCAACTCCTCATTAAAATCCAAATCCTCGATCTGGATCCAAAATTTTAACTCGGAATGGATTGATTCTGAATCTTGTCAGCCTTAGCATCATGTACTCATTTTTAGGGGTGCAACTTAGTCCGGTTCAAACTGAGAACCAAACCAAACCAATAGCTTTGGGTTGGGTTGGTTTGATTCTAAACAAGTTGTGGTTCAGTTCCAGGTTAAGAAAATGGAGAATCGATCAATTTGGTTTGATTTTCAATTCAAGACTTGTATAAATCAAATCAAGAATTGAACTCATAATGACTTAATACTTTTTTTAATGATTATTTTAGCACATAGATTAATGACTTTATTTTATGAATAAATGAATGACATTTTTCTATGATTTAATTAATGACTTATTTTATAAAATTTTGTATTTAGTATTTATTTTCATAAAAAAAAAATATTGTTTCCGAGCAGAAGTATAGGACATTGGCAACCCATAGAATTGAACTGAACCAAACCAGCCTTACATTGATTTGGGTTGATTCGGTTCTATGGGCATTTCGGTTCGGTTCTGATTCTTATTTAGGAGAATCAATCTATGTTGATTGGATTCCAATTTTGCTACAAAACAGAACCAATCCGAACCAAGTTGCACCCCAACTCATTGGTATTATCAATCTGTTATAGTTCTTCATTTCCAACCATTAAATTCGCTTACTTTTTTGAGGTGCAGGTCCACCTAGGGGAATCACATGTGATACCATTTGTAACCTTAATGAGCTGTGAGCACTAATTAAATTCTACAGATTAGGTAACAAAACTCCTAAGTGGAGACGTGGCAGTTTGAGAACCACATGTTGGATTGAACCACAGATGTGGTGATAAAATTTATAAATTAAAATTTTTATTCGTTGAAATGTAATTAAAGAGGCATTTATTAATTGTGGGCAATTATCCTTTCGAAGTCTGGGTAACATATTTTATAAAGCTATAATAAAAAATTAAAATTTTGAACTAAATAGTAATAAATAATAGATAATAGATAACTGCTGAGAGGTGAGGCTAGCACTTTATCCCGACGTCTGTTGTGGCAGAGACGCCACAACAGCGACTCTTTATACCTTCTTATTGTTGGGTTCAGATTTCAGAAAACAGCACTGTTTGCAGCATATGTGGGGATGGAATTCGATTTAATGGGACACCATTAATTAAATTTTGTAGAGAAAAACTTTTGTACAACCCATGCTGGAGCAAAGTTTGATCCAACCACCTAAAACATGTGTTAGGGCACACTGATTGGCCAGCCCAAAAGCACTTGATTGGTGATGTGTAGGTATTGGATTCGAGTATTTATTCGATCCGTAAGCTTAATGAACGGACCCACAATCGAATATGTTTTAAATTTATAGGGACACCATTTTATATCGAAAGCAACTTAATTGACGATGAATAGACATTCGATCTACAGGCAAATTTCAAATCTATAAAAAGAGAAAAAAATATATATATACTCAAATCCAATGATTAAAAATCACAAAAATATGATGAAATAGGTTAAAATTTGATCCATTTATAGCTGAACTTTACACAAAACTCAACCTCATTATAGGTAGGCCATTTTGTTGTCAACCAAAGTGCTTCATGGAATCATTTTTAAAAGAAATTATGATTGCGAAGGCCTCCATTGGGGGCAATGGTGCGTCAAAGTACTTCTCTTTTATCCACTTTTATAAGAATCATAGTAGTGGAGACTGTTTAGGAAGTACTTTTTTAAGAAAAAGCTTCTTTAGAAATTTTGATAACAATGTTTAAAAAAATTAGATTTATTAAAAATTAATTTAATATTCTACACAAAAAAAAAAATATATTTTGGACCGATGAGCGATTAATGCCCATAAGTTGTAAATTCGATATCCAATATGAGCATTAATTCTTAGGGGCCACCCCCAGAGTGCACCCTCACTTAGGTGTGTGAGATGTGTGAGTGTTGCATGTGCCTCTGGATTAGTCTTTGGACAAGACTATGGTCTATGGACTGGGTAAAGCCCATGTACAGGCCAGGTCAATTTTTTACATAGATAACCGATTATCCAATAAAAAAAGTATTTCAATAATTAACAAAATAAATGTCAGTCTCGTTGTTGGAAATAAGAGATGCTTTGAACAATTTCTTCTTGCCCATTTTCAAATTCTATGTTTTTCGAGAAATAGGTAACCAAGTGGTCACCAAATCATTTCATACCCTAAATGTTACCCATACGATTGACTTTTGAATACTAAATTTATTATAATACCCTTTTAGAGTAAGGTATAAAGATCATATAGAGAGAGAAATATTTTATCAAGCATAATTAGTTTAAATAAATTCATTCTTAAATTTAGTTTTTCTTTTAGAATGTATTTCATGATCCATTAAAAAAAAAAAAAAAGGGGGTTGTGAGCAATGCTCAACCCTTTAAAAGAAGATAGGGTATATATTTGGTTGTTCCCCAAGTGAATGTGAAAGTGAAAAGATGGCTATGTAGCTTTAGATAAGATTCTCAAATGCCAATCCCATCTTGTTTTTTTCATTTGGTGGAGAGTTGGAGCCCTTATTACAAGAAGTTATGAAAAAAGTATGAGACACTCGTGCAAATTGTGAAGGGCATCTCAGCATATATAATTGAATCAAACTATTGGATGGGCCCTGCCATAAGGTACGAATAGTACATTTCAAATTTTGCATATATGCGACTTCTTTCGTACTCCCAACCATACGAAATGAGCACCAAAGAAAAGCAATAAAAATGAGTGGGATTCCATGCATGCTAGACTTCAGAAAATTGACATCATTTCAATTTTCTTTAGAAAAGACATCTTAAATCATTGAATATCGTGTTATCCAACAAGATAAAGAGTCGTGCTGGAGTGACATTAAAATTGACATCGTTTCACACATTGTTAACGTGGAGGTGTCAAGGTGCGCATAGAACCATAGATGCGCATCTATGATTTTATATACACATCCATGTCAGCAATGTGTGAAACGATGTCAATTTTAATGTCACTCCAACCTTTTCCCAAAATAAATTGAAGTCTCTTGATACCTTGCCACAAAAATATATCCTCGACATTGTTAGAATTAGGTGATTGCTCAATAATATGGGATTATTATTTGATAATGTCCCCTTGTCATGGTTCAAAAGAGTGCTGATTTTCTAACTCAATTTGACATAATAACTCGAAAACTCGTTGAAATGCACTATGTGAAAATTGAAAATTTTGACGGACCAAAGTCTACAAATTTTAGAAATTGAATTTTGACGGCCCATGACTGTAGAAATTTTTTATGTTCTCCAATTCGATGGTTTATAGCCATTAAATTTCTGCCATCCTCAATTAATTTGATGATTTCAATCCGTCGAAAAAAATATATATTTAACAATAAAAATTTTTACACCTTGGCCCATCGAATTTTATGAAATTCGATGGCCTTGGACTGTCAAATATATGTTTTCTTCACATTGTGGTGGCATGTGCAAGAACCATAGATTTTCCCGTGCAGTTGTGTATTCCGAGAGAAAAAATCTACGATTTTTACACATATCACGTCAATGAGTTTTTTAGTTATTCTATCAGAATTGAGTTAGAAAATCATTACACGGTTCAAAATGGTGTTAATTGTCAATGGACTATCTCAAGACATGACAATGAGGATTTTAGAACTTACTATCATGCCCTGTGCTTATAAAATGAGAATGAAAATTTTTTATTATAATAATAATGATTTACAATTTCTCTGACTCCAATTAATATCATACAAATCCAATCACTAAATTAGAGGTTGAAAGAATAAGCTACAAACATCCAACCAAATTTTGAAGACTGATAGGAGTTGAAAATCAAAAGATCATGTTTTTTTGCGCTACACATCGCGAAGAATTGGGTTTCCCAAGTATCAAGGGACAAGATCTCTTTAAAAAAATATATATTTTTTTCATTTCAAACAGTTGGTTAAAAAATGGTCAATAAATAATTGAGTGGAGATCTCATACAATGTCCCATTTCTATGGATAGGAACGATGTCTATGTGACACAATTTGATTAGGAAATAAATACATTGTGGCGTGTGAATGACTTGATTAAGAGCCCAAGGTGTTTTATAGAAACAACGCACCGTGTTGGATCCTAAGTCTAAATAATTTATCTGACAAAACAATATGCTAATTTGGCATACAAACAAGGGTTTTGTTAACATTTGCCCATGCGGGTATTTTTGCTAAAAGAATTACTTTTAAGGTAATTTCAGTACAAATATCAAATTCCAATATGCATTTAATGCACTTTAACATGTGTCCGAAGAGCACACATTAACAAAAATACTAATGCTGAGTTGACATTGAATTTATTATGATTCTTACATTTTTGACGTGGAGGTGCATATATAACCGTAGATGATATACTCGTATTTCGAGAAAATACATCTATGATTATATGCATACTTCACGTAAAAAAATGTAAGAATTGTAGTAAATCCCAATGTCACCCAAACACAAATAATAAAAGAGTCGTGCTGGAGTGACACAGGATTTACTGTGATTCTCACAATTCTAACGTGGACATGCATACATAACCGTAGATGATTTTTACTCGTATCGTGAGGAAAAACATCTATGATTATGTGCACATCCCACGCCAGACTTGTGAGAATCATAGTAAATATATTTTGTCATTTCAGCATTTTTCATAACAAAAAGCCTTTATAGAATGTGTAAAGCTTATTAATTCTTGGTATTTTCTTCAATTAACATATTTGAAACATATATATCAACGAGGATGGTGTTGGATTGTTTAATGTTTTGACTATATATGAGTAAATTAAATTAAAAGACATCTGCCTTCAAAATGAAATATTTCGATAAATTAGAGACGTTAGAAGCTGAAATCGACTTTTTTAATAAAAGGAAAATCGTCAGTAATGACGTTCAGTTATAGATAGATATCTATGTACTGCTTCTTATAAAATAGCTGCCGTGGTAAGAGATAATATTATTTCAGTCATTTATTTTCAACAAGAAACATTTTTCTTATTAAGATTTGTTTTGCTCAAATACATTATCACATTATCAACCTAACACTACACCCTTCTAGATTTCATCGTAAGTCTCAGATTCATATTTTTGAATGTCATAAGATAAGCCCAAAGACCATTGGTAAGGGTTCAAATCCTTACTAAAATAATAAGACTAGTCTGACTACTTCTGCTTCTGCTTCTGCTTCTATACCCATTAAGAAATCGTCTTGTAGCTGTTGGGCTTAAAGTCAATTTTCATTGACGGCTTCTCACTGTCGATTCACGAATTAATAAAAGACATATCTTTATGAAAATGTTGATAAAGACATCTTTATCAGCTGACAAAAATCACTTTTTATCTCCTTGAACTCTGTGATACCGTCTCTTTCTTAAGTATGTCTGGTGAAGGGCGATATGACCGATGGATCACATTAAGAAGATTTTTCCTGGATATTCCAACAATAGACAGATTCTAGACTGTGACAGACTCAAATATCATTGGCGGGGCCCATTTTATTTTTTATTTTTCTGAAAATTACTCGAAGGACTGTGACGGAGGGATTTTTTTTCTTCTAATTATTCCTTTAGTTTTAAGGCTTCTCTGTCAACGGGAGTTAACTATTTAACGGAACCAAATCTAAAAACCCGATTCGGATTCTCTTTTTATTAGAATCAATTAGAATCTAATCAGGTCTAAAACGAAATCTAATTGGTAAGAATTGAAATTGGAACCATGGGGTTCTATCCAATGGGTATCCCAAATAATTGGAATCATTTTATTTTACCATTTTTTTTTATACTATAAATGATTTTAAGTATTTTATATTTTAAAATAAATACATATTATATAAATTTTTTTTATTTTTTTCATATAAATTATTTATTAGTACTTAAAATGAGTTCTCTTAAAAAAAAAAATATTACTTTTAATTAAAAAAAATTATTAATTTATATCTTTAGTATAATGAATTATATAACTAAGTTAATAATTTTATTGATAATATGTTAATTTTTTTAAAGGAAAAAATGATTTTTTTTTTCTAATTTGATTTTTGAGAATCGTAACCAATAGGTA
Organism: Akebia trifoliata; assembly: GCF_017979445.1. NCBI lineage: Eukaryota > Viridiplantae > Streptophyta > Magnoliopsida > Ranunculales > Lardizabalaceae > Akebia > Akebia trifoliata. The sequence goes on from NC_141381.1 coordinate 30,464,678, forward strand.
CCTGTGATTTTTGGTGGTTCTGATTCCATTTATTTTGGAATCGGGCCCAAAGTCATTAAGAATCAGAACCAAGTTAAATATAATAGTTATGTTTCTAAGTTCCTTTGGAACTAAATTAGGAATTGATTCGGAATTGATCATTAACACTCTTACTCTTAATAGTCCATTTAGTGAAAAATTTCTATGTAATCACCCCCCCCCCTTCATGTATCTCTTACGATTGAAATATTGAAACTAATGTTACCATTCAAAATCATCATTTTCATAAATAAAAAATTGAATTTTTGATATTCTAATCGAATTTCAAATATTCCATTCCAATGGAAATTATTTGAGAAGGAAGAAGAAGTTATTTTTCAAAGGTGTATGTAAAAAAAGTTAAGATTTATTTTTTCAAATTTTTTTTAACTTCATTTTTTTATGAAAATCGATTAAGGATGATTTTATTGCGAAATCATCTACACAGGTCGTTATGTCAAGCCTTTAGTCGATCTTTCCATGTATTTTAGTCAAAAAGACCCAAAAAACAAGAATATGTGGATTTACCAGAGTCAAGCTCACCACTTTTTTATTTTCATGTTCAACATTTCTTTTTAAAAAATTATTGAGTTCGATTTTTTTTTTTAAATTGTTGAAATCAACAATAAAAATTAGTGAGCTCGATAATAACAAGTGGTAAGCATGACAATAAAAAATGGTGAGCTTGACAATAAAAACATTGAATTCAATAATAAATAATAAATAGTGAGCTCAACACTGTAATATATCTATATATATATATATATAGGGAAATGTTCAGCAACAAACATTTTGACAAACATTTTGGCAAAACATTTTTCAAAATATGGGTTAGACGTTTTGGAATGGGCTGATTTTTGGTGAGGATGATCTCTACGGTGAGGAGATCATCATCACCAAAAATCAGCCCATTCCAAAACCTCTTACCCATCAAAAATGGCTTACAAAAAATGGACAGTCCACGATTTCCCAACTTGTAAACATGGGGTTAGAAATTTTGGAATGGGCTGATTTTTGATGAGGATGATCTCCTCACCATAGAGATCATGCTCATCAAAAATCAGCCCATTCCAAAACCTCTAACCCATGTTTTGAAAAATGTTTTGCCAAAATGTTTGTTGCTGAAAGGGACCCATATATATATATATATATATATATATATATATATATATATATTTTGAATCCTGGCTACGTTCTTCCTTTTTTGTTTTAAATCATTAAAATAGATTAAAAAACACATCTAAATGTTCAAAATCTGAAGTATATCATTTCCATTATGCATTCACGATAAAAATCTTCGAAAATGATAAGAATCGCGGTTGAAAAACCTAAGTATGTGAAGAAGATGAAAAAAAATTATAGTTAAAGTATTCCAAAAATATTATAACCTAAGATGAGGTTCAGGGACCATTAAGAAAAGAAAGTTTTACTAAATGAACTATCAAGCAACTGTCCAAAACACAGGAACTAGTTACAAATATGATCTTCTGGGTATGCTTATGTTGCTCTAATCATTTTGATGTGTCCAAAAAATTAACAAAGGAATTAAGAAAAATGGGTAATGACTAATATGTTCCGTATGTTAAGAAAATAGGGGCAATCAAACCAATAAACAAATTAAAAAATCACATAAAAAACATAGAAATTTATGTGGTTCCCTCAAGATTGACATACATTCACAGATCACACCAATTTCACCCTGAAAATAAAACTCGAAATTACATATTACACTTTTTCATCGAAAATTAAAAAAAATATACCTCTAGGAAAAACCTAAAAAAAGTATCATTGAAAATTTTTCTTAGAGAGCTCAAGCCCAAGCTCAACATGCGACACGTGTGACTTGATTAACAATACCTCTTTATTGACCACTACCATCTAATCTCCACAAATCACAACACCTAAGCATGTACCAATGTCAAGGAATGAAGAAGGAGATTTCAACTTCTAAAGGAGTGTAACTTTCAAAGAAGATATTCTCTCTTTCTCTTGAAGTAGTAAAGAAGAAGAAAATTTGAACATCCATAGATGGAGTGCAACTTCCAAAGAACGTAGAGTAGTTATAACACATATTTAAGCTTAAGAAAAAGGAATGCATTTTTTTCCTTTAGGATTGCAATCGTACCAATGAAGAGAAGAGATGATCTTTTAAATGATGAGGTGCAATTGGTTCTAAGTGATCTACAAGTAGTCACTTTAGCATCGAGGTTAAGACAATATTTCAATAAACTTATAAGAATATAGGACTGGTGTAAGCTATGGCTCACTTTTTTTGAGCCATTTATTATTCAATTAAGACCGGCTCAAACCCTCCCATTGACAATCCTATATGTTCCATTTTTCACTTATTATTTTTGGAACTTCATTTAATTAAACAACATGTGATATCATTTGTCCCCAAACCAAGTCAAAATTTATAAATAAAAGAGTTGTGCTGGAGTGACATCAAACTTGTACCTCATATCACACATATTTATGTGAAAATAGATAGCAACCATGGATATTTTTTTACTTATATCTCGGTGAAAATCATTTCCATATACTTTCACGTTACGATGTGCAATGTGAGGTACAATCTTTAGGTCACTTCAGTATTATTCTAAATAAAAAATGTTGGTAGAGAGTCAATTGAACGACTAACATGGAAAGAGAAATACAGGTATTTTAGGGATAATTTTCTTTAAGGAATCTCTTGGGGAATTTTCCCAATATAAACTTTATTAATCAGATAATAAAGTTTAACCAGTTGTGGTAGTTGTTGTATATAAATTAAGAATTTAATCGTTAAGTATGTTATAGAGAGGCATTTAATTACGAGCCATGAAGTCGGTTTGGTGAAACCAAGCTATTCTATACGGCACTATGTATATATATAAAATAAGGAACTTGTTTAAGAATTGGCAAGTTCAAAGTTTTTTACTTAAAATAGTATATATAACAATAAAATTACATAATAACACGCATTCAGACTTGAGATCATCATCATCACTACTGAAGTCAATGTTTTTACTTAAAATGTATAATAATAGATTAATACTTGATTAACTCGTCATCATCATTAAAGAGAGAATTTTTAACTCATTTTGTTGGAATAGAACGAGGGAATTATTTATTTATTTTTTAGGTTTCGCAAGTGAAAATGTGAAGATACACTGCATAACATAGATGGAACCACTGAACAAATTGAGCGGTCAATTTTTGTGAATAATTTAAAGTTTTTAATTTTCGAGATAAGTTATTCTTTAAAACTATGATTTCTAAAATGAAAACGTTTATTTAATAATCAAATCTTAAAAGTTAGAAGTTACTATTATTTTCTTACACAAATATAAGGAAAGATAATTTATAAACAAGAAGGATAGACTTTTTGATGAATTCTTCAATAAAAGTAAATCAGTCCCACAAATTTCACATTTTTTTATATTTCAAAACATTGCAAAGGAGAGCAGCAGTCCATATATTGGAATGTTTTATTAGGTAAAACTCTACATAAGCTTCGGATCAATTGGATATTTCTAATTGTTCGATTCAAGTATTTTTCATCTGTAATTTTTATTCATTACATATTAATATATTTAATATATTTTTTGTAAATTGGTGCACCGAGTGGTGAGTCCAACATCTAGTTAGAAACAAGAATTTTTTTTGCTCAATGGAAAATCAATTCGGGATTTTTTGGAATCCTGATCGACCAATCACATAAGCATGGGAGTATTGACGTACGTTTGCGAGTATTGATGGCATCCTCAATGTACAAAATTACCTTCATTAGGTTTCTTGCGATTTGTCATCTGGAATTACATGAAATCATGAATCGACTGTGGTGCGAGCAAAAAATCTCTCAAGAATTAGTGGCACAGAGTAGTCAAGTATATCTAATTAAAGAATCATGATAAATGCACGCAATAGGATAGGCAGATGACATGGCAAGGGCATAAAATCATAGACCTTTTTCATCGGGATACAGAGGAAAAAGATGTGCAGTTGCCATGTCAGCCACAGATCAAAACCGCGTGCATTCATCATTATTCCTAAATAAATATTTGGGTCGAGCTATTCTGACTTCCTACAACACTGTATTAATGTGGACATATGAGCACATAATCGTTGATGCTTCTTGGGCAAAAGATCCATGTTATACTGGATTTCCACATCAGCACAGTGTTGTTGGAAGTCACTTTACATTTTAATAAATGTTTTGATAAACACATCTATACTTAGGGAATCCCACTTATGTTTAAACTCCATTTCTTAAATGTAGAAACGTGGGAAATCATAAAATAGAAATTGTTGTAAGAGAAAAAGAAAGTTGATGATAGTTCTTTATTTCCAATAGATGTTGTCTTCTTTGCGCCGCTATGTTTCTATGGACCTGAAAGGGTATCTTAAGGAAGTGACGCAAGTGAATACGAGAACCACATGAAGCTTGCGATATTAAATCGCTTTATAACTGCAAATAAAATATTGACATAACATGCATTTTGTTGATACTTATCTCAACTTTATTTATATGTATTGGAATTGATTAATGATAAATTGACTCGAAATTCATTTGCTTGACATGACATGTGTATAGTATCATACATCTTTTTTTCCTTGTGTATTCCAAAGGAAAAAAAAAGAAGATTAATGCTCGAGTGATCTTAGTAGAGGACACACAAGGAATATCTTGATGTGGTGGCACGTGCATGTTCGTATATGCGTTTTACTTGTATCTCGGAGAAAACGCATCTATGGCCATGCATGTACCACCACATCAAGATGTCTCCCGTGTGTCTTCCATTGAAATCACTCTAACACGACTCAAAAAAGAATAATGATTTTTTGACACCCACCCCCCCTAATTCCCCATCAATGAACCCTAGATCATTGCTTTGAGATACACATAACCATAAATCTTTTCTTGTATATCCCAAGGTAAATGATCTATGATTCTGTGATGGGGGGAGGGGGGGGGGGTCAAATTATCATGACTCAAGAAAAAAAGATATATGGTTCTAGGCACATGCCACGACAATGGAGTGAATTTCAAATCAATTTTTCGAGTTAGTTTATCACTACTCATTTCAATTATACATATCTTTGTGATACTTTTCTTTAGGATAAATCCTAATCATTAGATTTTACTTTTACATGATTGGGATTTTGTGTTCTTTCTCGGGTCATTTTTCGCAAGTCAAATGAGCGTGTCCAATGTACGTATAATTTTACATATATGAGTAATAACTCAGTTTGAATTTTCTTTTTCATTATCAATAATTGGTGTAGTGCTTAAGTCAAATTCACAAAAATAATCGTTAAGAATAGAATGTTACAAGTTAATTTTACTTTGTTATATAATTTTAAGAAATCTCCTTCTTAAATCTTTTCGTTATGATCGTGCTCATAATAGTCCAATGATCCATGTGAATTATCCAAGCCCTTCTCTACATAGTATGCCTTCATTTTGATGATATATGGGTAAGAATTCTTGTCCAAATTTCTCCTAAAGGTCTATCTTGACTATTAGTGTGGTCTCTAGGTTTAATAATAGTTGTTAGACTTTATTGGGATGGACGGATTTTGTAATCAAGAGATCGCTTCTTCTCTTAATTCCTTTTAATATCGGGATACTAGGGCTCATTTGTCTCGTCTATGTTTACTTGCTATGAATAACAAGGTAATACGTGTGCGATAATATTTCCTCAAGTCTATTGAAATGGTTGAACTCATTTTCTAGGGATTTCAAATTCCTATGATCGTTCCCCCAAGGTAAAAACATAACAATATCATCTTCAAATAAAATGTAAATTTGACGATCTTTGTCAATATGCAAGGGAATAGATAAGTCTTAGTGGTTGGTTTGGTACTTTTTGATTTTACAAAATTAGTTTCTAAACCATGAAAGTGGTTTGCTTAAGTTGGTAATTGCTTTTTTATGATTAGACCACCACCAAATATGACAGCAATTCCACTAGCATATCTAATGGTAATGGTGTCTCCACCCTAATCAACATCCTTAAAACTTTTTTAACCGACCATGAGTGATTGAAAAATGACAGGAGATAACATAATGATGCTTTGAATATGAGATAACTGGCTAAGCAGTCTCTAATGTCGGATCATGTTGAGTTAATGCGTGATTAAATATCCTTGGCTCATCACTTTTCCATATATGTTCAATGAATGCGGGAACTCAATCCCCCTAGGTATAATTGAAAATGAGGTATACAAATGTTGATTACATTGAAGAATAAATAGATTTATTTTAAACAAGATACTTGTCTTATCTACTATTTCTAATCCCCTCTCCCCTAAAAAATAATAATAAATGAACGCTACGTGTCTCTACGTACCTCCCCCTCCCCCTCCACCCCCACTCTCAAAAAAATAAAAATAAATGAACGCTATGGGTCTCTACGAACTCCACGTAGAGAGACCCCCCCATCCCCCCCCTAAAAAAAAAAAATTAAAAAATTAAAAAATTAAAAAATATAAATTAAATAAATAAATGAATGCTATGTGTCTCTACGTACTAGACACATAGAAAGTAGGAACGGAGTAAATATGAGATCATCATTATTATTATTATTTGATAATCGAGTATCCCTATAGACAATGGACCAGCCTTGTATCATGGTTTTGTCTAGTACATAAATCATGATCCTATTTAAGGACTAGTCCCAAGGTAAATGCAACGCCCACACATCACACACAATAGGTAAGTGAGAGTAAAAATGGTGGTCCATGAGGAATTAATGTTTATACTGAGTATTGAATTCATGACCTACAAGCATTAATCAATCTAAGATCATTATTAGATACACGTAATCTTAATAAACAAAATTAGTTTTGCAACCTTACTCTAAGGAGTATGGGATGATCTCGGTCTTTAAGTTATTAAAATCTAATTATAATTATAGAAGTATCATTTTCAATCCTCAAAAAATACCATTCTTGAAAATCCTTGTAAACCAAAAGGGTTGCTTTCATGGCTCCCTAAAATTGACCAAAGCAAATTCTACACTTCCTAAGGGTTGCTCTCCTATTGTGCAATGAGTGACTATTTGATGTAGGAGATATAAAGAAAAGTTGACATAATATACATAAAGGAACTCTTAAATAAGGCCAGAAATGATAGTATGGTTGCCTATGTGGAAAGGCAACATAGTGTTGTACTGTTTGATAATGAGACAGTCTCTGGTACTAAGTTTTGGGAATTAAATTAGAAAGAAGGGATGGGTGGTGTTGTTCCCAAAGTGAAAAGATGGCTCAATAGCTTTAGATATGATTCTCAAGTACCCTTATCTTGTTTCTTTTTTATTGGGTGGAAAGCTGGGACCCACAACTCCCAACTTCGCAAAAGATATGACACTTCAACAGCAGAAATCTAGCCTGGAATATATATAATTGAATCAAAACTATTTAGTGTGGGCCCATGTATGGGTGTCAAGATATTAGTGACTGACGTGCCATCTCTCTATAAAATAATATATACTTGGGAAGCACTATAGATCAACAACATGAAAAGCCTTCAACGCGACATGATTCTTTGGGGCCAACATATGTATTAAGTTAATTATAGAGAGCTGAAATTGGCACCCCAATTTTTACACATTGTACTCCAATTAAAAATAAAGAAAATAACTTAATGAATAAGAATAATTGAAAGTTGGGGTGCCAATATAAACTCTCTCATTTTTTTTTTTGTGCTAGATTTTTATTATTTGAATTTAGGATTTATTTTTAAAATTGGGTAACCTGTAGACAGTGGATCAGCCCGTATTAGGACCTCGTACATCACACGTACCAGGTAAGTTAGGGTGCACCTTAATGAGTGACTCTTGAAGAATTAATGCTCATACTGAGTATCGAACTCATGACCTATGGGCATTAACTACTTATCAGCCTGCAATTACCATTGAGCCAACCTCTCGAGATTTGAGTTTAAGATTTTGTATAAGCTTAATAATAAACTATTGAACTTATTTAAATGAGTAGCCTATCTATTGTGAGTGTGAATGGTCAAAGTTTGGCATGGTAGAAGGGTACAAGGTACGTGATGTTTGATTGTTTACTGTGATTTGACTATTGAATGATTCCAAAATCCTTTAGATTGTGCTTTAGAAGGATCTCGATGAAATCACATTAATGTTTGAAATCTACATAAGTTTCAAGAAAGCTGTGGACCCCTTATTAATAATTGGCACACGTAACAAATACAATCAAATTCAATTGGGTTCAGTGGTCCTACAAATTGCTCAACATAAATACATTTCTTGACCATTTTACAAGTTTTTTGGAAACAATCTATCTAAATAATTATTGTAAGAAAGTAACATTCGATCCTTTAATTATTAGTATAAGAATCTAAAAAAATAAAAATAAAATGATTTTTAAAAAGTAAAAGCAAAATTAAAGCTACAAAACAAATGGTAGACAATGAGTAACCCATCGAGAAGACATGCTTTATTACAAAGAACAATGGCTCAGCCCATCTCCTCAACAAAGGTGTGATTGTGGCACACCTCATGCGATGGAAGACTTGAAATGTAGTCATGTCGCCTGTAATGTTATAAGGAATCATGGAGCACGCTTTGTCCTCCATGAGTAGCAAGTCAGCTTCCATTGCCAAGTTGACTGGATGTTCAACATTGTGGGTACCCAATAGATAATTTTCGATGGATTCGAATGTTTGGATGTTCAATCAGGCAAAATTTCATTATTCTTTTAAGAAATTATTGAGATTTATTTGATTGAGCTATCTATGTCTGTTTCCATCTTTCAAGTTGGTGAACTACAAGTTTTTGTTTTTTAATAAAATGTATCACTCATTTGAATTCTTTTTAAAATGAAGGAAACTACCAATAACATCGTATATGAGGCTTAATTATACCGATTTTGACATTTATTTATTTCTATAAAAAGGGCTATCTTACCTTAAATTATACTTCTTGTCGAACAAAAATAAAAACTTTTATTTTTATTTTTTTATACAAAATTATGAAAAAAAACAGAATTATATTGGGTTTAAGTTTAGGACATATAGGTAACTCAGTATTGGACAAAGCCAGGCCTGATCCAGATCCTCTGTCTCTAGGCATACCCGTTTATAAAAATAAAAATAAAAACCCTTTTTTGAAAATACAAAATTATGAAAAATCCAGAATTATATTGGGTTTAGGTTTAGGCCATATAGGTAAATTCAGGTTAATGTCCGTACCCGGGGCTAGTCCTTGGACAAGACCATGGTCTATGGATTGGGCAAAGCCCATATACAGACCCAGTCCCCTGTCTACAGGGATACCAGGTTATTAAAAGAAAAACTTTTTTTTATACAAAATTATGAAAAAGCCAGAATTATATTGGGTTTTGGTTTAGACCATATAGGTAAATTCAGTCTAATGTCCGTACAATGAGCACCTGTTTTGGTGAAAATAAATAATACCAAAGTGGGTATATGACCTTTTGATAAAATATTTTTAAACCACCATTCTGCCATGTTTGGACAAAATAATCACCCATTCTGATAAAACAAGCTTTAAAAATTTTGGTAAAATATATCACTTATTTTAAGACTTGGCTATTATAAACGAATTATTTGGTTATTATTATCAAAGTCCTTTCTAGGGCTGGCAATGATCCAAATATACCCGATGTCCAAGCCAGTCCGATCTGAAAAAACATGAAAAATCGTATTTTTCGGATCAGATTGAAATCTTAGATCCCATACAATTTTGGATCAGATTCGGTTGTACCACAATCCACTCCAAATATATATATAATTCTTAATTTCATATAAATACATATAGATAACATGTTTTAGTCTTTTTGGTTTCCCTTTATATTTGTTGCTGAAAAGTGAATTTTTAATTTTTAATTTTTAATTTTATATGATTTTAAATTCTTCTGAAAATAAAGCATGTGTCCAGATCGATTTCGGATTAAGGATGAAATAAAACCAATTGAAATCGGTTCACATATTCAGGAATCCCATCGGATTGGGTACATATTTAAAAAAATTTGGATCGGTTTTGGAGTGGTACTAGTACCGAACCGACACTTTCGCAGCCCTAGTCCTATCCCAAAAATTTTGAGTTTAGCCTTAGAATAAATATTTATGTTTTTTCTTTTTCTTGTTCAAATTTCAATCCTGATAAAAGCCCATTTAATTTCATGGATAGAGTTGTGTTGAAGCCCAATGGGTGGAGTAGTGGATTAAATGCAAGCTTGACTTGAAGAATGTCACAATTGATATGCCCATCAGGATTAGGGCTGACAATGGGTTGGATAATATCCATTTACCCAACTCATCTGACCCAAGTTATTAGACAATGGGTATAATTATTTTTGTCTGATTAAGAATTCCGATACCTGTAATTATTTTTTTAGGGTCGGATATGGATATGCGTCCTATCTGATTCAAATATCCGAATTTAATACGGTAAATTCACAATGAGATATATGTATAAGTGTATAACCTAAAATTAAGGTTCTTCCATCATCTTCATAATGATCTATGCATATCCAATTCAAATATTCACTTGCAATTTGGGTACAAGTCGGATACGGATATATCCCTTAAAATTTTGGATAAATAATCGGATATGGATATCCTTAGTAAATGTGGTAACAAGTCGGAAATGGATATCCAGATATAGAGTTGGATAAGGATATGGATATATGCTTCATCCGATCCACACCTTACCCATTGCCAGCCCTGGGCTTGCCTGGGCCATTTCATCATCATCATCATCATAGCTTTTTTGGGCTAAACAAATCATGTTCCTCCACTCGTCTAATATTACAGTATTTTTATATTATAATCATAAATGTGGTGAAATATAGAGGTGAGAGGATGGCCATGATCATGACACCATAACTCATGGATTTTTTAGATCATCTTTTGGTAGATTTCTACATGAAAAATTAACATGATCGATGATTTCTACTTATTGGATTTGAATAATTTTCATCAATCCGCCATAAATTGTGTATTGGTCCATCAAGAGGTTGGGTAAAAATCCATGAGTTGATGGGCCTTGAAGATTGTTAGAACTTACAAATGGGATTATGTGTAGACTACAACATGGGCCGGTTGGGGATCATCCCATGTCCACTCTCAACCTGGCCTCGGGCATGAAACGTTCAACCTGGCCATTCCTCATTAATATTAGATAATTTAGCAATAATAATAACTTATATAACGATAAGTTTTATGTAAAAAGCTATAAAATTTATAATTATTTGTCCTAAAAATATATTTCAAAGTTCAAATTCATGAAATTATAAACAAACGTTAAGAAAACGATGATGAAGATTATTAAATAAAGTTTGAAATGTAAATTGTGAATGAGAAAGAAACAAAGATATTTAAAAATAATTTTAAATTTTAACCATATTAAGTTCGGATTCCAGCAACCCAATGTCTATCCATGCCCGAATCCAACATGGTTTGGTTCGGTCAAATTTATTTTTGCCCAAACCCGAGCATGAACCCTAGCTAATTGTGCCCAAACCTGACCTAGGGTTGGGTTAAACCCATCTGTTTCGTAACAGCCAAGGATGAGTTTGATTCATTAGGTTCTTCGATTTGTTCAGGAAAAAAAAAAACAAGAGACAAGAAAATGGCTTTGATTACGATTAAAATGAACAATGTCAAATAGACTTGCAATGGCACATTACCCACAAAGAAATAAGAAAAAAAGATAGAACAAATCCCACATGAAGAAACAAGGTGAGACACAAGCTTTGTTAAATCAGATACATGTTTGGATATGTGGAATTGAATTCGCTTATTATAACGTGATCGTGATTTTATTGACATAATCCTCGTCATCATCAACATCAAAATCTTGTAGCGAAAGTTGGGACTTTCTGAATAAATCCCGTTCCCACATTAAATTTTATCAAGCTTTACGTCTTCTATTAATTCAATTGTTTATACCAACTCAAAAATCACAATTTTATGTATCAGAACATGGAGATACATTATATAATGCATTGATGAGATATATTGAATCACTACCTTTGCTTCTCATCATCATAAAGTGCACCACATATCTTGAGGTGTCGGGATGATTCTTACGCCCTACACTATTGTTTAAATTGTCGATGAAACTTTGTTCGTTTGTGGGGTAACAAGTTCTATATTCAAAATCCTCGAAAGGTAATCAGAATAATATCCTTCAAGATGTTAACGAAAAGGGTGCGAATCTTAATTTACTTCAGATGAAATGTTGGACACAACTTTAATGTGCCCCATGGTACTATATTTGATCTGTCCTTGTAAGTTTTTCTGCAAACTTTACCATTTGTTGTGTTGCAATTGTTAGGTCACAGGTTTGATTCTGGTTTACCCATCACAAAACACAAAGTTGATTCATGATCCGAAGAAATCATACTTCAATAAATTTTAGCATATACTGTTGCAGATTGGGTATGGTTAGTAAATGTTCACAATTAGGAGTATGGTTTAAAACTCGTAAAAACCTTATAGTAAAAGTATAATTACTGCATAATTATAAAAAAATTATATCTAAATCTATGAAGTTATGAGTATACAAGTGACAATTGTTCATTTAACATCTTAATTGCCTTAATACTAGGGAAATGGTTGTCTCTTTTGGAAATTTGTATGAAAATAAGTTTTCCTTGGAAATAATGATTTGTATGTTCTAACATTTGCCTAGAAATCGGATTGTGGGAGAATTATTTTTTCACTCTTAATTGATCCATATCCATTTCAATCAGGTTTCCTTTGGAACCCAATTTTCCATGTGTAATCAATTGTGTGAAAATGTTTTTTCCAGATTAAACTATCATTTCTCAACCAACAGGTAATGCATTATTTCTTTTTCTCTAAAAGATTAATGCTGGAGTTACCCCAGTGGAGGACATATTGACTTGATGGCACGTGCATGCCCATACATGCATTTCTCCGAGATACGAATAAAACGCATCTATGGACATGGACAAGCCACCATGTCAAGGTGTCCCCAGTGTGTCCCCCACTGAGGTCACTCCAGAACGACTCTTCTCTCAATCCTCGTTTGGCTTAAAGATGCCTATTTTTAATTTTGAAGAGCAAGAAGTAATTGATTTTTGGTGTATAATTATGTTTCATAATTGTCATGACACAGGAATCTAAGATGCTATTTGTTGATACATCATCATTAATTTCAAGAGCCAATTAGCCTACAAAGCACTTGTTAAGATGGATGTAATTGATTCCCCCCTAATAAGTGGAGCCTTCGGAGCTTGCCAGACAAGTAGGGTCAACATACTATGGAACATGTCAATCCAACTATAAATTCTAGGTTGTCGGTAAGGTTTTGCAATTTTTTATAATAGCAATGTTAAGTTTTTGGTTCTCATAATGAAATATGGGATTTGGGATCGGCAAGGTTTTTGACCTTGAAGACAATCTTGATTTCAAGAGGGGTATAATCTTATGCACCTAGACATTAGTGATAGGGAATACAATAATATAATTAAGTCATACTATATACTAGAATTATTAATTGAGATTAGGATTAGGAGTAGATAAATAATTAGAGTTGGATTTGAATTTAATTAAGATTATAATTAGTTAATTTGCTTATAAATATTTACGTCTTGCATTTTTGTTTTGAAAATCAATGATAAATATTTATTTATGGATTTAGGAGATTGATCTTCTCAAATTAGTCCAAGAAGTTTGATCTGCCTTGAATCAGATCATTCGCACATCTTCTTCACTTTTTATTCTCTAAAGATTAATGCTGGAGTGACCTCAATGTGGAAGATCTTGACTTGGTGGCACACACATACCCATAGATGCATTTCTCCGAGATACGAGTCAAACGCATATACGGACATGGGTGCGCCACCATGTCAAGGTGTCCCCTGTTGAGGTCACTCTAGCACGACTCTTCTTTGAATTCTCGTTTGGCTTAAAGATGCTTGCTTTTAATTTGAGTCATGATAATCTGACGCTCTCCCGACACTCCCATCACAGAACCGCATATCATTTGCCTTGAAATACACAAGAAAAAGATTTATGGTTTTGCATATCTTGAGGCAAATGATCTACAGTTGTGTGATGGGAGTGTATGTCAAAGAGAGAGAGGGAGGGAGGGAGGGAGGGAGAGGGGGAGGCGTCAGAAAATTGTTATTCTTTTAATTCTAAGTGTTTATTATATTAAAAAGTTATCATTTAGCAGGTTCTAAGTGTTTATCATATTAAAAAGTTATCATTTAGCAGGTTTAATAAGGCTTAATACAAGATAAACCTTGCTTGAAGTTTGAAAAATCATTACCATCATTATTATTAGTGACAAACTAGTTGCACACCACTAGTTGTTAGTTGCACTCTAACCTTAAAAAATTTATTATTTTTCCTTTAAAATCTTGATTTTAACCTACTAATTGCACTTCATTATAGTAATCCTATGATTTAGGGACTTATTCATCTTCCCATGGCTTTTTATATGCTCGTGCTCTAGTTTTCTTATGATTGATTTTGCTCTCTTTGGCTCCAATTGAATGTAATCCAATCTCTATTTTAGGTTTTGTTCATAAATTGATAAAAAGCCTATGCTTGGATCTTATCTCTTAGAATTTCATTATTGCAATTTAAAGCGTTGACATGGATTCCAATGAGTTTCTTAAGCCTCACAATGACTTTAAAATTGTCAAAAATCAGTCTTTCCTTGGTTTATCAATCTGGATACATAGTGATTACAAAGGATTTGTGAGATTTGCAATAGATTATACTATACAAAAATGGTTGAACCAACAATAATTTATGTGGTCATGGTTGAAGAAGAAGAAATGGAGTGCCATTGGTAATGGGTGGCGTGCAACTAGTCAATCTCTTATTATATATTACTGTTACCTATGTTTATGTATTGTATTTTGTTGGTAGAAAGGATTTCACGAGTTCAACTTTACTTTGAAATTAGTTGGGAGGCATTACGCTCTTGCATGAAGGTCAGGGGTTTTAGACGAAACCTCTGACCTGAATGTTTGGGAGAACTTTTTTTAATCAAATTTGTAACTATCTATAGTTTAAATAACCAATAAGGAGTTAATTTCAAATATAAACACCTGTGATTTTATATCTAAGCATGTAATCATTATAATACAAACTCTCTCATCGCCCATCCATGAACATCAGAATAGCCGAATTACATAAAATCACACATAAAATCACATAAGCGATTTTAAATTTTGAATATACCTTACTAGCTACATATTCTAAGGGATTTTGTTAACATATGCCTTAAGGGCACATTGTAAGTTGCATTAAATACATCTTAAAAATTGAATTTTCTATAAAAATACTCTCAAAAGAATTTTTTTTTTCCTCGAAAATCCTTAATTCTCAAATGCTTATTTACAAGGTGTATTTAATGCAATTTATGCGTGCCCTTAAGGCACATGTTACACAACCCTATTATAAAAACTCATTAAGTAAATTGAGTTTTTTGTGATTTTATAATAAAATCATCTATGAATCCATCCTTACCATTGTTTATTAGAAGGTGGTTATCAAGGTGGAGTCAGGATTTTGCCCATGTGGGGGGAAATCACGAGTAGAAATTTATTTGTGGGGACAGTTAAGAGTGAAAGAAAAAAAAAAACACAATTGTGGGGGTAATAGTGACAGATTTTTTTCCGTCATGAAAATTTGTTATAATATCTCACTAATTTATAGACTTTGAAAATTCTTGTGGGGCAAGTGCCCTCACAGCCCCTACTCTATATCTACCCTTGATTCATTGGTTATTAACCTAAGAAAGATATTATTGCCACACCAACTTTTACTAGTGCCACATCAATGAATTGCACGTTAGCGAGTGTGGCGATAGTTAAAGTTAGCGTGGCAATATTAATTCTCTTACTTAATCATAGTGAACCATGTCGGTCAAAATTAAGTTGTCTCTATCTAGTAACTTAATTTGCGAGGAAATTAAGCAAAACAAAGGCATGATATGGATGGTTCATCTCTCATGAGAGATCCCAACCACACTAGTTGAAGCTGTCACACTCACACCCTTTCAAGGTCATCGTCATCACAGCAAATTGATCAAACCCTTTTCGTTACAAAACACGTGGCGTTTTAAATTTATTTCTTCTTACATTTCCGTAAAATTTGAAATGCCACGTGTAATTCAAAAGAGAGGGTTGCTTCAAAATTTTGAAGATGCCTGCTCGCTTCAAAGTTTTTTCTGAATTTACCTGTACGACTGGTCAAGTCTTTCGACCGTCATTAATTCTCTCACCAAATTCAAAGATGCTCATGTCGGAGGCATAAATGAGAAAAATTTAAGATACTTTATTTAGAGGAGAGTGCGTTTGGCTACATTTAGAACACCGTAGAAGGTGCTGCGGAGGACACGTGGTGCACATTCATGAATTTGTAATCACCCATTTGATAGGCCCATCCCCACATGAAAATCTATGGAAGATCCATGTTTTTTTTCTCATCTTTGATGAATCATGGAATTGAAGAACTATCCATTTATGCCATTTAATTTTTAGGAAAAATTACTTAAAAGACCTGATGGAGGGATTTCTTTCTAATTAATCCTCAAGTTTTAGGGCTTATGTTAATAGTCCATTTAGTAAAATTTTCTTTTCTAATCAATCAATGAACCCCCATTAATCACATTTCTCATTATTTAATGCATTAACTGTTCGATCTCACGGTTTCGTCTAAAAAAATTGGATTTTTAACATCCCAATTGAATTTTAGAGATTCTGTTTTGTCAAAAAAGATTTTAGAAGGCTATAGAAGTCATTTTCAAGCTTTTTGAAGATGTATGTAAAAAACTAAAATTTTTCTTCGTTTGTAGATGAAAATCGATCAAATATAGTTCTTTTCATTTGAAATCATTTAGACAAGTCTTTATCTCAAGTTTTTTAGTCAAATTTTTATGTATTTTAGCCACACAAAAAAAACAAAGATGTATGGATTTTACCAGGGTCGAGTTCCCTACTTTTTATTATCAAGATCCATTTAAAAAAAAAATTGTTGAATTCAACAATAAAAGTAGTGAGCTTGAAAATGAATAAAAGTGGTGAGCTTGACAAACAATAAAAAGTGTTGAGTTCAACAATAGAAAATATTGACTTTGATAATAAATAAATAATAGAGAACTCGATAATAAAAGTGGTGAGCTCGAAAATAATGAGGGACCATTAATAAATAAAAAGCTTACTAAATGGACTATCAAGCTGCTACCTAAAGTTCAAGGGCTATATAGAAAGAAATCCCTCTGCAAGGTCCTTGAAGTAATTTTTCCTAATTTTTATATATTTCAACATCTCTTGCTACCAAACAAAATATCATTAGCAAAGTTCAGCTTTATCATTAAATCTGAAATGAGACTAGTTTGATCAAAGTCCCCGAACCTAATTCGGGTCTTCATTTTTGGACCCATTCCCGCCATTAATAGTTTTTCTAAGTCTTGCCCCTTTTTAATGTTTGAATGGTGTGTTTTAATCTTTAATTGGGGTATGATAAATAATTCAAGAAATTTGGGTATAAATATATATAATAAGTAAAAGCAAGGTGCTAATAACAGTTCTAATATATTTTTTTAATAGGTAAAGAAAAATGCATGGAGATTTGAACGTAGGATGTATAGAAAAACTTTCCACATAACTTACCACTTCGTTAAGTGACACTTCTTTATAGTAATTCTACGAGATATATATATATATATATATATGGATTAGGATCCGTATACACATAAAGCTACTCATAAAGCTACAACGTGTTTTGTCTTATATGGGTAAAAATGTTTGGATTAGGCTGATTTTTTGTGAGAATGATATCTATGGTGAGGAGATCATCCTTGCCAAAAATCAGCCCTTTATAAAATTTTTAGCCCCATGTTTACAAGTTGAAAAATTTTAGACCGTCCAATTTTTGTAAATCACTTTTGATGGGGTTAGAAGTTTTGGAATTGAATGATTTTTTGCAAGGATGATCCCCTCACCACAGAGATCATCCTCACAAAAAATCAGTCAATTCCGAACCTTTTTAACCATATAAGACAAAAACGTTATAGCTTTATGAGTAGCTTTATGTGTCTACAGAACCCAAAACCTTCCCTACTTTGAAATCAAATCCATTTTTCATTTTCAATACTAAAACCATCCTGAAATTGTTTAAAATTGTGAAAATTCGACCTTATAAAAGTGAGAAGGAGTAAAATTTCCATTCCTATTAGGAAAGATCATAAATACTTTTTTAGGTCTCTAAATAATGAAAAGATCAAAATCTCTCTTTTATAGAATAAGCGAAATTTTAAATTGTGAAAATCTGACCCTATAGGGGTGGGTCAAGAAAAAATTGCCATCCCTACCAGGAAAGATCATAGATATTTTTTTAAGAGATTTGAGCTCTGTCTCTAAAGGATGAAATTATCAAAATCTCTCTTTTATAGAAGAAACAATATTTTATGACATGAAAACTTTGGACTCTAATTCTAGGTAGGATCGAATTTACACAAGCCTTTCTCTTACAACGAAGTCTCATTATCAATTTATAAACACACAAAGTTTAAGCATAATGGGATTCTTTTAAGACTATGATCCGTTGATTGGTCCTCATCTTCTCCATAATGTTTAACTATTAATTAAAGGAGGATACTCTTGTTAGTGAATATAAACTTAGATTTTTTTTATAGCCATCACTCTTTATAAACAAAACCGTCTTTAATTTTGTCTTTTTTCACGCATCTTAACGTAAAGAAAATTAATTTAGTTGTGAAGTTTACATCAAATGACTATTAGTAATATTTAAAAAACAACTATAATTAAATGGTGTTTTGTAATTTGACTCACGGCTCCTATCCAAGCACCAATTAACTCCAAAATAATAGATTCCTAATACTCGATTAGAGTCAAGATTTTCTAACTCGAAATGTTTTTGCTTGATCTGTACGCGGTTGACGTGGCAAGGGCAGAAAATCATAAATCTTTTTCTTCAGGATATACAAGGAAAACGACCAACAGTTTTGTACTCTTGCCACGTCAGTCAAGTACAGATCGAGTGAAAATTTTTGAGTCAGAAAATCATTAGCATACTCGAAAATTTCTAACAAAATTAAATTAAGAAAATCTTCAATCCCCATCAATTTTTCCGTTGTAAGCTTTTCGAATTGATATAATTCCTATAGCCAATCACAAAGTTTTGCTCACGAGTGAAGGCACTATTATTTTGGTCTTTCAGTCTCGTTTCGTCTGATGCAAGTACTTTAATTAGAAATTATTTCTAATCTATAATTTTTTGCACTAACCCTAAAAACAATAGGCTCATAATTGAAATCAACTCCAAAATAATAGATTCCTAATACTCAAAAATCCCTAAAACAATAAAAATAAAAAATAGAAAATGACTAAAATAATAAAATCTGAAGTCAATTGTTGAAATTTGATCCACCTTAACAACGTTTTGTTTCGTGATTTACCTCAAAACCATTGAAGCACGTCATCCGTTGTAAGCTTTTCAAATTTATATAATTCCAACCACCAATCACAAAGTTTTGCTCACAAGAAGTTAAGATGCATCGGTTTCGTTTCATTTAATACAAGTTCTTTAACTAAAAACTATTTATAATCTTTTAAACACGATACAAGTCCATGCAAACTAATTTTAATCAAAAGTAGATATTATATTTCAAAAATAATAAGGGATGTTGAGAAAATTTTCCTAATGATTATAGCTGACTCTAATCCAACCAACTAAAACTGTCTCTCAAAGGTGCATTAGTAGGTGAGAATCCTTACCTATTTATTCACCTACTTCATGGAAAATAAAATGTCTTCTTTTCAATAACTGTTTTAATTAACATCTCAACATATTTTATTTTAGTAAAAGAGCTTTCATATAATCTAAGGTGACCTAATAATATCTTAGCTTATTTATTTATTCTTAAAATATAATAAAAATTATTAAAGTCAGAGAGAAAAACAAAAATCCTCATTGGCCTTATAGTCTCTACTTATACTGTCTAGAGCTGCTTTAGATCTGATGATTATTAATTAAAATAATTGAAAAAGATATAATATAGTCAAATACCAATCCATCATTGGGATTTTAAGTTTGCTGTACTTAGTTGATACATAATAAACCTTGATACACCCACCCTCTGAAAATACCATGAGGCAACATTTGGGCCCACCTCTTGGTGAGTTGGTGTATATATCTACACAAACAAAATCAGATTGATTGGTGATTAAAAAAGAATAGATGAAATAATACCCAAAAAATAACAAGAAATCATAATTTAAATCTAATGGCCACAATTCAGCAATCAAGCTAATTTTTAGTGTGTTCAGTGGGCCCAATAACTCATGCCACATGGCATTTTAGAAAGGTTGTCATACAAAAGTTCAGTATCCCTGAGGTGTATAAAAATTGGAGTGCATGATTGATCCCGTGCTTCGATGTTGAATTATGGAAGGTGATGGTATATAAAATGCTACCTAACATCATGTGTAACATGATTCATGACAAAGGATGGGGTCCACCGCCACTTCTACCAGTGTTCAAGGACAGATCCGCCACATGGCCCCCCAATCATCCTTTTTCCTTCTATTATAAGATTCTCTCTCTCATAGATTCCATTTAAAGTAACTTTTAAAACATCTTTTATGAATTACCATGTTAACCGACCACACACTCTACAGTAAAAGAGATTCTCTTCCATCTTCATTTTTTCAAGAAATGTATATATAGAGAGATAAAGACCAATCAATCCAGATTGGTTCATGTTGATCTACATCCAATTTGATTTGGATGGTCTCAACCATTGGACCATGGTCATTGGTTCCCAGATCTAATAATTTTCCATGCAAGTCAGATACATAGGATCAGTACTCATATAAAAAGAAATTCATTTTTTCATGCAAGTCATGAGTTTGGTTACAAATTTTCTTGAGAAAATCATTTTTTTTTTTTAAATCATGATTTTTTTATATTTATTTATTTAAAATTACCATTTCATGAGCTGAAATTGAGTTATTTACGATTCCAACTAACTATTCATTTCAATTATCAAAACGTGAATGACTGTGTCAATGAGCCAAAATTGTAAATTAGTCAAAAGTTGATCACTACTTTTCCGTAAATATCCCAAACATAAAAAATGCCATTTTTTTTCCTAAAAAAACTAATCCATCTTCTTAAGATTATTTTTCGGAAATGATTTGTCTGAAATGTAATAAATCCAAAATAAATAAATAAATAAAATAAAAAAAAACCAAGGAATTGAGATTTGAGAGAGATAGGTTCATGAATGATCTCTATATAGTATTTGAGAATGTCTTTGTAAATTGTAACTGTGCCTCACAATACATGCTCCCTCCTCCTAAATAAATGAACTCTTGTCTCTCTCTCTCTCTTTCTATCCATATTTCTTCCTCTCTTCCTACATCGCACGTGACACTGTCGTGTGGGAAGGGAGACTCACGCACATGCAAGTAATACAAAGGGAACAAGAAATGGATAGATGGATGTATAGGTGGACCAATAGATTTGTCACATTTGTTTCTCCCCATGTGATCTCATCGCAATCTTTGAGGCCCCCCCTCTCTTATCGGACGGTCCTGCCTCTGAGTCAATCTACACAATGTTGACTATCATTATCAGTCCTAAAAACGAGATCCATTGTTCCAACATGCTCCAATGCGCCTTTGATCATCTGCCCATACCTCTTATTCATCATCCTCACGTGATCATATCTCTTACTCTCACGAACCTCACGTGTATTCCACCTTACTATACTGGAATTAATTTTATTGATGATTCCAATTCCTCGAGATCGATGTTTAACAAAGTTCGATGGTTTTCGTACACTATAAGATTTTTGATCCCTGCATAATCCTTTCTTAGGGTATGTGTAAATACACATTCATTAGAAAATTCATTTTTCCGAAAAATAATTATTTTGATGAGAAAATATTCTCCGACTTAACCCTCTATTCTTGTTGAGAATAAAAAACTATAATGTTATTCTCTCGATTTCCCTTAAAACCAACTCTCTTTTCAACATTTTCCGAAGGGCCAAGCAAACATTAGCAAATATTTTTGAAGAAAATTAATTTTGTCAAAATATTTTCCTTACAATAACACGCATTCATGTTGCTTAACCAGTATTATAAATATGAATTTTGTATCAATCTAATTTCCTTAACCCGTGAAGAGATTTCGTAATATTTCCAATACAATGGGTTGCAATTATGTTCAAAATATTATTTTAACTATTTTAGGTGAGTATCGTAAAAAAACGTCGATTGAGATAGTGAAAATGGATACAAACTCAATTTGGATATATATACATAAAGCATGGCTTTGAATAGAATTGAATATAGAAACACGACTTGTTTAACTGATTTCTAAATCATTGGGATTGGGATAAGACAACCACGATGATGAGGTTGGTGTCGTCAGTTGGTCAAATTCAATATTCGGGAGAATTCTAAGAGATGCTTAATATAGGTCCTTAAATTACCTTATGATCTGAATAAATGGCATTTAATTTGAGCTTCATATTCAAATACATAACTCAACTGCACAACTGCTTTTTTTACGATCACATGGTCTTAACTCATTGTAGTGTCACACTTCTTCCCTTGAATTCAGGGAATATGTAATAATGGTAGTACCTTATTTTCTTCCTCCTTTTCTTTTAATTTCTCTTTTTAGTTTTTTAATTCTATTTCTTGATCGATTGCCTTTAACCAAACTCACAGGTTTTTAAAACCAACCAGCATTTCTTACCCGTAGTAAAAGTCATAATTATAAAAAACTCATCCAAACTTTTTTCAAAAAGGAATCACGTAAAAATCTGTGTTTCTGCACGTGATTTGTGTTTTGTTTCAATTCGTTTCTTGGTTTGATTGTCCTTGTTTTTCTTACCCATAGTAAAAGTCATAACTATCAAAAACTCATCCAAACTTTTTTCAAAAGGGGAATCACTTGAAGTTATTTACTTGTCTGTGTTGGTGCATTTGATTATCTACCAGTCAAATGGATGACCTAACTATCATATTGATCTTTTGTTTGTTGTACCTTGCTTTACCAACCACACCATTGTGTGTAATTTGATATTTTCTTTTAGTTTCAATATATTTTGGAAATATGATAGAGAATAGAGACATTTAATCTTCAAACATCTTCCTCATATAATATTTCTCATTTGATTTAAAGGTTTTATATATTTCTTTGATTGAATATTGGGGTACCAATGGCTGTACAATTGTTGGTGCAATGGGGGTCCTTTGTGTTTCCCTTAGTAGAAAATGCTAAATGAAAGCCATAATCAAATAGAGCTACATTATTTTCTTCGAATCCTTTTGAATAAAGGCGGATATAGATTCTTGATTATTCCCTAAGCAACAGTCATTGTAGTGGTAGGGGTCAAGAAAACTATTGGACATCAAGAAAGAATATGTGTCATATTGAGAAATAAGTCAAAATCATAGTCCTAACTCTCAACTCGATTATATTAGAGATAGAAATTGACATATGATTATCCAGATAAGTTAAAAATACATTTCACAATCAATAGCTAACCAATCTTGCCACTCTTAAGTATCAAGATGTTAGTTACATCCATGGTTCAAAATATCATAATGTATCGACCAATATGTATGCGTATTTGTCAAGATCGATGCAAAACATTAACCCTAAAATATTGCATGTTCTAAGGGTGTCACTCCACTTGCCACATTAATTTTTTTCTTTTTCTTTTTCAAAGGTTAATTGTTGTTTTATGTCCTTGGAAATAGTGATGTTAATGGTTAACATCGGTGCAATAGTATAACAGTAGAAAAAATAAAATGCTAAATACAAAATTCATTAGAAACATTCAAAGTGTAAGAAAATGTAATTGTTCTAAACATATGAAATGTTAGAAAAATCCCAACGTAAATAAGCATATTTGCTAGGTATTTTATTGTGGAGGCATTTTGCCTATTCAAGGAGTCTTCACTTCAACCGTACTAACTAAAATAATTATCCACAAATTCAACTACAGTAAAATGTTTCACATTTGGCATCATTTTTTATTGCCAACAAACAGGTAGAAAGAGAAACTCACTCTGTTCTTTTCCCTCTCCCACTTTCTCCCACTCCAAAATATTTCAAATTAAAGAGGTAGAGCCTAAATGCAGTAGAGTGCTTTTAGAGGGCTCTGACTCTGTAAAATGATAGCTGGGAGAAGATATAGAGCTTGAGTCCTACAACGTTGGAGTAAGGATTAATAAATAAAAGTGATTAGAGTTGTTTGATTGTAGTTAATTGGAGGTTGTGAATAGATCGAATAGTAATATTGTCGAACTAGTCAAATCATATAAATAGCGGACGAAAATGCAACCAAGTATGGGTGTGAGATTAATTTAAAAATAAATAAAGTTATGGATTATAATTATACTTAAATTTTAAAATAAAAATAATATTTTTATGAGATAGTAAGCGATGACATAATAAATACAAACGTAAGAAAATTGACAACTCTATGAAAAACTCAACACCTTAATATATTGTTGAACATGGTGCTCTCACATCTATAGTTATTTTATGTTCTGATCATTAAAATAATAGCATACGTGCCCCAAACCAAACTTCCTTATGTGTCCAAACGTTATTATTGTAGAAATTTAAATTTTATTGAAAACTTAGTTGATCTATCAATAAATAGAAAGAAAACAAAATACAATGATTTTAATTATCCCAAATCAATCACATTATTTAGGTTGCATTTTTTTTTCCATCAATAATTTCAAATATAGAAGACATTAATTAACTGGTCATGTTCAGGGATCAATGAATTTTGTCCTACATAGGTTAAAAGTTTTAGAATGAATTAATTTTTAGTGAGGATGATCTCCTTACCGTAGAGATCATCCTTAAAAAAAATAAAAAAATCAGCTCATTCTAAAATTTCTAATCCATAAAAGACAAAACCCCCGTCGGCCCTTAAACATGACCCTTAATTAATATATGTTAAATATATCATTTACCATAGCATTTTCCTCTTGGGTAAATAAAGACTCATTTTATTTTTAATTAAAAATATATTTTATTTAATATAAATAAATAATATAATCAGAATTATTCAGAAATATATTTTATTTTTTAATGTAAAATAAAATAAAGAGATTTTCCAGCGATGATAGCTCATTGGCAAGAAAGCGCAACTGCCTTGAGTAGAGTGAAAAATGAGTAATACCTACACTGCCTTTCTCTTTCTCACACACGTTTTAAAGTCGACCGACTAATCTGATGAACGCGAGAGTAGGAAACACGACCCAACCGACTAACTCACACTCCCCCAAAACCACCTCCAATACACGGCCATGTGACCGGAAATACCGGTGGCGCCACCTCTCTTTCTATAACACCATCGTTTCCAGAACCAGAACCTAATACACACCACCAATGGCTGTCCCGAAACGATCCTCACCGAGTCCACCATCAAACGCGTCAACTCGTGATCTAAAACAACGAGTCATCACTTGCCTCAACAAGCTCTCTGATCGCGACACCCACGCCATCGCCACCACTGAACTCGAATCCATTGCTCGAAATCTGAGTCACGACTCGTTCTCCATCTTCCTCAACTGCATCTACTACACAGATCCCTCCCAGAAATCTCCAGTTCGAAAACAATGTGTTCGTCTCTTTGGATTCCTCTCTGAAATCCATGGCGATGCTCTCTCTTCTTCTCTCTCTAAGATGCTTGCCAACATTGTTCGAAGACTTCGAGATTCAGATACAGCCGTTCGATCTGCTTGTGTTGATGCGGTTTCAACAATGGCGGAGAAGATCACGAAGCCTTCGTTTTCGTTGTTCTTGAAGCCATTAATGGAGGCGATTCTTCTCGAACAAGATTATAATTCGCAGATCGGTTCAGCGCTTTGTCTTGCTTCAGCAATCGAGGCTTCGCCAGATCCAGAACCCACTCAATTGCAGAGGCTTTTGCCGAGATTGGTGAAGTTGTTGAGGAGTGAGAGCTTCAAGGCGAAACCGGCATTGTTGTCGCTTATTGGAAGCATTGTTGGAGCAGGTGAGGGAGCGAACCGTAATGTGTTGGAGAGTTTGATTCCTTGCATGGTTGAGTTCTTGAGTAGTGAGGATTGGGCGGCGAGGAAGGCCGCCGCAGAGGTGTTAGCGAGATTGGCTGTTGTGGAGAAGGATCTGTTGTCGGAGTTCAAATCTTCGTGTTTAGCGATTTTTGAGACTCGGAGATTCGATAAGGTTAGATAAATATAATTTTGTGATTTCTAAGTTCTAAGTGATTGATTGATTATTGAATTAGTCAAAATTGATGAGATTCGATCTGATTTTATTTCGGTTTTGTAGGTTAAGGTTGTTCGAGACACTATGAATCGAATGTTGGATGCCTGGAAGGATGTTCCTGATGTTTCTGATGAGGTCTCGCCACCATCTCAATCAAAATCTTCGTTAAGAGGTGAGAATTGTTCCTTGTTTACTGTCTCTCATTTGGTGATTTAGGATCTTGTTTACTAAATGTTACTTGAGAGTGTTACTCAATTATTAAACTAATGAGATTACCACTAGTTCTGGAAAATCTCAAGGTCTCTTGAAGAAGTTTTAGTTTTGCATAAAATCTTGAGGTCTCTATGATTTGGATTCAATGAAGAAGTTTTAATTCTGCATAAAATTTTGAGGACTCTATGATTTGGATTCAATGAAGAAGTTTTAATTCTGCATAAAATCTAGAGGTTTCTATGATTTGGATTCAACAAAGAAGTTATAATCCTGAATACAAACAATTCTACCAATTTACTTCATTTGAATCATGGTTTCAAAACTCATCTACTGAGACGTATTGCCCTGGGTCGTCTCGGTATCAGGCATGGATGAGATGGACAAGCCAATTTTTCGGACGAGATTTAAAACCCCACATTCATTTTTCTCATTCTTGAACGAGACATCTCAAACGTATTGGAAAACTCGTCGGAGACGACTCGGTATCTGGCATGGATGGGACGAGATGCAAAACCGAGTTTTAAAACCACGATTTGAATTTGATTACTAGATCCCAAAGTGTTGATTGTCTATTTTCTGTTGCATTTCTTACTCCCTGTTTTTTTAGATCGTTTGAACTCTAATATGAATTCGTGGAACCTCTCTAATATCAAATTTATTATCTTTGGTTGGATTTCTGATATTGGCAGAGAATGCCAATGACGGGCGGTACCCAGCTGGCTCTAGAAATTCTGGTACAGGGGCTTTTGATTCACCTCATACTAGGAAGACAAAAAGCCCAACAGGCAGGCCACCTCCATCGGATAGATCATCTATTAACACTGTCAGACAAAGGAGTCCTTTGAAGTGTAGTGATGGTAAATCAAGCTCAGCCTTGTTTCGTAAGCTGGACTGTAAGAAGCCTGCCAATTGGAAATTTGAGATTTCTGTTCCTCACACTCCTCCTTTTACAGAAGTTGGTGAGAACAATCTTGAGGGAAGGAGAGACGGTAGAGTTTCAGAATATGGGGACAATGAGAGGATTAGGAGTCAAAAACCTGAAATAAAACGTTCCCTCTTTGGTAAGATCAGTGATGATAAAATACACAAGTTTGGTGGATTGAAGTCTGGGTCTCGTGTGGTTCCCTTTCACCAGGAGGAGGAGAGCTTAGAATCCAATATTGTAGTTAGTAATCCTACTGAGGTACTCCATGGAAATCCCAAAAACAGTGAGGATCTGTCTTTGATCCGCAAGCAGCTTGTTCAGATCGAGAATCAGCAATCCAGTTTGTTAGATCTTCTTCAGGTGTGTTCGTAAAGCTTGATTCATTTTTACTGTTTGCAGTCCATTCCATTTTGTGAATTGCGTTAGGATAAATCTTTGGCACACTCGAATTCTATTTCAATGTTGACTAAACTATAAAGCTAGTTACAACTTTATATGCTAATCTCGTTGGCCAAATCAATGTATGTTACACTTCAGTTTATAGAGGTAGTTCATGGTAGATATTAAGTCATTTATGTTAATCTCATAGAAGAAGACTCAGGTCAAGGGGCATGTCATCAGTTTAAAAACAAAGGGGTGCCTTTAATGTAGACCAAATCTTGGGATTTCTAAACTAAGGGTTATCTCTAATATTGACCAAACCATGGGAGCATCTCTAAAAAAATTCACCAAAATAAGGAGTTCGTTATATTCCTGTTTTTTTACGAACCCACTACTAAATGAACCTCCCAGTTCATGGTTCACTACTATATTAGCGAACCCGGTAACATAGGTTTGAATTAGTATTATACTTTAAAGAAGCAAATCATGTGCTACTGAGCTCATTATCTTGCATTCTTGTCTTGAACATAGAGGTTCATTGGGAGCTCACAGAATGGTATGAGATCTCTCGAGACACGAGTGCATGGACTAGAGATGGCACTAGATGAGATCTCTTACGACTTAGCTGTCACAACTGGAAGGATGTCGAACCCCGAAACTGCAGGAAACACATGTTGCAAGTTACCTGGTGCTGAGTTCCTGAGCTCGAAATTCTGGAGGAGAACTGAAGGTCGGTACTCTACATCAAAGTTTTCTTCTTTGGTGAGCACCCCGTCTTTGGCTGCCATGCGCAACATATCTGATAGAGATGGCGGTGTCGGACCTTTGAAGCTTGAGAATCGGAGGCTTCGGCTCCATGGCGGTGGTGGATTTGTTGTTAATCCATTAGCAGACATTCACAGTGAGCCAAGTGGGAGTTCGGAGGTTCACTTGAATAGAATGCCAAAGAACACTACTCATGACTCCGAGGGAAGGCAAGTTCGCAATGATAATAAGCTCAACATGGCTTCAGCCATCACTGGTATATCACCAGCTGATGTAATCAACAGGTGCCTTACTTTAACCCCAATTACATGATATTTTCTTAGCTATCTTACTTATTTGTTTATTTTTTGCTTAAATAACCAACGTTTCCAAGCTGTTTTTTCCCTTACAAAAACGTCAGATCATCTGCATAGATGTAGTGAATTTGGAGATTGTTCTGTTACACAATTTAGCCTGGGAAGAGGCAAAGAGCACCCTGAATGAGGCATAAGCTGATCTATCCATGGGGAGAGATTCAAGCCTGGTACAGAGGTGTTAAGAGTTTGAAAATTAAGAGTGGAAGTATAGTCTTATTAATGATTCAGATAAGCGTCAACCAGGGTGATTCATTCAATAATCCTTCAAGGCGAAGCAGCATTCTTATTTTAATTCCTTCAAATTATAGTTTTGTGAGAGATTGGAAGAGAGAGAGAGAGTCCGTATGATTACCATGTCATCTGCATCGAATACTGTCTATCCAGGAAAGATGTGGAATGTATATAGTGAAGAAGAGGTTGTTCATTCTATTCTTTGGCTTATTACAATCTTTGAAATGGGAAATTGCATGTGATTATGTTTGATGGTGATGAACATGGTTCCATAAATAAGATTTGAAAATTTGTCATTAACTACAAATCCACTAGACAGCTAAATGTGATCTTGCTTCCCATTGCACATGGTATCGGCCATTGCCTCCCTCAAATGTATTTTTTACAATCTGATCAATGTACCTGATGGTTAGATTGTCCTATCATCTCCCATTGCACATGGTATCGACCATTCGACGCCTCCCACAGTTGTATTTCTTATGGTTTGATCAATGTACGTGATGGTTAGGCTTTCCCATTGTCTCACATTGCACGTGGTATCAATCATTCAATGCCTCCCTCCGATGCATTTTTTTTACGATTTGATCGATCTAACTGATGGTTAGGATGTCCCATCATCTCCCATCGCACATGGTATCAACCATTCGATGTCGGCTGTCTTATCATCAAGATGATTTTTTTGTCCTAATGATGGCGATGAGTCCAATCTGAGTAGCACCAGCATTTAGTGAATTCAGTGTCAATGGTTTGTTGAATGGATAATGATGGATTGTCTGTGTTGAACACTGAGTTGGACCGTCCAACTGGTGATTGTTAACTTGTGTCCAATGCAGGTAGTATAGCACGTCTCGTGGAGCCCCCCACATTACTATTTCCATGCAAGACTTTCAATGCATTTTCCATGTTTTCATTAGTTTCACATAAAAATCATACTCATCTCTCTCTCAAGAATTCAAAGTTGAGAATGTCGGCACGAGAAATTTAGAATATGAAAGGTTTAAAATCTTAAGTCCTGAAAAAATCGAGCTGCTTGAACCAGAAAATCAAAGATATTTTGTGATAGTCCTACAATCAAGTAAATTTTTAGATTGGCACAGTTCAAATTCATCCTAAAAAAAATATCTTACATTTCCTCACCGTAAATGTCTTACTTACAGGTCATGAGATTCCAAGATTCATTTCTTGGTTAAATGACAATATTATCTTTCTTGATTGTATCACGTAATCTAACATCATGTCTTTAATCTATTACTTCTATGCATTGTTACGATACGTATCAAACATGGTTGTTAACGGATTATAGAGGTTGGTCTGTCTGAATCCTATGCAGAGCCATGCCACATGGTAATCCTATTTGTTCATAAGTATTGCCGCCATTGTTTCTTCATGATTGCACCTTCTTTCTAGTGACCATTGATTACCGTCCTCTATTCATAAAAGTGGTCTCGATACACAACTTCTTTTGTTTCGGGATTTTAAATTGACCCAGAGTGCAGATCTCCTTGTCTAAAGTTAATGGTCCTTATCAACTCGACTACCATTCGAAGAGTTTTAGATCTAGGGGTGGATTTAGATTGGGAGCACTTTCCCTTACAAGAATTTTCAAATTCTATGGATTAGTGAGCTATTACCTCAGATTTTAGTGGTGGATAAAGAACTCTACCAGTATTGCTCTCACAACTAATTTTTTTTTTTTTCACTCTTGGTCGTCCATCCCCACAAAAAAAAATTCTACTCTTGATTGCCTCACATGGGCAAAATCCTGGCTCTACTCCTGTTTAGATCAGACGCGGGAAGAAACAGATCCGAATTCTTGTGACCTCCAGCTATGAATATTTGTAGCAATGCACCAATATAATATTTTCTTCCAACTTCCACCCTTATCCTCAATTATTCATCAAAATGAGAACATTAATTTACATTTGAGTCCTAATAAGATGCTCGTCAGGTGGCATACTCAATCAACTCACAAATGTGGACATGTTTGGAAACCGTAGATCTTTTCACCTTGGGAGACTTTTTTTATGGGGAAGTGCAATCGTATACCAAAACCTACAGATCTACGATTCCAGATTATCACGTCAGTGAGTCGATTGAGTATGCCACTTGACAAGTCATTCTATCACGACTCTTTATATATTGGAGACAAAAAAAGGTCAATGTGTTTGGTTTGGTGTTTAGTCTAAAGTATGTCAAGCTAACATCTTCCCCTTGATTTGAAAAGTTCAAGGAACTGTTTTAGATTCCTCTTATTACTTCAACTACCAACTTTCTTGGTTTTGATCACTTTTTCAAAGTGTGCGTTAAGTAATAATTAAAAATTTCTTGCACTCGCAGTCTGCCATGTACCTTAAATGCCCATGCATTCTTATTTAATTTGGTCCGCCAACATGAATTTACATATAAACTTAAATATTTTCCATTCTTAATCTCTTCATATATATATATATATAACCTTTTAACTTATAATAATATATCTATTCAGTACTTTTATTTTTTTACACAATTATTTAACAAATAATAATTAAATTGATTTGTGTGTTAGTTGGAACCTTTCCAATAGACAGATAGAAATGACCCATTTAAGGCCCAAGAGATGGTAGGTTTAGGTTTAAAGATTTCCGAAAGTCTTCCTAGGGTATTGGGCTTGAAAATATGTATAATTTTTATTTTAAATAATCGGGTTTGTTTATGATTGATTTAGTGGGTCCGATTTAATTTACCATTTTAGGTGTTCATCATTGAAATTTGAAACAAGAACAATAGACAGCAAATGCACTTGAAACAAATCAAGTTCATCGCTTAGCATGAATAGTTATTATTCAGAAACACTCTCAAGTATTTTAACTACAACAACAGTAGAACATAGGCACACTTGAATTTTGAAAAATTTAAATGATAGTTTCATGTCATTAAAAATATATAATTCTGGTCTGGTAATAATGAAAAAAAATAACATTTTCAATTTAGAGAAATCGAAGTTGTTCAAAGATTGAATCGCATTCAAATATCTCTACATAACAACACCATCCTTTGAACGACTCCAAAACATGACAAAAATGACGTTATGGCAACTTACCATATCCAACACCCATAAAATAAGAAGAAATCGAAAAAATGTATGCAATAGTCTCTAATCCAAGTCTGTAATTTGTAAAATTATTAACTGATTTGGACATCGAAGTGGAATTGAAAGCACTCCATCAAAACTCATCAAATAATTTGTGAAGAGAGAATCAAAGTACTTTCATCAAATGTACCATATATCTTGAGGTGTTGTGTAAATGTCATATATTTTGTTGGGTTACGCATAGTTGTGGGACTGCAGCACCTTCAGTCCAAATTTTTTTAGAGTTCTGAAAAAGGGTAATCGTGTAATATTTTCTTAGGAGCTTTTTATTTTTAGTGATTTATTATCGGGAGAGAGTTACATTTTTTAATAACTCCCGATTTTATAAATATAGATTTCTAGGGCTATAAAATGTATGAGAAAATAACAATAGTCCTTGTTCTGTTTTGTGGACGTAGGAACACTGTCGAATCATGTAAATCCTTATATTTTGTACAATTTTTATTATCGTCGTTGTTTCGATTTTTCACAAGTGGAAGATTTTTCCTCCAATATTAACTATCATTGTTCATTATAATAAAAAATTTCACAAGTTGTATTTTCCCAACACTCAAAAATTTTAAAATTCTAAAAGATCAAAGAAAGAGCAGAAGAACAACAATTTAACCTTCATCTAAATCATGAATGATGCCAAGGATGTTGTCGTTGTTGGGTTTTGTATCGGATGCTTCGATATCTTTTACCATCAACGAGAGTAGTGTACTTTTGCATTCTTTATCACCTTCACCCTACAAAAATCGAAAACAAATTTTATTTCTGATTCTTGGAAAAATATATATACTGAAAGTAATTATATTAGTAATTTTTTTTTATCCGATGGTTATTTTACCAAAAAGGGTGATAATTTTGCAAAAATTATTGAATCACCCATGTTTGAAATATTTATAACTGTAATCATCTATACCCAATTTTGTAATTACATATTTTTACCAAAACAGTTATGTGTATAAGTCGTAAACTCTCATTTGTCCAATAACGATTGTGTATGTCAAACAATCCTTTTTCGTAAAGGAAAATTACAAAAAAATCAGGTACATAACCGTTTTTGTAAATATTAAAATAATGACTAGTTTAATAATTTTCACAAAATAGTAATTTCATCTATTGTAATTTTTGTTTTCACTTGCACCATTATAAGGAAGTATAGTTACCATCCCAGCCATCCTGATTGGATGATTTGTGGCCACTTGATCTACGAAATAATTTTCTAAGATGGATTGATCAATGTAGCTTATTGGCTAGGAAAATTTCTACAAAGGACCAAACTTTCACAAAATGTTCCATATGTCACTTATATACAATATATATGGTCTATAAGAGATATATGTAAAGTTAAAGTACTTACTTTCTGATTGTTGGGAGGAGGAAGGGGAGGATGGATTTGAGGGAGAGCCACAACCGTTGGATTTGTTGACTTGATGACTTCGATAGGATTAGTAGACTTGATGACTTCGATACGTGCAGAGAACAGAGCTGAAACGGGCCTATGGTCCGAGAATTTGCTTTCACTTCGAACATAAGATAGTTGTTTCACTCCTTTCCCGTACCACAGTATTCTATCACACCTGCATCATCATCATCATCCACGTGTCTTATATTGAATCTTTGTTACATATCTCGAGAACTGAAAGAAACCAATTAGTGATTTTCGACGGTTCGATTTGAACATTTTTTTATCTTAGGCTGGGACCTCTGTCATCCATGGGCTTTTTTATAGACAAAACTTTGTGTGAAAATTCTCAAATTGAAAGGTTAGAAATAGTCAATCAGGTTGGACATTGGTGTACAAGCCCACCAAAAAATGACCATTTGTGGATTGGAACTATATGATCAGACCAATAATTAGGTATCAAGAATATTGGTTGAATCCAACAACTAAAATTCACAAATTTGGATGATTTTTACAATGTTGGACCTCCAAAGGTGGGCCTAAACATTGACCAATCATTGATGGTCTTCAAAATTCACTCGACAACAACGTTATGAGAATACTAAAAAGTCATTTAAGGTGTGAAAATATTATACGATAGTCCAATTAAAAATATTTAATATAGAATCGTGATAATCTAACACCCCCCTTTGACATATGCCCCCATCACAGGACCGTAGATCACTTGGCTCGGGATAGATAATAAAAGATTTTTTGGTACTATTCCCCCCCACCCCACAACCCCACAAAAAAAAAAAAAAAAAATACTATTGTACTTAAGTTATAAATTTACTTTCTTACCCTATTTTGAACTTCATAAAAGTGCACCTTAAAAAAAAAAAAACCCCATAATAGTAATAATTATAATAGTAATTTGTGTCTCTATGGTTAGTATTAGATAATTGTACCATGCCGGAGTTCTTTGCTTCTCCCCTGATTTATTAGGGAGTGCACCTGAGTATCGATTGCAATTTGAAGAAGAATACTTGTAAGTAGGTGCAAATTCTATGTTCCCTTCTCTCCATCCTTGGAATACTCCGCCAAAGTATTGTTCCCTTCGAAGTTGATCGAATTCTTGCAAAGCTCTCCAATCTTCCTTCAATATAAGTTTCCTAGCCAAATTATCTTCTAAGCACAACCTGTAGTTGAGATCCCCAAACCAGAATATTCGACTGTTCCAAAACCCATATGTTACTATCCATGCCATTCATAGACTATATATATATATATATATATGGGTCCCGTTTGCCACCCTTAGTTTTACCACACACTTTAACAAACGCGTTTTGTCTTACATGGGTTAGAAGTTTCGGAATGAGCTGATTTTTGGTGAGGATGATCTCTATGGTGAGGAGATCATCCTCACCAAAAATCAGCTCATTCCAAAACTTCTAATCCCATCAAAATTGATTTACGAAAAATGGACGGTCCACGATTGTAAACATGGGGCTAAACATTTCGGAATGGGCTGATTTTTGGGGAGGATGATCTTCTAATCATAGAGATCATCCTCACCAAAAATCAGCTCATTCCAAAACTTCTAACCCATGTAGGACAAAAAACGTTTGTTAAAGTGTGTGGTAAAACTTAGGGTGCTGAACATTTCCCTATATATATATATATATATATATATATAGGGAAATGTTCAGCACCCTAAGTTTTACCACACACTTTAACAAACGTTTTTTGTCCTACATGGGTTAGAAGTTTTGGAATGAGCTGATTTTTGGTGAGGATGATCTCTATGATTAGAAGATCATCTTCCCCAAAAATCAGCTCATTCCGAAATGTTTAACCCCATGTTTACACGTTGAAAAATCGTGGACCGTCCATTTTTTGTAAATCAATTTTGATGGGGTTAGAAGTTTTGGAATGAGTTGATTTTTGGTGAGGATGATCTCCTCACCATAGAGATCATCCTCATCAAAAATCAGCTCATTCCGAAACTTCTAACCCATGTAAGACAAAACGCGTTTGTTAAAGTGTGTGGTAAAACTTAGGGTGCCGAACGGGACCCTATATATATATATATAGGGTAGCGTTCAAGGGCAAACTTTTTGGCAAAACATTTTTCAAAACATGGGTTAGAGGTTTTGGAATGGGCTGATTTTTGGTGAGGATGATCTCTACGGTGAGTAGATCATCCTCACCAAAAATCAGCCCATTCCAAAACTTCTAACCCATGTTTACCAGCTGAAAAATCGTGGACCGTCCATTTTTTGTAAACTGTTTTTGGTGGGGTTAGAAGTTTTGGAATGGGCTGATTTTTGGTGATGATGATCTCCTCACCATAGAGATCATCCTCACCAAAAATCAGCCCATTCCAAAACCTCTAACTCATGTTTTGAAAAATGTTTTGCCAAAAAGTTTGCTAAAAAGTTGGCCATTGAACGCCCCCCATATATATATATATATATATATATATATTTAAAGAGAAACATTAACATCTAATGCAAGCATTGATTGTTAGTAATCTTCAATACCATGTTTCTTTTATAGAAGTTCATAATAAGCGGAATAATGATTTTCTGAGGCCTCCCCCAAACATACGCCCCCATCACAAAACCGCATATCATTTGCCTCGGGATATGCAAAACTATAATCTTTTTCTTGTGTATCCCAAGGCAAATGATGTATGGTTCTATGATGGGGGCGTAGGTCAAAGGAGGGCATCAGATTATCACGACTCTAATAAGTAATCTTTTTTTTTTTTATCTTTTAACAAAAATAAATTTATTGTCATTGCGCAATGGAATTTTTGTAAATAATATTTTAAAAGATTGTGTAAGATTTACTGAATATCATTCTAAAATGATAATAAAACCATTGTATTTTGCCACTAAAAGATTTAAAAAAGGATGTTTTTAATAATTTTTATTGGAAAAACAAAGTATTGGATGTTGCTAACTTCCAATAGTAATCTTTCTACCCTTGAATTTAAGGGGTGGTCGTCAGCCTACTTGCAAATCCTAGTGAACTACATAATGTGGTTAGCCAATTTTTATTTTCTCCTTTTTTTTAACCAAATTGATCCAAAACCGAAATTTGAAACCTTAATAAAAATGTTCATTTGTTTTTTTGCTGGTTATACGAATACTACTTACTCATGTCCTAAGATGGTGAGAGGATGTGGATTATCATCGTCTTCACGAAGTCTAGGGAAAGAAGTTCGTCTGAAGATCTCGGAAACCTGATAATTCCGCCGCACCTCATCACCATTTTTCTCCCCCGAAGCGAGGTGAGCAGCTATGAAGCAAAAACTCGTACCTTCGATCGACATGCTAACAGAAACTGACCCCTTGTTCCCTAAATATCCCATAATACCACAAGCGACTGAGCACACCTTCACATTGGAGACACAATACTTCCTAAGCAATTCCTTATTCATCCAAACACTTATAAACACACCCACCATCTTTTTGCTTGCCATTAACTTGTACTTGGTGTGACTATTTGGTTCCTCTATTTGAAGCTTTGGTTGATCTCTAGTTGGACTCAAAGTTCGACTTCCATTGGTCCCCCTTGTGGAACTTGGAATTCCCACATGGTTATGATCATTGGTGGAATTAGAATTTAACATGGGTGTTAACGAAGGACACCCAAATCTGTTGTTATTGAGGGTTGTACCAATAAGAGAATTCCATTTAGCCGCCGAAGTTGTATCTTCTGCTCCAATTACATTTCGAGCTTTCAAAGGTACAATCTCCTGAAACCTACAAAATAAATCTTGATGTTTGCGCGTTTACTTCTAACAAAAATGTTGATTCAAACTACGAGATTATGAAGGTTTTTGGAAATTGAAGTCATCCATTGTGATCAAATCATGACATACCCAAGAACATAGATATCCGCGGTTAGCTTGAGATTCAACCAATCGGCCAAGTCCACCGCCAAGCTACCGACAGGAGACCTTCCAGCAACATTCCATGTACCCACAAAAACTCTACCATAGAAAGATATAAATCAATAAAGTCAGACAAGATATAAATCAACAAAAATAGGATTTCTAAGGTTATAAAAGGTCATGAGAGGTACTAAGAAATTTTGAGCAATAATTTCTTTATCAAAGATAGTGGATGAGATGAGGAAAATAATAATATGAATTCATACCTAAACTCATTGGTTAGAGTACAAGAACCCATCTCCTTGGACTGAACAAAATCATCTTCCGAGTAATCATCATCATCGTCATCTCCCTCTTCACCATCTTCAAATAACCCAAAATATGTCAAATCATGCAAATTTGCTCAAATTCCATTTTTTTTTTCTTCAAAATACAAAAAACTCTATCACTTGATTTTACCTGAAAATTCACTTAAATGAAAAGGGTCTTCTCCCTTGTGCCTCCACCTGAGCCACCTACTCAATCGTCTTCGCCGAGAAACTTGGTCCTTGTAATTCATAACTCTCGAGAACGATCAAGTCCATGCCACAGCTACAATGTATCATACAACAAAATAATTTTACGCACAAATTCAGCTGTATCTCTCTCCCCCAACACCGATGGCTACTACTACTACTACTACTACAGTATGGTTGCTATTGGCTCTAACGTAGGTTGGGTTGTAAGAGTTCCTTGTGTTAATCGCCCAACAGCTATGTATGTGGTTATAATAAGGTTACAAACACATCAACCCTTAAATTATTTTAATTCTTAGCGACAATCCCAACCTTTGTGTTTACTAATAAATCGTTGACCTCAATACACATGTGGTGTGTTGTTAATCTTCTAAGAAATTAATTTCTTGGTTTAGTTTGATTACTTTTGCAATGGGGAACTATATACTATATAGACATTTTAGACGTCACATGCCACTTGTACTTGATGGACCACCTCACATAACCATATATAATAAATATATAGAAGGATAAGGTACGTACCATTAGGACCATTTGATTGGTACAAGAGGACCCACGTAGTTGATTATAGCAATCAGTACTAGAGATGGGTCCCTACCATGTGTGTGACCGTACATGGATGGTAGATTGAAAATGATAAGATGGTAGTGTGTAATGTGACACATTTGCTGGAACAGAGATTTTGATTGTGAGTAATCCTAGCCACAGACCACAGTTTTAAAATTCGTTGAGTCGACTCAAAATTGAGTAAAGTCAACCTGACTCAACTCGATTGGATTTTGGGGTAACTTGCCTCTACACCTTGATCGAACCAAGTGAATAATGCTGAAGTGATCTCAAGATTTGGACCTCACATCTCACACCCTAACGTGAAAGTGAATGGTAGATGTTTTTTCTTGAGATACGAGCGAAAAAGCACCCATGATTCTCATTCATTTTCAAGTCAAGATGTGAGATGTGAGATGTGAGATTCAATTTAGAGGTCATTGCAACACGACGCTTATCTGCTTATATATAACAATAATGATTTTCTAGTGTCCCCCTTACACATACTCCCTGACATGGTAGGGATTAGAAGCATATAATCTTTTTCTCGAGATACAAAATTGCACATATTTATGGGGATGTACAATTGTGTATCCCGGGGGAAAAGTCAATGGTTTTAACCCATGCCATATTAGGGGGTATTAGAAAATCACGGCTCTATATATAATTTTTGGAAAATGCTGAAGTAAAATAGACATTGACATCGTTTTAGACATTACTAACGTGGATGTGTCTATAGAATCATGGATGCTTTTTATCGGGATATGAGTGAGAAGCATCTATAGACTTGTGCACACCAATGTCCCAAATGATGTCAATTTCAATTTTACTCCAACATGACTCATAATTTTTTTATGAACCATGTTAGAGTAACATTGAAATGTACATCAATTCTCACATTCTGATGTGATAGTGCACACATAACAATAAATGATTTTCATTCATATTTCAATGAAAAGCATTTATGGTTATGTGTGTACCACTACGTCAAAATGGACAATCAATGTATATTTTAATGTTAATTCAACATTATCTTTTTCTATCGAGTTAAAATATTTTTTTTTATTCATTAAGAAAAATAGTTGAAGAATGCTGAATGCATGTGGTCCTGGTATGCAGTTAATATGGCAAAGATATAGAATCGCACATCTTTTTCCTGTGCATCTTGATGAAAATGATCTATGGTTTTGCACCCTTGCCACATTAGCTACGTACCAAGACCACATGCATTCATCACGACTCAAAAAAGTTACATGGACCAAAGGACCATGCAGAGTGACCAAGGTCCTCACTCCTCATCATTTGAGTCACGTGATAGTTCACATTGGTCCAAATAACACCTCATCCTCCTGGAGTTAATATTCTGGCCTAGCTTTAATAAAATTAAAAAAAAAAAAAAAAAATTCCTCATCTATGTAAGATTTTTAAAATGGAGAGTTATAAAACAATATCTATTTTTTGGTATTCATAAAATTTTATTTTCTACAAATTAAAGATGAAATTAAACGGATTAGATTCAGTTTGCATATTCATTAATCGGATCGGATCAAGTACTTGTTTAAAAATTTTGGTTCAGTAAGCTAAATTCACAATATTTGTTCATTTTCAAACCCTTTGATCAAAGTTAAAAAAAAATGTTTTTGTTTGGATAGGCCATTAAAACTAGAGCACTAAGTGATATTTTTTCAAAGTGAACCTCTCTCAGCTGTAGAAAAATGTTATAAGGTGTTCTATCCATGAGTTGCCCTTGATCAAAAGTCAAACTAATCTAGTGGTGGTGGTATTATTTTTTTATGCAAAAGTTCATCACGTGGGCCCATAGAGCAGTGATGAGCCTAATAACAATAATGTGCGGTGTGTGCGTGTTTGACCTTCCTATACATCAAATTTAGACCCTTGGATTGAATTTCTTGAATCGAGTGTCATTGTTGGAAAGATCTTATTTAGCCATCCTATAAATAAGACTTAATCAATTATGATCAATTATTAAAGAGATTATGATTAATCAGGTGGTCCAGATCAATTATCATAAATGTCGTGTGTATGGTAAGTAGTACAAGGCAAATGGCAATTCCCAACATACTCTGACACATCAAGATCACCCTTAATCAATGACCGACAATTTGGCACAAAGGCCTAGATCGGGTGGTCCATGAGAGAGATGACACAACTACAAAACATACATTAAAAGCTGGAAACTTGAATTGAGAAACCAATCTCTTTCAACGCTTGTGACATTCTAACAGAATCAATAACCAATAATAATGGATGATAGTAGCCATTATTGGCGTCCTCAATTAATTTGGTACGCTAGATGTCGTTCCAAATGACAAGGACATAGGTTCTTTGGTCATAATTGATAATAAAAATTAAAAATAATGATTTTTTTGTTTTTAATTATTAATTTAATATTTCATTATAATTTTTGTGGGAGATATTTTGCATTTACACGGTTGGGATTGTGTGATATGGTCCCCGTTACTTATTAAGTAAATAAATAAAGGCATTATCATTTAGGATAAGACACGATCTCGATCATGTAAACCCAACAACCAATATGTTTGAGATATGCATTAGAAGGATATATAATATCGAAATATGCATAAAATCTCAACCGTTGATTATTAAACAGTCTAGTTCATTTGTTATTACCTGAGTCGTATTTTCTAAGTTAGCCGAACCCAATATATATTAGGAATAGATAATTTAAAACACTAATACTGGGGGTGACATTGGATTTATTGGGATTCTTACATATCTGACGTGGAGGTGCACACAAAATTGAAGATGCTTTTTACTAGTAAACGTGTAACTTAAGAGTGGGAGAAGGGAGTTTTTCGAAGAATCTTGATAATATGACTTGCTAGGTGGCATACTCAATCGACTCTTTAATGTGAACCAGTTCAGGTTAGATGACTTCCTCGGGATACACTTTTTATGAAAAAATGCAATCGTGTATCTTGAGAGGTACAGATCTACGATTCCAGAACCTATCCACGTCATAGAGTCGATTGAGTATGCCACTTGGCAAGTCATTTTATCACGATTCTTTTTCTACACTCAAACTATGTTTGACTCCATTTGGCAAACGTACGGTTGAGATGGAAGGAAAA
This sequence comes from Akebia trifoliata, assembly GCF_017979445.1. Classification (NCBI taxonomy): domain Eukaryota; kingdom Viridiplantae; phylum Streptophyta; class Magnoliopsida; order Ranunculales; family Lardizabalaceae; genus Akebia; species Akebia trifoliata. Next base: position 30,506,425 of record NC_141381.1, read on the forward strand.
TCACAATTTAATTTTATAAAAGACTGTACACTTTCCTAATGATACGGATTTCATAGAATTATTTTTAGAGTGATATAGAGTATAGACACACCCCTATGTTTTGTGAGGACATGGTTAAAGTACATTAAGTACACCTTGAAAATTGTTTTTTATGCCAAAATCAATCTTTAAAATTTAATTTTTTATTAAAATACCCCCAAATGCTTGTTTCCAAAGTGTACTTAATGTACTTCAAGGGGCACTCGTTAACAATATATTTTAGAAATAAAAAATGTTTAGTGCGGTAGATGAGATGATATTCTTTACGTGAGTTTTCAAATTTTTTGGAGTGGATTCCCATAGTATTGAGAGCTGGGATTGGAGAAGGATTTGGACCAAAGCGGGAGTTGAGAGGCTCTGACATCACTAACAAAAGGATTAGGCAGGAACTATTAAAAAAGGAGTCGTGATAAATTGGCGCTCCTTATTGACATGGCAATGCATAAAATCATAGATCTTTTTTTTCGGGATACACAAGGAAAATGATCTATGATGTTGTGCACTGCCACATCAAGAGCATCAATAAAGAGGGTCAGTTTTTGTGAGTCCAATAATTAGTAGTCTTTGATTTTTTTTTGTTTTCGATAATGCTGAAGTAACATTAAAATGTGCATCGATTATACATTATGATCGATGTATACAAATGAAAAGCATCTATGGTGATGTGTGCACCACTACATCAGAATGTCAGAATTGATGTACATTTCTATGTTACGCCACCACAACTTTTTTTTTTTTCTTTTAAAGTGCTGATTTTGTAACTTAACTTGATAAAACAACTCAAAACTGACGGGGGCATGTGCAAAGAATCATAAATTTTTGTCTTGGGATATGCAACTGCATATGTTTATGAGATGTACAGTTATGTATCCCGAGGCAAAAAAAAAATCTACGCTTCTTTACACATGTCACATCGCTGAGATTTTTAGTCATACCTTTTTTTTTTTTTAGTTTATTCAAATGGGGTGCAACCAGTCACCAGTGGTGTGCAATTAACACGTCTCAAAGAGTGCCTCTGGACAAAACTGGTCCAACAGTGTAAATTCAGAGATAGCCACCTGGCATAAAAAAAATTAGGGTCTGTTCTTTACAGAAGCTAGCTTCAGCTCCAGAAGCTGGCTTCTAGAAGAAGCAGAAGCCCAGAGTCTGAAAAGCCATATCCAGCAGAAGCTTGTTCGTTACATAAGCACAGAAGCCAAAAAAGCATGTTCGTTTGATAGCTTTTTATTACTGGATTCTGATAAAATGACCAAAATACCCTTAATGTTGATAATGCACCCAGAATGCATAAAAAATTATCAGAATACTTTAATAAATATATAATTACACTAAATACATATATAAATATAATAAATTTATATTAAAAAATTATAAAAATAATTATTTTTAATTAAAATAAATTTATAAAATTTATAATTCTATCGAAATTTCGGCAGCATCTCCTCTTAAAAATGGACATATGAAATTTTCCTAATAAAAAAAATACCTGCATAATGCACTGCATAATACATAATATATCATCCACGCAATATCTAATACACATGAACATTAAAAAAAATACATAATACGTACATCAATATGTTTTAAGTCATTATAGTTCATTATTGTTTTAAGAGAAATGTTACTATTAACATTATAATAAAAAATGATCAGAATGTCTTAATATATATATATATATATATAATTATTTTACTTTAACAAAATTTATAATTTTTATAATTCTATCGAAATTTTGGCAGCATCTCCTCTTAAAAATGGACATATGAGATTTTCCTGAAAAAAGAAAATACCTGCATAATACATAATCCAATATCCACATAACATCCCATACACATTAGCATTCCATACACAATCCAACTTCCACATAACATCCCATACACAATCCAACCTCCACATAACATCATATACACATTCCAATATCCACATAGCATCCCATACACAAATCACATTTTATCAAATAAAAAGTACTACAATATCATAGAAAAAGAGAAATGTAATTTTCATTAAGAACAAATCTAAAATAAATCAAAGTTCTTAAGTTCTATTATAAACAGCATATAATGCATTAGTTATTCCAGTCCTTGTCCTCTCCATGGTAGCACGAGATCGACGATCTACAGGCTCTCCATTATTATCATGTTCAGGTGTACCCCCTTCATCTTCCACAATTTGTTCTTCTTCGAAACGTAAGAATTCTTCATCTGCAATTGCATGCTTCCTTATGAAGTTATGGAGTGTCATGCAAGCCAATGTAATATCTCGTTGTGTTTCGAATTTGTAACGTGGCATTTGCTTCAAAATTGGCCATTTTGCCTTTAAAACTCCAAAACATCGTTCTATGACATTCCTAAGTGAAGAATGCATATAATTAAAGAATTCTTTATCTGTTCTTGACCTCGACTCTCTTCTAAAATCTTGTAAATGATATGTTACACCCCGATAAGGTGCAAGGTAACCTTCCATCAATGGATATCCAGAGTCGACCAAATAATATTTACCTTGAAAAAAGAAAATAACATATTAAGAACGAAGATGTGAAAATTGCATTTTAATATTGTATTTTATCTTAACTTTAAAATAACTAACCTGAAGGAGGATGTGGAAATTGTAATGATGACTTCGTAATAGTGTCGAGGAACACGCGAGAATCATTAGCTGATCCCTCCCATCCAGCTACGACATGTGTAAATGTCATGTCAAAAGCACAAGTAGCCATAACATTTTGTGTTATGCCTTTGTGTCCTCGAAATCTATTCTGATGCACGAACGGGATATGTGCACTAATGTGTGTCCCATCAATCGCCCCAACACAGTCCTTATATTTACATATTTCAAATATAAATAACGATATTTGACGTTATTAAAAATAATGGTAAATAAAAGAAAATTATTTAAAAAATACCTTGAAATATGGCCAATATCTTTCATTGGTTCGTATATGCATCGAGACTTCGTTGAGATTAGGAGGAACGATCAAAAGCTTTGAAATTTCAATTAAGCCTCGTAGAACTATGTGAAAATATTTGTTAATTGTATCTAATGAATGTCTAAAACTGGCCCTCAGTACCCTATGCCTTTCATTGTGACCCACGGTATAAACAAACATTGCAACTTGTTCTTTGACCGAGATCTTCTTTTCGTCTTTTAACAGACCCCTTCCTTCTAATATATCACACAAATTTAGGAAAACATGTCGTTCCATCCTAAATAAATCATTGCATGTGTTACTCTCTTCATCAATGATATGACGCACATAATCTGCTCCAGTATAAACAGAACTCCTATGTGGTTCCCTATAGATAAAGGTGTCAGCGTATTGTTGTATTGCAACAATAGCACCTGTTACCAAAATATCTAACGATAGATCATCATCTATGGTATTCACGTCATGAATTTCATCATTACTGGACATATCATCGTGCGTGGAAGTATCATCGTCGGAATCCATAAGTCTGTATAAATACATAATTACAAATTATATAAATTCAAGCCATAACACTCAAATAACATAGATAACACAATAAACATGTTTAACATTCACTACATAATAGACATACCACCCAATCCACATAAAACATAAAAAAATAAACAGACATTGTCAATAGCATACCACCATAGGGGTGGGATATAGTCATAACCATCAATGAAAGATGGCAATAAACATACATATAAAAAAGTATACAAATACTACTTCGAACGATTAATTCGAGCATCCTCCATCTCACCATCCAACCACCCAATACGGAGTTCATCGGTTCGCAAAATGCACCAAATTTGCCTATACTCCTTCTTCATACTAAATAATTTTAGTGCAAACCGATAACGATCACTATTAGGGATGATTTCTGTTGTTGCATCTAACAGATCAATACACTCCTTAATGCTACCAGGTTGTGTAGGAGGTGGTGGAGGTGGTGCACTACTCCCGCTCGTCCTCGACGAAACTGCTTCAATCAAACGATCAATCTGTTGTCCCAACATAGTTGCATTCGTCATTTTTTGTCGTTTGGAATGGGATTGAAAATCTCCAGATTTCTTGTGTGATGGTGCAGTAAATGTAGGGATATCATCACCATCAACATCAATATTAGGAGAACTATCAACAGGTGGCTGAGGACCTAATGGTTGAGACTCTGGTGGTTGCGTTTCTTGAACAGATGCAAGATCATCATCATCACCATCATTGTCATCATTATCATCTTGAAGCTCATACTCTCCAACTCTAGATGACCCAGCAGATGGACGTACACCAGGATTAGAAGAGCTTACGACATACTCTCCAGTAGCATAGGTCCCTCCAAATAGTATGTCCAACTCTTCAACATGTTCTAGTCCCTCATAACGCCATTGTGCATCAATTTTATTTTTCTACAAAATAAATAAATTTCTTTAATAGGTTTGAATAGGTAAACGTGACATTTCTATTTGGTAATTTAATCGGAAATTACCTCCAACCAAGAGTTCCACCAATCATCGCTTGCTAAGACCTTATTGTTAGCAGCATCGTAGCCCACACCACTACATGCTTTTAGCTTAATCCATCTAGCCCACATAGCTTTACTTTTATCCCAGTGATTCTTATGTTGCTTCTTAGTGTAATTGAGCCCCGTCGTTGTCTGGAATTGTTTCATTAGAGATGAATATCCCGATACATTCAATGAAGTACCGGGTCTTTTTCCCTTCTTAACTAATTCCACGCAGATATCAACCCAAATCTTATGAAGATAGGGTGTCCATCTTGCAGAATCAATTTTTGACTCTGTTTCTTTTGGTTCTGTTACTTTTTGTCTCGGCATCTGACAATTTAAATATTCATTTAAAAAAATCATAGATAAGAAATAATCAATAAATCGGAACAAGTCAAAAATTTATCTTTAAAAATGTCAAGAAATCTAATCCATCAATTCATAAAGCAAATAACTATATAAATTTGCATTTATCTATATAAATTCTGCATTTGAGGTGAGTTTAAACAAAAAATTGCATTATTCATAAATAAGTTTTTTAACCAAATGGTCTAAAAAATGAACAATTCTACATTTTTCATACAAAAACTGTTGTTTTCCTTTCTTCTACCTTTTTATCATTCTTACCCTTCACATTTATCAATACCCAACTCTTTTATATAATAAAGATAGGAGGTGTACAAATACAATTTGAATATAAGTTAAAAGAAGGGTTATTAGTACTTTTAATATAAAGTTAAAAAACTGGTATTTTGAGTTCAAAAAATTGTAAAAAGTGAGTATTGTTTACATAAAGGACTGTTTAATAAAATAAAAATAAATCTGAACATATGGTTGGGTGAGTATTGTTTACATAAAGGAAAATACAATTTAAGTGTGGTTAAAATTGCTAAACTTACCCTGAAATCACAAAAATCAACAAAGAGAGAGAATCTAAAAAGAAATGTAGAATCAACATTAAAATTACACTATAGGAAGGCTTTTAGTTGTACCTTAGCTAAGATTGTAAGCTTGCATCCTCATAATAAAAAGAAAGAGATGAATCCCCAAAGTGGTAGATCCATAAAATTAATCACATTATCCTACACCTTACTTCAAATTTGATGGAAAGGAAACAGTTGTACAATTTCTACCTTGAGCATAACCCAAGCATGGTTTTAAATCTCTTCCGAGATCGAGACAACTAGACAACTTGAGCATAACCCAAGCATGGTTTTAAATCTCTTCCGAGATCGAGACAACTAGACAACTTGAGCATAACCCAAGTATGGTTTTAAATCTCTTCCGAGATCGAGACAACTAGACAACTTGAGCATAACCCAAGCATGGTTTTAAATCTCTTCCGAGATCGAGACAACTAGACAACTTGAGCATAACCCAAGCATGGTTTTAAATGTTTTCCAACAAGGGTGAGTATTGAACAACCCATGTGCACAGATTTAACTTGTTTGAAACCGAACCAACCCATGTGAACCGAACCCTTAGGTTAAAACTCTTAAGGAGTTTGTTCATAAGCTTTGCACATACCACTACGAATTTTCTTTTCAATACATTTGGTTCACCTAGTAGGGGTGCACATGGTTCGGATTGGTTCGGATTTTGACAAAATTGGAACCGAACCAAACATGATCGGTTCTACAAATTTGAAACCGAACCAATCCAATTACCCTATAGAACCGAGCCAATCCAATCCAATCTTGGTTCGGATTGGTTCGGATCGGTTCTCGGTTCTCATACTTATTGAAGATAGATACCTTCTTCCTCAATCCAAATATTCTATCTCCTCCAATCTTCAAACCTTAAAAACAAGTAGGACTTTTTTTAAGCGTGGACTTTGGGGTAATAAAAAAATTAATCGGATTGGTTCGGTTCTATTATATCCTAATCCGGAACCGAACCAAATTAATCGGATTTTTTTTTCTTCAATCCGTACCCAAACCGTGGGTGTGTTTAATCCGAACCAATCCAATCCAAAGGCTTCGGATTGGTTCGGATCTCGGATTTATCCAATCCAATGTGCACCCCTATCACCTACCTCCCCATAAGTTCCAAATTGTCCAAAGATATACTTGGAGAAGAATAGCAAAAACCATAACTTAAAACCAACTTCAAATCTCAACGAGGAACTCAACAACCCAAAAATAGTAGAACAACCTATCTTTTTTATCAATCCCACACCAATCCAATCCAAGTTTTCAACTAAATCATTGAAGAAAATAACAAATTCAATCAGAAAATTAGCAAAAGCTTCAAACATCATGAAGAAACTCAACCACAAATCCTGAACATATAACAATCATCAATTTCCAGTTTTTTTTACCCATTCCACACCTATCCAATTACAATTTTAAATAAACACAAAAACAACTAGAAATCCCATAGAAATCAGAAAACTTGTCATCCAAAGCTGCAAACAATATAAATAAATTCACCCACAACGAAAATCCAATAGAATCAAAAGAGATTTCCATGCTTTTAGATTCAATCCCAATAACAAAACCAATTCAAGTTTTTGACAGAAAACATTAAATAAAATAAAATTCATGAAAATGTAAGGATACAAGTTGCAAGTTGTTCATTTTTTTCTATCAAACCCAACCCCAACAAGACCCATAAATTAGTTGCAGGAGATCCCATGGTTTTTTGTTCAGATTTGGAGTGGAGAGGGTGAGAGAAGGGTATACACTGAGGCAACAAAATCGAGAGCAGAGAGTAGAGATTTTACCTTCGTGAGTGATGAGGAAACCCAAGATTCGCGATCTGTAGAGAGTGTTGACCGATCGATTTGTGTGAGCCGAGAGAGATCGATTTGTGCGAGCCGAGACTGATCTAAGAAGAAGGAAGCCGAGAATGAGAGTAGAGAGTGACGACGAGGGGTTTAACCTTGAGAGATCGATTTGTGTGAGCCAAGATTGAGAGTGGAGAGTGACGAGGAGGTGTTTACAGTCGTTCAACGTTGACGAGGAGGTGTGAGCCGAGAGATCTAAGAAGAACGAAGCCGAGAGTGACGAGGAGGGTTTACAGTCGTTCGGCGTTGACGAGGAGGTGTGAGCCGAGAGAAATCTAAGATGAACGAAGTCGAGAGTGAGAGTAGAGAGTGACGAGAGGGTTTTACAGTCGTTCGAACTCTATAACGAAAGAGACGAGTTTTTGGTTGGAAATAGAGAAAAAGATGAAGGGCATTTTAGTCATTATCCAATAGCCGTTTTCGGTGTTCGGCTTTGTACAGAAGCAAATGAAAGAAGCCTCTCCGTAACGTCTCTCAATAAAAGCCGATTTTTAACTTTTATTGATTTTCATTGGAGCTAAAAGAGCTCAAACGAACGTTCTTTACGGAGCTTTTTTAGCTTAAAAGCTTAAAAAGTCAATTGAGCTGGCTTTTTTATTCCAAACGAACAGCCCCTTAGTATTCTTGATTAAGACGTGTGATCAATTTTAGTAACTTAGCGTAAGTAGAGTCTTGTAATGATTGAACTTACACCACGACTTTCAGACACTCATGATGCCGCCGCGAGGCATTCTACATACACAGAAGTAAACGCGTGCTCTCTCTCTCTCTCTCTCTCTCTCTCTCTCTCTTCTTTTACTTCTTCTTTCTTCTTCCGACACAAACCAGAACTATAGTGTGTACAGAGTAGGTATCTGTACTTCATTGCAGTGAGTGAGTGAGTGAGGGGAAGATCCAATTCTCTAAACTTGGCTCAGAAATGCAATCCCAGAAGCGGCGTACAAAGAAACGTACAATTTGTTGGGCGTTTTTCATCTTTTTAGTTGGATTTCCTATTGGATCACAATTGTTTCCTCATTTTCTCACAATTTACTGGTTTCCTTACAAAAGCAGTAGTTCAATTGAGGGTTTTGGTTCTCAATTGTTCCGTTTAAAGATAGAAGATCAAATAGTGTTTCCAGATCATGTGTTGTTGTTGGTCTCTAAGAGAATTATTCATCTCTATATAGAGGATGAAGGAGGATTGGATTGTGTGTATAATTTCAAGGAATTTTCTAATTCTACTAATCAGATATGGGAGAAGAAGAGAGTAACAGTGTTGTCCATCGATGACTACGATGAGCTAAGTTCAATTGTTCGATGCCCCCTTCCACCCACTAATTACTCGACTGTAATTAATTTGCAAAATTGGGCTCGAATTGATGAAGATGAGTTGTTAGTGGTGGATGGTTCGGTTCGTTCTTGGGAAACACTGGTGTATGCAGCAGTTCTTGATGCAGATACATCGGTGGCTGTGGTGTTCGTTAAAGGGTTGAATCTCCGGCCAGGCCGTGTGTCGGACCCATCCCAGTTCAGCTGCCATTTCAATTGGGGGGATAACAAAAATTCTCTCACCACCAAGGCTGTTTCAGCTGCACAGGAAGTCGTCCGGTGTCTGTTGCCTCTTGGCCTTCGAACAAACCCTATAAAGGCTCTTGGAGTCCGGGTTTCCATCGGTGTCATCGCTCACCATATTCAACCTCCTCTCCCTTCTGTTGCTAAGCTCTCCTACTCGAAGAATTTCAAAGACAAAAACAAAATGAAGTACGAGCTTTGTGTTTGTACAATGGTGTGCAACCAGGCCTCTTCTATCCGCGAATGGATCGTCTACCATGCCTGGCTTGGTGTAGAGCGTTGGTTCATCTACGATAACAACAGTGATGATAACATCAAGGAAGTAATTGAGGAGCTCGAACGACAGAACTACAATGTAAGCAGACACGTATGGCCATGGATCAAGACCCAAGAAGCTGGATTCTCCCATTGTGCCCTCAAAGCAAGGAACGAGTGTAAGTGGGTGGCATTCATCGATGTTGATGAATTCTTCTACTTTATCATCCCAAACATTCATCATCGGAAGAAACAGGAATTTGCATACCCTAGTCGTCATTCCCTCCGGTCCTTGGTTTCAAATTTCTCTTCTTCAACAACAATTGGAGAGATAAGAACAATTTGTCATAGCTTCGGGCCGTCAGGACTGAGTAAACCTCCTACACAGGGAGTGACTATGGGTTACACTTGCAGGCTACAAAGCCCAGAGCGGCACAAGTCTATTGTGCGGCCAGATTTGATCGAAAGGACCCTATTGAATGTGGTTCACCACTTCCGTTTAAGGAAGGGGTACAAGTACATGAACATGCGGCAGAGCACGGCCGTGATAAACCACTATAAGTACCAAGTGTGGGAATCATTTAGGGCGAAGTTCTTTCGAAGGGTTGCCACTTATGTTAGCGACTGGCAAGAGAACCAGAATGAAGGATCGAAAGATAGGGTACCTGGGCTTGGGACGGAAGCTGTTGAGCCACCGAATTGGGCACTCCAGTTCTGCGAGGTATGGGACACAGGCCTTCGGGAGTTCATCATCGCTAACTTAGCTGATCCTACATCTGGGGTACTGCCTTGGGAGAAATCTATTCTGTAACAAATTTCTGAGAGCTAAAGCTTACACCTGCCCATGCAATACAAATCCTGATTGTTTTTTCTTCTTTCTTTTTTTTGTTTTGTTTTGGTTGACATGGTAATCTAGACTCCACAGATGTAATTCAGTAGGCGATTGCTTTTTGAATGATTTTATTGATTCATTTTCAATTTCTTCTTTTTCGTATCGCATGAACAATGTAAAGTTTTTTGTCTTTTGATTTTCAATCACAGTTGCCACAAATATCTTAGTTTCAAGGCCAATCAAGTACAGAGTACGGTTTTTTCCATTAACCAAGAGCATAATCATAGATGATCATTTAATTGGGTGAAAAAGCTCTCCCCAAACCCACAAGCCAATTTAAGTTCGGAGATCACCGCACACATGAAAGGAGAATGTAATATCGTGCTTGCATTAAGGAAGCTGGAGATGTACCATTTATTTGATCCCACAACGACATCTTCCGTGATATCAACCTAGTTTCCCAAATAAAATCATACAAGCCTAGGAATGATTTCCATGCATTCTTAACATACCTTAAAAAACTTGGGTTCTGAATCAAAAACATATACATCAAAGTTCCATAGAGCTTGAAAATTGTATTAATCTTAATCCCCGTATTTCAGGCATACTTTCTTTGTTTCTTATGTTCATAAGTGTATCTAGGGCATATTATCCATGCATCCTGACATCACCCAATTGATGAAAAAACAAATTTTGATGGAAGACAAAAAGTTACATTCTAGAGGGACAGAAATAATCCAGTATTGAAGGGCACCAACAGAAACTTCCCTCAATGACTGTGATCTTGAGATTCTTCCTCGCCAATTTCTGTAGAAAAATGCAAATCTAAGTTAGAGATTATCTCAAGAAACAGTAAAACAGTAGATGTAGTGGAACTGTGGAAGGGCAGTCGTCAAAACAATCAAATTGATAGAATAGATCAATAAAAACACGTTAATTAAGAGAAGAAAGTGGCAGTTCAACAACACTCAGTGTATCATATGAAACAAATAATTAGAGATCCAAAAGTAACGAAGTACTAAAACCACCAAGAACACAAGGACTAACGCTTGCCAACAATAAAATGCAAAAGGACAAAAACAGGTCCAAAATAGCAAGGATTTGAAAGGCCGGGAAAGTCACCACTCTTGGAAAAAGAAGAACGAGAGCATTACTGCCCTTTTTTTTTTTGATAAGTATAATCTATTGATAAAGGGGAAAAAAATACAAGGAGGCTGAGGAGACCTCTCAAAGAGCAACAGAAAAAAGAAAAGATAAAGATGAAACTTCAAAAATTACATAAAGAGTTTCATCTAAAAACAAAGTCATCAAAAGAAGTTCTCCCAAAGTCTATGTTCTGTTTAGACCAAAGATACAAATACCTCAAGATCTCCAAAAAACTGCCGTGAGGACTTCTCATCTTATTATTGAACACCCTGTTATTTCTCTCGTTCCACGCCCCCCAAGCAATAGTTGAGGGAAGTATAGTCCAAAGGAATCTTTTTCTGGATGAGAAAGCATTGTTGGCCCACTCTACTAATAACGAGGAAAACTTACAAGGAAAGACCCAATGAATCCGGAAAAGATCAAGGAAAGTTGACCAGATATTGTGAGAAAAGGAACAATGAATTAAAAGATGATCTACAGATTCTCCATCCCTCAAACAAAGTGGACAGCATTACTGCCCTTTCAGTATTCGGCTGTGTAATGTTTTGACAAAAAACAATTTCCCAACAGTTATTCAGAAAATGTTGACAAGCACGGTTCAAGTCTAAATGTTCTAATTTGTGACCCCATTCTTACATTTTCTAGTTGAATAAATGGTTTTGTCAAGAATGGTTCAAGTTTTGCATATAGAAAATATTTTGACTAAGATGTCTCTGGTCTTGGAATTGGTCAGAATGAGACATCCGAGTCTGTCTCAGTATGTTTTTCCATTGATAGCATTTAGCCGAGCTGATAAACAGCAAACTACATTAAATGGCATAACAGAACCCCATCATCCAAATAAAAAACCAAAGGATTATTGGATATTGTTGGAGGCTGTCTATGTTCGTCAAGAATGGTTCAAAAGTCTTCTTTCACAAATATTCAAGAAGATATGCTTTGACACTTGAAATTAGTAACTTGCAATATTGAAGATACAGATCAGAGAAAATATAAAAATAAAGCAAACAAATTGTAAAAATAAAAATAAAAAAATAACCTTACCTTGAGAAAGCAGCTTCAATGATTGTTATGCACACAAATAATCAGAAGTTGACATTCCCATGCAAATTATTTTTGGATTTTGTCTTGCATGGCCAGTGTAAGGTTAGTTTCAAACCTTGAAAGCGTGGCATCCAATTTCTCGGAAATTAATGTAATCCATGCCTGCAAGTATTGTGTAAAGATGGGATCAATATAAAGAAACTATATAACAAGCTTAAGGAGAAATAAATTCTTTTGTAACTATTTCAAAATTAGGCACAAAGTAGAATAGTGTAGATATGGATTCTCCTCGAAATCACATTTAGTATGAGGCCCTAAATGAACATTATGTCTATGATGCTAATTTAGGGTCTAGGTACCACTTCCATTAATAATTATCAGATCCTGTCACACCAAGACGTTGATAAGATTTGGAAGCTAAAAACACACCTGGTCAGCAGTTGTGAAGCCTCTAACTGTGTCGCCACCAATTATTGCAATCCCTTTATCTCCAAGTGGCTGTAAAATGACTGCCTAAGTAAAGAGAAAATGTTTATCAGGTAGCTTTCAGGAGAAAGAAAAGGGTCGGTTTGGAATATCTGAAAAAATTTGGATTATTCGTCTGCTACTATTTTGTACTTTTTAACATCCAAACACAGCAAGAGTGAGAATTAACTCGTACAAAATAGTGAGCTAAATTTCAGTAGTTCATTTTTTTATAGGTAATTCTGTAGAAGTTCATGTTGAGGCTCTGATAGTTATTTTTGTGCAAGAATTATATTAAAAATTCATAATATTTTTATAGAGGTCACAAAAAATGCTTTAAGAGTTTACACAAGACTCAACACAATATCTATATTTATATATTGCTAGGCAAGAAAAATTAGTTCTTAACGTGAAAGTGGGTTCAATGGGATTTGAACCTAGGTCGTGAGATCAACACTCCACACGCCTTTACCAACTCAGCTAAGTTGGCACCTGTTCTTGTTACATATCTCTACTTTAATGTTCATCCTGAAAGTCAAATGAATTGCAAATGTAAGTTTACAAAGATGAAAATTTATAACAACAAGAGATGTTACCATGATGGCCATTATGAGCTTGATTTGCAGTGTCCATATTACTTTAGCATCACAATTCAAGTACATCACCAAAGGAAGACAAATATATATATATATATATATATATATAACCATTTGTTTAAAAGTGGGGAAAAATAAGTAAATTGTTATGTATTATACCTGCGTATTTCCAGGTAAAAATGGCAGTTCAGACCTCCCAGGATAAAGAGAAAGATTGGCCAAGTAGCTTTCTGGAAAGAATAGCTAGTCATTTTGGTGAGTTAATATTATGATCGTAGAAGGCCAACAAAATGCAGCAAAATAGTTGTAAATTGCAGCATATATGGCTAAGATTACAGCAATTACTTACGAACTCCAGATTTCATAACACCTTGATAAAGTGACCCCTGCATCAATTTAAGGGCATCTACAGCCATGGCATCACCTACATCAATTGAAGATTCAGCTGCAACACCAATTTGAAGAAGACAACAGCTTTGGTAAATAACCACCAACGACCTGCAGCACGTCACGGTTGACAGAGATTCCCATATCCTGATAAGCAGCAAAAAGGAAGGAAATTATTATAACCAGAAAAAATCAAACAATAGCTTCTAAATTGCTAAAAAAAATTTTGTACTTTTAGTAAAATATAATATAGATAACAGTATTTACAAACTGGGTTCCTTACTCGTGTCATGAATAAAGAGCAAATTATTATCATTTACTGTTTTCATCTCCAGTTACTTTCAACTTCTAGATTTTTTTAGTTCTTCAAATAATAAGTATCATCACCTTGTAATAGTCTGATCTCTTACGCTTTCAAGATGGGCGAGTAGACATCTGATACCATTATTTAAAACCTTGACATAGGTTTACTACATTTTGAAGGGAAACAAAATCACACACAACAGATGATCATGTAGGAGTGGCATCCAATAAAGGCCTGGTGATGCCTGAATTGCACTGTAGAAGTAGCAATTCTTTCTCGATCTTGGAATTTCTTTGTTTCTAAACTGTATATCTAATGGATTGAAAACAAATGGTCTCTAATCAAATTTTTAATGGCTGACAACTTTTTTTCTGCACTTCAGTGAACTGTTCAACGGTAACCCAAAAAAAAATTATGTTGAAAAGTAAAGAAAATACATAGAGAACAAAACCATTATAACATTATTGTAAAATTGACAAATCGGTAAAGTACCACAGTAACTCAGAAACCACACGGTTAGGAAGATCTTTGTGTACTCGCTGACATTCTACACCTTGAGGATTTACCTGAAATGAAAATCCAAAGTAATAATCATTTCAGAAGAGAAACCTTCTCAAACAATATGCAAACTAATTCAATTTGAGATGGTAGACACGAAACTCTCACCACAGATATAGATTTTGGTCGAATTGATAGCCACACCAACCCAGTAAGAACATTGGTAACAGCCAGACCAAGTGTTAATAAATCCGCTCTGGACTGCGAACTGCCAAATAAAATGTTTCAAATGAATTTTCTCTAAACTAAGCAATACAAAGCCTAATAGTTGAGATAAGGCTTTGTTAACAGGCGCCATCATATCTATGACTCTTCGAAAACTCATCAAACCTTTATTACCCAATAATTTTTAAATGCAAAAGTGATAGAGAATGTGTTTTACAATCCATCACTAGGTCATTGTCACATTTTCTCTTTATATTGTATAGAAGTATAACCAATTAAGCTATGGGCAAGAACCCAATTCTACAAATAATGCACCGAGTCCGATTATCCTCATGTACGCTTGGTACGAACTCGAAGATCATAAATCTGTATAGTTTACAAAAATAAGTCCGTATTCTACAAATAAGTCTGTATAGACTTACAGACGGATTAGAACAAGACAGATTATTTGAGATAGTTTACAAAAATTTGGTATTTTTCAAACTAATTTCTCACAAACTGTGGATATTTCTATTAATCTAAGATCATTCTCGGCGGAAACCCAATGATTGAAAGATCGAATTACTAAAGTTAATCAAATGGTGAAACCAAATTAAACACAAATAGATTTCAAGAAAATGGGGAGGGATTAGATTACCTGCTGGCATCGGCGACAGGGGCGATACCAGACACGGTGCGGTTGAAGAGTACGGCCAAGAGAGAGAGGCCTCCAACGTAGATGGGCAAGCTTCGAACGGTATCATCGTTGTTGGAAACCCAATCTGCCACCCAATCCCTCTTTGGCTTCGGTCCTCTGTAACCTCCCTAAGAAGCAACAACGATTTCTTTCAAGGTTCAAATGTCGAACAATTTAGGAAAAAAAATTGAGAGAGAGAGAGAGGGGTGAATCTGAACCTGCAAATCTGAAGAAACCCTAACGAAGCGCGGGAAATTATGAGGAGAAGGACTGCGAAGGGGTTTGGTAGTCCATGAAATGGTACGGAGAAAGCTTCCCGCTTCCATCAAACCATTTGTTCGTTTGTTTCGAGGATACTGGATAAGAGAATTTAGTGACAATTTCTGATCCTGTAGCCTCAGATGCTGGATTGTAATTCGCTTCCCTCTTCGTTTGCCTGCCACGCAATACTCGCATGTTTTTGAAAGAAAAAGAAAATAGACTAAAGCTAGTCTTACTAAGGGTCGTTCTTGTGACATCCAAAAACATGATCCGATGCAACAGGATGTATTGACAAAATTCTATGGAATTTAAAAAAAGAAAAACTTAAAAAACATTCTTTTTCACCATTATTAAATTATAATTTTAAATTTAGGGGTACGGTGGGAGTTCACTAGCCACATATTTTCAAAACCTTCCAAAAAAAAATATTTTTAAAAACTTTTTATTTTAAATCTTGGATTTTTCATGAAAACAAGAGGGCTGTGGTGTTGGGTTTTCAATTTGGTAGTCCATTTGAGCTCAACGACTAGGGTTGCCAATGGATTGGTTCATACCCAAAATCCAATCCGATAACTTTGGGTTTGGATCGATGGTTTGGGTACTAATAAGGATCTGATTCGATAAGAATTCAATCCGATATCTTTTTACATTGGATCTAGATCAATCATGTCCTGATTTTATAAGGACCCGATTCGATCATATGTTTAAAAATATATAAATTATATCATATATTTTGTTGAGATGTATGAAGTTTACTTAGATTTTGTATATAAAATCGGATTTGGTCCAATCCGACTGTTAATGGATTGGATCTAAATCTTAATATTGAATTTCAATAGAAACCCAATTCGATACTTATCATATCAGTCTTAAATCCAATCCTTATTGGATTGATACCAAATCAACCCCAATCCGATTTGGACCTGATCCATTAACAACCCTGAAACGGCATAATACATAAGGAAAGTGTTTTTCAATAGAATATAAGGAGACGAACATCATATCGTTATTCTCATCAAAAGTTTGATGTCACCCCTGCCAACTATATGGATCAATATTTGGTGGACTTACAACAGAGTAATCATCAATGTGGTTGATGATTTATAATTGCATTTTTTGTTCTTGATTTGTAATCGTTGGTTGATTCGATTGTATTTATTTTGGATACTTATATATACAATATCTAGAAATTGCTAATCAAATTGAATCTCCACATACGAAAATACATTTTTAGGGAATGTCATCAAATTTTTCCAGTACAATCGAAGTTTTTTTTCTTATAAATCTGGAGCAGCTAAAATGTTTTAGAAAGACCTGAAAAGTACTTGAGAATTGAGATGTGTCAACTTATTTGAAAGATTTTATAAAACTCTAATGGTGTCTTAATGGTTCTAAAGTTTTAAATGGGACTACTATGACTCTTTTTTCAGACGCGCGCCGCATATGCTCCCTGACATAGTAATTATAGAATTATAAATTTTTTTCTTGTGTATCTCGAAGCAAAGGATCTACGATGGGGATGTCTAAAAAAAGAGTATCAGATTATCACGACTCTTTAAATAAATGTATTGTTTTTAAGGATTTCTTGTTGTTGTTGGATCAACTCATGATTCGATCCAAACCAAAAATTGTACCTCCACATTGCGATACTTTAAGGTAAGACTAATTTGACCAATGTTAAACAAATAGCTTGAGTGCCGCATGAATGTTAAGTAACAAGGAATAGGCTCGGAAGATTAAGTGTCAATTTTCACATCTTCACATATTGTTTGGGGGCTATTAACTCCATGGTTGATAATCGTGATAATTTCATTGTTGAAGATTGTGGTTTGAGAGAGAAAAAAAAAAAAGCAAACAAGTTGCTAAGTTTTATTTTTGTGTCTTTGAGGACGCTTAGAAAGATCATCATCATTGTACGGAATGAAAATTATTAAAGATTTTTGGCAATGATGATCACGGGGGTGTTTGATTATGATTATGGATTGTTAAGATCAAATTATAAAAATTAATTTCCTTAATGATAAATATCGTTTGGTTGACACTATTTTTGAAAACTGATCTTACAAACAAAATTACCCAATTGGACATCTTAAGGTTGATGATGAGAGTAAAAATATGGAAAGTCCTGATAATTTGACTAGCCAGGCGGCATACTCAATCGACTCTCTGGCATGAGCAAGTTTGAGAATCATAGATCTATATGTCTCGGGATTCACAATTCTCTCAGGATACACTTTTTATGGGGAAGTGCAATAGTGTATCGCAAGACATGCAGATAAATGATTCTCAAACTTGTTATATGAGGGAGTTAATTGAATATGCCACTTGGCGAGTCCTATTGTCAAGACTCAAATATGTAGTTATATGGTTAAGGGACATGTTTAAACTTTCCAATAGATTCTATATTTTTTTATAAAATAATTTACCTGTTTTTCTATCTAAGTTAACCAAAACTAAATAAATGAAACCATATATGAGGGCGATTGTCGAACTAAAATCAATCAATAATCATCGGAAAAAACAAAAAATACTTGGTGCACTAGGACCTAGAATAATCCAGGAATCTCCGAATTAAGTATCCCGAGGCAAATTACTGATCCCTATGTACTCTGTTTTTCCCTCCCATCCCAGCCGCATATTTGAAATTGGGTTTTTTTTTAAAACCCCAAGAGAGCCGATTAGATTAGAAACAGCTTAGCTGCTTCTTATATCTTGTGCATCCAACGCGAGTTGCTGCTTAAACATTGCGATAAAAGCTTCCACTCTAGCGTTAAGTTCCTCCTTGGACATACCATCATCCTCATCATCATCATCATCATCATCCAAGACACTAATTTCTCCATTGTGGTGGAGGACCTCCTCCACTACTCCTACTGACCACCCACAACTTCTCTCTGTCCTCCTCGTCTTCTTCTTCTTCTTCTTATTCTTCTTCTTCAAATCTGTTCCTCTGTTGTTGTTGTTGTTGTTGTTGATGTTGGGTTGGTGTTTGTTTGAGTTGGAGCGAATGGAGATAAAGAGGATGGTTAAGAGAACAAGATTGAGGAGGAGGAATACCAATGCACGCCATTCTTCGATCATATAAACTAAACCCGCCCTCGCACTCGCTATTAAAACAACTATTCCAACTGCCACCATAGCTGTAACTGCTTCTATCTCTTCATGCTTCGTCTCTCCCATCTCTCTCTCTCTCTCTCTCTAAAATGTTCAATATAGATACGAGGAACCTTCGTTCGACGGGGTTGGTTAGTTATAGGATTGACAAAATGAGAAAGCCCATGATATTGATTTTAATTACTTATGAAGCCATTCACACTTACCTCCCTCAATAGTCCTAAATGATATTTGATATAATAATGATTTTCTGAGCCACCCCGACTTATGCTCTTGATGTGACGTGTGCTAGAATCATAATTTTTTTCTCGAGATACACAATTATATATATATTCATGGAGATGTGAAGCTATGCATCCCTAGGAAAAATATATGATTCTAATCTATGCCACATCAGGAAATGTATGGGGCGTCGAAAAATCACGACTCTATTTAAAATGCATTCCTTCATTAAAAATATTGTTGAACCTTTGATTTTGATTTTCATTGTTTAAATTTGTGCACTAGCTTAAAACTTAAGTATAAGTACTCAAACTTGTTAATAGAAAATCATTTAATAGTTTTATAAAATTAATAATAATGAAATGGACATTCAGTTCAAATGTTACGACTTCTTCAAAACTATGTAAATATTTTGTTATTCTTTCTTCATTTGTCATCAGCAATTTTTGAAATAAATTAAAAGTTATATATCTAAAATTTTGAAATTATATGTATATCATTCTTCATTTATTATTCATAATCACTAATTACAGAGTAAATCACAATTGTCTTTGAAAAACTCATGTAAGTCAAAAGTGGTGTTAAAGTGCATTTTATTCTATTTAAATTTTTTGTTAAGGTTTAGGCGGCATTTAATTAGAAAATATTACTAATTGTTGTATTAAACTAATGTCCAAAAATTAGTGGTATTTAGAAAGAAGACCCCCATCCCATCTTAAGGCCAATTAAGTTTTTTTTTTTTTTTTTTCAATTGCTTATATCTTGGCCCTACAAGCTCACATGCCATCCTTGATGATCATTGAATTGGTGACTGACGAGGAGACAAACCGACACATAGAGTACTATCTTATCATTACTCCAGCTGAGGACGTGCTGTTGGCTTTGGGTAGCGTGTCCTTGAACTACTGCTGCTACAGATGGCTTAACATTGCAAAGATACAATTATGGTGGACAATGGGCCATATACTTCATTGGATCAGATTAGCCTCATTGATGAGATTCAAAGTTTTGAATTAGCCCTAAGTGATTTGATGATGGACATTATCACATTGTGATAGTTAAACCTCCTTTTGATGAAATCGGTTTTTTCACACACAAACACATTTTAAGAAATTTTTGCTTATGTATAGGATAAAAACTGCAATAGGTTTAGACGATACACGTGTTCAGATCTTGACAAAGGGAAGAAGTAGAACATAAAGTCAAGACTCCATGTAGGTGGTATCTAGATTAATCACATGGTTCAATTTTACTCTACGATAGGACAGAGCAAGACTAGACTCTTGCACTAATGTCAGAATAGGGTAAAATCGATAGGTTTTGGTGGATCTGGCTTTCAAAGTTCAAGGAGAATTCTCAAAAATTCAGGAACGGAAAGAGGAATGGCTCTAATTCGGTTGTGATTCCATAAATAATGAGATTCTCCATGATCAGATCCCGAATTGAAAAGAATCAAAGAGGAAATCCTTATTTTAAGAGGAACCCAATAAAAGGAAGAGAGATTGACAGCAAAGGGATTCTTTTGCTAGTTACTTAAAAATTAGGAAAGATCTTTCAATTATTTCTTCAAAAAAAATTTAATTTAATCGTCGAAGAATTTTTAACAGGTACCACATTGATGCTATCAGATAATGAGATAAGGAAAGAGTATTTCATCAAGAGTTGTAGGGTAGAATTGATAGAGATAATTGATAAAAGTGAGATGTATTGGATGGACACATTTCTTGCAAATCTAAGAGTGAATCAGATTAAAGTTGGGCATGATGCATCATGGTTGAGCTAGAGCATGAAATATAGAGTGGGCCCAGTTTATAAAGTTGGGCAGTCTTTTAGATTTGTCCGTAAAGATGAGGTAAAGATGTAAGAGTGTGTCGCGCCTGCATCGAGACAAAAGCACGCCAACACCACAATCGACTAATGAGTACAAGATATGTCTCCAAAGGAGACTACATTGTCATAAGCCTTTCTTGCTCTTGGGCCAATGTAATTGGATTCAGTGGAACTTATAAATAGATCCTGCTGACATCAGGGTTGGAGTCAGGATTTTATTGTAGTGGGGGGCGAACTATACTAAATGCGGTACAGTTGAAGAGATCGAAAATAAATGATTTTTGGAGGAAATTAAGAAAATTTCTGTTTAAAAATTGAAGAAAATGATATTTAGGTTATTTTCAATTAATCTATGAGAAAAAGCCCAAGTCATGAGGTAATGTCATCTTCAAAAAATTGAAGGGAGAGACAAAATTGGAAGGAGGTGAGGGTATATGGGATATGTAATCAGTTGAAAATACAGGGAATCTCAAAATAAAGTATAAATTTAGGGATATCTAAAATCATTCAAAAAAGTTATGTGGGGAAATGGCCACCACTAACTCCTTGCGAGCTTCGACGCTCGCTGCCATCCCTTAGACCCGGGTGGAATCGGATGGGATTAGGTAACAATTCTATAGGGCTCTTGTTTCTCTGTTGTATAAAAAAATATTTATTTCTTTTAATTTTGAAAAAAGAAAAGGGAAATTTTATTGACATGCCACTAACCTTTAAGAGTAAGTTAAATATTAGGAAAAAAATAAATTTTAACATTTTTAAGGGCACTTCTGATTGGTTCTCCTTCTCTGGTAGCTCTATGTCTTCTCCGATGAACCTTACACATAACATCAACCAATTTCTCTCTCTTCTTCTTCTTCTTCTTCTTCAATCTCCCTCCTATGTTTTTTTCTTCCCTCCTCCAATGATCTCTCTCCCTCTCTCTGTTTTTCTCCTCCTCCTCATCTGATGTCTATCTCTCTTTGTTTTTCTTCTTCTACTCCTCTCTCTCTTCCTATCTCTCTTCAGAGCTCTATTTTACTCCTCCAAAGTCCCTCCCTCTCTTTGATTTTCTTCTCCTCCTCCCTTTCCTCCAATCTCTTTTACCTCTCTTTATTTTTCTCCTTCTCCTCCTCCTCTTTGATTTTCATCTTCTTCTCTCTTCTTCTCCTCCTCCTCACTTGAGTCTTAGGAATCATTGGAAATGAGAAGGGTGCCCTTTGACATGGAGTGCCCACAACAATTTTGGATTTTAGAGGTGCCACTAAAAATTGGAGGACCCTTAAGAGTTCTATGGCATGTTAGGAAGATTTCCCAAAAGAAAATTGACCCGACAAAGTTTTTCTTTAAAAAAAAAAAAAAAAACTATAAAAATTTAATTCCAAATGCATAGAACTATTATTATATGAACTAGTTAGGAAATGGACCCAAGCCAATAAAAGAAAAAATGTCTAGGCAACACCAATTACTGAAAGTGTCAGCGCAATCCAGAATGGTGCCCCATTCCTATAGCAATACAAGATGTGTACTTGGCATGTTTTTATTGAAAATTAGATATATTTGGTCGTGTGCCATGTCGAAAATGGCTTCATTAGCAGTCTGATGTGTTTTGAACTCCATCCAAAACATGCCATGTAGACACCATTCCTATTCCATAGAAATGGGACAGCTTATCTAATACTGATTCTTTGTGAAATTACGTATTATAACCCTATTAAGAATACAGGCACCAACTATTTCCATCTCCTATAATCTTCTCTTTTAAGGTTTCTTTGAAAACCTCCTCTGTTAGAATTCGGTTTTCTTCTAATCAAGAACTTCAAGTTCCTTATCTCTTCTAAGTGTTCTTTGCCACCATGAATGAATCCCATTGTGAATAGTCCACGAGAATGTGAAATAGCCTATAAAATGTCAAGAAACTTTGTGATAAAGCAAGTGAGAATGAAAGATGAAAATCGAAGAATCTTTCTTTTCAAAACTGATCATTGAGGAGGCAATCAACTTCGAATTCTATAGTTTAGCAGTGTACGAATCAATCGACCCAGATGGAGAGACTGAGATTCAAAGAGAAATCAATTATTTGGAAGGCACTGAAACCTATAGGCTGGCAGGTAACCATGCAATGCTAGACAATCAACGACTAGTAGGATCTTGAATAGGGTTGTTGAAGTTGGTTTAATTTTCGTCGTTAGCAAAGAAATGCTAAAGATTGATGAAGGCACAAAAGCCTTGCAAAAGATGGAAAAGAAAAGAAGAAGAAAAAAAACAACTTTTTTCTTCGTCATTGTACCGAAGCAATACATGAATGACACCTAGGATATGCACAAGCTAACTTACTCATTTGTTTCTTCTTCGAATCTTCCACCTCTCTTCTCCATTCCTAATGAGTGGTGCTCTTATAGGGGGGATCAGTGCGCACTCGTCCAACGCAAGAATCACTATTACATTATAGGTAGATCATTGTATTTAAGATTGGGGTGTTCGTAAAACTTGACAAGTTGGTGTCAATGAAGTTCCCAAAAAAATAAAATAATCTTACGATTCATAATCAACTCATTCAGTCAAACAACCCCTCCACAATTCTACTCTGCCCACCTCAATGCCAAACAAATGAACAAGCTTAAACTGCAACCCATAGCTTCAACTGCTATACATATTTCTGCATAAAAGTAACCATCTACACCTTATTTAGATTCACTAGATTCATGCAGTTCAAAACCATCCATCAAAGATTACACAAGATGAAAGACATGGCCCTAGGCAATCTTTGTGAAAATTATGGATGAAATAACTTATAGGTAATAATAACTAGTACAAATATGGCATAGTTGGGTTTGGTGGTAGCACATACTACCAAAAAAAAAGAACAAAAAATTATCATAATTTATTGGATATAATGTGCATACATTAGTACTCAGGAACCCAAAGCCCTATCACGATAACTAGCCTGCTAATCCATTCAGGTTCTTCGAAAAGAAACAGTTTCTGGAGACTTACCGCAGAGGGATGGTTCTTTTACAGTTTCCACTCAAGTTCAACTTTCATAACGTTGAGTACACAGAACAGCCAATTCTACTGCCACCATTTCTTCTCCGACAATGATATTAGCTGCGCAAGAAAAAGAGATGACATCAAGAAAGAGCTTAACCAGCTAATGATATGAACCATAAGAAGTCCAGAGATACGAACCTATATTGAAGATCAAATTATCATATTTCTGGATCATAAATGGATAGTACTAAATGAAAACAAAATCCCAGTTGTGTGTGCAGCATGGTTTTACAACGGCATAGATGATCTTGACATGCAGGAAAGGTACCATCATTTGATGGGTTTCAGCTTAGAAGATCCTCAAAGCAAAAAAATTTGACAAATCAAAAGAATGCAATGTACGCTTTTTTTATAAACAAAATAATGCAATATATTGTCTCATTATAATCATCTAATGAACCCTCACAGGATCTCTAAGGCTTTCTTGGACTCTTCGTCGAATTACATTTTTTCTTCTGATAGTCCAACTGGGCAGTACAGTTACAATCCAAATGGTGCAACTTTTGGCATAGAAGCCGTGGTTGAACCTCCTAAATAGTGAGCTCAAATTACTTGTATGTGTGCCATGTGTATGGTAAACACATCTGTAGACTATTAACAACCTGGCTGAGAAAGGCATTTCATTGCCTATTGATATATTAAAAGCCAAAAAGAAATGCCCAGAGGAAAATTCCACCAACCTGACGAGCAACCAGCACCAATCGCCGACTATCCCGAGAAGATTCCACAATCAAGCTAGATTTCTTCTGCTCTTGAGCACTGCCTTGCTTCTCCCCTGTCCTCCACTTTGTAGTGTTTTTTTCAAGAGACGCATTCTCATCAAGGCAGCTCAACATTTCCTTCTTGCGCTTCCTCATAAATGTATACTTGAGAACCCTATCGTTTACAGCTTGAATTGGTGATCCGTTAGTTATTTGGCATGCTTTGTCATCTTTGGAATCAGAAGTGATTTGTGGTACATCAACTGTCTTGAGGTCCAATTTGCAAATTGGAACCCCAGAACTGTCTGCAAGTTCACTATCCCGTCTAGTCAGTGTATCTTCATCTGCTGCATTCTGAACACTCGATGTTTTAATAACCTCAGCATCACTTCCAATGCCATCCATACATCCTGATCGAGGATCCTCATCAGTTGTAATGAATGAAGGTACAGGAGCCAAATGGGAGTCCGGGTTTTCTTTAACATCTTCTTCAATTAACTTTGATGGATCTTCACCCGTAGACGACTCACAAGCTTGCATGACCTGGTCACCGCACAACGTAAGTTTAGCTTTCTTGTATCTAGCTTTTCTTTTTCTCGAAGGAAACCTACGGAAGCAATTAACAGTTTGAACCTTTTCACAGCTGTTATCAGTCGGTTTCTCCTGCAATGAACCCATATCGCCATCCTTGGAAGAATCCATGGTGCAGGTTACTTCAGCTCTGATGCTTGATTCATTCTTTATGTTTGAGCACTGATCGTCTGTTTGTGCGAGGAGAGGCAATTGCCCACTCAACAGGTTTCTTTCCAATGCACGGATTCGCTGAGTACACCCATTTCTGTAGAGGTCAGGTTCTTTACTCCTCATTATTATGGAAGCTAAATCAGGGTTACCGTCATAATAATTCTCTGCAGGAAAATCACCCGAGGGTTCAGTCTGCGTTGTTGCAGTTTCTGACACAAAACACAAATTCTCCTCTATATTTCTCTCATTTGAAGGCATAACCTTTGGGAAAGATGCATCTTCATGAGAAGCAATATTACCCTTTATTTGCTCATCCAAAGGATTCACATGTGTGTTTTTCATCTTCTCTAGGTCATCCTGCACTCCTTCCAACTGTGCTCTTAGATCTGTTACTATATCTTCTGCTTCATGCAGCTGTGCTTCAAGCTCTTTAATTCTTCTCTGTTGACTCAAGGATGCATTTTCCACTTCAGCAATCTGTATAAATGGAAAAAACTGATTAATGTTGTCTAAATCCGTTACAAGCCTTTCAATAAAGTAAGTGATGTCAGGGAAGTTAATAGCCTTGATACAACCTTTCCAGCTTCCTGTTCAGAGTCTAGCAATTACAATCTAATGCATCATCGTACAAATCATTTTTAAGAGTAAATGCTAAGACCATGATGCATCTCACTCAAGTATCTGCCACACACGGTAACATTCATTGTGTTTCAAGCGAATTCTGCCTTAACCAAGAGACCAATAGAGATTTCAGGTGGGGAAAAAATCGAAACATTTTGACCTAAAAGCAGGAATTTGCAAAGTAACTCATCACTAACCCACTTTTAGATATAAAATAGTTCATTTCTGCTTTTTTTTTTTTTTTTATGAGCTCCTTTACCAACATAAAGCCAGTTCCTAGCACTTCTGGTAACTAGGGTTTTTTCGAGTGTACCAGAATTCAATGACCTATAAGAACAAATCCAAGCCCCCTACCCCAACTAAAAAGGCATGGTAGAAAAGAGTACTTGTTAAACACATGCATTTTGTTTTTTTATGCTCTCAAGTCCAACCAGATGAAGCCCTGAAATATCTTTAGATTTTAAGGAGTTCCCTCGAAACGAATATGCAAATGATTGGAAAATTAATCAAGAATCAGGGGTCACATTGATGAATTATAACTCCTTCCACTAGAAAAGAAGCATCGTCGTCATCATTAAAGCCTCATCCCAAAAATTTGGGGTCAGCTGAACAAATCCTGTTCCTCCATTTTCATGATGTCCAAGTTCATGATTTCTATTAATTCAAGTGTGCTCACATCTGCTCTTAACATTTTTTTTAATCTTTTTCTTATCCTTTCATAACCTTCAACTATGGGGCTGTAATAAAGCCTTCAATTCACATGACCAACCATCACAAGTGACTTTCCTTTAGTTTATCACCTATTGGGGCTACTTTTACATTTTCATGATGCAATCATTTCTAATTTATCTTTCGTAGTTTCTCCACTTATCCATCTCAGCATTCTCATCCTTGCCACGCTCTCAATCCGTTGGATTGCCCAATATTCAGCTTATCTGCAGAGTTGTGGCTCTGTTTGGTGAGGTTGTTCAAGCACATAAGTTTTTTCTTTGATAAGTATAATTTTTTTATTAGAAGATAGAAGATAAAAAGGAGGCTGAGATAGCCCCCATACAACGAGAAAAAAACAAAAGGAAAAACAAGCAAACCAAAAAGAAAAATGCATGCCCAAAGGAGGGCTACGAATCACAAATGGTATCCCAAACAAAATCCTGGAAGCACAATCCCGCAAAGTCTTTACTCATCTTTGACCAAAAGAAAAGTAACCCCAAAATCTCCATCATCACCACTTGAGACGTACTCTCCTTACTTTGGAACACCCTGTTGTTACACTTTTTCTAGTTCTAATGACCCCAAGCAATGGCCAAATGAAGGATACCCCAAAGATGCCTTTTTCTACAAGAGATGATATCGAAACTTCAACCTTCCAAAAGCTCAAATAAAGATTGAGAGAAAACCTAAACCACCTGGAAACGAGACAAGAAGCACATAAGGAAATTAAGAATAGAACCTAAGTTTTTTTGTTCTGAGGAGGAGTGGTTTAAGGGTAACAAAAGCAAACCAAGCTTTTAGAGAATGGAAGAAGATGATTGGGGTTTCTGGTTCTTCTTAGATAAAGAATGTATTTGATCATCCAATGCCCTTTAAGAGGCAACGCTCTTGCCAACAGATAAAAATGTGTGGAGCAAATCTGCACTAAGATATCCCAATACATCAAAGTCAGAGAAAAAGGGATGGAGTCATTGAGGTAGGAAGACAAATAAAAATGGGAAAAGAGTCGGAAAATTCTTGGTAAAAACATGTTATTCTTTTCTCAGCAACCTGACTTATAACCACTGTCTAGGAGCCTTTATTTGGGGAGCCAAAATTCCTTCCGAAGGGACTTTCTTCGAGTGGACGATCGGCCTTGAAAGAATTCTTACCATTGACTGTGTTATAGCCAACAGTAAAATCACCATAGACTTTTATTCTCTGTGCAAGAAGAGTGTAGGAAGTGTTCATCCTGCACCATTCTATTGCCTCACTCATTTCAATGCTGAAGGCAGGATCCTTCAAATCTCTTACACTTGTAGTGTGCTAGGGTATTTGGAAAGAGAGGAATGCTTGCATCTTTGAGGGAAATGAAGGGAATATCAATAGCATTATCTTCAACATCAAGGCAAACTTTCACTGGGGTCCAAAATGTGTGAGTAATTCAAGAGGACCTTCTAATGAGACCTTCACGTTCAAATTCGATTCTTTGATTTTGTGAAGCGATGATAGTGTTTATGTTTTGTGTCATTTATTTGCTTTGTTGGAGCTTTGCTTCTTTAGCAGGGATCCTTGACTGTCTTTGAGTGTTGCCCTTTGTATTCATTCCTCTTATTCTATTGATATTTAACATCAGTGTCTTTACTAATCAAATATAAGAAGGCATTCAACTTGTGTTACAAAAGAAGCAAGAAATTCAAACATTGAATGCTCTTCAGGTTTTCCTTTTATACCAATTAAAAGAAAAATGATTACATATTCAATCTATTCCCAGGATAGTCCTAATAGCTATTTTATATTCATTTGATATGGTTCCAAGGAAAATCATACACTTTGAGATGCTTCACAAGTTATACAAAAGGTCTGAAACCTTTTTCCAAGTTAGAATCAGCTTACCATCTAATCTAGGAACAAATCAAAATTAACTAGTGAAAAAGGCGAAATCATCAAAAGCACTGACGGAGTGGGTTTCCAAACTGGACTTTTTGTTCAATCAATCCAAACAACTTCCATTATGAGAGAGAACAAGAACCAGACCTAAGAGTTTAGACAGAAAGAGAACGATGCACAAAAATACACACACAAGTAGTTGAGACTAGAAAGATGTAGTATATAAGAAGATTGTTTGCCTCCAATCACACAAGCAAGAACTATGGGTTACAACCATATTTAAATCAAATTACAGGTGGAGTACCTATGGCATAAACTCACAATCAATATACAGTACATAACTAAACAATAACATGAAAGGATAAGTAAACAACATCTTAATTAAATGCTCCAATTTCCCACGTTCTAAACACTCACTCGGATCAAGCAACTAGATTTGGACAAACTCTCAACTTAATTGGCCAAATATTTAAGTATTCCCTAAAATTGCTCTTACAAATCCACCAGCTAGTTGTTTGGAATGGAATAAAGGCTGTATGAATTCTCAAAGGGCTGAGATTAACCCCTTAAAACTGCACCCACAAATCCATTGAAATATGTTTTCTCCAAACAAACTTAGAACCCCCCCCCCCAACCCACACACATAAAATTGACTGATAGATTGACTTCTCTTAAGTTTGATTTGACCATAAAAAACTGAAAATTAGCCTTACGGGTGGCGCTAAATAGACATTGTTAAGGACATATAGAAGGGAACAGTTGGTGGTGAGACGAGAGCTTGTAGTTATGAACAAGGTATTAAATTTCAATTTCAATGTCTATTTCGGTTAGTCAGGAAATGGAAATATTTCGATGAATATGGAAATGAAATGGTAGAAATATTGATGAAATTTTCATTAACCATGTAGGAAACGATAAAATAGGCATTAAAACACACTCATTAAGTCATCAAAATCCAATAAACTACCATATAAAGTGAGAAATTGAATATCAACAACATTTTGCTACAGATACGCACATGTATTGAGAGGCTGACAGCAGAAATAAGAATAATAATGGTGCATTAACTACATACAACTTAATATGTAAGACATTAAAATGAAGTAACTGTTAAGTATTGCATTCATGTGTAATTATATTTCTTTTATTCTTTGAATAAATTGCTAATGTATCCAACTAATTGAAACATGGTTGATTGTATGCGTGCTTATATAAACGTACTAATATGCTTAGAATAGATTAAAATAAGATGATATATATAACTAACTAATCATAATTTATTTATACTAATGGATGAATATTCTATGCAATTTTTATTAGTAAATACTATATGTAATTTACAAGTTCTTCCTAAAAGCAATTATAAGTTTTTCAAAAGAGGGAAATATTTCGGTCGAAATTTACTATTCATCGAATATTGCATTTTTATACCTAAAACATGATAATTTCAGTCGAAATTCACTATTCATCAAAATATTTCACGAAACGAATAGTGATTTCCACCAAAATATATACAAAAAGAAATTGTCAGTTAGATTTCGTGTCGTAACTTGTGGAAATGGACATGGAAATATGTCGAAATTTAATACTATGGTTATGATAGAGATTAAACTCATGTCTTAGTTGACTGACATATTGTAATGCAACTTTGAGGTCATGAGTTCAACTCCAGCTTAACTATTAAAAAAAAGTAAAGGTCTTAGTTACAATAGATTTGTGCTACAACTGGCCCTGGGTTTGTCAATGTCATGTTATTGGTTAATGAGCCTAAAGGAATAAAGACTGCAACTAGGGAAGGAAACCTCGGAATCAAGGGTTTTAAAAGAAGTAGAACTAAAACATAGTAGATGCAATGCGACTTTAGTGAGGACAAGCATAGGATAAAGAATTAGTTAAGTTTCTCTCTTTGACTAGTGAAAGGAATTAATTAGTGAGATGAAGAAGAAAAAAAGTAAAAGAACAAGCACCAGAAGAGGTCAAGGAGACCCACAAATGTGCAAGAAATACCCCCATAGAGAGCATGAGACATACTTCTAGACTGTTAAGTGGCCAAAGGGAAAATTATACAAGATAGCGGAAAAAAAGCAATAATGTTTTATGAACATGAATATTGAGAAATCAAGTACAAGAGGTTTCATATAATGGGTGTGATACCAATGAGGATGTTGAGAAGGACGAATAAAAAAGATAGGAAAAATAAAAATTCATAAATGAGCACTTTTGATTGAATCTAAGAAGCGCTCCAATAGGTAATAAAATACCAAAAAGACAATTGAAATGGGTTGGAAAGTACACTGAAGACCAACAATGAAAACAACACGGTACCATTATGGAGTTAAAGGCTCCAAGGTTTAAAATCTTGCCTCGAGGCAATGTTTCGGTCAAGGAAAAATCCAAGACTGTCTCAACCAAAAAAATTATGAGATAAATAAAACATTCATATTGAATATTTCATGGTTCATGTTTTGCTCTAGTCTCGGTCAAAACATTATGAAACGGTAAGAACTTTAAACCATGAAAGGCTCCAACAAGAAGAGAGGATGGGATGTGTATTAAGGTGATTAAAAAAATTTTGAAGATGTAGAAAGTAGCAAAGGATATACACCTCTACAGAGAACTGATTGGCAAATTAATATTCCTAAACACAAATCGTTGGGAAAAAACATTGTCAATGATGATGATGATTACAACGACGATGACGAAATTGATGTCGCAGTAGATCACCTCAATAAAGAATATGAAGTTCATTGAAAATTGAAATAAATTTAAAAAATACTCCAAAGAAAGCCGAAGCCACGCATAACATCATATGCTCACCATGCACCTTTTCTCTTTCCATAATAAAAACAAGCTCCGTTAACAAAAGAGCATGACAGGAGAGAGAGAAGAGAAGACAGTTAAGAAATGGTACATTGTGGAAGCATACATTTCCAACTCCATGTTTAACCATGTTGGGTTCATCGTAGAGCGAATGAACGAGATGTACAAACTCATAAATAAGATTGTGCCTTACTAACACCTATTTTAAATCCATAATGCATATAAAATAAAATAAAAACCCAGTTGCATAATCCATCCCTTCCCTTGAAAAAACCAACATGAGTTCCTGAAACGACCAGTACATTGACGGGCAACAAAATTACTAAAAGCATACACCCCAATCATCAAAACTTCTTGCCAGATACTCCAATGCAGGGGAAATAGTTAGGACAGCAAAAAATCCGAACCCGAATGAAGTATATCTAATTAGAATTCTAGTTGACTTGAACATGGAGATATTACAAACAAATCAATCACAAAAGGAAGTAGTTTTCATACCTAGCTAAGTTCTAAGGAAGAAATAAATTAGTAACTGAAACCCAACTACACAAAAAACCAATTATAAATCTACCAAATTGCATTAGAAAACTACAGTGAAAGATCAATCCAAGACCAACCCATTTCCATAATTTTACCCAAAACAAACAAAAACAAAAACTTTACCTGAGAATCCATCATTTGTTTAAAGCGAAGAAGCATATTAAGAGCTTCATCCTTTGAGGAAAAGAGTTCTTGCTGGAAGCAAAGCGCCTTTCGCTCTGAAACCATGATCCGAAAAGCTGCCTCTTTAGCCGTATTGAGGATTATATCGGCATAAGCCTTCTTCAAGGCAACCATTTTCTGCAAAAATTAAAAATTTACACCAAAAATCAAACACAGAATGCTAATCAATTGTACAAAAACGAAAAATATGGATAAAATAAACCAGGATTAAAAGCAACCCCCGTTAGTGAAACTTGAACAACAGACCCAAAAATCCAAGAAAAAAAAAACTGATTTAAAAAAAATTGAAGATTACTTTTTTTCGAGAAAGAGAAAACCTTCGATGGTGGTTAGGGTTTTAAAAAAAAAAGGAAAAAATTACCTCTCCTTCTTCCATCACTGATGAGCAGGCGTTGTTCGGTTCAGACCAGGTTGTGGAAAAGAAGATGTCTGTTATGAACTGAAAGTTGGGTCGTAATTACCAGATTGCCTCTTACTTTCACTTCGAATAACGAAACTGCCACTTTAAATAGCCAAAGCGCAAACATTTTTAGAGAAATTCTATTGTTACACCAACTTTTGCTAAGAGAACCCATATTCATATGAAATCACCGAAGAATTGGCACATCTCTTTTGGGGGTGGTCTTAGTAAAAGTTGGTTTGACACTAGAAGCTCTCTTTAAAATGGTCCGATTTCACTCTTCCGAATCATCTCGTCAGGGAACTAGACAATTCATTTAATTCTATTTAAAATAATTTATTAATATGTATTATATTTAAATAATTATATTATTTTTTCTTATTTCAAGGCATGTGGATTTGTATGCTTAGTCACCTAATCTTATTTTTATATAAATATAAATGTTTCAATCATTAAAATTAAGTGTTGTAATAGAAATAAAAAGTGATCATTCAACTTGATTGGACATTAATTAAATGTATATTTTTTAAAATCGATAAATAATTGATTTTTTAATTATAAATTGGATTGATGTTACAACTAAAAATTTCATTTTATATATCATAAATATTCTTGATTTGTTCCAAAAGTAGGAATTGTTCCATCTATTCCAAAATAGTTTCCTTCAAAAGAGGACTTCTGCTTCTAACCTTAAGGGGATGATTCAATGACAATTTCGAATCCAATAGGTGGTGAGAGTCTGTATGTTGTGAGTTCGATACCTAGTATGAGCAATATTTCCTCGGGGCCACCTGTGAGGGCGCACTCTCACTTACCTTAGTGCATGTGATGTGTGGGTGGTGCATGTGCCCGAGGGAGAGCCATAAACCTTGCCGCTTCCAATCCCCTTAGTTGAACGTAAGTTTAGATAATTCCGTCATAAAAAATAAAAATTAAAATTAAAAAAACAACATCAATAGACTTCTGCTCCTTAACTGAATGTTGGTAGAAGAAATCATTTCTGCCTATTAAATTTTTTTTTTTTGACCAATAGTTCTTAGGATTGTCTTAGTTCTAGATTCTTGAAATTTGATTTCATGTCCAAAGTCGAGGTAGTTTGATTGCATCACATGGAGCATTAATAACTTTTAGGATGTTTCACGAAAATGATCAAATGCTTTATTTCCTAATTATCTATTTTTATGAGAACAATTATATTTGATGCATGTTGTTGCACGTAATAATTACAAAATCAAATTTATAATCAATTCTGTAATATTGAAAGATTTATCTAATTCTCTGATTTTCATAAAAACTCATATAATTGTTTTAATAATTTTTCATGGTGGAAAATTTTTGTTGTGTTGAAGATCAAATTGTAAAAAGTAAAAAAATACAACAGCGTGAAGCCATGACTGCATCCAACATAAAGAATTTAGCACATTGGATGAGGAGTCCCATCTTGTAGTTCCGCTTATTGCAAACATTTATAAAGAACATAAGCTAAGCACTGAGTGAGTGAGTGAGTAGGAGAGAGAGTAAAAGAGTCAGAAAGAGAGAGAGAGAGAGAGAGAGAGAGAATCATACCAATGAAGTGCAAGGGAGATTTTATAAATGATGGATACAATCGATTTTAAGTTGAGTGTAAGTAGTCACTCCCTTAAAGATATTATCGTATTTTTGTAATACAATTATGATGCAAATTTATATAAAATCACACTATAAGTGAATTACTATTTTAAAAAACTATATAATCGTACCATTTATTTAAAAGGTTGGATAATTTTGAAAAATCTCTTCGATTTCGATAAAAATATAATAAGAACCAATAAATAACTAACCTGCCTCACATTGAATTGTTGCAAAAGGAACACTTTATTTTTCCTAAAAATTCATCCTCATTAAGTTAAAGAGTTTTGTCTCCTTCAACCATCAAACCTTGAGGACAATATAAGAGAGATGGAAGATGATAGCCTTCTTGGGAAGAAATTGAAGAAGAGGTGTGACAAGCCAAAAGAGGTCCATTAGGGTTTTTTGAAAAAAAATGTTTTAGAGGTTGAAGACAATGGGTTTTGTGGAAAAAATAACAATGGTTTTTTGTCATGTAGCTAAAGGTGATGATGTTTTAGTCATTTTATTATTCTCTCATGCAAGACCCAAGTCAATGGGTATGTCAATAGTTTGGAAACATATGGAGGTACATCTAATTTTCACCATATCCTAAGGATTATCTTAATTCTCTTTTATAGTTACAATATATTTGAATGGTACTATATATATATAACACTAAGGAGAATGATAATGTCCAATAATGCATGAGGACGTTAAGATTGTCTAATACTTTTGTTTTCAATAATACCCACATTTATTTTGTTTTTTAGTGAAAAAGACAATGGTATATTAGTCTTTTATATAATAAATGTTTGTTTACATAATAAATATTACAAGCATTTAAGAATTTTAAATTAAATATCTTTTTTTGGTAAATATTTTGCTAATCAATATAATAAATACATTTATTAATGATATAATAAATGTTATGAACATTTTAGTGAAAAAGACAATGGTGTATTAGTCTTTTACATAATAAATCCTTGTTTACAAAATAAATGTTATGAACATTTAGGGATTTTGAATTAAATATCTTTTTTGATAAATATTTTAGTAATCAACATAATAAATGCATTTATTAATGATATAATAAATGTTATGAACATTTTTAGTGAAAAAGACAAGGGAGTATTAGTCTTTTACATAATAAATCCTTGTTTACAAAACAAATGTTATGAGCATTTAGGGATTTTGAATTAAATATCTTTTTTGGTAAATATTTTGGTAATCAACATAATAAATGCATTTATTAATGATATAATAAATGTTATGAACATTTTTAGTGAAAAAGACAAGGGTGTATTAGTCTTTTACATAATAAATGCTTGTTAACATAATAAATGTTACGAGCATATAAGGATTTTGAATTAAATATCTTTTTTGGTAAATGTTTTGATAATTAACATAACAAATGCATTATTGATGGCATAATAAATGTTATGAGCATTTAAGTGTTTTGAATTAAATATATCTTTTTTGGTAATAATTTGGTAATCAACATAATAAATGTATTTATTAATGGCATAATAAATATATTTATTGTGTAAAAGATTAACATGCCCTTATCTTTCACTAAAAAACAAAACAAGGAGGGATATTATAGAAAAAAAAAAAAGATTGTTAGACAATACTAACATTCCCATGAGTTCTTAGACGCTAACATTCCCCTATAACTAATTAACAACTCTATTTATTACATAATTTTCAATCA
Source organism: Akebia trifoliata (assembly GCF_017979445.1). NCBI lineage: Eukaryota > Viridiplantae > Streptophyta > Magnoliopsida > Ranunculales > Lardizabalaceae > Akebia > Akebia trifoliata. Next base: position 30,542,044 of record NC_141381.1, read on the forward strand.
TATAAAATCAAATTCATCTCATTTTGGAGGAGTTAACCCATTGAGGAGAGTTGATCACATGATTTAGATTGAAATCTCGTTGAACCCACCTTCATTTCTATTAATTGTTAATAGTCGTTAACAGAGGTTAAACGTTATATATATAATCTTAATTAAGATTTATTAAGAGATGATCTTAAAAGCAATAAAAATATATCGATCAATTCATTGTTATGGACGATTCTCAACCATCATCTCAATGTTGAACCAGTTTTTAAACTAATGGATTACAAGAACTGAGAGTGTTATAGACAATTCAAAGCGGGTAGTGCACTTAAATGAAGATTTAGGATACTTTGAAGGCTAATTTAGTAATTTGGGAACATTTTTTTAAGCTTTTGGTAACCCGTGCTTCCCTCCTTAACTTAAACAACTGGTAAGGCAGTAAAAGCGTAAAACGTTATAATAAAGGAAACTTAAGGAGTGGTCGCCGCCAGTAAAAATCATCAATTTGATTGGGACGTGTTTGGTATTTTCTGCATTGTAGTCAACACCGTACACCTTGTGGAGGTGAGTTCGTTTACAGTTGGAAATTTGGTTCTTTTACAAGTAAAACTTATTTTTGGAGTGATTCTATTGCAACACAAACTCTTGCAAAAAGCACACCAATTCAAAATTAAGTGGTTTTTTCCGTGACCTAGCCCAAATTCTAATTTTGATACATTATTTATTTTAATTCCCAAAACATGCAATTTGAGTGAATTTGTCACTTTTATAAGTAATGAACTCATTGGTATATTTACGAATTTGTAGATATTAAAAGTGACGAATTCATAAGATCATAGATTATAAAAATGACAAATGTATGTTTTGGGAATTAAAATAAATAGGGTACTAAACTCAGAATTTCTTCATATTCAATGCATGAAATGAAGATCCACCCTACAATTAACACACATCTTGAGATGATGTCAGTATAAGATGATTTGTCAATATAAGTAATATTTGGTATGACAATATAATCTTCTCAAATCCCAATCAACAAAAATATAGTGAAGGGGATGGGACCTTCATGTCCTCTCTTTCTCTCTCTCTCTCCCTCTCTCTATGAACTAACCACAACGACACTCTTCTATCTTTCTCTTTAGAAAAGCCCCCAAATTTTCCACTGGCAATATCTTCTCACTCACATTATAATCAACTCTTACTAGCACCGCAACAGTGAGTTTAAGTGATATCGCCTCGTATTATGTGTTATTAGATGCTAACGTGGGTTGAAGAGTCAATGAAAGAGTTTATTGGTATCAAGACTTTGCAAAAATACTTCGACAATTAAGCTAGTCAATAATCTGATAAAGTTTATGATTTAAAAAAAAAATGTTCATCTTTCCTAAGGATTATCTTAATTCTCTTTTATAGTTACAATATCGTACTCGTAAGACTTGACATGCTGCCAAATAGAGATGTGTTGGGATCCTATAGAGTCTATCTATCCCATATTTAAATACAATGTGGGCAGACATCCTCGTGATAATTTACATGTCCAGCTTAGATTACTTATCTTAGCAAATTAATCAATTCATGAGTTTTATAACCACGATCAATCACCTTTGTCAATGCACATATATGGTAAGTAATCTACCTAAACTTCATGGGATTATTCCATATCTTTTTTTATCTATGATGCTCAATACGTATTGGAATGAAGCTACTCGGATTTGCTTGGTTTTGGAATCAAAGTTGTTATTCGCTCCGATTTCCATACTAATTTTATTAGTTTTTAGGGTTTACAATGCTTTGATTCCCATATATAGGTGGTGGGGTCCCTCCCCTTGGTGATATTCTAAAACAAAATTTTAACAACTGATAAGAGTTTCTCATCCATTGGCTGGTTAATTAAACTACTAAAAGTATGGTGGATGGTCCAACAAATTACTATAGGAAACACTAATCTTAGGATTACTATAGTGCATTTAGAAATTTGTACGTTAGCGAGAGAAGCTTTGCAAAGATGAAGATTTGTTATAATTGGTGAACTAAGGTTTCAACAAAATTTGAGACTAAGAAAGCGTCGGATGAATGGAGAAGAAGTACTATTGTGCTTATTTATAACTAAATAACAAAGGAAATATGTATTATTAGACTAACTGTTGTGTGATAACACTTATGCTATGAAATAATAGGAGAGAGATGAAATTACAAAGGTTAAGAAAAATAATTATGAATCACGTAATTAAGCAACATAGCCTCATGCCTCGCATAGTAACAAAGTTTGGATCCAACAATTATTTGATGTGGGGTTAATTTGATTCAGTTAGGATAAATTTGGAAAAGTTCCAAAAAAAATTATTGGTAAACATTCCAAGATTAACTACCTAAAAATCCTATCTAGTTTATATATCTATATCTATATATATAATTTGAAGGTTGGAAAAGATAGAACCTCGAGGTCGAAGGGTAAAAGTTTTACCCAAGAGGATGAAGACGATGGATTTTATGGAAAAATCAAGGTTCATATTTTGGAAAAGAAAAATAAAAAGACTGTTTAATAAAAAATAATGGGTCATAGCTCATTTAAAATTTTTTTTTTCTTTCTGATCATTAATTAATCAAGTTTGAGCCTTTGTGCATCAAATTTAAATTATGTGATCCTTGCATAGGACACTTCGAAGCGATATGTGGACACCTTGATTTTAGGTCATCTGAATTTAAGTTGAAAAAAGTCAGCTAGTAGGTTTCTTGAGGTGGTTTTATCATCTTTAGGCCATTTGGCAGGCCAAATGTTTGTCTCCTTTGTGCTAATTTGGCACCAAACACTAGCTGAATTTGTATTCTCAATGTTCTTTTTGATAATTGCTCAAATTATGGTATATTAGCTTCTTATTCTGATCATGAGCCGTCTAACACTCTGTCTGGATTGAGAGAAATGGAGAGAAAAAAAAAGAAGGTAATCAGTTTTCTCTCCATTTCTCTTGTTTGGAAAGTTAAGTGAGGAGAGAAGAGAAAGTTAATGAAGAGAACATAGTTCTATTTTTTCTCTCTCAAATAGAACAAATTACTTCATATTCAATTATTTTCTCTCCTATCTATCCAAATAAGGTGGAGAGAAAGTTGTTTTCTCTTCTTTTCTCTTATCTCTGGTTCTCTCAATCCAAACAGACTGTTAAAAGTAACTCTTTTGAGTTTTGAATGAATTGTGAGTGTCGTTCATTTTTTTTGGTATTCTTTCATTGCTTACAGTTATCACATGGAGGCTTAGGGACAAGTACCCATATATTATTCTCTTGCAAAAGCTGTCATTTTATCTTTTATAATTCATACCTATCTGGCTCTCCAAATTGCTTCCTCAAAGAATTTGGGTTCTCAAAACATTCCCAACTTTTGTCATATTTGATTGATGATGAAGTGGCAGCTTGTGCGCGTGTGTGTAGTTGATAAGATCATTATACAGAATCATACATCATGAAAACGAATATCGAACTCACTCTCAATTACAAGACTTGGCTTGGGACAAAGCGAAACGAAGGAACAAGATTCGTTTAGCGGAAACCAAATCTTTGAGATAAGGTTTTGTTGTTGTTGTTAAATAAAGGGTTGGATCATATGACATATCACATACTTGTAAATCTGCTAATTTCTAATCGGCATTCAATATCAATTAAATAAAATGTCGCTTCTAATTTGACACCACAATTATTTGCTAAAATATAATGTTGGGTTTGCTTCCTCTCGCATGATTTTAGCTCCACACATCTACAATTTATCTGTTTCGTGTTTTCTACTCATCTTTCGTATGAGATGAGCCTATGCGTTCTAGTGTCTTAACCATTGCAGAGAGCGAGACAATTTACATGCCTTTTAGCTCCAAAACAATTTATTAATGCTCCATTGGTTAGACACTAGAATTCAAGTCAGATGGGTCTATGAGTTCTAGTGTCTAACCAACGCAGAGTTGGTGGTTGGGCCAGAAGGTCCAAGCTGCATGCTTGGGCCAAGGGGTGAGAACATGGGAATTTCCTGTTCTATAGATGATCCAAATCCGATCCGATAAAAAACAGCATCCGGATAGGAATCGAATCTGACTAGATGTGCTAAACCAATCCAATATATGATCACATTGGATCCATATCAAAACCTTGGTCCAGATGTAAAGTTATCAAAATGGATCAGATCCATCGCCAGCCCCAGCTGGGCCTATGAAGATGAAGGGTTTTAAGAGGGGGAAAAAAAAAAGTATTTTTGATAATAAGATGATCATGGGGGCCTTTCAATTATTTTAAAATTTTCGTTAGTCTCATGTAAGTAAGACAAAAGTCAAGGGTTGGGTCATTACCCAGAGTTTTAAGGTAAAGTTAATATGATATTTATGTAAGAAAAAGGGTGAGTGGGTATGAAAAGTAATATATATATATGGGAAATGTTCAGCACCAAACATTTTGGCAAAACATTTTTCAAAACATGGGTTAGAAATTTTGGAATGGGCTGATTTTTGGTCATGATGATCTCCTCACCGTAGAGATCATCATCACCAAAAATCAGCCCATTCCAAAACTTCTAACCCCATCAAAAATGGTTTACAAAAAATGGACGGTCCATGATTTTTCAACTTGTAAACATGGGGTTAAAAATTTTGGAATGGGCTGATTTTTGGTGAGAATGATCTCCTCACCGTAGAGATCATCCTCGCCAAAAATCAGCCCATTCCAAAAATCTAACCCATGTAGGACAAAAATGATTGGCTAAAATGTTGGCCAAAATGTTTGGTGCTGAACGAGGACCCTATATATATTACCTTTGCATACATACCAATTAGAAGTTAGTTTTAAGAGTTGTGATAATCTGACACCCCCTCCTTTGACGTACACCCCCATCACAGAATCGTAGATTGTTTTCCTCGGGATACATAAGAAAATGATTTATGATTTTATGTATGCCAAGGAAACGATCTATGATTTTGTGATGGGGGTGTATCTAAGAGGGGGGAATCAGAAAATCATTATTCTAGTTTTAAATATTGAGCCATAAGAATATTTCATGAAATATTTATTACATTAATAATTAATAAAATGTAAATGATAATTGTACATTTACATTAATGTAGGGTATTGCATGTACCTAGGGGGATTTGGGCAAGATATGATGTCCTAAGAGACTAGTTAACTCGCCCCTACAAGTCGGGGGCCTCTGGGTCCGGATAGCCCCATCATAAAAAAAATAAAAGAATAATTGTATCTATAAATAAATAAAATAATACACCAAGAATTATAATTTTCTTGATTTTTGAAAGATCTTCCAAGTAGGGGTACTCACTACTCAATGCTTATATTTAGCTAACAAATGAATGTGATCTAAATTTTAAATGTTTTTTTTTTTAAATTATGATCACAAATTCAAACTTTATTTACGTATTAATAAAAATAACATATTTATTGCCTTGTCCAAAGCCGAACAACCTGACGCGCATAGGAGGGGCCAGAATTTGCTACTAGCATACTACTACTTTTCAACCTCTGTTTGCTCCTCCCTTCATTTGCTTGCCTCCTTCCAGCCCAGAATGCTTGGCCTCCTGCGCCAAGTCGATCTTTTAGGCTTGGCTTCGTCCCGGAAGCGAAGCTTCTACGACGAGTCGCTTCTCCCCTTCTCCACTCTCTCTGGCGGAGAAAGCTCGAAGAGCTTACGGGTGAGCTTACGCTTACTCTCAGCCTCTTTGATTGGTAGGCGGGCGGGCTAAGCCCCCTACTTCAGATTCAAAAGGGTAATGGCCTACTCATTTATACGTAGTATCATCATTGTTTTGCGCAGGAGCACTCATTAGTATGAGTTCCGTTCCGTCAGTTATTACTCTCTTGGCAAAACGCTTCGAAAGAATAACGAATTGATCCAATACAGAATATGGTGTGGTTGATTCTTGGATCGAAAGAGATGTATCAAGAGACAAACACCACTCTTAATTGATGGGTCCTTTCTTAAATGAAAGTGGGATCCATTTTATTTTATATATAGCGAAGTATGGTCAGACACTATGTCCCCAGTAATTAAACGACCAGGTTGTCTCCTTTGTTGGGTAGTGAAATGGGAGGCATTTTGACCAGAGTTGTCAATGGGCCAGACCCGGACTTGGATTTGGCTAATACTTGGATCCGACCCAGCCCAAGTCTCTAAATCCAAATTCATGACTGCAGGAGCCATATTGGCACTCCTAAGTTTGGCCATTTAGAAGTAATGAAAGTCTATATACCACTAATAAGGCCCCAAATGCAAGTTATTAGTTTAAATATCGACTTGAACCCACCCGAACCGATTGCTTTGTATTGGATAACGGATCACATTAAATCAGGCATACTTTGTCGGGGCTTTGACCCTCTCTCTAAATGCATGGATCTATACATAAATATGCAACTAGATTAGTGACTTCTAGTAGTTAAATTTGATAATGTATTGTATTGAATTCTTAGCCTCAAATTTGTTCATTTTTTGTTGTTCAAATCTAACATCTATGGAAATATATATTTCAAGTTGTTTGTAAGTCTAACAAGAGATGATTTGAATGACAGAGGGCTAATGGTCCCACTAAAGCATATAGCCAAGCATCTTCAAAAGGAGTTCATCGAACTTTGTTTTTTTCCCATGTAAAGAACAAATCTCTCCCTCCCTCAAAAACTCTTCAATCGTCCGTCACAAGTGGTAGTAAGGTCTATGCACCATAAACCCCCAAGGCTTGGTGAGACAGCTGATACTACATTCCAGGAAATGGAGGTCTTGAGTTTAAAACCCCCTTTTTAAGGATTTATCCTAGAAATTATCTAGTGCATGTTGGGAGAGGGAACTGCTTGTGCCTCTAGGATTACTTAGGTGCATTAAAGGGTTTGGATACCTTAATTCCAAAGAAAGAAAGAACAAAAAAGGTATATGCATCATCTCAATTTGTTTCGGCATCAGACAAGTCCTTCCACTTCATTAGATATTTCATATAATGATTTTTTTACGCCCTCAACACAAAAACGTAGATCATTTACATTAAGATATGTAGAATCATAAATTTTTTCATGTGTATCCCGAGGCAAATGATCTAAGATTCTGTGATTAGTGAGGGGCAACTAGATTATCACGATTCTTTTGAGAATTTTGATCCAATTATATTCCATAAGTATTCACATTTCAAAATGGGTCATCGAAATATGGCCATCGATTATCCAAAGAATAACATATCCAAATTTTTTTTTTTTTTTAAATGAATAGACAGATTAGAAGTAAGGACCACCAAAGTGTGGACATGAATCATTCGGACCGTCCGATGTGCCCGGTGACTCTAATAATTGGCCTCTGATAATGAACCCTAGTAAAAGGTTAATCTAGGCGAATCAGGGAACAATTGTCCTTTTCAGGAAAAAGTTATTTTTCTTGGGATCGGTGTGCAACATCAATGGATTGCTTAGATTCTTCCAAGATAAGGTGGTCCTACTTATCCTAATCATAGAGTTAATGTTTGGTCCTTATCGTTATCTTGTTTCTCTGTGTCTGGCCATGAATGCAGACACGATTGTTCCCACCCTATCATACATAGATCATTAAATCAATGCTCGATAGTGACTACTAATTTTTCCTAATCAATTTAATTAGTATTATAAAGACAAAAAATGCACCATTTTCAATGAATATTTGTCATCTCGAAATAAGCATAATCTCATAGATAAATACCTTTTAACTTCAAATTAGGTAAAAGTGAAGAGTTTACGCTAAAAGAATCCATAATTGAGATTACGATGTTTCAGACAGATTACTTATTATCATTGAAGTTCGACCATTCCTCTTTTTCCAAATCTTTTAATATACCACAAAAGCGATAAAACTCCACAAGAAATTCTTTTAGAGGTAGAGAAAGCATATTTCAACGATGTCCAACTCTTGAATAACGATCACATTAATGATAGAAAAATAAAATATCATGTTCTACCAAACAAAACCCTCCAATGAAGAAAAATATATTTCACTGACTCCTCATCCTTCTCACATAAAGAAACAAAAGTTAGGTGAGCAAAATCCCCTTTTGATAATTTGATCTCCAGTTATTGCCTTACTCAAGGTCATTGTCTAGATAAATAATAAAATATTTGAAAGCAACCTTGGATTCTAAATCAAGGTTTTAAATCTTGTTTGAGACCGAGATGACTTGTCCGATACGTTTCGGTATCATCCACCAATGAAACGGATAGATAAGTTAAACATATCAAACGAGACTTAAAACCTTGGTTCATTTATCTCACGACTCAAACGTATCGAAAAAGTTGTCTAAGACGACTCGGTCTTGTTCTTGAACAAAACATCAAAATAAATTTTAAAACCATACTATAAATAACCACATCTAGAAACGAGGGAAGACCCAATTGAAACTCAAAGCTCTTTATAACCCAATAAATTACTACATTTGAAATAGAAAGAAATCAAAAAACTAAATCTTGAGAAGACTATGAAGGATGAGATTTTGATAGTTCATGATGACTCATCATGAATCGCGTGGAAACAAAAAAATAAAAAAAAAATCAACACAATACCCATTGATGGAATTATTCTATTCAAAGATAATATAACTTTTACAATATTGTTATTTATAATTGTAAGCATTAATTATGTTGATACATTTATTTATTTTTAGAACTTATAAGTTCAAGTATACTTTGCTTTATAAAGTTGAATGTTAGATAATAAAATATAATACATTCTTATAAGAGTGCGGTAGGTGGTAGTGATAGTGACATTCAGATAAGTTAATGTAAGATTAAGAAAAACTAAAAAAAATATAATCATTTTTAACATAAAAAATGATTATTTTCCTTTGAGTTGAGCGTAGCTTCAAAAGAAGGGTAAAAAAGTAAATAGAAAATATGGTTGTACAACATTCAACCATTTTACTAACAAAAAAATAATAATAATGAAATCTGACATATAATTGTTTCATAAATATTATATATATAAAAAATGGGTCGGATCACTTGACTCATGAAGAATAAATCATGAAAAAAACACACGATCCCAAACATTCAAATACAAAATTCAATGATTGAGATTTATCCTTGGATAAGTATCTCCGGAATAACTATTTGATTTTGTATATAAACGGTTGGGATCACGTGTTTCTTCATGAATCATAGAAATCCAATCTTCCAAAAATATGAATGGTTCAATATTTTTTTAAGAAATACATGGACATTTTCATTAAACATCATACATTTACTCTAGTTAGTAGATATATCTCTCGTTATAGATTATTAGAATTCGTCCATACCTACAATAAAAACATCATCTTTGGATTTAAATGAGTAAAAAAAGAAATATAATAAAATTAGAGATAATATTATTTTAAAAAAAAAGAGAAGAGAGGATAAAAAGAAAAATAAAGTTAAAGCGATGAAGAAGAAATAAAATAAACCCACAAAATTATAGCTGAATGAGAGATTTATCCCTATAAAATTATAGTAAAATAGATCATATAATTGTGTTTTATCATATAAATATTCAAACCACGATGTTGAGAATAAATAAGAAATAATAATTAAAAAATCAATCTCAATACTACATTGTTTCTTGAGACCCCCTAACATCACTCGAGTGAATTCAGTGTGATATGGACCAACAAAAGTTGTGAGACTCGATTAAAAATACATCCCTATAGATCGATACCATTAAGATTAACAGTACATCTCTATAGATCAATAACATCAAATTCCACAAAATACAAAATCCCTTTCGTGATGCACGATAATATGCCGATTATGTATTAATAATAGTGGGGTTGTACTAAGTCCATTATTGTCCTCTCAAATATAGCAAGAGCAGCTGAAAAGTCATTATCACAAGAGTCGTAGATGTCGCCATGCCCTAGTGTCATCAGACACACGGTATTAAAACCCCAACATTTTAGATTAGTAAGAAAGAAAGTTGAAAAAGAGGACAAGTGACGAACACGTGTAGAAAACTTAAGAGAGAAAGAAAACAAAGTGAAAGAAATCACCACCACCACTCCTACCCAAGAAAAGTGATGTAAGCCAACGATAAAATGCTGGCCCACTAGCCCTTAAATAAATTTGAAAAAGTTAGAAAGAAAGAAATATTAAAGCAGTTGGAGACAGAAAAATCTTTATCAAGGACAATCGAATATGCTAAGCCGACGGTGGAGACAGACTCTAATCCTCCACCACCCTTTTCTTTATCTATTTATCTAGATTTTTCTCTTATCCTTCCCATCACTCTTTTTAATGTGGAGACATTATTCAATGTTGATTTCGCTGTATACTACTAAAATATACTGTAAATGATACCTCAATATCTTTATATAGAAAAAGAAAAAAGATATTATGTTGCTAAGGCTGCCAATCAATTTTTAGGATTATGCACTAGTGGCCCACCAACTTATCAAATCAAATCCTATTAGAGAATCCTAACCGTTCAATAGATAGTTGACATTTCCTTCCATTAATGGTTCACTTCTTTTTTACTAGATTTGTGGATAGAACAGTCAGTGGATGTAATTTGTCTTGTCAAGTTCATTAATCAAATGGTTAGCATTTACGATGATCAATGACTGATGTGATTTAAATATATAATTTTAAAATGGTGATCTAGACATACCTTCTTATGTTTTCAAAGTGATGACATGGTCATCTTGACCTAGGTTATGTCTAAGAAACTAACATAAAATAACATAAATGCTCTATTTAGTCATTATAGTTTTAAATCTCAGCCATTACAAATCAGTGTTGTCCACCAATGAGATTGATAGATAACTCAAATGTATCGGACGGGATTTTAAGTCATGGTTCATTTGTCTTGTTATTTAACGAGATGATTCAAACATATTGAAAAACTTATCTGAGACGATTCGATCTCATTCATAGACGAAAGAAGACGTCAAAATGAGTTTTAAAACCATGCTAGCCATAGCCTTTGATTGTTTTTTCAAAACATTTATTGTATATCTTCAATCCATATATAGTCTTGAATGTATTACAAAGAACTCTTGATCTGTCTACCCAAAAATCTTATCTTGTTATTAATATTTAAAGGTTAAAGAGGATAGAATCTTAAAATTGAAAATAAAGATAAAAAAATCTTAGAAAGATATTGAAAACAAAGCTCAACACTATATTGAAGTGATAATGTGCAAAGAATCATAGATTTTTCCCTTGTATCTCGAGGAAAAATCTATAATTCTCTACACAGTACCAAATCAGCACAGTATTTAGCTCAATGTTGATGGAAGTTTCAAAACCTTATTGTAAAAATCCATTGACTTACATCTTCAAGCTTTTTATTTTTTGGGTAAAGTATTTTTAATGAGTTGTGATTTTTTCACCCCCTCCCCTCCTTTTACATACTCTCATGTTGTGGCATGTGCTAGAATCATATATTTTCTCGGGATACACATTTGCAATCTCCATAAATATATGAAGTTGTGTTTTCAAGTAAAACCTATAATTCTAACACATACAATATATATTAGGAAAGTATGTCAGAAAATCATTATTCATTTTAATCTAAACCTATTATCTTTAATGACTTGTTGAAATACTTGATTTTTCATTCTTAAAATCCTTCTTGTACTTCTATGAAATCTTATCTTGTTTTTGAGATTTTTCAGAGAAAATCTAGTGGTTGAAGACGAGGTTATTTAAGTCATTTATGTTAATCCCTCACAAAAATCCTAATTCAAGGGGGCTTCGTCAGTTTGAAAATATAGGGGGTATTTCTAATATTCAATAAAACGGGGAAGGACATGTCTAAATCACTCTATTTTTAATAAGCGATTGATCCTTAGTGGGACACGTGGTGTTAGCATTATAAAGGAGTTAAGTTTGAAACTCAACTCACGGGTGTAGATTATCCACAAGTCACACATAAACCCTATTATATCAACCAAGCACGACTCACTATTGTCAATAGCTAGTTCTCAGTTGTTCCTTGCTTTGAGACCTAATTGTACGGTCAGCAACTCTTGCGGAGAAGAAGAAGAAGGAGAAGAGGAGATCAAGATGTCGCCTAGCTGTTCTCAGTGCGGCAACAACGGCCACAACTCTCGCACGTGCACCGAAATAGGTGGCGATAGTGGCGGCGCTGCCGCCTCTGGTGGATTCATGCTGTTCGGCGTTCGAGTCACCGAAGGATCGATCAGGAAGTGTGTCAGCATGAACAATCTCTCTCAATACGAGCAACCTCACGAGCCTAACTCCGATATCGCCGCCGGCTACGCATCCGATGACGTCGTACACAACTCCATCAGAAATCGCGAGCGCAAGAGAGGTGTGTGTCAGATCTCGGATCGAAATTATTCTAATTTTGAAGTTTTTTATCCTTTTTTTGCGATTATTACTTATTTGGAGTTCGTTTAATTATTCATCGAATTTTGAAGTTTTTGATCCATTTTTTTTCTTTCGATTATTACTTAATAGGTGTTCCATGGACGGAGGAAGAACATAAGCTTTTCCTATTAGGTCTTCAGAAGGTAGGAAAAGGAGACTGGAGAGGAATTTCTAGAAACTTCGTGAAAACTCGAACTCCTACACAGGTAGCGAGTCATGCTCAGAAGTATTTTCTCCGCAAAAGTAATCTAAATCGTCGTCGCCGAAGGTCTAGTCTCTTCGACATCACCACCGATACGGTAAGTTAAATTTCCTAAATCAACAAAATAAAAATCTTATTTTTTTGAACTTTTATTCAATTATTGTCGATTTTAATACACAGTTCATGGAATCTGCAATCGAAGAAGAAAATTTTCAGCAAGAATCAAATCCTCAGCCAATTTCTGCAGCGAACAGTAATTTAGGATTTTCGGTATCAGCTTTTCCGGTGACGATGAGTCCTATAGTATTTCCAGAAAATACCCCGGAAAGTCAGACGAATAAGTCGGTGAAGATTGTCCGTCCGAAAGCTGTACTTCCGGTCCCACCTTCATCAAGGATGGCTGAGATTAATTTGAATCAGAAATCTGGAATGGATTCATCGCCTTTTTTTCTGAGTCTCTCAACCTCATCAGATCAAAATCCATCGTCTTCGAGACACTCTGCTTTTCAAGCAACGTCCACCTTCAGCTCCAGCGATCTTGATTCGAATGGTGGTAAGATTATTAGCGTCGCTTGATGACAGAATCATCATCACGATGATTGAACGTAATCAAACGTCGTATCTCTTTCTTATGCCACGTGGTACATACTTAATGGTAGTCTTGATTGGTGAATGGTGATTTGTATCCAATAAGAATTAAGTGTGACCAATTTTATGGGGATTCCAACATTAGACGGCGAAAGTATTTGATTGGTCGATGATTTAAAAGAGTGTGCCACGTGGTAAAAAGAGATATGGAGTTGGGTTACGTTAGTCAACTCCTGGAGTAAGGTTAGTCTAGAGTGTTGAGAGAAGATTAGATGATGCATTGGTTGTACAGATTAGAGAGATAGATGGGGGGGATTTGTCTTGTCTATTAGTGTGGTGGGTCTGTTTGTTTGGTAAATAAGGTGAAGTGTAGTGTAATAGCCTTCTTTGGTTTGGTTTGGTGGTCTTATCTTATGAACTTTATAATGGAAAGTATGTAAGATGATAAACTTTGTCCTGTGTAGTGAAGATTTGGATGGTAGTTGGTGTTGTTGGTTGGTCTCACTGATGAATTGTCTACAAATTGAAAATGTAATGTTGTCTACATTACTGGTTTCAGTCCTTCAATCTTTATTTCACTAATGATTTTCTGAAAATTTTCGCTCTGTTGATGTGGCAAGAGCACAAAACCATTGATCTTTTTTCTTGTACATCACGGAAAAAAAGATCTACGGTTCTGTGCATTCTCCGCGTTGGTCGTGTGAAAATTTTTGAGTAAAAAAATCACGGCTCTATTTATTTATTTAAATGAGTAGCATTAAACATATGGTTCATATGAAAAGATATTCTTGAGGATTTATTGAAACAAATCCCTAGAAAATCAGCACTGATCCCTAGGAATGGTCGAGATAAGTGAAGTCTCATAAAGAAGTTGAAGGAATGTTCAAAAGGATCCCCTCAAGAAAGTGTTTTCTCTTTTTTCCACCATCAGCAATTATGAATTAGGACCAATATGGTTTGATGCGTAACTATCCCCCTCAGTGGCAGAGCTAGTAAGGATGCTGTGGGGGCAATTTGCCCCCACAGAATTTTGATAGACCCGTGCATTTTCAACTAATTACATGTCCCACTTGCCCACACTCCCTCACCTCCCTCCCCATTTGTCCCCACCCCAAGGAAAACGAACGATTTTATGCCCTTGTCACGTCATCCGAGTACAGATGGAATGAAAATTTTTGAGTCAGAAAATCATTAGTGAAATTAAATTGATAATTGAGATAGATTTGTGATCTCCATGAGATTATTCTACATAATTAGTTAAAGAAATAAGGATAAGTATAGGTAGTTTCATAATTATGTTAACTATTTAATGTATTATAATCAAAATAATTATTTGGTGTATTACAATACAACTCATTATACTGCAATAAAATCTAATAGACTAATACTTTAACATGGTACAATATATACTCATTTATTCTACAGTTTCAGGTCAGAATCTGAATAATAGGTTGGTTTGGTCCATCCGATCTGATATGAATCCCAATTCATAACTGATCCGATCAGTTTTGGATAATTCAACTCTCCCGATTCGATAAGGACCCGATGTGATAATGGGATTTAAATATATGAATGATGCATATTTATATTTTATGTAGATATATGGTATACATTATAGACAAAATTACTAAAAATGGTACAAGATTGTGGAAAAATACTGAATCATACCCAGAAAAACGTTAAATACAAAGATGGGTGTATATCTTTCCCTGTAAATAACTATTCCGACGAAAAAGGGGATAATTCTTTCTGTAATTACCAATAAGTCCTTACTTTCTTCTTATTAGCATCTCTAGGATTTACAATTGTTTGGATTCATGAGTACTGTATTCTCTTATTAAAGCTACCATAGTAAGTGCACAATTGTGTCAAGAGACAATAATATTCCTCTTTTTGTCGAACTAGATACTCACAATGGGTATTTTGTTCATTTTTTGTTGACGATTCAGTAATTTTTTAAACCTGATACCCTTCGATGTAAAAGTCCCTTTATGAAATCGTATTGATTTTTTATGGCTGATCCAAAAAAATTGGTAGATCAGATCAGATCAAATCAGGAACAATACATATCATATTGGATTAGGTCCAAACATAAAATAAATAAAAAATACAGATCCAATTGGGTCTAATAAATTTCTTATCCGATCAGTACCCACTGATCTGACCTGATCCCATTGACAGACCTGCTGAAACCCATCCAGCACGGCTTGAGCAAAAAAAATTTAGGAGACAATGTGTGTCTGTGTGTTACATAAAATACTCATAACTTGATCAAGCAAAACATGAGTTCATGGGACAATGAGGTATGTAAGACATCAAAATAAGTACTACTTCTTGACTAAAGGAGGTGGAGGCAAAACTATATAAGGAGAGACACTAGAAGTACTATCGTCCGAAATGATTCGATTCTTCTCATGAAACCTCTGAATGTAATCCGATGCTTGACAATCGACATTCATCTCTTCTTGTACCACATTGGAAGGCACCTTCCCCTCATTTGGATCCACCAAATATTGAGGGGTCTTCAAGCTGCTCTTGGGCTCTTGCAACGTTAGGCAACGTTGATCCTGAGATATCGATGTTGCTCCTACAATTGCACCCAAGTCTGTCCTAGACCCATGGGTTCTGGAAGGTGGCGACTGTCTACCATTTGTTCCAAGACTCATCTTGGCAAGAGAAAGAAATGATATCTTAATAATGTTTACGACAATCTTCATGGAATTTTTGCAAAGGGACTTCTTGTTTCGCCTGGCTTTGCTGGTCATGGAAGCTAGTTACTGTTTTATTGGAACAGATGAACTGCTTTTATGTGTAGTTGGTGAAATGGGTACTTAAATAAGTTATGATCCTTATTGCTTTTTGAAGCAATGAAGGGCTAAGAAGAGACTCATTTTTTTTCCTTGGAGTGGTGGGACTAGTGTGTACACACTTTACAGCAAAAGAATTAAAATCTTTAGTTTTTAAGGTGTGGGGTCCTTCTCCTTACTTTTCTAGAGGAATACTTGACTAGATGATGGGAAGAATCTATCCTCTCTAGCTGTGCTTGAATCAATTAAGCTGGGAGGAACACAGCATTTGATGGCTCTCTAGTAGGAAATCTTTATTTTTTTTGTCTCATGTGATATTAATTATGCAAGAGTTGTGATAAAATGACGTGCTATCACGTATGCAGTTGACGTGGCAAGTGCATAGAATGATAGATCTTTTTCTTCGAGATACATACGGGAAAAGATCTATGGTTTTGTGCACTTGCCACATCCACAACATATGTGTCAGCACATTATTTAATCATTAGTCATTATGAAATTTTATATTAGAGCAACTCCAACGCATTCAGGCTCTCGCTCTGAATTCTCTCCCAACTGTCATTATACAGAGTTAAATCCTTCCAAAAGAGCTCAAACACACTTGGACTCTGGCTCTCTATTTCAAAATTTTCTGAAAAGAGAGAAAGTACAAGATGCAAAAGAAGAAAGTAAATTTTTTTTCTCTGTCTACCTGTTGAAGATAAAAAATGATGGTAGTTGTGACACATCTTATTATAATTGAATTTGTGGAGAGTGATTTTTACTAGTAGAGTTAGAGTGAAGACATCTTGAATAGGCAAAAGAACTCTCTACAGTAAAATGCCTACTAGTGATGCCTCACAGATATACCTATTTGCGTTGGAGTTGCTCTTACCTAGTCTTCATCATCATCAAGCCTTTTCCCAAATGTAGACACCCCATTTTTGTCTAGGCCAAGCTCGAGAGCACCAAAAACCTTCTGAGAAAGGGCTTGATCCGAGGTAATTTTCAAGAGGGTTCAAAAACTCAATTTTCAAACATCCACAAGGCTTGAAGGTCATTTTTCAATATTTTGATTTAAGCCCAACCGTACCTAACCCTTGGCCAAGCTTAAATTTAAGCTTGGCCGTATCTCAACCTTGGACAAGCTTAATTGTTTACCTAATCAAGGGTAACTCATGGCCAAGAGTAATTTTTGCTTGATCCAAGGGTGACCCACGATCAAACTTATTTTGTTCAGGTTTTGATTTATCTAAAGCCAATTCTGTTGGGCAATTATAAGCCTATGTGAGTGTTGTCTAAATTTATGCACACAAGTATTTGTATCGAAACAAGTAATAAAGTGATAAGAAAGTATCGTTCCCACGGAGACTAAATATCAATCTATTGCTAATTACCAATTTATCTCATTCTAATTTTATCCAAACAAAAGTAAAAATAGGATTTAAAAATAAATAAGAAAAATAACGAAGAGAATAAATTTGCAGATTTAAAATGAATGAGTGATGAAATCTAGGTTTATAATTTTCCCCAAACAATCCACTTGATTAAATTTTCCTTCTCTAAATGATAAATTAATCATCTATGATTGTCATCCAAAAATAATAAATTGCCTACCAGCCTCTTCCGATGGTCATGTAAAAGTACCTTTCTAGACTAACTCCGTATATGCCTATGGGAATTAAATCAAGAAGAATTCATTAAGAATAAGTTCTCATAAGGAATGCACATACAACCTGAGTATATTCCTATCTCAAATTAGCATATGTTAATCTATCTAGGTCATGAACACAAAATAATTCTGCCGATATTATTAAGGTTCACCAAATCAATTTAATCAATGGTCAGTTAATCAAATCACATTAAACATTGGATAAAATAAACAATCACATGTGGGATCATAGAAGAAAGAAATAAAACTAATCAAATATCATGAATGGATTCCATTATAACCCTAGATTAGAAATTAGTTCATCATTGAAAGGAAAACAAAATTACAAAAGTATTCAGCCATTCATAGAAATTACAAATATCAAGAGAAGAGATAAAATTCTGAAAAATAAAACTCAAAAGTCGAATCTCCAGCTCTCGTCCTCCTTCTCGATCTTGCGCCTCCAAGAAAAATCTCAAAACTTATGTCCTTCAAATAAGGGTTAAACTTTCCTATTTATAGGTATGGAGTCATTAGGTTTAAGAGTCCTAAAATTCGTCTCTAATTCGACCCCAAAAATTAACGTGTAAAGCTGAAAACGTAAACAGGCCATGGCCTTCCAATATATCATACCACGGCTTGTATTTTCATATTTCTATTGTGTAATTCTTGAATTCCTGCTGCGGCCTTATTTTCTATTAAACTGCGACTTGAAAACTTTTTAACTTGTATGCTTAGCTTCCTTCTTCCGAGAGCGAACAAATTTGAGTCCAGAATTTCTCTTAAACGTATGCAAACATCCCAATGTTCCATATTGTTACTAATCTATAAAATAAACATAAAAATCAAATAAAAACATAGAATCATATAAAAAGTATAAAATAAATTAAACTTAACTAAAAACAACTAAAAGACTCTAAAATTAATAAAATATTATATTTAAAAGTGGTTAATTTATAAGTATAAAACCTACTCATCAAAATTCAAATTTGATTATGGATAACTACCCTTTAACACACTCCTTAATGATTTTTCCCTCAAGAAAACCCTTTTATTTTACTCTTTTACCCATCCTCTAATTCGTTAATAATCTCGTCACTTTGGTCTTTTAATAATTCTTATATTCTTCCAACAAAGACCCTTAATCAAATTGATCCCCACATGAGTGTAATTCTTACTCTAACCTTATCTTACTAGAATCAAAATTAAAGTAGATTACCTTTATACCCCCAAGTCTATCCTCAATCTTAGAATGGTCAATGTAATTAGACTAAATTCCATGGTTTGTGACAATTTTGCCCAACCTATAGACTTTTTTAGAACTTGCAAGCAAAAACTAAATTAACTTTAGGTAGTTAGAGAATTAGTTGAGCTAAATGACCTTAATGTCTAAAATCTCAATCCATATTGACATGTCATCTAGCATAATTTTCTAAAATTTGACTCAAAACCATTAACCTAGGACCTTTCTATCATCTTCAAAGAATTCTCTAGAAACAATAACATTTTACTATCATATCCTTTTGATCATCATGATTAGTGATACTTATAGGTGAGTGAAAAATCATCAAGGCCAGGAAGAGAAGACGTACTTTAAGTTTTCTGTAGAGGTTATGTTAAAAATATTGAAAACCTTAGGTTTTAGGACAAGTTTATTTCTAAGGATTTCTCAAAATCTTATAAATAGGACCCCTATCTAAGACAAAAAGGAGGAGTTCAAGTAATCTAAAATTATGTCCAAGTCTCTTCTCAAAATCCTTCTAGCCTACTAAAATTTTGTCCAAATCCCTTCCCAAACATCGAAGAAACTTTAACCAAAAAGAAGAAAAAGAGATCAAGGTGGGGCTTCGTTGTGATTTTTTTTATATAATCCATTTCTAAATCTCCTTCCTTTATCTATTCCCCTTATTTATATTTAGGCAAGTTTATTTTATGTTTTCTTTGCTTGTAACAATGTAGATTTGAACTTTTTTTAGTGAGGCTTGGAGGTAGAGAGTAAAACTTCTTAGAAGTACTTTCTTCATATAAGCTTTCAATCAACTCTCAAGAACATTAGAATATTTGTTCTTTATTTTCCTTATAAGCTTTAAATTCCTAAATTAGTTGTTCTTTATTTTTCTTACAAGCTTTAAATTCTTATATTAGTTGTTCTTCACTTTCTTTGTAAGTTTAAATTCATTAAATATAGATTTTCTTAATTTCTTTCCTAATGGTTTAAGAGCTAGAGAGTTAATGCCTCCTTGGAGGTAATCTTCTATTTCTAAGTTCATTATATGTATATACTATGTGCACACACATCACTATATTTTCTCTAAAATAGTTAAGAGTCAAAGGTGGGGATCTACCTAAATCTACATCTAACATTTTAAACTAATAAAAAAATAGTCTCAAAGAAGACACATCTCATGCATAAAGTTCCTAATCTTTTCATAGTGGTATCCAACTTATAGACACCTCCTAAAGACTAAATCAATTAAAATATGCTTCAAAGTGAGCACATAATCTTTTAAAAAAGCTTTTGGATCCAAGAAGGTGAAATCTTAGGCTTACAAAAAATTTAACAAACAACATTTCTATTTTAGCTTGCCCATCAGTTTAATTTTTTAGTTTTCTAAAATTAGACTATAGTTCTTTTGCTTCTTAATTTTCTTTATAATTATTTTTTTATTTTCAAAATCGAAAAAGAGTGTTCTAATCACATCATTTGGTCATATATTGGTAATCATTTTAGAATGGGATGAACAAGGCGTCTAACACCTTCTTTATCTTTCAACCGAACTTCCTTATCTTAAAGTTTTAGTAGACCATTTTGCCCATTTCTTTTGGATATGCTAATCATTACAAGCCAAAAAATAGATTTTAAAAAATATTTTTATAGTGTATTTTTAAAAAATATTCACACTTTAATTGAATGGTGGCGACTTCAAAACATGCATAGATGAGCTCAAACCTCCCCAAAGGTTTCGAAGCCCTTGTATCTACACAAAAAATTTGAGGTCGGGTGTACGAATGTTATTCCTTAATTCAATTTTGTCTAAAGCTATTTTTTTTATTGCAAGTATGTTCTTATATACTCTTCCTACCTCAATTAACTCACACTTCTTTGGGGTTTCCTTTTCCTATTTTATAACCTTCAACTTGCATTATAATCAATTTTTCTTATAATTGACATTTTCTTAGTTTAACATTACCTATTGGGGGTCACTCCTATATTTTCATGAATGAGCTTATTTTTAATTTCGTCTTTCTCAATCTTTCAACATATTCATCTCAGAAACATTCTCTTTATATGATTAATCTTTTAAAATGGTACTTAAATCTTGACCACCTAACATTGAGTTACATAGAGCATAGTCAATTTTATTATCTTATAAAAAAATTCTTTTAATTTAATTGAGATATGTTGGACGCAAACACTCCAAAAATACTGTACTTTAATCATCTAGCTCTATTCATGATTGCACATTGGACAAATGGATACAACTATACCCTACTTTGTTTCAGCTTATCACCAATCCCCCAAATCACAACAACCATTAGCGCACTATGTTGTTCTATTCCTGGGGTCAAGTCGAATAACCTAAAGTGCTCTATAGGGACTAGGGTCGTAGTATCGTGCACAAAACACTCACATTTTTTTGTGGTGGGTCTCAATCACTTGGCATGTGTGCCACTATAGTAATATAAACTAATTCAAATATCTAAAGATTCGTGATAATCTAATGCTCCTTTTTTATCTATTATTGTGTATCCCAAAGCAATGGATCTACAGTTCTGTAAAGGGAGCATACAAAAAATGAACATCATATTATCACGATTCAATTTGTAAGTAGGTATTTTTTCTCCCGAAAAAAAAATAA
Organism: Akebia trifoliata; assembly: GCF_017979445.1. Lineage (NCBI taxonomy): Eukaryota > Viridiplantae > Streptophyta > Magnoliopsida > Ranunculales > Lardizabalaceae > Akebia > Akebia trifoliata. Next base: position 30,563,463 of record NC_141381.1, read on the forward strand.
AAAATAGCAATTCTAATAATATTGATTTCGTTCTCAAAGAAAGGAGAAAAAGGGATCCGAATTCTTTTAGAACATATACAGCCCAAAGAGAAAGAGTAATATACTCTACAGCTTCTTGAGCTTTCTTTGTTGCTAAATCACATGGTTAAGTAGGACTTTTGATTGGGGACTCATTAGTGTTGAATTAATTATGTTAATTAGTTTGAGTAAAGAGACACCCTCATAAGATTCTTCTCTCTCTTGGTTACCATTGCTTTTAGAAGTCCCCTTCATAAATTTC